>NC_138172.1:27716911-28316911 GCF_964165515.1 Mesoplodon bidens | reverse complement strand
CAATGGGATCTTCCCGGACCAGGGCTCGAACCTGTATCCCCTGTGTTGGTAGGCGGCTTCTTAACCACTGCACCACCAGGGAAGCCCCCGAAGACTTCTGAAGTATCTAATTGCCAGACACAGGCTGCTATAATTTAGCCTATTAGATTTCTCACTTGTTTCTGCTGTGTTAACCCTGATTATTTAAGTATTTTACCTGTGATCTCTGTAAGTTCACTCTTCTTGCTCATAATTTTAATTTATTGTCTATTCTGTTTGCTAGGCACTTAATCAGACATCTCTCTGGTGATTGTCTTACAGGATTATTTAACTTCTTCTTGCCTTTCAACTACATTGTAAATTCAGCCAAGCATAATAAATTTTCACCAAAGTTTGCCCTCCAGTCTTGATTCTTCCCTAGCTGGAATTATTGTACATTTCTGTTCCTGGTCACTGGCCGTTATCTGGGACTCTTGGAGCGTGGGTTACTGTTCCAGTTGGATGCCTACGTTAGAATTGCAAGCTGAATTGTTTTAGTGCTTTAAGTAATAGAGTCATCAGATTTGATTGTATTGCTAACCATTTGAGATTTGATGGTGAGTTTAAGGATGCAATGGTTTCTGAGAAGTCTGGTTTAGAGCTGCCTCCAAATGTATATACCTGTCTACAAACTCAAGGATGTGCCGTTCGCTACAGAGTCACTGTGTAACTGATGAGTGAAGTTATTGGGCCTTTATCGTGGCAGATGGCAGAGAAGTGTCCAGCGTTAGTCTTACAAAGTAACATCAGCTGACCGTGGGGCTTGGCTATCCACACGATGGAATATTACGCGGTCCTTAAAGATCAGAAAGAGAAGCAACATATATTAGGACCAATTTTGTGTTCTCTTTTTCATTTCTAACACCATGTCATGTATATTTCCCGAAGTCATGAAATGCCTGGAGGACTCGATTCTCTTAATACCTGCAGAGACCACCCCCTGGTCGGGCTGCCGTGTAAGCAAGACCCATGCATCACTTAACATGCTCTCAGCTGCAAGTCAGGAGAGATGCAAATCTGAGCAGTGAGAAAATAAAGAAATGTTATTGTTCATACTAGAGATCCAGAGATAGTAGGTTTCCAGGTAATCAGTGGCCAGCCGAGTTCATTGCGAATGCAGGTTGTTACCATCTTTCTTCTGTCACCTGTGCATCAGATTTGTCCTCAGAGATATTCTTTTCGAGGTGGCAAAATGGAGCTCCACACAATGTGGCATCCAGACTGACAGAAATCGGTAGGCCAGTTTGGACAGTGTACCCGGTGTTCTGAATTAAGTCAGCCTCCTTGAAGCTCACAGCTGAGTGGTGGAGGGGCCGGGGTGGGGTGGGGGGCACTCAGGCAAGTCAGCGTGGGTTCTGACCTGGAGGGGAAAGCAGGCCGGGTAAGGTGGGGGGCAGGTATAGAATGAGCATCTAACCCGCTTGCTGGGATTAGAATTGGGCATTGGGAGCTCTGTTTGTGCAGAAGTCTCTCCTGCTAGTTTCATATTCTAAGCAGCTATGAAATATGAAAGTCAATAGCAAATTTATAGTCCTGTTTTCCCTTGACTTCTTTATTACAGCTGCAAAATGAAACTGTTAGTGTGATAGTGTGATTGGGGAATTAATAATAGTGAAGTTTTTAACATTGTCTATTTATTTTGGTTAAAATTTCAAACTTAAATAGATTGCCTTTTAAAAAAAAGGTTTAGTATACTGTCTGGCACACAGATGCTTAATATGTAAACTGTATAAAGGTGCCAGCCCACAGACAGTAACATTGTTTTAATTTAAATGATTTGAGGGATAGAAATGGAATTTAAAGGTTTGGGGAGAGGGTTCGGATGGATGGGCAGATGTGGATAATTAATTTTAAAGAGTTGGTTTTGTAATCTGTCCCTGGGTTAGAAGTATTCAGTATTCAATCTAGGCAAAATATTTAGATCTTTGCATGTTTCCTTTTTCCTTTCTTAATGTCTCTTTTGTAGAAATTATATAATCCATCCCTTAATTGGTACATTGTTCAAAGGCCTGGTAATGTGTGTTAATTCATTCTTATTTTATTTCCCAGTGTTTTATCAGATGATCAACAGGAAATTTAAAGTAATGGTGGCTGTTCTAAATTTTTCCTATCACAACATCATTTATTTTCATGGTCAGATTATCTAGGGGGATATATTTCCAAGAAATTGCTAAATGTCACTTGCTCTCTTTCCCCTCCCCCATCCCTTGATATTAGTGTTGTAAATAGGATATGTGTGTACATTTTGGGGGAGAATAAGAAAAATGAAAACTGTCATGGTCTCATTTTCTTTTTCTTTTTTTCTTTTTCTTTTTTTTTTTTTTTTGAAAAGACAATGCAGAAATGGGCATGATTGACCAGGGGATCAGGGATTTATTTCTGTTTTTAAAAATTTTCATTGGAGTATAGTTGATTTACAATGTTGTGTTAGTTTCAGGTGTACAGCAAAGTGAATCAGTTATACATATACATGTATCCACTCTTTTTTCGTTTCTTTTCCCATATAGGTCATTACAGAGTATTGAGTAGAGTTCCCTGTGCTGTACAGTAGGTGCTTATTAGTTATCTGTTTTAAATACATATAGTAGTGGGTATATGTCAATCCCAATCTTCCAATTTACCTCCCCCCCACTTTGCCCTTGGTAACCATGAGTTTGTTTCTACATCTGTGACTCTATTTCTGTTTTGTAAGTAAGTTCATTTGTACCTTTTTTTTAGATTCTACATATAAGTGGTATCATATGATATTTGTCTTTCTCTGTCTGACTTCACTCAGTATGACAATCTGTAGGTCCATCCATGTTGCTGCAAATGCATTATTTTGTTCTTTTTTTATGGCTGAGTCATTGTCTTTAAACATACATTTTGCTTGGTATGATTTCTTTATTTCCATGTGGAGTTATCAAAATGGGTTGGTTAAAAAGCAAAAATTATGGCCAGTGTTAGACTCTCTGTCAAAGGTGTTTACTTGTTATAACTTCTAATTTTGAAAACATTGTAGATTTACAGAAAGGTGCAAAACTAGTCCAGAGAGATTCCATGTACTCCTCACCAGGTTTCTTCCATTGGTTCAATGGTATATAATTATAGTTACAGTATCAAAAACAGGAATCTGACATTGGTACAATGTGTGTGTATAGTTCTCTGCCATTTTATCACATATGTAGATTGCTTTAACCACCACTGGAATAAGATATGGAATGATTCCATCACCACAAAGATTGTGTTCATTCTACCCCTTTACAGTCACACACTTCTCCTTCCCCTACCATCCCCAATCCTTGCCATCCACTAATCTGTTTTACATCTGTATAGTTTGTCATTTTGAGAATGTTTTATATATATATATATATGGAATCATGCATAATGTGACATTTTGAAATTGGCTTTTTCCCCTCAGCATAATGTCCCTGATCTCCATCCAAGTGGTTGTGTGCACCAGTAGTTCACTCCACCATGTTTTTGAGCAGTATTCCTTGGTGTGAATGTACCACAGTTTGTGTAAACATTCACCTTTTAAAGGAGGTTTTGTTTTTTTTCCTCCAATTCCTGGTTGCTTCAGGACAAAGTCAATTATTAATAGTTGTGTACAGGTGTTTGTGTGGACATTAGTTTTCACTTTTGTGGGATAAATACATAAGGAGTACAATTGCTGGGTCATATGGTAAATGTGTGTTTTTGGTTTTTTTAAGGAAACTGCCAAACTGTTTTCCAGAATACCTGTACCATTCTATATTTCCATCCACTGTGAGTGAGAGATCCAGCTTTCCTGCATCCCCACCAGCTTTTGGAGTTGTCACTGTTTTTCATTTTAGCTCTTCCAGTAGGTGTGCAGCAGTATCTCATCGTGGTTGTAATTTGCAGTTCCCTTATGGCTAATGATGTTGAATATCCTTTCATGTGCTCATTTGCCATCCTCTCTGGTGAAATATCTCTTCGTTTCCCTTGCTAACTTTCGAATTGGATTTTTTTTTTTTTACTGTTGAGTTTTGAGCATTCTCTATACGTTCCAGATAGTAGTCCATTGTCAGATATGTGGTTTACAAATGTTTTTTTCTCATTCTGTAACCTGTCCCCTCATCCTCTCAACAAGCACCGTTATAGAGCCAATGCTCTTAATATTGATGAAATTTAACTTACTCATCTCTCCTCCTCTGAATCATGCTTTTGGAGTCATATCCAGGAACTCTTCACCTAGCCCCAGTTCCAGAAGATTGTCTCTTATTCTACCCCTTAAAAAGTTTTATAGTTTTATATCTAATGTTAAAATTTATGATCCATTTTGAGTTAAACCTCATATTTTATACAAATATTAGGTCAAGATGACTGTTCTTCTTCTCCTTTCCCCCTTCCCCTCCTCCTTCCCTTCCCCTCCCCCTTTCCGCCCTCTTTCTCTCCCCCTCCCCCCTCCCCCTCCCCTTTCTTCTTTTGCCTATGGACGTCCAATTTCTCTAGCACTATTTTTTGAAAAGACTGTCCTTCCTACATTGAATTACTATTGCACCTTTGTCAAAAATCAGTGACTGTACAGTGCACGTCTCTCTATGGGTATTCTTTTCTGTTCCATTGATCTAGTGTCTGTCTGCCTGCTAATACCACAGTCTTGGTTACTGTGGCTATATAACAAGTCTTAATCTTGGGTAGACTGATTCCTCACACTCTACTCCTTGCTTCTGATGATATTCTCTTTTGAAGACTTGATTCTCTGTCCCTCCTCCCCCCTTTTTGTTGTTGCCTGGATTGATCACTGTGATCATTTCAAATAACCTCACTGTCCCTTGAGAAGTCCTGGCTTTAATGTGGCACATTTTATCCTGAGGATCACTTTCAATGGATTAGTGATGTCTGCTTACAATCTGTTTTATTGTATTCTCTTTCTGGAATCCAATTTTGAGCCGGATAGAGAGGACAAGGCCTGGCTCAGCAGGAGAGTGCTGTGAAATGTGAGTGTTATCTGCCTTGGGTTTAGGATAAGCACACGGTAGCAACAACGCTGGGTATGCCTTCCTGGTATCAAATAAGGCACTGTTGAATTTTAGCCGGAGAAGAGCCAGAGGTTTATGACTGTGGCTGAGATGGGTGGTGGAGGGTAGACCTTCCCCACACATTTAATCTAACCTCTCTAGTTTAAATATTTCCAGTGAATCATCATATTCTTTGACCTTGTAACATAAATCTGAGAGGAGCTGCAGTTCTTAACTTCAGACTTCAGCCAAGTTTCATTACTGTGGCTTCTGTGTAGTGGCTTTGTCTTTTGGGCATCTGGTTATCCTGCTGTCTGCTGCTTACCATCCCTTTAAAGTGAAAGGATCTCTTGATTTATGATTTGGTAGATTTTTTTTTTTTCCACTGTGGATAGAGGTGTGAGTGAATTAATGGTTGAAAACCATTAATTGTTAGAGTATATCAAGAAAAATTGGATGAATAATTTTAAGGGAATGTATTATCTAATCTCCCTTGTATTAAGGACTTTTTTCATTGGAACTGTACTGCTATTAAATGGGAAACACCAAAATATTGCAAAACCTAATTGCAAGTAGATACTTTCTTACCTGGAACATATATGATGTCTGTAAGACCATCTGATAAACCATTAAAGACTAGTGTTTGAATTCTGTTTCCTTTAAATTACCTATTTTGGAGCCTAAAGTTTCAGCATTAGGGTTATTATTGCATATTTGTGTGGCCAGAAGTCTCCTCTATTACACTGTTTTCCCTGAGTTTCTGATGTGTTAAGGTGTTCCCACTTACTAAGATTGAAGTGTAGAATTTAATTTTGATTTTCTGTGGCATGTTCCTGATTACAGAAGTTTGGAGATGGAAGCAAGGAGAGGGGTAGGCCTGGAGTCTAGCTGCCTGGGAGAGTGGTTTAAGGAATTGCAGTGTCCAGTTACAATGTTCAAAAAGTTAAAACCATGACCCTTTACTCAAACAGAATTAATACGTATCAAATTCAAATAATTAATGAGGCAAACAATAATATGGCAAAGCTCCTTGGAAGGGCTTTTGGAGGCTTTTGTGTAGTTTTATTTTATTGTATTTAAAAAAATTAATTAACTTATGGCTGCATTGGGTCTTCGTTGCTGCGTGGGCTTTCTCTATTTGCGGTGAGTGGGGGCTACTCTTTGTTGTGGTGCGCGGTCTTCTCATTGCGGTGGCTTCTCTTGTTGTGGAGCATGGGCTCTAGGCGCACGGGCTTCAGTAGTTGTGGCTCACGGGTTTAGTTGCTCTGTGGCATGTGGGACCAGGGCTTGAACCAGTGTCCCCTGCATTGCCAGGTGGATTCTTAACTATTGCACCACCAGGGAAGTCCCCAGTGTGTAGTTTCGGCTAATAAGGAATGTCAGAATATGGTTGCTAGGTTTGATCCAACACTGGTTAATATCCTACAGAGTTATAAAACTGTAACTACTTTTCTTTTTTGAAACTGGTTTTAAATCTACAGCTTAATCTGTAACTTCACCAAGCCTGGCCTTTAATCATAGTGAACAGCAAGTCAAACAATGATACATTCCCCTAGGAATTAAATAATTTGGGGATGGTTTTGTTAAATACAGCCCCAATGTGACACTGAAAGGACATGCTGCATTCTCTTTACCTTATTTCCATGTTTGGGATAATTTTTTCTCATCAGCAGTTTGTGAGGCTTCATGGAGACTGACAATGCTTGAGTTTTATTTACTTTACAGTTTTGCTTTTGGCTAACGTGTATGGCTATTCTAGCTATCTGCAAGTTGAAGCCCTTTACAAGCTTGCAGTTGAGCTATTTGTGATATTTTCATTGCTTTTCCCCTCTCTGTTGACATTTGGTACTTTCAGTCTCATCCCCATCCTTCTTCCTTTCACTCTCTCAGAGGGCATTTATGTCTCTCATACCGACTTAACTTGATGGCAAAGAAGAATGAGCCATTGTAGAAGACTGAATTATAGAGTCCTGAACAGTTTACTTACTGGGCTGTCCCGAGCTTGGACATGACTTTGCCATGTCCTACCTATGTGACCTTGAGCAAATCAGTTACTTATAAAACCCTGTTCTGGTCATCTAAAATGCATTGAACAATGGTGCTTACCTTGTAGGGGTATTGTGAGGATCAAAGGATTAAATTAAAGGATTAAAATGGTGCTTAGCATGTAGGAAGTTTTCAATTAAGATTATCTCTAAGAGAGCTGTACACACACACACACACACACACACACACACACACACATTTGGGGGGGGTATCTTGTTATTTTACATACTAGATGTTCCCTAAAGGATTTGCAAACTTACTTGCTTGAAAGGACCAGGGAGGCACACAGTAAGTAACTGAAGGGTCTTGCAGAATTAAGCATAAGAGCAGGAACAACTGGCAGCTAATATATGGCATCCCAGCTGGGGAAAGATTAGTGATTGGTGGGTATGATCGTGAAGTTTACACTAAGTGAAGATGTCCCGGAACTGTGCGTCTCAAGCCAATTGTTGTCATATGGTTTGGTATGGGCTTGATACTAACATTTTTAAAGAGAAGACATTTCCCTTTTGTAAATGCTGGCAACTGACTGACATAACATGCTGTGTTATGGGCTGCATGTAGTGGGCCATCAGTTTGCCATGTTTGCTCTTGGTTGATTTAGATCAGCAGTCCCCAACTTTTTTTGGCACTAGGGACTGGTTTCGTGGAAGACAATTCTTCCACAGACCCGGGAGTCGGGGGGATGGTTTTGGGATGATTCAAGCCCATTACATTTATTGTGCACTTTATTTCTATTACTATTACATTGTTATATATAATGAAATAATTATACAACTCACCATAATGCAGAGTTAGTTGGAGCCCTGAGCTTGTTTTCACTTGCCACTCACTGATAGGGTTTTGATATCAGTCTGCAAGCAATTGATTTATTATGGTCTCTGTGCAGTCAGGCCTCTGCTAATGATAATCTGTATTTGCAGCCGCTCCCCAGCGCTAGCATCACTGCCTCAGCTCCACCCCAGATCATCAGGTGTTAGATTCTCATAAGGAGCGTGCAGCCTAGATCCCTTGCACGTGCAGTTCACAGTAGGGTTCGCGCTCCCATGAGAATCTAATGCGGCCGCTGATCCGACAGGAGGCGGAACTCAGGCGATAATGCGAGCGATGGGGAGCGGCTGTAAATACAGATGAAGCTTCACTCGCTTGCCTGCTGCTCACTTCCTGCTGTGCCGCCCGGTTCCTAACAGGCCACGGACCAGTAGTTGTCCGTGGTCCTGGGGTTGGAGACCCCTGATTTAGATTGTTCAGTGAGAAAGGTAAAGTTGTTCACAGTAGACCATATCAGAATTTAAAGTGACCACAGCAGTCAGTTACAGACGAGAACAGTTGGGTTTGGGCATGGCACATTAGTGGTGGTATTTTTAATTTTTATGTAAATGAGCTTTACTTGTACATGATCTTCCACTTTGGGAGTTATAAAGTCTCATTTTTGAAAGATTCTCCGTGCCTTAAAAAACAACCCTATTGATTATTGGAACAGGGGAGGGAAGTATACCAAAATTTTCATGGTGATTATTGTTGTTTTTATTTTCTTATTTATGCTTTTTGATGTATTTTGTTGTCTATTTAGTGTACTCTGCTCATTAATGTACTTCGCTTAATGTGTTTCTATGACAAATATTTATTGCTTTTATAATCAGAAAAAGCAATAAATGCTATTAAAAAAAGAATTTATCATGGAAATGCCTAGATGTGTGACAATATGATTATTGATTAGTTTCATGGCCCCAAGATTGTTGCTAGCAAAGTAATGGTTCATTATTTCATTTGCTCCAGGAAAATGATGGTGTATCTTATTGTGCTATTTAAGTATGCTTAGATACGTCTTCCTTAGGTCTGCAGTGATTTCATTGATGGAATGGGTTTCTGACTCCTGTGGGGCATTAAGTTGCCGGTCCCACTCCTGGACAGCTTGCCTGCAAGGGAGACCATCTGTTTTGGCAGAACCAGGGGCTTGCCCTGCTGGGCTGCAGCCCACCAACTGTTGGAGCCACAGTGCCTCAGCTGCTGTGCTTTTATACTAACTCTTATTAGCCATGCAGACCTTTACGGTTCAAACCAGGCCACATCTGTTGTGAATCCCATGACCTTCAAAACCCAGAGCGGAAAGAAATGCAGAACACACTTTTTATCTCCAGGCCTTCTGCAGACACGTCAGTTTACAGGGCTTAATTAAAAATATTTTTCTAAACTTATTTTGTAAAAGATTTTCATTTTCATTGTCCTCTCTTAGCACTGGATTTACATTGTTGCTGATTTGAACAAATTAGTGTTGCTTAGAGTATGGTCTGTTTATCACGTGCATCTGATCCCAGAAGGAGTTTGTTAAAAAATTTATTCTGGAGCCTCACTGTAGACCAAGACCAAGAGAATCATGATCTTACGGGTGTATTCCTGCATCAACATTTTAAACCACAGATTTGGACTTTTAGGACTGCGTGCCCCCAGGGACCTCCTGATTTACCAAGAGGTAGGCATGAAGTTAGAAAGCCAACACTAAGACGAGTGGTCATGTGCGCAGCTGGGCACCCCTAGGAATGCCGAGACTTCTTAGAAAGTTTGCTTTTGGATGTAAAATTTTGGGAAAGGTCCTAAAGGCATGTTGCCTGGAAAATGTTGATGGTCACTGCAGGAAGAGGAACTATATTTCCAGGTTGAACACAGTGATTCATTGGTTATGTTTTCCAGAAATAGTAATGTCTAAATTGAAATTGTTTTCTGTATATGCTCTATGTCTCCTCAACTTAGATCCTTCTGAAAAATAGAATGGCCCAAATGCCAAACACTATGATTTTTTTCCTGTATTCTTCAGTGCCAAGCCATCAGGCCTCCAGACAGGTTCATGAGCCCTACATTTCCATAGCTAGAGCAGTGGAGGGACCAGAGGACCAGATGCCTCTATAAAAATACACCCTGCCCACCTCGCCGCCCCATTGGGCTAGCCGTCTCTTGGATAGAAGAGAGAAAAAAGAAATTGAGTTCCTCTAACTTGTTGGAGTGGGGTAGGTAGAGAGAAGAAAGAGGAAGGGTTTCACGAAAGTATTCTAGGTCACATTTTGCCCTTGGGGTGGGAGCATTAGTAGGAAGTAAGCAACATGTTTCATTTTAAATGGAGGTTTATTTTATCCAGTATATCCAAAATATCATTTTGACATGTAACCAAAATAAAAAATATTAATGAGATGTTTTATAATCATTTTTTCTTGCTAAGCATTTGAAATCCTTGAGTGTATTTTACTCTTATAATGCATCTGGGTTCAGGGTCACCCCACAGTTCAGGTCACAAATACCGTGACTACTGTATTTGACAGTATAGCTCGAAGGGTTTCTTCTAATCCCCAATTCTCAGTTAAAATGTGAACATATGCCTGTGTGGAACATTTTTCCTGTTTTAGAGAGAGTGAATTGTTTTCTCAGCAGTTAGTTGGTGTTAGTGTAATGCCTTCCTGTGTAGGCTGCAGTGTTAGAATTCTCTTTGCAAACTTTTTTTATTAAATTAAATTTAATTTTTTTAATATACAGCAAGTTCTTATTAGTTATATATTTTACACATATTAGTGTATATGTGTCAATCCCAATCTCCCAATTCATCCCACCATCACCAAACTCTTGTAATAATTTTCAGGAATTATCACTCTTATTATAGTATTTTTGGTTGCAACTAGAGAGTTTTACAGGGGATTCTTTCAGTGTGAAATCTCTTAAAAGTCAATCGAAAATAAACTGTGTTTTTTCTGGGGCATAGGATGGAGGCATCTGAGTACCTAGAAGGGGTCCTTGGAACAGAATATGTAAAATGAGAGTGTCCAGGAGTGTCCTGGTTCAAACATCACTTTGTATCAGTCCAAACATGTTCTGTGTTAATATTTATGTTTGGGTCTTTATATATTTTTTCAAACAGAACTGAATATGCACCATCTATTTCCATGTTACAGGCCTTCAGACTTCCTAGGGAAGTGTCAGTGGAGCTTCATTTTCCCTGCTCTGTCTCTTTAGAGTGTCTGGGTTTGAATTTCTTTCTCTGTCCTATACAGTGCAATGTGATTTTGACAAGGTACTTAATTATTTTTTTGCCTTGGGAATTGAAAAGCTGAGAGGGTTTACCCCTCAAAGTCTGGTAAGGATTAAATGAGATCATCCAGCTGAAGAACACAGTGCCTCCCAATACATAGTAAGTGCTAAAGAAATATTAGCTATCTCAGTATCTTTATTAATTATCTTTGTTAATTTTAGAGACTTCAAGCAGTGTAGGAGAAATTTTAGGAATGATTTTTTTTTCTTTGACATTGAGATAGAGGTTAAAAAAGATCCTTACTTATCCTTATGAAACATATTAACAATCTTTTTTTTTGCCACAGTATCTTTAGCCCTATTTCCCATTCTGTTCACTGTTTTGTCCTGGGTTTGAGCATCTCTCTACTCTGGATAAAATTATTTTAATAAGAACTGTCTGGTCATAACATCTCTATTAAAGGCCTTCCTCCCCTACAGGGTGAAGGGAAAAGTCCTCAATGCATTTCACAAAGTGCTTTTTCTTTTTCTGAAACATTGGTTCCTGAGTAAAACCTGAGAGATCAAGTATGATTTCTGCAGCACCTAAGATCTGCAGCCTTTTTGGCTCCATTGTGGGAAATAACAAACAAGGTTTGCCTGAGCATGGCCTGGTACAAAAGGAAAACCTGGGGTTTCCACCAGCTTGTAATCCCACCCATTTTTCTCACTTTTTTACTTAATACTCAGTGATGATGCAAAAGTGATATTTCGGAGCAAATGTGTTTAGTAAACCTTTGTAAGCAATATTTAAAGGAGTGTTTATTTTTCAAAATTCACTCAGGATTTCTGTCATCTACAGGCCTGTAGTTTTGGTACATGGGTTGTACCAATTTGTTTCAGAGTGTTTTACTGCATATGCTACATCTTTCTGATCAGCTGTCTAAAAATCAAAGGAACAATTTGTTCCATTCAATGTTGCCTGATAGGGAAGGCTCCAAAGATACAAAGTTGCCCTTCGGCATCATTGTGTTTATAAAAAAAAAAAAAATAAAGGAAACAGTCTTTCGATTCCCCCTCCTAACCCCAGTTTGACTGTATTGCAGAGTCATGAAAAGATTTAAATCCATAGTTGAAAAGTCTCCTTGCAATTGATTTTATTTAGCTTCTTGTATACAAATAGATAGTGATAGGAAAAAAGGAAATATTGATCTGAACTTTCAGTTTTGGACTTGAGCTTTCTAAAGTCATAAAACTGCTTTTCCATTTGACTTACAGTATAATTGGCCAGAGTCAGAGAAGGTTTTAGGAAAGACACAACCAAAAAAGAAAACTAAAACGAACTGCTTATTCAGTAGCTGCCATTTGTTCATCAGAAAAAGACTTTCAGTTAAGCAGTTCTTTTTCCAAAAAAAGGAAAAAGAATCTTTTTCATTTAATTAGCTGAAGAAACTGCTTTTAGAGCTAGTTAAAGCAGATTTAGAGTTAAATGCTTTAGCCATCTTGATGTGATGTGGTGAAAATATTTATGTGGTTAGAGTTTTTAATTAAATCATTTTATTTAAGATTGTAATAGCCCTTTTAATTTTTGTCCTTGAGACTTGTGTTGTGTTATTTCAAGTTAATAACTCCTCTTGAAGCAAAGCAGAATGTGCAGTGTTTCTCCTGATGATTTCTTTCTGCAACTGAGAACAAAGCAAACCTCATTCTTGCTGGAAAGGAAGCAAAACTAACACCTAATAAAAATGGAGATAACAGAGAGGAACTTGTAGCCCTAGGATATTCTGAGTAGCAACATTAAAGTGGTTGCCTGGGCAATACTACCCAATTCCTTGTGTTCTTTTTTTCTTTTAAATTCCAGGGACAGATCTATTACATTAATTGAATCAAGCCTATGGGAGGCTTGTTTCTTAGTATTTCAGGAAGTAGAAATGGTCCTATGTACGGACTTTGAATAATGGAGAGAGAGGTATCAGTATTTTGGTAATTTATCTCCCCACCAGCCACAAAGTATACTTGTCTCTGAATACTTTTTCGTTATTATAGACAATCCTGAACAATTGCTAAAGACAAAATCTTGTCCTCTTGCAGAGATGAACTCCTGTAATTTAATTTATTAATTGTCCTTTACTTGGGTTCCTTACTGTTCTATTGCTCACACCTACTTGTGGAAGAGACAGGCTTTTTTGTTGTGGTCGTGGTGCTTGGCTTTTGATTTTATTTTGGGGTAAATAAAAATGTTATTTATTCATTAAATTGAAGTAAAATTGGTATATAACATTATGAGTTTCAGGTGTACAACGTTATAATTCTATATTCGCATATACTTCAAAGTGATCCCCACCACAAGTCTAATTACCATCCATCACCATACAGTTGACCACCCCCATCCCCTTCCCCTCTGGTAACCACCAGTTTGTTCTTTGTATCAGTGATGTTTTATTTTGTTTGTTTGTTTGATACTGTTTGTTCATTTGTTTTTGCTTTTTAGATTTTTATATATGAGTGAAATCATATGGTGTTTTTCTCTTTCCGACTTATTTCTCTTAGCATAATACCCTCAAAGTCCATCCATGTTGTTGCAAGTGGCAAGCTTTTCTTCTTTTTTATGGCTATGTTGTATTCCATGGTATATCTATGTCACATCTTCTTTATCCATTCATCTATCAATGGACACTTAGGTTGCTTCCATACCTTGATTATTGTAAATAATGCTGCAGTGAACATAAGGATGCATATATCCTTTCAAATTAGTGTTTTCTTTTTCTTTGGATAAATACCCAGAACTGGAATAACTAGATCATATGGTAGTTCTATTTTTAATTTTTGGAGGACTCTCTATACTGCTTTCCATAGTCGCTGCAGTTTACATTTCCACTAACAGTATATGAGGATTCCCTTTTCTCCACATCCTTACCACCACTTGTAATTTGTTGTCTTTTAGATGACAGCCATTCTGACGGGTGTGAGGTGATACGTCATTGTGGTTTTGATTTGCATTTCCCTGATAATTAACGATGTTGAACATCTTTCATCTTTTCATATGCATCTTGGCCATCCGTATGTCTTTTTTGGAAAAATGTCTATTCAGTCCTCTGCCCATTTTTTAAATTGGGTTGTTTGTTTTATGGCTGTTGAGTTATATGTGTTCTTTATTTATTTTGGATATTAATCCCTATTGGGTATATCATTTGCATATATCCTCTCCCATTCAGCAGGTTTCCTCTTTGTTTCATGGATGCTTTTCCTTTGCTGTTTAGTTTGATGTAGCTGTTTAGTTTGATGTAGTCCCATTTGTTTATTTTTGCTTTTGTTTCCCTTGCCTTTGGAGTCATATCCAAAAAAACTCTCTTAAGACCAATGTCAAGGAGCTTACTGCCTACATTTTCCTGTAGGAATTTTATGGTTTCAGCTCTTATGTTCAAGTCTTTAATCCATTTTGGGTTAATTTTTGTGTATGGTGTAAGATAGTGGTCTGGTTTAATTCTTTTGCATGTGGCTGTCCAGTTTTCCTAGCATCATTTTTTGAAGAGACTGTTCTTTTCCCATTGTATATTCTTGGCTCTTTTGTTGTAAATTAATTGTCCATATATGTGTAGGTTTTTTTCCTGGGCTCTGTATTCTGTTCCATTGATCTGTGTGTCTGCTTTTATGTCAATATGGGAGTTTTTGTTTGTTTGTTTGTTTGTTTTTTTAGAATCATCTGGGGAGGCAGGGAGAAGCCAATTGGGTTTACAACCATGCAATGTCCATGTTTAAACAATGATAAAATTGTTTTCTTAAATATATCACCCACCTAAGCGTCCTTCAACATCCATAGTAGGGTGGTCTGTACCTCTACAAGCATCATACAGGCAGGTAATTTTTTTTCTTATAAGATATTGAGAATATAGTTATACACAACTTAGCTGTAAAAGAAAATACAGTGATAATGAGTATTCTTGCCTTCTTTCTTTTCCTCATTGTATTTGTAAATAGTTGCTTCTAGTTTGCCTCTTACTAATATCTTTTTTAAAATTGACATGTATAAGCAATTAATTGCTTGATGAAACTAGTGCAAATCCTAATTTATGCAAAAAAGGGCAAAGGGAAATTGTAGAAAATAATAGCAAAATAAAACTAAAAATGAGCTGAATCAGCTCGGTGCTTTGTGACCACCTAGAGGGGTGGGATAGGGAGGGTGGGAGGGAGGGAGATGCAAGAGGGAAGAGATATGGAAACATATGTATATGTATAACTGATTCACTTTGTTATAAAGCAGAAACTAACACACCATTGTAAAGCAATTATACTCCAATAAAGATGTTAAAAAAATAAAAATAAAAATGAGTTGAGTAGGCATTTGGTCAGGTGAATATAAATATTAGGCTGCTATTTGCTCAAAACTTTCCCTCCAGGAGCACCGGCGTCCTGCACATTTTATGAATGATTTGTCTTCACTCACTCTGGGGGCCCAGGTGATGAGCCACTGTTTTCTGCTCTTGCCCGCCTCCCTCCAGTCCCCCTGCCACAGCAGAGTCACCTTTTCAAAGTGTACATTGATAACAGTGTTCTAAATTTAGATAATGGTAACGGTTGCAGAACTCTAAATATACTAAAGCCCATTATATATCAAGAGAGCTGTTTTAAAGGAAAGCACGTATTAGACTATTGGTTGTCCTCTTGGAGTCCTTCATTGCCTTCTCAAGCTCATTCAAAGCTCATCCTGTAGGATGTTGCACTTGTTCTTCTTCAACCTCCTTCTTCTCCCCCCACCAGCTCACCAAGCTTCAGCCAGCCTGACCTCCTTATGCCACCTTCTTTCCCGCCTCAACATCCTCATACATGCTTTTCCCCTGTCTTGACCTCTGTCCTTCCATTCTGTGCATCAATATCTTCAACTAAAATGATACCTACTTCCCTGATTAATCTCTCTACCTTCCTTCCCTATTTCTATTTTTCCTTACTGTATCATGCTTGTTTCATTTAATTTTCGTATTTGTTTCACTGCGTAGACAAATTATAATTTATGTATGGATTGATTGACCTGCTAGCGGAAAGAAAGGTCAGAGATGGCAGGAGTAATGCGGGGTATGGTATGTGCTGTTGAATGTCTTAGTGTACTAGTATCCTGCCTTGGAGAGACCAGGAATATTTGCCTAAATCTTACCAAATTCCCTAGAGATTCTCCTTTTGGCCAGAAGGAGTTAGGAACCACTTAAACAGATAGTTAGTGTGGAGGTAGAGTGGGAACTTTGTTGCCTAGCAGTGCACGCATAGACAGCTAGAGGCCACGGAGTGGCTCGCTGACCAGGAATGATGTGGTGTCTTTAACGTGGCCCCAGGGGTCACAGGTTCCTGGGTTAACTAGCCATTCGTGTCTATCCACACTGTGACTGGTGTCTGGTGTCTTGAGCAAGGGGTGTCATGGTTGGAATGCCCTCTGTATGTGATCCCTAAACCCAGAGCTTAGGGCTTGTGTCTCAGTGTGTTTTCTACCATCTACTTGGGTAGTTGGGTACTAGCTTGGTGAGTATTTTTGTCACTATGAAGCTTGCTCTCTCCACGTTCTGGAAATGTGCATCATGGCACATTTTGCTAGGGTTTGTAGATGTGCCATAGTTTTGAAATGGGCACCCAACATTTAAATAGAGTTTTCTTTTCCCGTTTCTTTTCATTCTATGAAAAATGCCCATTTTGTTGAATATTGTTCATTCAGTGTTTCACAGGGACTATATGTGTATGTATAACTCAGCTATATAAAAGGCCCAAGTTATAAAGTTTATTCTTCTCAGGGATAAAAATGTATCAGGCATTTATAGTTATACATTTTAAACGAGAAAAAATGAAGAAAATTTGTTAATCAATGTATCACTTTGTTTCCCTAATTCAAGTTGTAACTTAATATTTATTTCTGCTTTTATATGAGTGACTTTTTATAGACAAATAACCAGTGTTTGTATAATTGTAGTTGGATATTCTCAATATCATATTAGAAAAATCCCTCTACATTTTTCTGTTAGTACTGTCAGAACTAGATTTTATCTCAGACAATTGGCAATAGTGGTGGGAAGAGTGGCTTAGACAGCTTCTTCCTTTTGAAATTGTTAGGTTTTTAGTTTTTGGGTTTTTTTTTTTTTTTTTTTTTTTGCAGTACGTGGGCCTCTCACTGTTGTGGCCTCTCCCATTGCGGAGCACAGGCTCCGGACGTGCAGGCTCAGCGGCCATGGATCACGGGCCCAGCCGCTCCGCGGCATGTGGGATCTTCCCGGACCGGGGCACGAACCCACGTCCCCTGCATCGGCAGGCGGACTCTCAACCACTGCGCCACCAGGGAAGCCCCGGTTTTTAGTTTTTGAAGGCCCATGGAGAAACTGTTTTTCACTTGTGACGTTTATTTACTTTTCAGCAGGTGGAGTAACTGTTAACTCACAGATATTTCTATGATTCCTAAAATTCGATTTTGTGAAGAATAGTTGTAGTATAGTGTCAGCTGTACAGGCTTGAGAGGAATATCTGGTTCAGGGCTGTGTGTTCTTAGGCAAGTTACATGCCTTTTCTGAATAATTGTACCTAAGCCACAAGATTATTGGAAGAAGTATATGAGCCACTGTATTGATAGTACTTTTAATAATACCTTCCTCATAGGCAAAGATTGAGTTAGTAAATAATCTGTTATTGGGCCAAGCCGTAGGTGGCAAACCCAAATGGCCATAGGAACTAGATAAGAAAGGGACTTGACATGGGCAGGGTCATGATTCTTCTCTAAAGAGCTAGTCTCTATTCACATAACATATTGGTGCTATTTGAGAACAAAGTTCATATTTCTCATTAAAAAATACAGATATTGGAGTTCTTTCTTGGATTTTCTCAAGTTGACAACTAATTAAACACACACGCATGCAAACACATACAATGGGTGAAACAAGACATCTGGGTCTATGGCTGTATTCAGCGTGGTGGCCACCAGTTGTAATGGCGAATCTGAATTTACCTGTTCTGTTGATCACGAAGGATTCAAAGAGATGGCACAGTTGTAAAATTGGAAGTACAGATCTGTGGCAGTGGATATCGCTAAAACACCATCTATGCTTAATCCTCATTTTCCCAGGAATCTTACAGAACCAAGAAACTTGATTCTTTGAGAACCAAACAGATTAAAATGGATTGGAAGGGTTGGTTGAGTTATTTCTATATGATGTTTGATATCAGCAGTCCAGTTCTTTTTTAGGAGGGTGCCTCTGAGAAAGAGTGAACTGTGATATTTTTCAGATTTTCATCACAAATGTATAATGAGCCTCCACATAAATCATTTGTTCAAGTGTACCCTTTCTCGGACCTGTTGGGAAGCGTGTTTTTTATTTCTGAAGTTTTTAAACTATGATATAGTTGATAGCAGATGAATCGCTCTAATTTTTTGTCCCTTTTAGCCCTGTCTGATTTAAAAAAAAAAAAAAAAGATTCTGCCTTTTGTTATCAGTGTCATTTTAGAGTAAAATAACAAATAGAAGTTCATTATTTTGCTTCACTACCTGACTTAAGTAATTTTTACAAGCCTGTAAAAAATGTGTTCTTTGTCCCCCTAGGATATTACATTGCTGTGTGATTCCTTTTTTCCCTTGAACTGCCTGTAAGTTTTAGTAATCTACTTTACTTAAAAAAAAAAAAAAAGTCATGGCTGTCTGTTAGGTCTCTTTATCACTTTGGATGATGAAAAATACTTTTTTTGTAGTTGGAACAATAGGTACATTTGAATGTGATAAAATAGGTAATCTAGTGTAATATAATCTATTGTATTTGAGCTTAGCTCAGTATCACAAACAACCAGAGGGACCATTTGTAATGCAGTAGTTACAAAGGAATGCACTTCTTGATTTACTTTTTGAGACACTCACTAAGTACATTTTACTACAATTAATTGAAGTACAGGCACAAAGGAGATGAGAGGCTGATGGAATATTTAATTACTTTAACTATAATTTGATAATTTTGCCTATTGTAGTCATAAAAAAGATAAAGATTTATTCATTTTAGGCTGTTGTGTGGGATTTAATGTTCTTAAATGCTCTTTAAAATTTAGAGAAAATTATACTTGATAGAGAGATTTCACCATCCTTGAGGGATCTTTAATTTGTTTGTTGTATGAGCAGTTATAATAAATACAAACAGCCTGCTTAACTGCTTGTCTGCCATTCTGGAAATACGCATTCTGAATTTGAAAATGTGAGGGCCTGTTACTTATTTTTAGTGGGCTTATTTTTGGCAGTAACTCTGGCAGAGAACTAGGACTCTTTGTATGAGAGCCATCCATCCATCATCCTAAAGTAATTTTCATTCTGGCACTGGGGAGCCAGAATTTCTTTGTTCTGATGTTTTCAGTTTTGGATGGAAGCTGACCAGTTCTCCCGGGCTTCTGAGTCCTTTGGAATGACCTAGAATTGGACATATAGTTAAGTGGAAATACCCTCAAGTGTCACTACACTATTTTGCTTTGGGCACAAGATATGGGACTTTGTTTTAGATGGCATTTGGGGCTGTTCTCATTATAAATGGACTCTGGTTTCACCTTTACATAACTTCTGTCATATAATCACACTCCCCTATAGGAGACCATAACATTGCTATGATCACATGGACACTGCTGGTTCAATATGGTTAAGATGAAACAGTAATGTGGAGGAACGCCATGGGTATTTTGAAACGCTTGGTGGCCACAGTTTTCCTTTCTTTGTAGGCACCTCTGACTTCCTTTCATTTTCAGATATATAAATGCATGTGTCAATGGACCACTTTTGTCAAAAACAGTTAAGATGTTAGTTGTACTCTGTAATTTCAATTTACACGTTTGCAATTTTGGAAGAAAAATATTCTTTATCAATATGTAAATATGTTTACTTTTAATCTCATGTAGATACAGTGACCCTTCTCTCTGACCATAAAACCCAAGAAAAGACATCTATGTCAAGAATGTGATTTGATGTAGTGTTTAGAGGAGCTAGTTTCTTGGTATGAAAAATATTCAGCCTGTTACGTTAACACAGAAGAGTTAACACAGCTTGAAACTCTTTTTCCTCCTCAAGTCAAAATTTCTGTAAAACACTGAGAGTAAGAATTATACCAAAGCCTCCTGAAGATATAGTTAAGGCAGATGGGATACACATCTGCTTTTATATTCCCAGAATAAAAACATTTATTGTTATCAACTCTGTCTGATGGCTCTGGGAAATTAAATCATGCACATAGGAAACAGTTTTGTTGATATCTTCTGGGGTAGGTAGCTCTTAGGATATTTTTGTAGGAAAGGATTGGGCCTTTGGGCCTGGAAATGTTATTATCTTTTTCGCTTCAGGCTGGAAATGAGGTAGTCTCCGTACAAGTTCTGAGAGGTGATATAGTTTCTGAAGACTCCCTGATGAAAAGACCTGTCACTCAGTCAGCTTTCTGCATAGTAACCTACTTAAGATTCCTACTGCTGAGTGAGCTGTGGGAATCATTGGCTAGTTAATGCTACTGGTTTTGAAATCTCTACTTTTGTACTGTCGACATTGAGAGACACATTCTCCTGGGTGATGGGTGTAGCTGGGTTTTCCCTTTAGAAAATCATATTATTTTTATACTATCCACACCCTTGTAGGCTACCCAGGTTTGATATTTCTCATGTCCAGGTTTGTTAGCCATGTGCGTGGTTTGGTTAAAGTTTCCCTAGAGACAACCTCTTTGAAGAGGAGTGTATGGCAGTATATAGTTGGGCATCCTTTCTGTCTTCTACACTTGTTACATCACTGCAAACCCAATTCCTTGAAACATTGTAAACCACTGAAAGCCCTCCTGAGCTTTCCGCTGTCAGCCGACTTCAGCTCCATAAACCGTAGCCCACTTGGTGCTACAGAACTTGGGAAAATACGGAATGTATGTTTGCATAACACCAACTCCTCCCTCTTGGTAGTCACGTGATAAACATAGGCAGGTTTACACTTTCTGTCTGTTCTGAGGAGTGAAACTACATATTTTCATAAGCATGCACCATTTTTAATTGTGTAATTAAGCTGCTGACATAAGCAAGTAAGCAATTTGACATGAAGGTAAGGATCCGCAAAGGCATGCATTTGCATAATTTATGCATAATTTAATTTTCTGCACAGAAGATACTGAAAATCAATAGCATGATTCACAGCCTCACCATATCATTGCCATGCCGCCGTTAGGTGGCCATTGGAGTTTAGAAGAGTATGAAGAATATTAAAATTGATTGAATTTGGTGTGCTGAGTCTGTATCTTTACTTGGGAACCACAGATTGTTTCTTTTTGCAAATCTCTGCTCCTTGCCAATGAGACATTACGTTGCCTAATATACTCCATATACAATTTTTGACTGCTGTTCAAGTAATAATTTTTAAAAGTTGCTTTTAGGAAATAGTTTGTCATATGATCAAAACACATTTGAAGAAGGGACTTGAAACTTTGTTTTTAATCATGCAGGTGCCAGTAATACATGATTATGTTCTTATTTGGGAAAAAAGAACCCACACACTACTGACATAGATGGAATAAAAGGGAAAACTAAATATAGTTATCTTTAATGAATAGTTGATGTGTTAAAAAGAGAGATCTGGTGCTGGCGTGATGAAGTCCTTTGCTACCTGGTTCATTTCTGAGTTGATTCCTAAAGAATTGCTTATTAGATACTCAAGCTAGTTCCTTCCAGCTTCACGTTTCAGATGTTTGCTGTTTCTGATAGGAGAGTGGTGTTTAAAAAGCGAGACAGTAGAGGAGAAGATTGTGTTTTTGCTTATGGCTCATATAAGCACACACCAACACACACACACACCAACACACACACACACACGTACTCTAGCCTCCAACGCAGGCACCGTGAGCCTTTCTGGTGCTCATATATTTATTCACTCACTCATTACTGAATACACACCATATGCCAAGCTCCATCATGGGAGGTAGGCTGAGAGCTCCTTGTCTCAGGGAGCTTAGAGCCCTTCATAGGCCATGCAGCATGCCCTTCAGATGCAGGTTTTCCTGCCCATTCTCACCTCGCTGGGTACAACCCACATTGTTCCTCAATACTCTGGGGAGTATGATGATGAGGGCATTAACCCACCTTCCTTGGGATGGCCCTGCCCCCTCTGTCACTTCTAGTCTGTCCGTCTTTATACAGCAAAGCCACACCTCTCACATTTGGCCCAAGTGAACCCCCTTCAGACAGGCAGTTCCACTGCTCAGTGCAGATGCCTTACACCGCAGTGTGACGTATGGCTGGGAAAGTATCTGTGCTTTGGGGTATGGATTCCATTACTTTGCAGTGTCAGGGGCAGACCTTCTGATGTGTCCCTCCCTTGTTTCTTGAGTTGGGTATATCTTTGTAGACTTGCTTTTTCATTAATGGGTTAGTGGGTTTGGAGAGGTGACGTGTGTGGGACCCTAAAACCTATAGCCTGTATCCAGTCCGGTTAAAGACTGTTGCGATTAGGGTCTACTTCTAAGTACTTGGACATTTTCACACTTACCTGATGAAGCTCTGGACTCCGTGGCTTTGCATTCCCAGCAGGATGGGTGATGCAGCTGCTGGCGGGCTTTGTCCTCCTTTGCTGCACCCTAATATTCTCAAAAGTTCTGAGAAATAAAAGGCACTTCCCTTTCAGGAAAAAAAAAAAGAAGAGGGGACTGGTGACGGAGACTGTGATTCTAGTGTGATCTTCTGTAAAGAGTATAAATGAATATCCTCATTCCTTCTTTACTTTTATACCTGGTTCATTTGTTTGTGAGCCGAATCTGGCTGGAACTCTGGTTCACTTTAGATTTGCTTGTCTAATTGCTCAGGTCAGCGCCACACTGGTGTGATTTAGGCAGCAGGCTATTCATTTCGGTGGCCAGGTCTTTACTAGAATTAAGACAGGCTTAGCCTGTCAAGTCACAGGCTGTGAGGGTAAGTTAATAGTGTCACAGATAGCAGGGCCTCAGGTCTAGCTCAGCAGGGAAGTTGGTGGTTCTTATCTCTGGCTGCAAATTAGAATCACCTGGAGAACGTTTTAAAAAAAGGGCTGTTAATTTGGTCCCACCCCAGACCAATTAAAGTGGAATCTCTGGAGGTAGGGTCCAGGGCATAGGGTTTTTGTTTGTTTTGTTTTTTGTCTTGTTTTTAAAGCAGCCAGGGTCGAGAGTCAGAGCTCTAGTCCAACAATGGCCTTTTGTGCATGGAAAAATTGATGATTAGGTGTTGAAGTGACTTGTTTGAAGGTCACCAAGGTCACATGAGTGTCACTGGGGGAAAAGTGAGCTTTGGTAAGTGATTGGTTCATGTAACTATAAAGCCTTCTAGAGGGTTGGTTTCAAATTGGGTTTATCCTGAGCTTCAATTTTGTCAACAGAATTGATCCATAGATTCTGCTTTCTCTGGCTTGGTTCCATTTTTTTGTTTTATTTAAAGATTATTTATTTATTTATTTATTTATTTAATTTATTTTTGGTCGTGTCAGGTCTTAGCTGCGGCACCCGTGCAGGATCTTTGTTGCGGCATGCAGGATCTTTCCTTGCGGTGTGTGAGCTTCTCTCTCATTGTAGCATGTGGGTTTTCTCTCTCTAGTTGAGGTGTGCGAGCTCAGTAGTTGTGGCACAAGGGCTCAGTTTCCCTGGGGCATGTGGGATTCTAGTCCCACGACCAGCGATCGAGCCTGCGTCCCCCGCATTGTAAGGCGGATTCTTTACCACTAAACTGCCACGGAAGTCCTGCTTGGTTCCATTTTTGAGCGCCTCTACTGATCCCCTGCTTGACCCTCAACCATCCCCTTGAAGCTTCCAGCTCATGTCATAACACCTTCAGCAAGAGAGAGAAGAATCTCTCTGATTGGCTGGTGTCTCCATTCCCAAACATATGTATCGCTGGGGCTAGACATACCAGCCTCATAAGATTGGTATAAGGACACCACCAGCTACTATTGGCAGAGCACCTTTTTCAGCTCTGGGTGTAGTGCTTTTTAAATGCCTGATAACGTAGTGGAAATTTGTTGCCAAGTCTCTGTTTTGGTAATCATCACACCCACTCCACCTGCTAGGTCACGAGTCATGGATTGGACAACCACGTCATGTTGCCCCCATCCTTGCCAGGTCCAAGGGTGGGCCTTGTTTGACTTAAGCCGGCGAAATCACTGTAAACTGCGTCCCTGGCCCCAGTGGTATGTGTGGGAATGGGAACACAGTTTTTTTTTACTCATTGTCTTGATTTGTGAGTGATTATTCAGAGTGAATTAGCTCTAAGAAGCATAGAAGACAGGTACATAAGATGTTTCCCATATGCATAGAAAATAAATCAGTCGAACAATTAGGAAACTTTTTAGTGGGTATGTGGTTGAGCCTCAGTTTCCTTGTCTGTAAAATGGAGTTTAAAATACCAGCCTCATAGGATCATTGTGAAGGTAACACAAGTTACTGTGAACAGACAAGGAAGCTGAGCAATTGTTTATTTAGTATGCTTTAGTGGAGGGAAAAATAGATTAGGAGACTAGGAGATGGGAAATTTTATTTTTGATCCGTAGAAGCTTAGAATGGTCAACTTCCTGAGGCTCTGAATGGCTCATCTGCAAGAGTATAGGATGAATTGGACAATATGTATCTAAACCTTCATCTTACTTTAAAAATGGTTAGTAACTTAGGTTTTGACTTCGTCATTCAGGACCAAAGAGCATGCATAGATGACACCAGGTTTAGTTTGGTAATGTGTGTTTGGATTTTACAAGATTCCTATTTCCCTCTAAAGGGCTCATCTCTGTGGAGGAGCTTTGTTCAAGCATTGTCTCTTTTAAAGCCAGTCTTTGCAATTAACGTGCAAGCATAAAGTACTTTACATGTTTCCTAATTTTTCTTCATGACCCATCACGTTGTCAGCAAAGCTAATGCCATCATGGTGAGGTGATTATTATTATCACTACTCTGACTAATTTGGAATAATGTATTGTGCTTTCCTGGTGCCATCTTAGTCTTAAACTGAATATGAATATACAGTTCCTCTAACCATTTTTCTTGCTTTTCAAAGGCACACTTGATTTTGTTTGGGTGCATTTAAATATTAACACAGACAGCTGGGATGTATTGTTTGAAGTGCAGTTCCAATTCATTTTGGATTCTGGGCACCTGTGATACTTGTCTTCTTACACATCAGTGCATTCAGGTGTGGGCTCACCACAAAAGAAATTTGCATCCATGAAGTAGCTGGGAGCGGAGGGCTTTGAACACTGTAGCAGGCAGATGGAAGCTCTCCATATTGGGGTAGGAGATTGGATTCATTCTGCGTTTTCAAAGAAATACATCATTAAGCAGTGTTTCTTTTCTGAACATTGCTGGCCTTGGAGGGTTTCAAGCTTCATATCTTCAGATATAACAGGTGACTATCTGGGGTCCAAAGTATGTGGAGGACTGGTTCACACCGTGGGGTGCCTTCCAGGCCTCAGACCGTGCTGTGTTTGGATGGCAGAGGCCTGAGATTTGTGGCAGGCATGCTTGTATTCGGTTCCTTGATCTGCTGCACACTCAGCTGTGTGACCTGGGACTGGTTACTTAGTGTCTCTGAGCCTTCATTCCTCCATCTGTAAAAGAGATGGAATGACCCCTTGCTTGATGAAGATCAAATAAGGCTAGAGGCCCTGTGCACCTAGGACATAGGCTTATGTATATAGTTGGAACCAGAACCGTGGGTTCTAGGCCTACAGTTGTATGACCTTGGGCAAGCCTAAGTTACTCAACTATTCTAAGCTTCAGTTTGCTTATCTGAATGGACCCATTATTGAGACATTGTATCTACTGCCTGGTGGTTCGTTGGGAATTATATAAGATAATGTATGTAAACTGTTTAGTGCATCTTAAGTTCATGGCACAGAGAGAAGGCTCATTGTAAGCTATTATTAGTATTAATAATAATCCTGGTAATCTCTCTAGGTTCTCCTGTAGTTGTTTTTCTGTAAAATCAGGAGGTTCTGTTCAGTTACCCCCAAGGTCTGTGCTTCTAGGTGGTCACTGGGCTGTGTGCGTTTGACACCCCTCCTGTGTCCAGCGGGGTGATGATTTTGACTCACCGCGGCTCTCCTGTCTTGCAGCATTGACAGAAGGCTACATGGGGGCCCTGCACGAGAACAGACAGGGCAGTTCGGCGCAGATCCGCAGGCGCAAGGCTTCCGGCGACCCGTACTGGGCCTACTCGGGTGAGTTGACTGGTTCCCACCGCGATCATACAGGCCAGTTCACATCCCATTAAATTCACTCGAAAGCACACTTTTAATCACTCTCACGCCTGATTTCTGTTTGTTCAAACCTTTTGTAGTTCACTAAAAGTTGAAATATTCAAGCCTGTTTTTCCTCAAGGTGATAAGTACCTTAATTTATCTCTCCCACCTGTTTTCTCAACCTGCTGTTTTCCCCTCAATTTGCATTTATTTCTGAACTTTACTTGTTAATGAATTATTGTACCAAACTTGTAATTTTCCGAAAGACGAGACCTTTTCTTGTCTCTTCCCAGTGGCTGTGATTTCAGAGAGCAGAAAATATAAGCCTAGTCTTCAGCTGCTAAATAGCTGCTAAATATTACAGTGCGTCACATATCAAAATGACCTATTATGCTTTAATCTAAGAAACGCAACTTTATTTTCAAATCAGATCTTCTTAGTTGAATGTATTTCAGCCCTCTACGGTGTTTCTGTAGTTTGTTTCATTTTTTTTTTTCACATTTCTCCTTTGAGCCAGTGAAGAGAGAGAGCATTGTTAAAACTATGTTGAATGCTACATTGGAAATAATTTTCTTACATTTGAAGGGGCAAAACAACAACAACAACAAAAAGAAGATCTGCAAGAATATATAGGCCTTTCTGGCTTATGCTTCTAACAACTATCAAAAATAAGATAGGTGGATTGTTATTTCTAAAAGAGATTTTGGTGCACAAAAATACATGGAAAATGTAGTGCAGCTAATTAAGGAGGAATGCTTGAGGAAGACAGACCACTTTGGAAATCACTCTAGCACTGAATAATTCAAATTTTTGTATGAAAGTGCTTGGAGGCATGGAGTATTAGTCTTAATAATAAATCTGTGCATTATGCAATGTTGTTGCATGCAGAACTGAAAGGTGTTATTTTCATAATGCTACTCTGGTTTTAAACCCTGAGTTTCCACCTGCAAATCCTGTTAAATTCATGTCAGTGTAAAATTTATAGGCCTGATCTTTAATTACACCTTATCTATTGGCTTTTTGCATCCTTTTGTCTATTGATAAATCTCCTGCCCCTACAGGGAGAATAGTCTATCTGTTTTGTTTTGCAAGGAACAGATAGTGATTCTGAAGTCTTCCATCACACCCTGTTCCTTGTGATTAGAATTATCTAATTAGAGCCTTTTTGTCACCATTTCTGATAAATGAAGGAAATTGGGAGATGAAGGCCGAAATTACATATATATAGCTTCTTGCCAAGAAACCCAAAGAAAATTTATCGTTTTGTACTCTGTGGCTCTGATATCAGTTAGGAAGAGCATAAAGTGGCCTGCTATTTACAGTTCATCAATTTCGAATAATAATGCTGTTGGGAAATTGGAAGTTATATCCCATCAGCATCTACAATTGCAAATGACAGTGAAGGAGTGAAGGGCCCAAAATTGTTCCCATTACTTAGTTAAGAATGGACATAATTAGTGCAGTCTTTAGGATGGAGCATTTGTTGATATTCTTAACTCTGCTGGACGTAATGAGTCTCCATTTTGTATTTCTGGAATGCATTGTGTCTGGATTTGGGAACTGTTTCTGTCGGTAGAAGGGCTACTAGTTCATCTTCAGCAGGTTGGCGTGCTCTTCTATAAAGATCCCAGTAGTAAATATCTTGGGCTTTGCAGGGCATATGGTCTCTGTTGCAGCTACTCAAGTCTGCCTTATAGTGCAAAAGCAGCCATAGGTAGATGGACGAACTGTCTGTGTTCTGATAAAAACTGATTTATGAACAATGAAATTTGAATTTATTATAATTTTCATGTGTCAGGAAATCTTATATTTTAGACTTTTTTTTCCCTCAACCATTTAAAAATAGAGAAACCATTCTTTTCAGGTTGTACTAAAATTGGCGGCCGGTTAGATAGGGTCCACAGGCCATAGTTTGTCAACCTCTGTTTTAGTTGTTTTTTTTTTTTTCCTGGAATCAGGAGAAGACAGTCATTTGAAGAATCCCCCAGAAGGCTATAGACTGGCTTGGAAGAACCAGTGGAGTAACTTGCTAGGTGTAATGGAAAAAATAAAAATAAAAGAAGAAAAGAATGAGAGAGGTATCAATTGATGGTTTATAGTCCTATACTTTAAACACCTTCCTGAAAATTCCATGGTATCCGTGGTTATTTTCAGCAAAGTAGTGAAATATTGGTTCTCATGTCAAGATCACTTGGGATCCTTTAGAGACACTCCTTAGCATTTGGCAAATAGATAAAGAAAGGGCAGGAAGGAGTAAGAGTTGTTGCCTGTCACCTTTGGTACTTCAGACAAGGGCCTTAAAACCACAGTGTACCAGATGGTGAACTATGAACTGCAGGTATTACCTCTAAGTATAAATGTTGCTTGGAAAGTTGGACTGCCAAAAGAAAGGTCATTATTTGCAGAGGGGAATGGTTTTAGATTTAGCGGAGGTGAAGCAGGCCACTTCTGAAAGATTGATTTAATGGTCCAGATTTTAATCTCATGACTCTAATTCACAAGTTTGTCTTAGTTCTTCCTAAGATAAAGGCATTGGTGCGTTGGGGGGTATTATATGTGAGAGTGTGAATTTTAAAGTCACATAGACTATGGTCCAAATGTAAGGTTTATCTCTTAATATCTTTATGATGTTGGGAGGGCATTTACCTGCTTGGAGCCTCAGTCTCCCCTTCTTTGAAATAGGAATAATTAATAGAACTTCCCTCATAGAGATGTTAATGGGAATGAAATGAGAGGATGTGTGTGAAAAATTTAACAAATCCCTGGTATAATGTACCTAATATTACTTCTTGCTGTTTTTGACACTATTAGTACTTTTGCTACTGTTGATATTGTTGTTATTGGAATTCTCAGTTGGGTGCTATGATTGACAGTGGGTGATCCCTAGGTCGAGCTAACTAGCTAAATTCTGTCAGCCATAATTCACAAGAATTGCCCATTTGAGATGTGGGAATGAAGGTTAAGCAAAAACTATCCTTAAGGTCAGGGCTTGGCAGACTACAAACCAACAGCTGTTTTTGTGAGTAAAGTTTTATTGGAACACAACCACATTTGGCACTTGCTGATGGCTACTTTCATGTTACGACTGCAGTGTTGAGTAGTGGCCACATAGACCTTTGACCAAGAAGCCTAGAATATTATTATCTGGCCCTTTACGGAGAAGGTTTGCAACTCCTGATCACACTGATACAGCCTGGGTTATTGAGCAGATGGTAGCCTGACTCATAAACAAAACTCTTCAGAGATTTGGAACATGTCTCTGTTTTTTCTGGCCTTGCATTTCCCTTGAGCTGAAATATCCCCAGTAAATGTTCTAGGTAGCATCCATAGTGATTCTGGTGGTCCTGCTCTTGGAAAGTACAGGGAGGGACAAAGATGAGGGAGTGATGTGCTTCAGGAGGTGGAATGGGGAGAGAGGAGTGGGTGTTGGTGGTCCAGGGGCCCCTGGGCTCTGGTGTCCGGTGTCCTAATCATTAGGTTGCCTTTGGGTACAGGGTGGGTTTTTGGTGAATGATGCTGGTCTGATTATTCTGGTGGCATCCCACCTGGTCACTTGAGAGTTGCATAAGTATTTGAGCTGTGGAGAACTTATTTTAAGGATATTGTCATGATAGCATTTCATTGATATTAGTGTAACTTATCCCTTTAGGACTAGCTGAGTTATTTCAGTTTCACTGCATCACCTTGGATAATGTCTACATCCTATTTATATTTGAAATGCTAAACAACTTTACTTTCATAGGCTTATCAAATGATGCCATTGTGAACACCTACAGCTTTAGGATACAGGACTGTTTACTGAGGAGCCTGGAGACAGGTGTTTTAGTCCCATTGTGCTCATCTGAGGATAGGTTATCTCTCTGGTTCTTAGTTTTTTCTACTCTAAAAAGGAGTGCTCATAATATCTGAGTTCAACTTGAAAATATCACGCATAAGAGATATGAAGCAGAACATAAATGTAAGATTATTATTATTAACTGTTAATAATAGCAGTGTGATTTCAAGATTGTTTTATATCTTTGGATTTATTTTCCTTATACCAAGAATAGGGAAAAGGGGGGAAAGACCTTTGATATGTCTCATGCAGAATTACACAGAAAAAAAATAAAAGCAATAGTTTTGAGAGTATCTCATTGGGAATATTACAACACTCTCTCTTCTGTTAGTTTTCTTGACTAAGATACAGATATTTTTTCTGTGTTACATGAGGTGATGACAGCCCATGAATTTTGGAGTTCGCCCAGAACTTCTGTAATTATTACACAAAACGTAACACATGCTAGGTAGGTCATTGTTGCCAGAAAGGGAAATGGGAAACAAATTTGGAGCAAGTTCAAGTGGAAATTTGAGGCTTTTTAATAGATCTTTATTGGAGTATAATTGCTTCACAGTACTGTGTCAGTTTCTGTTGTACACCAAAGTGAACGAGCCATATGCATACATATGTTCCCACATCCCCTCCCTCTTGAGCCTCCCTCCCACCCTCCCTATCCCACCCCTCTAGGTGGTCACAAAGCACCGAGCTGATCTCCCTGTGCTATGCTGCTGCTTCCCACTAGCTGTCTATTTAACACATGGTAGTGTGTATATGTGGATGTTACTCTCACTTCACCCCAGCTTCCCCCTCCCACCCCATGTCCTCAAGTCCATTCTCTATGTCTATGTCTTTATTCCTGCCCTGCAACTAGGTTTATCAGTACCATTTTTTTTTTTAGATCCCATATATGTGTGTTAGAATATGGTGTTTGTTTTTCTCTTTCTGACTTGCTTCAATCTGTATGACAGACTCTAGGTCCATGCACCTCACTACAAATAACTCAGTTTCGTTTCTTTTTATGGCTGAGTAATATTCCATTGTATATATGTGCCACGTCTTCTTTATCCTTTCATCTGTTGATGGACATTTAGGTTGGTTCCATGTCCTGGCTATTGTAAATAGTGCTGCAGTGAACCTTGTGGTACATGTCTCTTTTTGAATTATGGTTTTCTCAGGGTATATGCCCAGTAGTGGGATTGCTGGGTCATATGGTAGTTCTATTTTTAGTTGTTTAAGGAACCTCCATATTGTTTTCCACTGTGATTGTATCTGTTTACATTCCCACCAACAGTGCAAGAAGGTTCCCTTTTCACCACACCCTTTCCAGCATTTATTGTTTCTAGATTTTTTGATAATAGTCATTCTGACTGGAGTGAGGTGATACCTCATTGTAGTTTTGATTTGCATTTCTCTAATAATTAGTGATGTTGAGCATCTTTTCATGTGCCTCTTGGCCATCTGTATGTCTTCCTTGGTGAAGTGTCTATTTAGGTCTTCTGCCCATTTTTTAATTGGATTGTTTGTTTTTTTGATATTGAGCTCCATGAGCTGTTTGTATATTTTGGAGATTAATCCTTTGTCTGTTGTTTCATTTGCAAATATTTTCTCACATTCTGTGGGTTGTCTTTTTTTCTTGTTTATAGTTTCCTTTGCTGTTCAAAAGCTTTTAAGTCCCATTTGTTTATTTTTTGTTTTTATTTCCATTACTCTAGGAGGTGGGTCAAAAAAGATCTTGCTGTAGTTTATGTCAAAGTGTGTTTTTCTTGTGTTTTCCTAGTCTAAGAGTTTTATAGTGTCTGGTCTTACATTTAGGTCTTTAATCCATTTGGAGTTTATTTTTGTGTATGGTGTTAGGTAGTGTTCTAATTTCATTCTTTTTTTTTTTTTTTTTTTTTTGTGGTACGTGGGCCTCTCACTGTTGTGGCCTCTCCCGCCGCGGAGCACAGGCTCCGGACGCGCAGGCTCAGCGGCCATGGCTCACGGGCCCAGCCGCTCCGCGGCATGTGGGATCTTCCCGGACCGGGGCACGAACTCGTGTCTCCTGCATTGGCAGGCGGACTCTCAACCACTGCGCCACCAGGGAAGCCCCTAATTTCATTCTTTTACATGTAGCTGTCCAGTTTTCCCAGCACCACTTACTGAAGAGGCTCTCCTTTCTCTGTTGTATGTTCTTGCCTCCCTTGTCATAAATTAGGTGCCCAAATGTGCGTGGGTTTATCTCTGGGCATTCTATCCTGTACCATTCATCTATATTTCTGTTTTTCTGCCAGTACCATACTGTCTTGATTATTGTAGCTTTGTAGTATAGTCTGAAGTCAGGGACCCTGATTCCTCCGGCTCCCATTTTTTTTTCTTAAGATTGCTTTGGCTATTCGGGGTCTTTTGTGTTTCCATACAAATTGTAAAATTTTTTGTTCTAATTCTGTGAAGAATGCCAGTGGTAGTTTGATAGGGATTGCATTGAATCTGTCGATTGCTTTGGGTCATATAGTCATTTTCACAATATTGATTCTTCCAATCCAAGAACATAGTATATTTCTCCATCTGTTTATGTCATCTTTGATTTCTTTCATCAGTGTTTTATAGTTTTCTGAGTACAAGTCTTTTGCATACTTAGGCAGGTTTATTCCTAGGTATTTTATTCTTTTTGTTGCGATGGTATATGGGACTGTTTCCTTAACTTCTCTTTCTGATTTTTCGTTGTTGGTGTATAGGAATGCTAGAGATTTCTGTGCATTAATTTTGTATCCTGTGACCTTACCAAATTCATTGATTAGTTCTGGTGGCATTTTTAGGGTTTTCTATATATAGTATCATGTCATTGGCAAATGCTGGCAGTTTTACTTCTTCTCCAATTTGTATTCCTTTTATTTCTTTCTCTTCTCTGATTGCCGTGACTAGGACTTCCAAAACTGTGTTAAATAAGAGTGGCAAGAGTGGACACGTCTTTGTCTTGTTCCTGATCTTAGTGAAATTCTTTCAGTTTTTCACCATTGACTCTGATGCTTGCTGTGGGTTTGTCATATATGGCCTTTCTGAGGCATTTTTATAAAGCTCTGTTTTCTCTCCTCCCCCTCAAAGACTTGGGGAAAAACAGGTGGTGGCTTCTCCTCCCACCCCTTTTTAGCTTACCCTGTTTGGTTTTCTGCACTTTTAATAATGGATATCTCATGTTTTTCTTGTGTAGACAGATTCTACACAAGAAGGGGGATATTTCTCACTGTTAGAGGACTTCAAAATTGAGACATGCCATGACCAAAATTCTTTGTATGAAGTGTCTGCTGTTGCACTGGGTCAAGCAGGATTATTCTAACAGGCATTCCTTTTGTGGCCAGGAAATTGTGGGAAGAGATCTCCAATGTCCTTTCTAATTGTCCTGGGGTTTGATGACTTGCTGAGCTGTAAAATGGAGATAAAAGGACATACCTTGTAGGATGGCTTTGAGGATTAGCAGTAATATATGTAATCACCTGGTATAGCTCTTAATTATATGACACTTCACTACACTATTCACATGAACATCTTGTATTATAACATGCATGTGTGTGTGTGTGTGTGTGTGTGTAATTTCCCCAGCTAAATGTAGAGTTTTTGAGGACAAAGATTATAGCTTATAATTCCTTGTTCTTCCTGCTTTGTACCAGAGTATCTCATTTTGTAGATATTTGGTGCATATTTTTTAAGTGGGTGAATAGATGGATGGATAAATGAATTCATGCCAGAGTCTGTGCTTGTCTGTGCTTGGGAACTCACTAAGGGGATCATGCCATGAAATCCAGATAAATCAGTGGGTGATTTACAAAAGGTTTCACTGTTGGATCCTTTTAAGTAAGGAGCTCCCCTGGTGAACTTAGGATATAATTAAATTCCACCAAGGTGGGGAAAGTGGCAGGGGTGGGTGTGATGGTGGTGGGATGAATTGGGAGACTGGGATTGACATATATACACTAATATGTATAAAATGGATTACTAGTAAGAACCTGCTGCATAAAAAAATAAAATAAAATTCCTAAAATAATATTTCCATGCCTATTTTTAATAATGTCTATACAAGGTAAAGCAAAATACAGATGCCTGCCAAAGTCTGCTTCTGTCATTAGAAAAATAGAAGGCACTATAGAACCTTAATGTTAATATTGTCATTATTTGCCCCTCTTTTAATGCCTCCTACGAAATCTCTTAAGGGAATCATTTCCCCAGAGACATTCCCTTTGCGATAGAGACCTTCTGGTCTGATGGGACCACACTTTTGAGATTCATTCTCCTAAGTCCCAGCTCAAAGGTATCTCTACCCAACCCCCACTGTCTTAACTCATCAGTTTCCCCTTTATTTTTTACAATTAATTTCTATCTTCTCTACAATTCCCTATTAATCTATTTACAGTTTTTTAAGTAGAAGTTATTTATTTCTTTGTTCAAGATACTTATTAATTGCTTACTGTGTGCCAGGTGTTGTGGTATAATGGGATGGGCCAGAGAAACTCCTCAGAATTGCTACTGCCAGGTACCAGTAAAGATGGGCAGGTGTTTGCTAGGACATGCAATGGCCTGAAGACATTCAATGGCCTGGCTGTGACTGGGAAGCTGGAAGCAGCTCAGTAGGTCTGGAGCATGTGGTAGAGTGGAGCAAGTTAAGGGAATAATGCAGAGTATTGGAGGTGGATCAGAAAGCATCTTAACAGGATTCTACTAGTGACTTAGAACATCTTTTTGAGGGTGACAGGGAGTCATTTAAGGATATCATGCTAGAAATGGACTAATTTGCTTTTATGTTTGAGTCACAGCACGAGTTGTAGGGGTAAGGATTGGTTAGTAGGGGAAGAGGGCAGGGTGAGAAACGATGAGAAGCAATGAGGTTGTATCATCAGGAATTTGAGAGTTGAAAGAGCCCATGGGAATTCATTATCATTAGTATATGGAAGAGAAAGCAAAATGAATTATCTGGGATGATCCTCAGGATGATTGAAGATGGCATTGCATTTAATTTAAAATGAGTAAATGAGGAATGGTGGGTTGGTTATAAAGATAAAAAATTTGGACTTGAACCTATTAAGACATGGCATAGTGTTTTGCTCATATTTTTTACATCCTTTAAACTTTATGCTCCTTGAGCAGAACCTTTATCTGTAATTAATCTTTGTATCTCCCTGTTCCTACCTAAATGTTTTGGAATAGGAGGGCTTTCAAGGTAGAGAATACATTGTAGGACAAGCTGTTTCTTCCTATAGGTATTCTTTTTTTCTTTTACACTTGATCAAGGATAGATTGGGTGAGAAAAAACACATATGGTCACACACTAATCAGGACTTTATGTATAAAAGAGAAAAATGTGGTGCCATATGCTTAAGGTACCTCGATCATTTTTCAATGCAAAGTTTGGCTTTTTTTTTGCTCCACTGTTTGAATGAAATTACTCTAGTGTCTTAGAGATGTGTTCTTTATCTTTATCTTTTTCTTTCTTTTTTAACCTTGTTCTAATCCTTGCTACTTGAGCTCTAAAGTTTCTTAGCATCTTCTCTCTGGAGATGGTTTCACAAGTATTTGTAAAGCTAATGGACGCTATTGTACGTTATAAGAGGACATCAGTAAATTCTTTAGGGTCCTTGTGACCCTTGGAAAAAGCATATTAGGAAGATGAAATATTGTTCAGTGCTGGGTTGGTATCAAGTGCTATGTAACAGCGTTAACACTTTAAATTGTTGCTATGATGAGAAGCTTAAAACATGAGTAAATCGAAGTCTAAGTGTTTGGGTTTTAAATTGGCTCTGAAGGTAGTGGGTTGACGCAGCCTTTTTCAAGGGCTCTTGGGCAATACCTGTGAAAATGTTAAATATTGATAGTCTTTGATCCAGCACTTCTGCTTCTAGGAATTTGTCTTTTAGAAATACTTGTACATATCCCCAGTGTGGCGTTCTGAGTGTAACAGCTAACCATCAGTAGGGACTTGGGTAATTTTAGTACATTCTTATGAAATGGTTAGTAAACATCTACCAAAATGAAATAGGTTGAGTGACAAGATATATAAAAATGATTTGGATAATAAGGTCCCATCAAGAAATAGAACTGAGAAGTTTGGAGACTATACGCAAAAGTTAATTGTGATTATCACTGAGAAATGAGGTCCACTGCTTTTTTAAAATTTATATTTCTATAATATTGTTAGTATCTTATAGAATTATATCTAGAATATTTTAATTTCTTATACCAGTACATTCATAATATTTCCTAAAAGAATCCTTTTATTTTATAATAGATGGCTGAATTGTATCAAATTTAGGCAGTTTTCTTGGTAACAATTACGAGGGGAGAGAAAGAAGAAGAAGAAGAAAAAAAAAACTACAAGGAAAGCCAGAAGGAAAACAAAAGGCTTTTTGTCTCTTTAATTGGCTATATCTAAATTTTTTAGGTGAAACATTTTCACTGGCATTTCAAATTTCATAAAATGCTGATATGAATCATGCAGAAATTAATGAACTGATATTGACTCGGTTTGAAAATGAACAGCAAGATTTATTGAGCAAAGCAGTATATATTGACCCAGACAGAGGTTAAGGTCAATATTTGCTTTGATATAACATAAATCTTAATATTTAGTAATCTATAAATTTTGTGTGTCTACAGAAGGCATACAGAGAGTTATCTATAAGTATATATTTTTCGTATCTGTGATGGATCAAAGTCAGACATCTTTTTTCCTGGTCATAAATTTGAAAGGATGATAATCTCTCCTTTAAAACTAGTTTCTTTAGGGCAGGGGTGGGGTGAGTGTGGGTTAGTGGAGGGACATGATTGATTTAAATGTTCAAAGGAAAAATATACCTAGCTTTATACGTGCCTAATAATTGGAGAGCAATGATTTGCAGTGTTCTTTGTGATCTACTTAAAGGCTACTCGTCTTCATTTGTAACCTAACAAAATGTACTCATCTATTATATCTGATTTAGTACATAAAACCCACTCTCTAACAATATAAAACAGAGGAACATTCTGTCATTCCCTTTGGATATTGTTAAGCTCAGTTATGTGGAATTATTTTTGGCAAATAAAATATCATTAATATGTACCATACTGAGTAACATTTTATTGGCTTTTCCCTTTTTGTAATTATTAAGTTGCACTATACTCTTATTCCTTATCTTGTCTCTTCTCTTGGTTGGGTGAGCCTGGTAGCAATACAAAAGTAAGGGAAAACTTACTGGATTTCATTGGCTTTTGAACTTTTAGTATTGCCATTACGTGGCTGGAATAAGTGTCTAATGTGTGCTTAAAGATAGGATATTCTGTTTGTTTAAATATAGTCAGGAACTCAGTTCACAGGATCAAGTGTAATCTTGTACCTGAGCAAAAGTCTTAAGTCATATATGGTCCTGTTGTGGTCAGTCCACCATGAGTATTACTAGTCTGATAACCGTGTAAAGTGGTGATGTTGGCCTTCAAAGATTTGTTAAGTGATTCTGAAATTAACCTTGCCTCCACCTCTCAGCTGGTAATTCCCATGACCCTATTTGAGACCAATAGCATTAAGGATAGTGTATCTTCTTGGTTGTCTTTCTAGCTATTAAAATTTAACTGTACTCTGTTTCATTTATATTAAACCCCATTTTCTATCATGTAATAAAGACCTTGTTTACATTGAAAAACAAATCAGTGGTAGGTGTATAATGTAGAACCTTACCTTCTCAACAAATGCTTTCTGATAACTTTAGGAATCCTTGCTTTTCATTAATAGTACTACAGTGTATAATAAATAATGTTTTCCTTGAGTGTAGTATTAAATGTGATTTTTTCATGTGAAAAATGACTTTACTGTGGTATAAGAACTTGACTTTAGCATAATAAAGTCATTTCTTCTTGAGTTCTTTATCAAGGAGAAACTCACAATTTGGTGCTAATAGGTCTTTTAACACTTGTCTGTCACTTGCCAACATCACTTTTTAAAAGAGATGGGTCTTCCCCAGAGCCTTCAGCTGGGAGAGTATTTTAGAATTTGATCCTGTGGCTTTCATTATTTCTTGGTACCCCTAATATATGACAGGCCATGCTAGTTTTCTGTTTTGGTGTGTTAAGTTTCCTGTTAATTACATATTTAAGATTTTATAAAAAGTGAGTCAGTTTAAGAAAAAAATTTTAACTCAGCAATTGTACAGCTGGCATTCCAGTATGGTAAAATGAGTCTTCTTCTCTACCAGATATTATCACCATCTTGGAAGGATTGAAAACCTCTTATATGCCATTCAATCAACCTGGATCTCTGATGTGAAAAAATCCAGAAGGGTATAGAGTTTCTTGAATTGGCTTAAAAATTATGGAAAACATTTAGTGTCCTAATTTTAAAAAGTATAGCTCATTGTATGTCCTGGTTCTGGTACAGTCGCATAGATTATTAAAAATCTTAAATACACACTGGCCCAGTCCCCCTGAATTTTCCCTTCATCGCTGCCTCAGCCACTCCTCCTGTTCTGGGACCTTTGGGATTGAACACCCATCCTCCACCATCCATTGTCAGTGTGTATTGCCCCTGATTTGTTAAATGTTTCACCTATCATCCCTGCTTATCATGATGGAGGGAATTTCAGAGAGTGAAAGTGTGGACTGTGGGGTGTTTTAAGGTGTGCATTACACTCTGCCGCCCACTTACTGAATTTAGTTGATCTTGAGATCTTCTGTGAGTTTGGGAAACCACTTGATCCAAATTTCCTGTTTATGTTAATCCACATTCTCCCAGTTTGATGGCCATTGCCTGGGAGGAAAACAAGCTCCTTCTTGAAGCTGCATAAAAATTTGCTGCTCCCAAAGGTATCATTTAGTTGCTCTGCCCCAATTATTGTTGGCCTCTTTCCCTCCCGGAAGCAGTTTATCTCTGTCCCACCCTTCCCTCTAGTTCCAAGGGTTAGAATAGCGTTCTTCCTTTTAGCTGGGCATGCACGTCATTAGTACATTTGGTATCGATTGGTTGTTGAAACTTTAGCAGGAAAATGAAATATGAGCCTGTAGTAACTAGGCTGTTTGATGAGTACCTTCAAAGATGAGAGAGAAGCCATTTGTGGTGTGTTTCTGCTTCTGGGGCTCACTGTGATAATGGGAGGTATTTTCTCCTCACTGTTGTGAAGTGCATAGTACACAATTTCCTCTTGGAAAGTGATTTTGACACTTTTTGAATGTCCTGTGGCTTTTATATTCTTAAACCACCCCCTAATGAGCTATCTTTATAACATTCTTTTTGTGTAAAGATTGCCCTTTCTCCCACCATCCACTAAGGTGTGAAAAGGAAGTTTCAGCACTTATGGCCAGTTGGACCATGCACCTGCTGTACCAGCAAGAACAAGTCAAGATTAGCTTCTTTTGTCATGAGTATTCTTGGCTGGCAGTATTACCAGGATTTTTCTCCCAACTTCACACCGAGGTCACTTCCAGGGGCACGTTTGAGTATAAGGATTTGTTTTTGTATCAGTTATCATGCCTTAGCCTCTGGGAAAGACCTTTGGACTCTCTTGTCTTATAATAATAATAAGGGCAATTTATATCTTACATAGCCCTCTACAGGCAGGGCACTGCCGGGTAGCATCTTCGTACTCTGCCATCTTTAAAGTATACTCTATGTTGTTTATACTTTACAATTCTTAGCTGGTAGGCTTTGTACTTAGAATCACTTTCCTCATGGCTTCAATATGACTTCAGCAGTTCCAGAGGTCAAATGCTGAGGTATAAAGTCCAGAGAAAGAAGAGAAAGTATCTTTTTCTTGTGTGTGTATTTAAGAGCAAGTAAAATGCTCCTCAAAGCACCCCACCCTTGGTCTATCAACCCTTTTACCTCATTGGTCAGAAATGAATCATGTGTTCAGCCTTCATCCAATCACTGGTGAGAGAAATGGGATTAGCATGATTGGCTCAGACCAATGAGGATGTAGCAGAAATAGCAGGCGGCATGGCTGTTGGCTATGTAGCCCTTAGCGCCTGGTACCCTGTTGTCTTTTCCAGGTCTTAAAAGCTAAGCAACCTCATGGCACTTCATAGGGGAGGCAGTTACAGGAAAGACATTTCTTTGCTTTTGATATGAGGTTTTCATTTCAGAAGCCTGACATGGTTGTAAGTAAAATAATAAAGCTCCATGAATTTGGGGTCCTTTACAGTTTTCAGGGTTGTACTGCCCAGTTAATGCTGTCGCCACTGGTTATATGTGGCTATTTCCATTTAAAGTAATTAGAATCAAGTCAAAGTCACAAGAAAGAATGATCTGGCCCCAAATGTCCATAGTGTCATTGACCCTGTGCTAGAAGCTTGCCAGAGTTCTTTGCTTTTGCGCAGTCTGTCGCCATGATGCTGTGAGAGTTCCACCTTTCTAATCAGTTAGGGATGTATTTCCTGGGCGGAGTGAGTATTCTATGGCGAGGTTGCGTCTGGCTGTGTTGTGCAGATTGGCCAAGGTATTACAGGATCAAGTGAGTGGCACATGCTGTTCAGCCCTTTCTGGAGACTGGAGAGGAGAAATGGAAAGCTTGGCAGGTTGACCATTCCAGGAGGCTTGGCATGAAATCATAAAGGAATGCATCATAACGCGGGTCGTGGTGAAAAGCCCGCCTCTCGTGTGGTGTGAAGGCAATGAATGATCGCCAGGCTGTAGTAAAGAGGTGGTGAGATTGCTTCTATTATTATTGTTTTATTTCTGAGGTCCCTGGTGACTACTCCACATGTCAATCCTTTGATCTAAGAGGCTGTTATGAAATAATATCTGTCTTAGAAATGCGAACCAGGAAGGACCCTCCAGAATAGCTGATCAAGCCCCTGCAGCACCATGAGAAAGTTTACAGTTACCCGATGTGAACCTTGACAAGTCACTTCAAAGGTGGGCAGGGCATAGCTCACTTTCTTAAGTGATCACTTTTAACAAAGGGAGTGGAAAGGAAAATAGACCTATGAATGGTGAATGACGGGTCATAATGATCCAGCTTTTTGTCAACTGTCAGCCGCTTAATATTTGATATTAGTTATGTAAATGTTGTGGAAATGACCACGGATTCCTCCCAGAATGGATTCCTCCCAGAATGGATTCCTTACTTTCTGTGTGTGGCTTAAACAAAAAGTATCCTGTGGGGGAGGAGGATAAATGTGTGTATATGTATCTATACATGTCATGGTACCCTTAACTTTCTACGGAACAGATGGTAATTATCTACTTACTCTGTCTCAAGCCCTCTTGTTCTTGTTTAGATGTAAAGACAGATTCATGGGGTCACTGCCTCCAGAGAGGTCAAAGACTCTTTTCCTCTTTCTGTTTTTAAAATGAAATCTGTTATCAGTGATAGTGCCTTAGAAGGTTGAATATACCAAGATCGAATATATTTATCCTGATACTCCTATGGTAGGTCTACTGAGAGTTTGAAAAGGTGTAGGATCATTAATATGCCAGGTTGACCCAGAAATATTTTTTCTTTAAATTGGAATGATAACATCTTACCCAAGTATTGACATATCCATTTAAATTGTGTTCAGACTTGCGTTATTCCAGCTCTTTCCATCTCTACAATTTGGAATTCAAATCCAGACGCCTATTTATGGTGAAGGTCATGTGAGAAGCACTTTTCTCCCCAAAGAAAATGTTGGAATTATCGTAGCATGTTTTTCCTACCCTGGATTCTTTCTCACGTCCAAGACTAATTCCGAATGACTTTCTTTGTCATTACTGTTGACAGGAGACTTTGTTTTTGGAATATTCTTTTTCTTTTAAGTTTTTTCTCTTAGTCTAACATCTCTGATTAATACCATATTTTCCAGGTCTCCATCTATATATAAAAGGGGTAGATTTGGGATTTCAAATCTCTCTTATGGAAATATAGACTAAATTATAAAAAGAAAGTATGTTCCTATCACAAATGTATTATTTAATGCCATTATTATATTAAAATGTTTTCCCAATTAAAAACGATTGTTATAAAACAGCTGTTCATTGTTAAAATGTTACTTAAAATAGGAGGGTAGCCACACTCCATTTTTTTTTTTTGCTGTACGTGGGCCTCTTACTGTTGTGGGCTCTCCCGTTGCGGAGCACAGGCTCCGGACGCGCAGGCTCAGCGGCCATGGCTCACGGGCCCAGCTGCTCCGCGGCATGTGGGATCTTCCCGGACCGGGGCACGAACCCATGTCCCCTGCATCGGCAGGCGGACTCTCAACCACTGCGCCACCAGGGAAGCCCCACACTCCATTTTTTAAATAAGTATTTTTTTTTGTAGTAAGAAAGGAACGTCATGCTCTTTCACTCTTTTCTTATGGCTTATTCAAATACATCATGACTTCACTGTAGTAAATACTTTTTCTTAATTCATCATGCAGACAACCCCAAAATGCATAGATTCTCAACTAAGTAGTTTGTCTAAAGGTTGCTCCAACTGAATGCTGCCCTTTGCAGAATATGTTTTATTGGCTCTTAAGAACATTTAAAATATTTTTTATAGGAATTGCTTGGCATTTCGATGTTTTAAGTGATTTTAATAAATTAGGTACAGCTGTAATATAAAAGGTGGAAAATACACACTTTCAGGGTTGAAAGACACTTCAGTGGGTTGTAGAATGCTTAAAATACAAGTTCAGATGAATATTTGCTATTTGACTTTTGGGCTCTCATTACAGAACAGAATAGATTTATGCAGTGGGAAGACAGGAAATAATAATTAGAAATATATTGATTTCAGATTTTTGTCTGTAAAATCCTGGTCATAAATACGGTTATTAGAATCCATGTTTATGGTCTTGAATTTGATTGAGAAGAGAGAGTTATTCATCAGAAAAGCCACCCGTCCCACCATTTACTGCAACGAATCATGAATTTATATCTCTGTAACTCGCAAGTGTGATGTATGTCTCTTTTTGGTAGGGACAGTTATTACAGGAATTAATTTTAGACATGGGGAGACTTTATGGCCGTTTTAACTGTTACCTAAGATTTAAATAATTTTACTGATTTCTTGGCGTTAGCCTCTGGGAGTAGAGTTTCTGTGAAGAAAAAGAGTATCATCAGTATGGAATTATGTGAGTATCTCTGTGTTTACATCTGAACTGAGTCTCATAGTAAGAAGTCTTGGCAGCGGGCTCAAGTGAAGGTGGTTGTTCGGACAGTTATACGAGTCTGTGCCTGGAATACTAGTTCAGTAGGTGGTTAATAGGCTTTTTATGGCAGGAAAGTCCTGGGGCCAAGGAAGATTGGGAATTGCTGAGGCAAATATTAGTACTGCAGGTGTTTTTCCTGCAGAACTTATCAGAGCCTTTAATATTCCACTCTTACTAAAGAATTGTACACTTCACCTTTGCTGTGCACTCATACACTCCATTAGGAAGGGAGGGGAAGATAAAAGAGGCAAAGGGTCATCGGGGGGTGGGGAGAGTGTGGGTAGGAGATTGGTTCTTGTGAGCTGGATCACTGCCTGTCATTATTACCTTGTAAAAGCTTTAAGAGGACTGTACTGGTGTTCTGGATATGATTGTAGGGAAATTTCAGTCAGAATGATGAGTTTCACATGACTCAGACATCTACCGTGAAGTGAAATGCAGAGATATGCTTGATTAAAAGGAAAAGCCATGCCAATGGACATCAGAAATATTTTCCTCTTTCTTCCTTACTTCATGGCAATGAAGCATTTGTGTATGAAAGAATTCCTTGGGGAATGAAATGCCATTTAGCTTAATGTGGTGAAAATATGTATTTGAGTCACCATAAAAGAAAAGAGTTACTAGGATTGACTACATTTAAAGTTAAGGGCTTGTGTTTTGTATGATACCTTCCTTAAGAGGATGATGACGTGTGGGAGTGTGGGTGGTTTTCATACAGGTTGAATTTGGGAATAATAGAATTGTCATCAGCAAGTGGTTAGATGACAGGACCCCCCCACCCCCCTGCCAAGATTTTAGTCAAGCCAGACTTCAGGTCATTGGGCCTCAACAGTGAGGGTACCAGGAAAGATTAAGTTTGGAAATTAAGTTTTAAAGAACTGGGATCAGAGAGTGTGGAGAGGGAAAGAAAAATGGTGCCTTGCTGACTGTAAAGAGTAGCAGGTCCTCTAATCAGGGCAGGTGAACGTATTTCCATTCATTGCCATGTGGCCCCTGGGAGGAGGCATGGCAGAATCGCTCTTGATTGAGAATTACTGCTACAGAGCATTTAAAGCATAATAATAATAGGTCATAACAGTATAGAATACTGTGGAATTCTTAGATGGTAAAGTTGGCCATGATGTTTGATATGATAAGCTTATTTAGGTAATTGTAAAAAGTTTCTTCTTGCAAGTGGGCGATTGATTGTTAAGTGTTTTTCACTACTTTTTTGTAACAATGTGGCATGGATTTTATTTCCCTTTGAGTTGTGGTATGTCAGCCCTGGGAAGCATGGATGAAGTTGGTTGTAGCTCAGATTAGAGATGAAGAACAATAGTTAGTTGCCTAATTAATGGCATATATGTTCACCCCTGATCTATACAGTTTACTGTTTAAAGATGAATGATTAGGTGTGTTTTTAGACATTTACCAGATGATAGCCATAGTGCTTCATCTCATGCTTTTTTATGTGAATATTTAAAGATGTTGCCTGAATTAAATCAAAACAGCAGGCAAGGTCATAATATTAATTATCTGAATATGTTAGCCTGCAGCATACATGTACATATATTTTTTTCTGTCTGGTTGTGGGATTAATTCTTTGAATGATTTTCTTAATTTTACATACATTTTTTACCCCTGCATTTAATCTTGTTCTATTCAGATCATCTCTAATTTCTGTGGAAATGGCTTCATAAAGAATTTAAAACGAGCTGTGAATTGAGATCTTCTTTTAAACAATGGAAATTGGGGGGTGGAATCAAGGTGGCATACTAGGAGGACGCGGAATTTGCGTCTCCGCACAACTAGGGCACCTACCAGGCACCGGTGGGGGTCCATGGACACCTAAGGGGACGGGAGGAACCCCCAGCAACCAGGCAGGACGTGGGGCATGGGGGGGAGTGAAGGGGGAGGAGAAGTGGAGGCTGGACGGGACTGGTGCCCCTGAGGGGTGGCTGGGGGAGGGGAAGGGATCCCACGGCCGAAGGGGGATATTGGGGAACCACTGGTAGGGCAGAGGATCAAAAGGGAGCGTGGCCAGGTTTCCCCTGCCCACGTGGGCCCCCAGGAACCTGCTGAGATCCTGGGCCTGATCCTCTGCCCACCTAGGCCCCCTCCAGCCATGCAGGTCCTGAGGGAGTGGGAGGGAGGGAAGGGGGAGCAAAAGTAAAGGCCGGACATCTGTGTTGGCACCCCTGAGGGGTGGCTGGGAGAGGGGAGGAGCTCCTACACCCAGCGGGACCCACCCACGGCGACGGGGGAGACCCTGGGGGAGACAGTAGGGGAGAGGCACAAAGGAATGGAAAGGAATGGGGCCAGTGCTCTCCCTGCCCACTTAGGCACCGGGGAGCCTGCTGGACTCCTGGATCTAATCCTCTGCTCTCGGAGCTTCCCTCCTGCCTTGCAGAGCCCAAGCCCCGCCCCTACACCCTCACCCAGCACCCCACCTCTACACTCGGAGACCCCCTCTGAGACCCCCTCCAATGAGCTGGGCCTAAACCCCACCCACACACCCTTCCCCAGGGCCCTACCTCCAAACTCCGGAACTCCATACTCAGAGGCCCTCCTTTCCACATGCTGCCTCTCCCCGTCCACACAGGTCCTAAGCAGAGATCCCAACCCATGCTTGAACATCGCCCCGCCAGGCCCTGCCCACCCTAAAACCCACCCCTGCCTAAGTTCCACCCCCTGCTTAAACTCCACCCCCATAGTGAAGACTTTTTTTTCTTCTTTTTTTTTCTTTTCTTTTTCCCTCCTTTAGATTGGGGTTCTGTTTTACCTTGTTGATTCATTGTTGTTGATTCTTTTATATTTTTATTTTTCCTAATCTTTTATTTTTCTAATTTTATTTTATTCTTTATACTTTCTTAGTGATCTCTCCTTTTGGCTTGTCTCCCCCCTCCCCCTTTTGTTTCCTTTTTCTGTCGTGGTTTTATTTTACCTTATTGTAGTTGTTTCAATTATAGTTTTATTTTTCCTAATATATTTTTTACCTTTCTAATTTTATTTTGTTTTTTATTCTTGGATATTGTACTGCTCCTTCTTTTCTTTCTTTCTTACTTTTTTATTTATTTATTTTACCATGACATGAAGCTTGTGAGATCTTGGTTCCCAGGCCGGAGGTCAGTCCTGAGCTCCTGCGGTGGGAGCTCCGAGTCCAAATCACTGGGCAAATAGAGAACCTCAGACCTCAGGGAATATCAGTCAGAGTGAGGCTTCCCAGAGGTCCTCATCTCAGCAGCAAGAACCAGCTCTATCCAACTGCCTGCAAACTCCAGTGCTGCACGTCTCAAGCCAAACAACCAGTAAGACAGAAGTACAGCACCAGCCATCAAAAAAAAAAAGAAAAGGAATGACAAAAAAAATTGTAACAGATGAAGAAGCAAGGTGTAAAAACTTACAAGACCAAATAAATGAAGATGAAAAAGGCAACCTCCATGAAAAACAATTCAGAGAAATGATAGTAAAGATGATCCGAAATCTCAGAAACAGAATGGAGAAAATATGAGAAACATTTAACAAGGATCTAGAAGAACTAAAGAGCAAACAAACAGTGATGAACAACACAGTTATTGAAATTAAAAATACTCTAGAAGGAGTCAATAATAGAATAACTGAGGCAGAAGAATGGATAAGTGAGCTGGAAGATAAAATGGTGGAAATAACTGCCAGGGAGCAGAATAAAGAAAAAAGAACGAAAAGAATTGAGGACAGTCTCAGAGACCTCTGGGACAACATTAAACGCAGCAACATTAGAATTGTAGGGGTCCCAGAAGAAGAAGAGAAAAAGGGTCTGAGAAAATATTTGAAGAGGTTATAGTCAAAAACTTCCCTAACATGGGAAAGGAAATAGTCAGTCAAGTCCAGGAAGCACAGAGAGTACGATGCAGGATAAACTGAAAGAGAAACACACTGAGACACATATTAATCAAACTATCAAAAATTAAATACAAAGAAAAAATATTGAAAGCAGCAAGGGAAAAGCAACAAATAACATACGAGGGAATCCCCATAAGGTAAACAGCTGATCTTTCAGCAGAAGCTCTGAAAGCCAGAAGGGAGTGGCAGGACATATTTAAAGTGATGAAAGGGAAAAACCTACAACCAAGGTTACTCTACCCAGCAAGGATCTCATTCAGATTCGAGGGAGAAATGAAAACCTTTACAGACAAGCAAAAGTTAAGAGAATTCAGGACCACCAAACCAGCTTCACAACAAACGTTAAAGGAACTTCTCTAGGCAGGAAACCAAAGAGAAGGATAAGACCTACAATAACAAACCCAAAACAATTAAGAAAATGGGAATAGGAACATACATATCGATAATTACCTTAAATGTAAATGGATTAAATGCTCCAACCAAAAGACGTAGACTGGCTGAATGGATACAAAAACAAGACCCATATATATGCTGTGTACAAGAGGACCACTTCAGACCTAGGGACACCTACAGACTGAAAGTGAAGGGATGGAAAAAGGTATTCCGTGTAAATGGTAATCAAAAGAAAGCCAGAGTAGCAATTCTCATAACAGACAAAATAGACTTTAAAATAAAGACTATTACAAGAGACAAAGAAGGACACTACATAATGATCAAGGGATCAATCCAAGAAGATATAACAGTGGTAAATATTTATGCACCAAACATAGGAGTACCTCAATACAGAAGGCAAATGCTAACAGCCGTAAAAGGGGAAATCAACAGTAACACAATCATAGTAGGGGACTTTAACACCCCACTTTCACCATGGACAGATCAACCAAAATGAAAGTAAATAAGGAAACACAAGCTTTAAATGCTACATTAAACAAGATGGACTTAATTGATATTTATAGGACATTCCATCCAAAAACAACAGAATACACTTTCTTCTCAAGTGCTCATGGAACATTCTCCAGGATAGATCATATCTTGGGTGACAAATCAAGCCTTGGTAAATTTAGGAAAATTGAAATTGTATCAAGTATCTTTTGTGACCACAACGCTATGAGACTAGATATCAATTACAGGAAAAAAAACTGAAAAAAATACAAACACATGGAGGCTAAATAGTACACGATTAAATAACCAAGAGATCACTGAAGAAATCAAAGAGGAAATCAAAAAATACCTAGAAGCAAGTGACAATGAAAGCACAATGACCCAAATCCTATGGGATGCAGCAAAAGCAGTTCTAAGAGGGAAGTTTGTAGCAACACAATCCTACCTCAAGAAATAAGAAACATCTCAAATAAACAACCTAACCTTACACCTAAAGCAATTAGAGAAGGAAGAACAAAAAAAACCAAATTTAGCAGAAGGAAAGAAATCATAAAGATGAGATCAGAAATAAATGAAAAAGAAATGAAGGAAACAGTAGCAAAGATCAATAAAACTAAAACCTGGTTCTTTGAGAAGATAAACAAAATTGATAAACCATTAACCAGACTCATGAAGAAGAAAAGGGAGAAAACTCAAATTAACAGAATTAGAAATGAAAAAGGAGAAGTAACAACTGAACTGCAGAAGTACAGAGGATCATGAGAGATTACTACAAGCTATATGCCAATAAAATGGACATCCTGGAAGAAATGGACAAATTCTTAGAAAAGCACAACTTTCTGAGACTAAACCAGGAAAAATAGAAAATATAAACAGACCAAACACAAGCACTGAAATTGAGACTGTGATTAAAAATCTTCCAACAAACAAAAGCCCAGGACCAGATGACATCACAGGCGAATTCTATCAGACGTTTAGAGAAGAGCTAACACCTATCCTTCTCAAACTTTTCCAGTATATAACAGGGGGAGGAACACTCCCACACTCATTCTACGAGGCCACCATCACCCTGATACCAAAACCAGACAAGGATGTCACAAAAAAAGAAAACTATAGGCCGATATCTCTGATGAACATAGATGCAAAAATCCTCAACAAAATACTAGCAAACAGAATACAACAGCACATTCAAAGGATCATACACCATGATCAAGTGGGTTTATCCCAGGAATGCAAAGATTCTTCAATATATGCAAATTAATTAATGTGATACACCATATTAACAAATTGAAGGATAAAAATCTATATGATAACCTCAATAGATACAGAAAAAGCTTTTGACAAAATTGAACACCCATTTATGATAAAAACTCCTCAGAAAGTAGCATAGAGGGAACCTACTTCAACGTAATAAAGGCCATATATGACACCCCCCCCAGCCAACATCATTCTCGATGGTGAAAAACTGAAACCATTTCCTCTATGATCAGGAAGAAGACAAGGTTGACCACTCTCATCCCTGTATTCAACATAGTTTTGGAAGTTTAAGCCACAGCAATCAGAGAAGAAAAAGAAATAAAAGGAATCCAAATCAGAAAAGAGGAAGTAAAACTGTCACTGTTTGCAGACCACATGATACTATACATAGAGAATCGTAAAGATGCTACCAGAAAAGTATTAGAGCTAACCAGTGAATTTGGTAGAGTAGCAGGATACAAAATTAATGCACAGAAATCTCTTGCATTACTATATACTAATAATGAAAAATCTGAAAGAGAAATTAAGGAAACACTCCCATTTACCTTTGCAACAAAATGAAAAAATACCTAGGAATAAACCTACCTAAGGAGACAAAAGACCTGTATGCAGAAAACTATAAGACACTGATGAAAGAAATTAAAGATAATACAAACAGATGGAGAGATATACTATGTTTTGGATTGGAAGAATCAACATTGTGAAAATGACTATACTACCCAAAGCCATCTACAGATTCAGTGCAGTTCCTGTCAAACTACTGATGGCATTTTTCACAGAACTAGAACAAAAAATTTCACAATTTGTATGGAAACACAAAAAACCCCAAATAGCCACAACAATCTTGAGAAAGAAAAATGGAGCTAGAGGAATCGGCTCCTGGACTCCAGACTATACTACAAAGCTACAGTAATCAAGACAGTATGGCACTGGCACAAAAACAGAAATATAGATCAATGGAACAGAATAGAAGGCCCAGAGATAACCCACGTAAATATGGTTACATTATCTTTGATAAAGGAGGCAAGAGTTTACAATGGAGAAAAGACAGCCTCTTCAATAAGTGGTGCTCGGTAAACTGGACAGCTACATGTAAAAGAATGAAATTAGAGCCCTAACACCATAAATAAAAATAAACTCAATATGGATTAAAGACCTAAATGTAAGGCCAGACACTATCAGACTCTTAGAGGAAAACATAGGCATAACACTCTATGACATAAATCACAGCAAGATCCTTTTTGACTCACCTCCAGAGAAACGGAAATAAAAGGAAAAATAAACAAATGGGACCTAATGAAACTTAAAAGCTTTTGCACAGCAAAGGAAACCATAAACAAGATGAAAATACAACCCTCAGAATGGGAGAAAATATTTACAAACGAAGCAACTGACAGAGGTTTAATCTCCAAAATATACAAGCAGCTCTTGCAGCTCAATATCAAAAAAAAAAAAAAAAAAAAAAAACACAATCCAAAAATGGGCACAAAACCTAAATAGACATTTCTGCAAAGAAGAGATACAGGTTGCCAACAAGCACATGAAAAGATGCTCAACATCACTAATCATTAGAGAAATGCCAATCAAAACTACAATGAGGTATCACCTCACACAGGTCAGAATCGCCACCATCAAAAAATCTATAAATGATAAATGCTGGAGAAAAGGGTGTGGAGAAAACGGCACCCTTTTGCACTGTTGATGGGAATGTAAATTGGTTCAGCCACTATGGAGAACAGTATGGAGGTTACTTAAAAAACTAAAAATAGAACTATCATATGACCCAGCAGTCCCACTACCGGGCATATACCCTGAGGAAACCATAATTCAAAAAGAGGCATGGGACTTCCCTGGTGGCGCAGTGGTTGGGAGTCTGCCTGCTGATGCAGGGGACACGGGTTCGTGCCCAGGTCCGGGAAGATCCCACGTGCCGCAGAGCGGCTAGGCCTGTGAGCCATGGCTGCTGAGCCTGCACGTCCGGAGACTGTGCTGTGCAACGGGAGAGGCCACCACAGTGAGAGGCCACCACAGTGAGAGGCCCGCGTACCACAAAAAAAAAAGAAAAAGAAAAAGAAAAAGAGGCATGTACCACAATGTTTGTTGCAGCAGTATTTATAATAGCCAGGACATAGAAGCAACCTAAGTGTCCATCGACAGCTGCATGGATAAAGAAGATGTGGCACACATATACAATGGAGTATTAGTCAAGCATAAAAGGAAACAGAATTGAGTTATTTGTAGTGAGGTGGATGGACCTAGAGTTTGTCATACAGAGTGACGTAAGTCAGAAAGAGAAAAACAAATACCATATGCTAAAACATATATCTGGATTCTAAAAAAAAAGAAAATGATTTTGGTGAACCTAGGGACAGGACAGGAATAAAGACTCAGACGTAGGGAATGGAGGACCCGGGGAGGGGGAAGGGTAAGCTGGGACGAAGTGAGAGAGTAATGTTGACATATATACACTACCAAATGTAAAATAGATAGCTAGTGGGAAGCAGCTGCATGGCACAGTTTGGTGCTTTGTGACCACCTAGAGTGGTGGGAGGGAGACGTAAGAGTCAGGGGATATAGTGGTATACATATGCATATAGCTGGTTCACTTTGTTATATGGCAGAAACTAACACAACACTCTAAAGCAATTATACTCCAATAAAGATGTTAAAAAAAAAACAAAAAAAAATCTGTTAGTTTAAAAAAAAAGGAAATTGCAGTTATCCAGGTTAGAATTTTATCTAGAATTATAGCTTAATAACTCAATATTATTTTCAACTTGGTATTTTAATGCAATTAAAAGTTGGGTTTTTAATTTTGGGAGCAGAAAGAAAGATGTTTAACTTTTCTTCTGCCTGCCAAGGAATCTTCTTTCCTTGGCATGGACAACAGTGCCCTCTGTCACACCTCCTTTTACCTTCTACCCCTGGGTCCTGGGCTTTTAAATTCTGTTTGGCAGAATTTTCTCTTCCCCATTTACCTTTCCCTGGACGTAGAGGTTATCCCTCTCTCTGGCTCTTGTTTCTCTCCTGAGACAGCTGCATCTCACCATTTTCCATGGCCTGCTTTATTCCTCTTTCTACTTGTGTTTCATATTTGGGGAGGTTGGTGCGAGGTGGAGGGAGTCAAGTTCGATGAAAAGAAAGTAGACTCTTATCTCTTTTGCACTGCACAATGCCTTTTTTCAAAAGCAGAACAAAGAGGAAATAAGATGCATTATGGTGAAACTTTGACACTTGACCATAATGAAGCTTTTAGTGCCCATAATGTTTAGTGGAGGCTGGAAAATCTGCCAATTATTCTGTGTTCAGCTCAAGTTTGCTCTGGCACCTAGAGGGGAGGGAAAAACGGGTTGCAGAAACTGGAGGATTTTATCTTTTGTCTTTTTTAAAAAACCTTCTACGTAATTTGGATGGCATATTAATTTCATATCCTGGTAGTTCTTTGAGTTTTGTTTAAGCCATACAGGCTGATTTTTACGTGTGACTTTTGTCTATGTGTGAATGCACATTTAAAGATCGTTAAGATGCTAGGGGTTAGTACTTGAATCATTCGGTTTCCCTCATAACTTATTTTGTTTTGCAGTTCAGTGATCATGGAGATGAGCTATAAATCTAATACCAAAAGTAGTTATTGTGCCTACACAACTCCTATTTGCTACCTTGCCTTGATGTGTTCTTTGCTATTCCAGTGAACCGTCTTTGGAACAATGTTAAAATGATATTATATCCCTCTTTCCCCTCTTTCTCCTTTTTCTTTCCTGAACCACTGTAGGGTTGGGGTAGCTTGAGCAGAGAGAAAAACTGCGATAACTATTTTAACTTTTGTTCACACAGGTACACACACACGTATGTGTTTTTCTTCTTTAAACATTTGATTTTTGGTAACATCATTCTCTTAACAATGTAGAGTAGATATTTGTCAGGGTCAATACATAAAGATCCATGTTTTAAAAAATAACCTCGTGTCATCGCATGGTATAGATATAGATGGACCATAAGTTATCCAAACGTTTCCTTATTGATCAACATTCACATTATATCCAGCTCTCTGACACCAACAGAGTGCTCCAGTATTCATCCTTATATACTAGTGCTTTTATTTTTGTAAACGATTGTCAAAAATGGGGCTGCTAGATCAAGGAATATGGTATTATTTTTTCCTGTGTCCTTTGGTACTTGGCTTTTCAGATTTGATTCTTTATCACAAAGAATGGGAGAAATGAATGGAACAACTCCACAAGAGAGAGACTGAAAATAAGCAAATTGATCAATGGTGCAAGAATTGCTTTTATAGGCAAACATCAGATGTTGCTTTGCAAAACACACAGGTGCTTGTCTTCACAAGTATGTGTCTTGAGGGCTGGTGTAGGGTGGAGTGTGGTAGGTGTCTTTTTTGGGGGAATTGAATCCTATAAAATCTTCGGAAGGGTTTCTGGACAAATGTTGTAGTCAGGTGGAAACTATTCAGAACAAAAGTGACAGAGACTGTACAATAACAATTACTTATGAATTAGAGACTTAGGAGTTGGAATTTTACCAGATACAATATTTGAGAAATGGAAGTGATCCAGTGGTTTGCTTGCTTTATTGTATATTGTTCATAGGTTTGAAACTATTCTTTGCTTGAGCTGAAGTAAAGGAGGGAGGAAGAGGAAAGATTAATATCTAGCTATTGACCAGTGATAGCCAAGTAATAAAGAACTTCCGTTTGATAGAAAGAAATGGTGGAAAGTTCCAGGGATGCTGTGGATGTGGAAGTTCGGTACCTGTGGCCAAAATGAGAGACTTTTGGACTGAAGGTGTTTATTGGAAAAATAATAATTTATTGAACATTACCTTTGTATGAAGGTGTTTTTGGTGAATAATGTCTCTTAATTTCTCCCATCAACCCTGAGGGGAGGGTATGGTCATTATTGTGACTTGAAGGTGTGAAAATCAAGGAGTATGGAGTTAAATAACTTGCCTTTTGCCCACTGCTGTATCCTAAGACCCTAGGAAAGGGCTTCGCACATAGTATGTGTTTAGTAAAAATTTGGTCCATGAATTTAAAAAACTTCAAAGCTAATACTTGTCTACTTGTCCATCCATGCCAGGCTTTGAGAGTATCTAAGAGACTGCAGTCCTTACCTAAAGTAGACCATGAAGAACACAGCAAAACATGACATTGAAGAAGCATTTTTCCAAACAGTTTATTTTCCAGCACAGAGTCTAAATGACTTTGGTGACCAAGAGGTCTCCATAGTGTGAGACATTCATGCTAGTCTGGCTACTGGGAAAGTGGGTCCAGGACCAGATGGCATAGTTATTCATTTATATGTTTCAGCTAATCATTTCTGCAGAGGATGGTTCAGGTATATATAAATATTCCATATGGAGTTTTTTCTTGACACTTGAAAATTTGGCTTTTTATGTACGTAGTGTGAGAGTTGGTGCTGGAGCTGTTGCTGTGTAAGAGTCCTCACCAGAACAGCACCAGACCACATCTGGGGCACGCTGATTCTGGCAGCCTCAGTCTGATGCAGACCTCGTCTCTTCCAGTTTGTTTTCTATTTATTAGGCTGGATGTGTCTTCACCACTCTCTTGGGAGATTTCAAAGTTAAAGTTGTTGTTTTATAATCAGCATCAACATAATCGACACAAAGAATGTTGCATGGATTTGTGCAGGCAGCCAGCGGAGAGTGAAGTGTGCTTGCCTGCTCGGGTCTGCACCCCACTCCCCGTCCACAGGTGACTATTGACTAGCTTCTCAGGTTATTATGAAATTGCAATTCTATAAAGGTTGTTAGTTAAAATGAGATTGAAACAAATACCCTAAGTGACCCAGGGATTGCACTGTATCTGACCTGGTCCCCAAATGAAGAATTTATTCTTTCGTAACACCTAGTTATGAAAGGATAACTATCCATCTAATTCCAAGTTGGGCTCCTTTCCTGTGCCTTCTGTAGTTCTCACTTCCCAGCAGGTGTCCTCTCCCCTCACCCCCAATTAATAGTTTTGATCAGCTTGCCATTATGTGTGTTGCTTTATCCCTTAAAGAAAATTCTTTCTATAGGAAAGCGTGTGAAATGACGTGGACATGGCTGCTTCATTTCCTGAATATGGATGTATGGTGTGTTTTTTTTTTGGATGTATGTTTTTAAAAGTACTAAAATAGAGTTGCAAGAGAAATGTTTGGGAAATCTTCTTTTTGATAATTTAGTTGATATAAAAAGATAAGCTGAGTCTTATCAAATGCTCAACAGTCTTAAAAAAATAGCTTCACATGTAGAGTTCATTTCTGTGTAAAACACACTAAAGAACTTGGCTGAGAGTTGAAGGTTCTAATAGTAGTGGATTAGGTTGGTCTGGAAACTCTGCATCTCCAGATTTTTTTTCTGTGTCGTAGGGAGTGACTCTGAGGCCAAGGGATTCTATTTGCTAAGGGAATGATACTGCTGTCCCACCCTAAAGTGCTGTTGCCAGTTTTTTTTTTTTTTTCCCTTTGGATGAATGACAGTCATGAAGTTGACTTACTTCCTTAAAAGGTTAGATGATTTTTTTAACCCCAATCTCCCATTATGATTGGAATTTCAAATTTAGTTTTATTGAAAAGATTTATAATTGACACAGGTGCTTTCCCTTTTGCTAAAGGAGTAGAAATTCTAGGTATCATTTGATGATTATGGGAAGAACCAGTTTGTGTCTGTTCATTATTTTCTCTTGATCAGACTTATTCTTCAGCCTCAGAAAACTCAGAAGCTACCATCAAGAGGGAGCCAGGAAGGTGCCTTCTGCCCTTGAGCCTTACTAAGGGTAGCGCCACCTTTTCTACACAGGAAATTCTATCCCTTTAACTGGATGCCCCAGTTTCTTGATGTTCTCTGGTTGCAATGATCTGTAGCCTTTGGCACGCTCTCTCTTATACTTCATACTTCAGCACCAAGAACATTTGTCATTCCCGAACAGTCTCTGATTTTCCCTGCAGCTGAATGTTAATTTACACAGATTTTGCATCTGGGATGGCTTTCTTATTGTCTCTTATAAAATCCTCCCTGTGGGCTTCCCTGGTGGCACAGTGGTTGAGAGTCTGCCTGCCGATGCAGGGGACATGGGTTCGTGCCCCAGTCCGGGAAGATCCCACGTGCCACAGAGCGGCTGGGCCCGTGAGCTATGGCCGCTGAGCCTGCGCGTCCAGAGCCTGTGCTCCGCAACGGGAGAGGCCACAACAGTGAGAGGCCCACGTACTACAAAAAAAAAAAAAAAAAAAAAAAAAAAATCCTCCCTGTCTTCAAGATGTATTTCAAAAACCACTTCTTTGCCTAAATGTTGGCAGATTTTTTTATTTTGCTCCATCCTCCAATTTGAATTAATTATTGCATGCCTCTATAACTTACCTTATTTATTATTTTTGCACTGAACATTTAGGTAATTATTGACTGGGGTGCTTTGCTTTGCATACTGGTTTGTGAAGTTATTGAGGGGCAAGCTTCAAGTCTCCTTCCTCTTTGAATCTTTGCTGGCCCTAACTTGGTACCACACGTAGAGAAGTTCGTAAATAAATATTTGAAGGACTTTATTGAATTACCTGTCTCTGTGGAACACAGAAATAACATTTTTTCTAGTCAGTAAATAATAAAGTATTTACTTGGCAGCTTTATTTTGTAAAGATTCAAATCAGAGCTGTATAGCAGAGTTCTTTATGATGATGGACATGTTCTGTTCTGTGCTAACACGGTAGCCACTAACCAAACGTGGCCATTGAACCCTTGAAATATGGCTAGTGTAGCCAAGGAATGGAATTTTAAATTTCATTGAATAGTAATTAGCTTTAAATTTAAATAGCCACTCTTGGCTAGTGGCTACTGCCTCGCATTGTACAACATGTCTTGTATAACATCTTACATAAAAGCCTGAATGAACTTTTTGGCCAGTCCAATACAACAAAGGCAGAGAAATAAGTTGTTTTAATTCGGACCCTTTCCTCTTGCACTTCAGCCATCTTTATTGAGCACCTATTAGGTGATAATACTTTTTCTAGGCCCTGGAGATACAAAGAACGTTTGTTAATTCCAGGACTCAGGAAGCTCTCACAGTACTGCAGAAAGAACAACAAGATCCCAGCACTCATTAATACAGGAGAGTAAATGTGAAACTGTCAGGGAAGACAGAGAAATGGGGACACATAGAAGAGGGTGGTATAAAGCCAAGGATCGTTTGCAGCCAGAACCGTGGGACTGGGGGCAACACTATAGAGGTCAAGGAGGGCATCGCAGAGGAGGTTCAGTTGAGGTGAGCCTGTTTTATGACATGGCAGGAGGGTATTAGCAATCTGTTTCTAGATACTTGAAGCATGGTAGATGGTAATCTAGTGACCTGTTAACTGAATCTGAAGAAGTCTCCCATAAAAGACAGTGCTCCGAAGTCCTATTACGTCATTCATTTCTTTGACTCCAAGTCCTGTCACTTAAATTTCTACGGTTTCAGGTACCAAGTCTATTTAGCTTATACAGTTGACTCTTGGACAACTGGTGTTTATTTGAATGTAATTTATAGTTGGTCCTCTGTATCAGTGGTTCCTTCGCATGCAAGGATTCAACTAACCACACGGGACCATGTAGTTCTGTAGTATTTCCTATTAAAAAATATCTATTTATAAATAAAGTGGATCTGGAGCAGTTCAAACCCGCTGTTGTTCAAGGGTCAATTGTAATTGAATCTTCACTAACAAATACCTGTCATGTAGAAGTGGCACAGGAAACATTCATTCATTCATTTGTTCATTCATCTGTATGGCAAATACTTGATGGTCTGCTCCATTCCAGGTAGTGTGGCTGCACTGGAGAACGTGACCCTTTTTGGTTCCAGGTTCCATGAGACCCATCTTAGTGGGGCATTTGGCAAGAAACTAGTGAATATCAATAGATAAAACTGATCTACGTTAGCCATGAAGAAAGTGAATGGGCCTGTGATAGACAGCAGCAATTGGGATCTATTTTACATAGACGGTGAGTGAAAATCTCCCAGTCATGTGATGCATCAGGGAGAATGAATTCCAGGCTGAAAGAGTATCAGGTCCAGCAAAGACCATGTGGTTGGAGAAGGCACACGACTTGCTCTAGCATTTTTTGAAAGACCATGAAGCTCCGAGTAAAGTAAGAGGGATGGGAGTCCTGTGAGATGAGGCCCCAGAGGGAGAGAAGGAGGCAGGAAGGAGCCAGATGCTACAGAATCTTATGGGATGTATTAAAGAGAATAAAATCCTCAGGATCCTGAGGAATCATTAAAGGTGAGCAATATTTACACTTGTTTCAAAAGGATACTCAACACACACACACATACACACGTGCTCTAAAGGACAGAAGTGTGTGGAGTCTTAGTCCATCTTGGTAGTTACTGAGCACTTATGGTCATTCATGCTGCTGTTTTGAGATACCCTCCTTTTGGCCACAGATTAACATCCATTAAGAAACTGCACAGAGTTCTACATCCTCGTGGGAGGGCTTGAAGCTAAACAAACTGGGGGAACATCTGATGAACCCTTGGAGAGACAAAAGTGGAGGACATGATGCTGTGCAAGTAGGTTTCAACTCCAGGTCTAATTTTAAGAGTCAGCCCCCTGCGAGAGGAAGTATTTGGCCAGAAGAGTGTGATGGCTCCTAATTGCCTCCCTAATTTCACATGACAGTGTTGGGGGCTGAAGGCCTGGTGCTTGGCACTGTATATCACAGATGACTTGTACCTGGAGAGACGAGACTAAAATATTTTCCAGGGCTGAGCCTTTTTTTTTTCTTTTTTGGTAGCCCTCCTGGCAGTGGAGATGCAGACAGGAGGAGTTGACGGATGTAAGTTATATAGAGGGCCTTTGTAGGTAGGGAGACATGAGCCAGCTCAGAGAGCAGCACCCTTCCCACCAAACCTTCTAGCTTTAGGAAGATTGATTTCTGAACTTCTCTTGTTTAAGCCCTGCTCATCATCAGTAGGATATGCCATGAAGTTGAGGTAACATAGATACTGTTAGTGCTCTGCCCATATTTCCTTTTCTTTTTTCCAAGCACCTTTTTTTTTTTTTCTTTCTTTCTTTTTTTGCATGCTGGCCTGCAGTCCACCTGCTGGCATCTGCAAGTCTTTGCTTGAGGGCTCTCTAGGGCCACAGGAACCTGAACGAGGCAGTCAGATAGTGCTGGGGAAATTCATGCCCCTGAGCCAGCAGCTTTCTTTCAGCCATTGATTGATTAGAGTTGAATAATACTTTCCTGTCTCTTTTCCTTCTCCTGTTGTTTCCTAGGTCACCTCCCAAATGAAGTACTAGTACTTGAATCTTGACCTCAGGATCTATTTCTGGGGAACCCCAGACTAAGACATTTTAAGAAGAGTTGACAAAACAACTTCATGGCCACAAAGCTTCATTATCAGACAAGGAAGTCACATATGAAATGAATGTTACATTTTTCTGAATAAAACAAGGTCAGGGTTATTATATAAAATAATAATCAAGTCATGAGAAATCTGCTTGAAATTAGTCATTTAATTAGCAGCTCTAGGTGATGACAATCAGACTTTACTTTGTTGTTTTGCAGGAAGGACCTTTTTTTAAAATGAAGCTGGAAAATAGCAGAATATTGAGTGGGGGGCAGGCAGACACTTGAACACTCAGTGAAAATTTTGGGAATGCTTGATGAAGCTGTCATAAGTTTCCTGCGTGATACTAAATCAGAGGCAAACTAGATTTCCATCTGATTTTGGCTTCATTTGCTCTACAGGTTTTTGTGTGTGTGTATGTGAGTCTTCAGTTTCCAACTTTTATTTTTTTAAGTTATTTTTAAAAATTTTTTAAAAAGATTTTTTTTTTCACTGTGTGACATGAGGGATCTTAGTTCCCCTACCAGGGATTGAACTTGTGCCCCTTGCAGTGGAAGCTCAGAGTCCTAACCACTGGACCACCAGGGAATTCCCAGTTTCCAACTTTTAAAAATTGGGGATTTTAATTGAAAAGCCTGCTGTTAATACTTTCCTTAAATGAAAATCACAGTGCACACATTCTAAATGGAACTGTAAAAAATGAGGCATTCTGGCCACACTGAGCCCTCATTCCTGCGTGACAGCGGTGCTCCCTTCTAGTCCAACCCTGCTGCTTAGTAATTTCTTGCACTGTGCGACTTATATTATCTGCCTGGCCTCTGGAGACAGTTGAATTTGCATCCATGATCTAAGAATTTGTTTTCAGTTCATTAACTATTTGAAAAACTTAATTCTTAAGGCACTCCTGCCAATTAGCTCTAAATATGAAGATAAAAGATCTATGAAATTAAAATGTGTGTTTGTGTCCATCCTCTTTGTTTTAGAGGGTGATCTACTTGAGGTTGTCTTATTATAAGTCAATGGGATTTTGTTAACAAAAACATCGATTAGCTCAGAGCTCTCCCAGAACGTGCCTCCAGGGGGAATGGGAAGGAATTTTTGTAATTATATAGCTCTTAGCGTATCTGACTTGGGTCTCTTTAGTTATGTTAGTTAATTTTGGCTGACTCTGGAGTGTCTGCCAGAAAGTCGAGGGAACGTGTGGATATTAAAAGGATTTGGGTAGGAAAGGCTCGGTGATGACCTCTGTAGGGAGGAAGGATGCTGTCGCTGTATGTATTGGGAAATCTTCCGTCTACATTTAAAAAGTTCATAAACCTTTAGGAGTGGAAGAGCCAGTGAAATGGAATTTGCAAAGTGGTTCCTATAACATCGGTTTACTTGTGTGTGCACTTCAGTTAAACAACTGAAGGACGACTGGTTTTATGGGCATTTAGAGTCTGTTTTTTCTAGGAATAAATGCTAGGAAAAAACCCTGTAACTTCAGTTTGAGGACTGTCCTTTAAATGATTGTTGTTTCAAATCTGTTCTGTTTTTTGGAGACTAATGAGTGGTGTGGAAACGATGAATTTGGGACACATGTCATCTCTTCCCATGTTCTGATCCCTTCACTAAAGAAAATTTTGTCTGTGACAACGGTAGGCTTTTTATCAGCATGATAATAACAGCATTCACTTCTAAATTTAGACAAGTAGTTGATTTTTCAACTGAATTGTGAGGAGTGTCAATTACTTAAATCAACTGAATTTATTAAGTAACTAATTATTCTTCCCATTTCTTAATAACTATGATTTATGTTGAGCTTCTGCTCATCATAAGATGACCAGTGGCACCTCTGAATGGATATAATTCCAGTTGTGAGCAAAGACGCTCCACAGGTAAAGATGCTCCATAGGTAATTATTTTGTATAGGCACTCAGTAATATAGGGAAGCACCAGTTCCAATATGACTTTAAGACTTGTAAAGCAAGGAGCAAGGTACTGCATGCTTCCATCTTCCTTTGACTTTTATTTATTTATTTAAAAAAAATAAGTTTATTCTTTAAAAAATAAATTTATTTATTTATTTATTTTAAAAATAAATTTATTTATTTTTGGCTGCATTGGGTCTTTGTTGCTGCGCTAAGGCTTTCTCTAGTTGCGGCAAGTGGGGGCTACTCTTCGTTGCGGTGTACGGGCTTCTCATTGCGGTGGCTTCTCTTGTTGTGGAGCACAGGCTCTAGGCACATGGGCTTCAGTAGTTGTGGTGCATGGGCTTAGTAGTTGTGGCTCGCAGGCTCTAGAGCGCAGGCTTAGTAGTTGTGACGCGTGGGCTCAGTTGCTCCGCATCATGTGGGATTTTCCCAGATCAGGGCTCGAACCTGTGTCCCCTGCATTGGCAGGCGGATTCTTAAACACTCTGCCACAAGGGAAGTCCCTTTCTTTGACTTCTGTTAAAACTTGTTTTAAATGAAACAAATGTACCTGTCTTATTTACCATCTCCTCAATGTCAGATGTTATTTTCCGTACTATCATAGGCTAATTCGACAAACCCATCAATGCTAATTCAATAATAGATGATGACAGTCCTCTATTCATCAGTTGAGTCATGTGTTAAATCAATCAATAAATTGAGTGTGAACCATCAGCCAGGCTGGTGAACCCTGCCTTCACACTTAGGTGATATGGAAGACAGATATGAAACAATTTCACTAGACATTGATTTAAAGAAGGAGTTTGGTGTGTCGTTAAACAAGAGTGTTGGGTGAGCCAGAAACTGTGAAGTTTTAAGGCATAGAGAAATGGGTGGTGTTAATTGAGGCAGAGTGGTCTAGAGAGACAAGGGTCAAAGAGAATATTTAAGAGGAAGATGTAACCTAGTGACCTGGTTCATCAGAGCTCTTCCTTGCTAATGTGATATTTCATCTGAAGGTTATATCCAGGATCTGCTATTTCTTCCAAGGTAACAATTATATGAGTGTGGTTGTTTATATCATTTTGTAATTCACTTTTTAAACTATTTATATATATATATATATTATCCACTTTATGCTAAGCACTGTCCTGGGTCCTAAAGCATTTAACGGGTGTTCACTGTAGTTAGGGTGGGAGAGACACAGGTGACAATTTACATAATACTGTCATGTGATAAGTGCAATAATATGGAAGTGTACATAGGGTTTGGGACCAAGCTGTAATTTATCCTAAGATGTGGTATGGTGGATAGAGAGGGTTTTTTGGGGTAGCAGGCGATTCTTGTGCTGACTCTTAAGGAATAACTAGAGGTCACCTGGCTGAGGAAGGTTGGTTGGTATGTGTTGGAGATAGAGGATGAGATTGTTTAGGGTGGGGTAGGAGCTGGTGGCAGCGTATTTGTGCAGTGGATAAAGTGTGAGCTGGCCTAGCTCATGCTGGGGAGACACAGGCAGGTCCCAAGCGTTGGAATGAATTTGAGGGCAGGTAGTGGAGGTAGATGAGCTTGGATTTCGAACCAGTGGCCTTGGTGAGAGCCTTGGTGCTGTGTTTTGGAATTTGAAATGGAGTGCCATGAACTGGATCTGTGCAGGGGATTGACTTGAGGTGCTATCAGGATGTCCTGTTAGAAAAGTCCAGCAGGCCATTGGCTACTTGAGCCTGAGGATTGGGGTGGGATGAAGATTTGGGATTAGGTGAAATCATTGAAGGGTAATTTATAGAGCAACATTCCCTTGAGAAATCTGATTTTTAAGGGTCTTTTAAGGGAAGAGGGACCCAAAAAGGAAAGGCTAGGGATGGTGAAATGTGCACAGTGAAGTTAGAGTGTTGGGTGAGCCACAAACTGGTTTAGAAATTTTAAGGAGAAGCCTTCAATGTTGCCACTGGAGCAGCTGACCTGAATAGCAAAACTACATGCAGGTTGGGGTGGTGGTAGTGCTGGTGTTGTTTGATTGGTCAACAAGTAGCTATCCTTTAACTAAGGTTTTCTACACGTGTACTATAATAGGTAAATGTTTTTGATTCTGCAAAGACATTTTTAACCCAGAAGTGTGTGTGTGTGTGTGTGTGTCAAAGGTATTGTAGAGTTTATTCCTGTAAAGGGTACTGTGAATGGGGAAATTGAGGCAGACTTACAAGCTGACATCTGTGTTTTACTCTCAGCTTCTATGAGGCACAAGCTAGGTCTTAGTTAGTTGATCTTCATAGTTAATTATTTTTAAGTTTCTTGTGCATGGTATTGGGGAATTAGAAGCTTGATAATTTCATCCAGTGATCATGATCTGTTTCTTCTGTCCCCCCCTCATTTTTACACGTAGAAGCAAATATCATTAACAACCAAAATGACCCATTTGCTCTCATTACGAGATACAGTTCTTTTCAAGAATTTAGTATGCATATCCTTGACCTTTTTTGGAATTAAAAATTATCTTGAAAATTTACTTCTTCATCTGTAATTTCTGTGGTGTGCTCAAGAACAGCTTAATAGTCTGAAAACGGATGAATTTAAAATTAGAGAGTTGAAGGTCGTAACCCAGCAGTGATAACTCAGCTAATGAAATATTCATTTCCAGCTACGAAGTGGCACCGTATATCAATATGTTGTCACTGTTTGTCATTGTTACGTAGGGTGCAGGTATATTTATGCATTTATAAATAGCAGAGGGAAAAAAAGAGAGGCTAATTACATCCAGAAATGTGACGGAAATTTTCATGGCTGTGATTCTAACAGGCAACTGCAAACCATTTTTCCAAGCCACGTTTGTGAATTAAGTATAGGTTCTTCACATTAACCTCAGCTGTATTTGGTTTTCAGAATGATGTAATTAGAGGGAGGACAATTCAGGAGATATACGTGCTTTTTTAGGTCATGTCCACACCAGGGGTTTGTGTATACAAATGTAAAATGAAGTGCAGAATTTAGCACTTACCTAGGAAAATTAAACAAAAAGCCCTTTGGATTGAATAATCAAGAAAGTTGTAGAAGAGATATATATTTATATAATTAGCTTTACCAATTAGCAATGAATTTACTTTAGCAAAAATCAGTGTAGGGCTTCCCTGGTGGTGCAGTGGTTGAGAGTCCGCCTGCCGATGCAGGGGACACGGGTTCGTGCCCCGGTCCGGGAGGATCCCACGTGCCGCGGAGCGGCTGGGTCCGTGAGCCTGTGCTCCACAACGGGAGAGGCCACAACAGTGAGAGGCCCGCGTACCAGAAAAAAAAAAAACCTGTGTAATTATCCAGATAATTCAAGTTAATTAAAGTCTTTCCCCAAATCCTTAGATCTTCATTAGCTGCATATTTCTGGTAAAAGCAGATTTGGGGGTGTTAAATTAGCTTTATAATTTGTGTCAGTCTTACTCTATTTTGCTGTAGACCTGGCTTCAATTGATAGTACCCTGTTGAAAAATAGATGTCCTTAAGGGGGGAAGATACAGTGGGAAATATAAAACCTTACCCATGAAATCAAAAGCCTGCACACCCTCATTCTGACAGATCTTAGAATACAGCATCTTTATATCTAGAGACACATAGACAGCAATAGAGAATTCATTAGAAATCATGTAAACAGGGCTGAACACGTATGTAGGGTTATGATAATAATATCCTAGTGAACAGCCTGTTTTACATACACACACACACACACACACAAACACACACATGTGAGCATGCACTGGAAGCAGGCCCAGCCCCATCTCACCCCTTCTCTTACTTTGATTTCTGTAATTCCCCTGGCCTATAAGAAACTAGTCCTTCCCCCCATTCTGGCTACCCATTACCCTTTTCTTGTAGCCCCTCTCTAAACTGAAAGTGACAACCACTAATTAGATTTATAAATAAATGCCACCTTAAATGAATGTTCTATATAGGTTCCCCAAATCATATGTGCCTTTGGCCTTTTCTTCCCATTCGCTGTGGAATTTAAGAAAACATATTTTCCCCCATTATCCGAGGGAGGTAGAGTAGGTGGTATCAGATGTTCTCGTCCTCTTGGTTGCTCAGAACTTAAAAGAGGAAGATTTGCCTCGGGCAGTTGGTACTTTATTTTAGCTTCTGGAAATTTCATTTTGTTCCTTTTCTTCTTCCTTGATTGCTCCTAGCTTTTAATGTGAGGAGAGAACACAGATTGTAGCTTGGGCTCACCTCATGACCAGGAAGGCACATGATACAACCAGACTTAGTTTTGTACCATATTTAGCTATTTGTTGACTTGATAGCTGAGCCTTATTAGGTATTTTGTTATCAGTAAGTCACTAGTAATGTCCTTTATTTTTGGAGAGCTTTAAGAAAAATTATAAAATGATTACGTTGGTTGTTACAATTGTTGTAGGAATTCAAGGGTGGTTGGAGAGTCAAGGTAGGGAAGATCTGGAAAAGTGGAAAGAAGTCCACAGCAAAGATATATCCCAAAGATACATCCGTGGGAGTGTCAGGAATAGGCAGGAGTATGATTTTGGGAGGAAAGGCCTTCTTTTACCTTTGTGGTCCTTCTATTTTTATTTTTATATGTAATGATTTTTATTTAAACATCAGGAATGTCATGTGCCTATCAAGTTTTGGAGTGAATATATTTGATTGATTGATTGATTGATTGCGGCACACAGGCCTCTCACTGCTGTGGCCTCTCCCGTTGTGGAGCACAGGCTCCGGATGCGCAGGCTCAGCGGCCATGGCTCAGGGGCCTAGCCACTCCGCGACATGTGGGATCCTCCCGGACCGGGGCATGAACCCGCATCCTCTGCATCGGCAGGCGGACTCTCAACCACTGCGCCACCAGGGAAGCCCCTGGAGTTAATATATTTTAAGGTAATTATTCTCCATCTGATTATGTAGATTTAGTATATGCCAAGTCTGAGGAAAATTAGCATGTTGTCTCTGAAATGTCCCAGTGGGAACAGAAGCTGCATACACTGTACCTGTGCTTAAACTACAGGATAAAAAAGATGCCCTGAATTCTCTCTGAGTCACCACTGTGGTCTTCCATGTCTAACTGCCGGTTTTTCTAAGCAATGTACAGTTTCAGCTTTTAACATATATCCCTGAAAGGAAAATAGTAGGTAATCTGTTGAACTTCAAAAGTGCTTTGTAATATAGGCTACAGGAAACCTTAATCTTTTTCCAAGAGCTGGGAAAGATTGTTTGTGTGGAAAGAAAAAGAGTTTTTTAACCTAAGAAACACATTGCCTGTTGAGTTGAACTTTAAATCCATCCATTTCCTACCCCTTCACCTCTAATAATGTGGTTGTTAAAGACGGAATCACAGGGATGAATAATTTGTAGTGGCTTTTTGATGTTCATTTATGTTTTCTCCTTTTTAAATTGAAGTACAGTTGATTTACAATATTATATTAGTTTCAGGAGTACAACATAGTGATTCAATAGTTTTATAGATTATATTCCATTTAATATTATCATAAAATGTTGGCTATATTCCCTGTGCTGTACAATATGTCTTTCTTATTTATTTTATATATAGTAGTTTGTACTTCTTAATTCCCTACCCCTATCTTACCCCTCCCTCCTCCTCTCTACCCCAATGGTAACCACTAGGTTGTTCTCTATTTGTGTTTATATTATATTTTTATTTGTATTTCTTATTTATATGTCCTCTTGATGATTAAAGTTAAGGAAAATGACTTTGGAAAATGACTTTAATCATCCTCTTGATGATTAAAGTTAAGGAAAATGACTTTGGAAAGAATCCAGCAACAAGGAAAACGCCCTACAAGGAATATTGAATTCATGCTGTTAACTCCCTTTTCTGCCTTTTATCTGAGCAGACCTAAGGCAACTCTGATAGGATCATATTGTCTCAGTTTGTAAAAACTTACTTGTGTTTAGTTTCAGTGGATTGGTTCTGTCATAGGCATTTGAAACTGTGAAGATTCCGAGCGGTATCATTACTGTTTCCATTTGCAGTCATCTGTGAAGTAAAAGGTCCCTGTGAACACAGGACAGTGCAGACAGATCACTGTGATCTGCTTTGTTAGACCCTTCTGGGGAGCTCATAAATGCTTGATCACTGACCCCATGGACTGCAAATGTTTCCCTTTGCCTGTTCTGGACCTTAGTGTTCATTCCTTATTAGTAGCCTTTAATTTTGGTGTGATGGACACAATTACATCACAATGGTTCCTATAGAGTTGTTAAAGTCAATTTGTTCTTAGAAACTTCTTAAAAGGCTGATTTATTGACTTGATGGGCTGTAAAGCTATTTGCATGTATGATGAGAACTACCTTTTTAGGCAGGCATTCATGCCCATGATGGCGGTACCGATACCACTCGTTACCCAGTGGAGTCCTGTTAAAGTCTTGAAATTAGGCCATTTATTCCTCAAGGACAGTGTCTCCACTGTTGTGTTTTGAAAATGGTGCCTGACAGAGGGGAGAGTCTGTCTGAGAAAAATAAAGGATCTGTAGCAATAGTCACAGCATCCAAAGATAGTAGCTCCCAGTTTCAGACACTCCTGCTGGTTCCTTCCTCTGTCCTCAGAATTGGCTTGTTGGGCAACTTCTTTCCCTTTCCCAGTTTAATAGCAATTTATTCCCATGGTTCAGACTGTTATTTTCAGCATCAGAGTGTTCTGCACGGGACAGTCGAGGCAGAGGTTCACATTTCATGCCTAGAACTAGATATATTCATAATCAGTATTTTTAACTGCAGAAATCAGAGTACATAGGATCAGAGGGCACTCATTGTATTGAGATAGTTGTCAAAGTATTATAATTAGTGATTCGCTAGTACATGAACTTTTTTTTTTTAAAATACTACATAACGATCTCGTAGCAGGTCTAACAACTATGGTAATATTGAAGTTGTCATGAATGTGCATGGCATTTTGAGATACCTGCAGCGACTGTCACGTGAGTTCCAATGATTATAAATTCTAAAGTACTGCTAATAGGACTGTGGTTTTGCTCAGGTTCATAAATTGAAGGAAATGCTAAATGCTAAATTCAATAACCAGTGTGAGTTTGTTGAGAATAAAAAATAAATTTCTTTCTCATTTCGAGTTCTTACTACAGGTTGTTCTAGATGAAGGGTCACAAACTTTTCCTGTAAAGAGCTACATTATAAATACTTATGACTTTGTAGGGTATGTAGTCCCAGATGCAGCTTCTCAATTCTGCCACATGAAAGCAGCCACAAACACCTAAACCAATGATCAGGGCTGTGTACCAATAAAACTTCATTTAGATAAACAGACAGAGATCTGGACTTGCACCATGGGTCACTGTTTGCTGACTCCTTTTCTAGAGGAAATCTTTTCTTGCCAAGACTCACTCATCACCTTCAGTGACAAATGCTCACTTTGGGACTTAACTGCCCATACTTGCCTTGGTTATTATGCATGCGGCTTTTTTATCTTTCATGTTTGGGTGTTGCCTCCCACCCAAACATTACTTTTGTATTAAATTCAATTTAATGGGCATATGTCTCCATCTCTGGTTTCTTACAATGCAGAAAGATGACTAAAACATACTCTCTGCCTTACAGAACCTCATACTAGTTGGGGAGACCAACACATAACTGGGTAACTTTAATTTAGTGTTATAATTGCTGCAGTAGTTATGCATAAAATGTTACTGGGTCCATGTGGAAGACCAAAATTAATACCATATTTCTTCTTCAGGTGACTTCTCAGTGCTTTACACTCAGTCCTTTATATAGATGAGTTTTTTCTTTTCATTATCTGATCTATCTGAAAATCACTGTCTATATCTAAATAAACATTTTATTTGAAAAGAGCAGAGAGTTTTAAAATCCTAAGTGTTTAGATTATGGTCCTGGAAGTTTAGTCACAGACAGTGATAACATTACTTTGGACATACTTTGTTTCAAAAGAGTACATATTTATTTTAGGCCTCTCTTTTAAATGAGGAGAGGTAAATATGACACTTAAAACTGGGAACGTGGTCTTCTAATCTGGGGGAGTGAATTTTGTGCGAGGAGCACGCGTTTCCACAGCTGGCACATGCCGCCCTTGGTGAGATCCTGTTCATAAGTTATTCAGGACTTCGCTTTGAGCAGTGCTTTCCTGTTACCATCAGGGTCACCACACCAACTGGGTTTTCATCTGCTGCGTTTACTCTGATGGATGCTGTCCACTTGGGTGTGAAGAGTTTACAGGCTGCACCTGAGCTCAGTAGGGTGGATTAGTGTGATCACCTGGCTGAGTCTCTCATGGGCAGTGGAGGAGGGAGGGTGGCTGCCCTCTCCCCATCTCACACCTGCACCGCGGGAAGCCTGAGGACTGATTGTTTTTCTGTTGACTGAGAAAGTCTTTATCCACTGAGGTTTCAAGACGTACTGCTGGGTGGTGGGCTACTAGGGTTTGTATGCTCAGGCCACTCTAGATGGCTGTTCTCTTGCTCTCTGTCCATCCCCTGGTGGACCAGTGCCTGCTTCACCTATACCCTACTCACATGACTGGCCTGCCTGCTTACTTGTCCCAGGCCCCAGCTGGTGATTGTTCTTATCAAAGGGGCGTGAGGGGCGTGTCCCTCTACTAGTTTCCCTGGTAACCAATGAGCCCACCTGATGTCAATTGCCCTATAACTGGCAATCTCCTCCCCCGAGTCCTGGGAGGGAAGATTGCTGCCACATCCTGCCCGCTGTCTGCCGTACATGGTTGGGTGTCGCTCCAGGACCTTGCTTCAGACTTGTAAGCTCCCCTTATCCGTTAAACCATTGTTGTCTCTTGCTGACTCCAGGCTCGCTCTTTGGCTTTAAAGCTGGCCAAGCCCAGGGCTTGTAGGCCTGCTGGGTGCTGCCTAACAGGTTGCTGATTTCTTCCTTGCATTCTTTTTGTCCCAGGGTACATGTGAGAGCTATCTTGTCTTTATTTATTTATCTATTTATCATGAATTTGCAGTTGAATGAAAAGTGTTTTCGTCCAGTTGTTTGGATTAAAATCAAACTTGATGGCAAAACTCAGACTAGATGCTATTTTACTGAAAACATCAATATTGAGTTTATTTCAGCTTTGAGAGTTAGAATAAGAACTATCATGGAGGACAGAACTACTGATGATGTGTTACTGAACTTCATGGTAAAATATGGATTAAATATTCTTTTTTTTTTTTTTTTTTTTTGCCGTATGCGGGCCTCTCACTGCTGTGGCCTCTCCCATTGCGGAGCACAGGCTCCGGACGCGCAGGCTCAGCGGCCGTGGCTCACGGGCCCAGCCGTATTGCTTCACAGTTATCTTAACCAAGACTTCTCAGCCTCTGAATCCCTTCCATCTCTAAAATTTTTTGCCTTCTCTGATTTTTTTGGTAATTTTTTTCCTGAAATTCGGTTTTTCACGTTGTGATTTAATTATTTTATCTAGGAAAGTATGTCCATATAAGTCATTCACCTCTGCCATAAGTAGGTACAATGATTGGTTTGTTAACTCTTTGTATATCAATAAGATAAAGTACATGTAAAATTCTTGGTTGTAATGAATTATAAATCAGCACCTCTTTTTTCCTTTGGGTTAAGATGAGACGGGTTATCAGTGTAAAACAATAACAGTCCAATCAGTTGTTGCTGTGTTGCTAAATTATCCATGAAGTAGGGGAAAGAAATATGATGTGATTTTTATTATTTGATTTTACTTCTCTGCATGTATTTGTGTATAATAAATCCTGAGCTCTTAGATCTCAAGCTTTGAGGATGGCTTTGAGGAGCCAGAAAACAACTTTTTTCAGTGGGTGGGACAAACAAAGTCAGCATTGACCTCGGATACTTAGAACGTCTTGTCTCTTAGGTTTGTAACTCAGGCTTGCTCCCACAGAGGCTGGGAAATGATTTCCCACTGTAAAGATGAGTCCCTGAGACATGTTGTTCCAACTTTGATTCAACATCATCAAATAACTTGAACTAAAATGATCCTGTTACATAGATAATCTGCTTGAGACAGAGATTGGGCAGGTATTTGTAACAGTTTCAGGTTCTCGGGACTGCTTTATTTATAATAAATGTATTTGTACTCCATATTCAATGATTAGTCTACAAACTGCAGGTCTCTATGGTACATTGGGACATTGTTTAAGGCGCTCTCTTGTGTGCAGAGGTATTACTTATTCATGAATTTATTTTAATCTCATCCCACTTTTTGGATTTAGTTAATGATTTGCAGAGCTGTAAGAGAAGAGGAAGGCAGAAAAATACATATTTAATGCATCTTCATGAATAATAAGGAGGATCATGAGTTCTAGAGGCTGAAATGCCTTGGTTATTAGAACTCATCTTTTTGCTTGGGTTGCTGTGACCTCAAGAGTACAGCGGTTTTGTGGGACCAGGGTGAGAGGATCTGTAGCCTTACAGTTGGTGCAGTGTCACCAAGGAGGGCTCTGGCAGCACAAGGATGCTGAGCCCCCAACCCCTTCCTCAGCCCACGAGACTTTATGGCTTTCTTCAGCCTTGAGCCTACCCTTAGTGGCCTCACGAGGGCACATGTCACGTTTCTCTCAGCTCTTGGCCCTTCCCACTAATGAATTCAGGAATTTGAGTTCAAATCTCAGGTGTGCTCTTCACTTTTTCTTTTCTTCCGTTTTCCATGGAATGTTTTTCTCTCTCTCCTCTTAGCCCACTGCTTACAATTCATTCATTAAATAGAAAATTGAAAGAGAGGCTTTGAGAGTGGCACAAGAAATATAAACTAACGGAGGAAAGGTCTCTGAGACTGAGTGGTCGTGAGTATTGGCATCTCAAGATTTGTTTCTCTTGCTCCAGCCCATCCTTTCCCTACGTCCCCTTTTCATCCCCACTCTACACAGTTCAAGTAAGGCTGTCCATCATAGTGATCAGAACAGGTGTGGCCACTTAACTAGCTCAATGGTGGTTTTAAAACTGATTGTGTGTCCCAAGCAAGACTAATGAGTGTCTTACTTTAGTTTGCTTGTGGACCCCTAACAGAGAGTTTCTCTTCTTTTGCATGTTTTTCTTATCCAAAGGAGAGTGTGTTGCAGTTTTGGCTTTGTGAGGGCAGCTTCTTGGCCTGAAAATTAGAAAGAGAATCAGAGCCTTGATGATACCTCTGCAGCCTCTGGAACCAGCTACACCTGAAGCCTCATGCCTTAAACTTTACAGTTAAGTCAGTTAATTCCTTTTTTTCCTCCTCTTTATCCCCTTAGATTTATGTCCCTTTTAATCAAAAGCTATCCAAGTATGGGCCTCCCTGGTGGCGCAGTGGTTGAGAGTCCGCCTGCCGATGCAGGGGATACGGGTTCGTGCCCCGGTCTGGGAGGATCCCATATGCCGCGGAGCGGCTGGGCCCGTGAGCCATGGCCGCTGGGCCTGCGCATCCGGAGCCTGTGCTCCGCAACGGGAGAGGCCACAAGAGTGAGAGGCCCGCATACCGCAAAAAGAAAAAAAAAAAAAAAAAAAAAAAAAAAAAAAAAAAAAAAAAAAAAAAGCTATCCAAGTATTACACTAGGGAGAGGGGCACACACAGTCACTGATTTAAAAAAAACAACAAGCAGCTACTATTCCCAGCACAGGGCCCTAACCTGCAAATTGACAGGAGTCCATGTACAGCTCTCTGTATGCTGTCTACTTGTCTTTTCTGTGGCAGCCACCATTACCATCACCCCACCCTCCTTTGCCAGTTTCCTTTTAGCTGAAAAGATCAAAATTAATTCCAAGTTTGGCTAGGTTGTGAAAAAAGAAACTGTGAATCATCTGCTCTCTGTTTCTCCCTGCTATATAGAAATAAACATCTTTTTGATTATTCAGTTGTAGCAAAACTGAAGTTTTTCCATGTCATCTTGAAGTTGTTTCCACCAGATATCTTGTAGTAAACTGATTGCCACAGAGGAGGTGACATCCCCAAAGTGGATAATGATGCAGTTTCTGTGTATCTGCTTAGCGCCGAAGGCTCACTTTTGTGTTCAGTTTGCTCAAGTGCCTCATGGCTCTATGAGCACAGAAGATGATTTTGGATAAATGCTTTTATTTAAATCCTATTTTTTTTTTTTTTTGTGGCCACACCTCGCGGCATGTGGGATCTTAGTTCCCCGACCAGGGATTTAACCCATGCCCCTTGCAGTGGAAGCACAGAGTCTTAACCACTGGACTGCCAGGGAAGTCCCTAAAACCTATATTTTTTTCTACGACTTTTTGCTGTTTTCTATACCCACCCCCATTTTACCTTTTTTTAAAATCAATAAAATTTATGATGATTAATTATTATGGACTTTTTTTAAAGAATGTGTTAGATTTACTAATATTTTAAAAATTCTCCTTTATTTTTCTATTGCCATCTGTTCATTTAAATTTTCTCAGATTGTTTACGGTTCCAGATTTCCCTCCATACATTTTCTGGCATTAGGCTCTCCTTTTCTGACACAATAGGTCAGGCTTTCAAAAATCTAGCCCCTGTGTCACTTGACTTTCTCAGTAGTCAACACACTGCCTATGCCTTCCGAAGTCTTTCCTCTCTTAGGTCTTTGAGCAGATGTTTACTGTTTAAATATTTTGTTGTTTGGGTGTAAAGAAAATTGAAATGTAAGACGTCAGTGATAGCATGCTTTGCTTATACCCGAGCAGATTGCTGCCTGCAAGTTAAATATGCAAACATCTTTAAAACATGGAGCATTCCCCTTATGCATTTTAACCATAATCTACAGGTTGTATATTCTGAAAAATGAGTTAAATACATCAGGTTATAATGAAGATTTTTGTTGCACTGGGAGCATATCTAAAAACTGGTGTATTTATTTTCTGAATTGGTTTACAACAATGGGACCTTTCCTGGTGATGGGACTCAGGCTTCACCGTAGGAATGGGAAAGGAATTTGGGTATGTTTTGTACTCTATAATTTCTGGTTCATATATCAGTGATGGTATTTGGTCATAATATGAATGGCTAAAATGAATGGGTAGTAAGTTACTGATGTTGTAAAATCAACTGGGAATGTGACATCGCTCTTGGTAATAGTAATGGCTTGAGTAGTCTCAGTGACCAGCATTCATGGTATGTCTAATGCATGCCTGACACTGTGCCCAGGGTCTCATTTAATCCTTCAACCAACTGCATGTATTGATCCCTATGATGGCCCCATTTTAGAGTTGAGGGGACTGAGGCTGAAAATGGTTAACTTGCTTTCCTAGGTCATACAACTAATAAGTAGTGGAGCTGGGGTTTCAGCTTTGATGGTCTGAGTCCACTGTCTCTGAATTGCACTTCTTTGTGGTGTAGACCTTAAGAGCACAGGCTGTGAAGGTGAGGAGGACTTATAGTCACTAAATCTTAGTGTTTTCATCTGTAGAAAGTAGATGGGAATAGTATCTACCTTCCAAGTGTGGAGAGGTTAAATGACAAAGTACAGTTGCCTGGCTGGTAAGTGCTCAGTAAATACCAACTGTTATCTTTATAATTAAGGCCATTGATTAGTGTTGTACTATAGAACTTTATATATACTGTGCCTTCCCCTACCCCATGATGAAGTGGCCTCTGAATAGTAAAAGTTCATTATGGCTTTGAGTGTAATCGTATCTTTGGGGTAGATAATGCATCACTACCTCTGTTGTACATGATATATTAAATAATTGAACAGCAGTAGATTTCTCCTTAACTTTATTCAGATTTCATCCTTGGCCCGTTCCCCGCAAGCCAAAATGAGGAGAAATTTGTAGCTCTGTCCCTCAAGTTGAAAGTGGGCATTAATATTAGCAAATTCCCTTTAATAATCATCACATTAAATTTGATGACCAGAGGGCATATCCTTATAGCTTATAACTGAAAATAATGTCTCTGGGGGACAAGGGAGCATTCCCAAATGTTAACCATTGAGCAAGATAAAAAGAGACTGGAGACCTGGGAGGCTGATGTTTGGTGTTATTAATCCGATGGTCCACACGCAGGTAACTGGCTTTGGGTTTCCAGAACATCGGTGGTTCTTTAACCTTCGCTGCCGAAATAGAAACGAAGGTTGTAGAAACCTGTCCTGGAGCAAAGATTATTGACACTTTTTCCTCTTACATGACTCAAAACAAAAGAGGACTGTGATAAATAATGGCTCTGATTCTTGGGGTTATTGAAGAGGAATCATTAAATTCAGCAGCTGGGAGAGTCGATAGCTGCCCATATAAGAGCCTGAATGGGCAGAACTTGGTTCCTTGGGGCAAATGAAGCTGTGTAGTTGCTTAGAAAGGACCAACGCCTGCTGGCCTCCGGTTGAGAGTGAATGTTTGGCAGGAGTCAGAGAGGAGTGTGGAAGTGGTATCTTCATGCTTCTTGATCACATCTGGAGACTCTTCTGTGCATGGTTCGCCTGCTTGCTTCTTTTCATGGCTGAATTCTCTCTCTCCACATCACAAGGTAAATGTAGATTCTTAAGTGTAGCCCCTCCAGAGCACTCTTACCTTTGTATGTCACCTTATTTGTGTTGTTGCTATTACCTTGTTTATTGTTTTTGTCTCTCTTACTAGACACCAAGGTGAGGACTTTATCTCTCCACTGTCTACTCAGGATCAATACAGGGCCTGCTGGCACGTAATAGGCACTCAAAACGCTTTCGAGAATGAACATCAGTGATTCGTTTACTCCATATGTTTTTATGGATCATTGTTTTCTTCCAGGTGAAGGGTTAGTTTTTGGACCCAACTTTATATACATGGAAGATAGCAAGGTGAAGGGCTATAGGAAAAGGTAGAAAGCAAGTCCCTGTTCTGTCAGGTTATTAAAGGCCGGGGATCGTGTGCATGTTCATGTTACTCCCAGGGGCTAAGATGTCCATCGTCAGCTCTGAGTCTGGTTTCCATTTTGTCCCTGAAATGCAGAGATGATACTTATTACTGTGTTGCAGTCTTCCCCTGAGGACTAAATGATGTAGTGGATTTCATTGATGCTGAGTTCTTTTTTCTTCACATTATAATATCTCTGAAATACAGATGTAATTTCCGTTTAGTAGTGTTTGAAAACTGTTGTCTGGGGCTTTTTTTTTTTTTTTTTAACATTTGAACATCACTGAAATTGGGATGAGTCTACTTACAATTTAATGGTGTCTTCAACTTCATGAACTAAGGGAATTATGGGAGGCATATCGGTGTTAGATCTGTAAATGTCTGTTTCCTTATCTTTGTCCTCAGTAACAAAGGAGAAGAGAATGTTGGTACACATATCACTGTGAGAAAGAAAGGCACCTTCCTGTGGAAGGAGAAGCATAGGCCTGGAAACTGGGAGGCTGGGTCCTTTCTGGGGTCAGCTTTAACTAGTAATCATTTCCCCTCCCTCTGCCCTCCCTTGTTAATCAAGGTTCCAGTTTTTTGGATTGGCCAAGAGGTTCCCTCTGTAGCACCACTGATTGCCAGTGGCTCATTGGAGTTCTGTGTTCAGAGTTGTGAAGCCAGGCCCCGGGTCTCTAGGCAGATTCAGAATCGTTCAGTGCTGACTGCTGTGAGCCTGATGTGGAGAAGGTCTCTTAAGAGTGGCCTCTATTTCCATTTCTGGGTTCCCTAATCTTCAGCTCTAATTTTTAATGTCACAGAGAGAGAAAGAAGATGATCGGGGGGGTGGGGGTGGCAGAGAGGAGAAAGGAGGGAAGAAAGGAAGGTAGAAGGAAGGAAGGAGGAAGAGAAGAGAAAGAAAAAAGAAAAGAAAAACAGGATCTATGGAATTTTCCCAGCATAAAGTCAAAGAAGTTAGGGATTTTGAGACTGTCTGCTGAATCCAAACCTACAGTAATTTGGTTGGGACATTATGGTCACACACTTTTTTTCTTCCTTCTTAAAATATTTCTCTGCATTTTAACACAGATAATCACATGAATAATTTCTTATAGGAATAAACTTTTTCCACAGACTCACCTTGCCCAGCATAGTACAGGGCTTCTTAAGGGTTTACTGGATGTGACGTGGGAAAGAAATATTTCAGATGATTGTGGAAAGTAATGGACACGACTGGGAATGTAAATTCTAACTCAACTTTCTAGACCCCCTTCTCTCCCATGCTCGTTCCCACCAAAATACTGTATGTGACAGTAATGACAACTAGTTAATTTTTTGGTAGTTAAGAAAGGTTCATTAGGTGTTGAAAGTAGTGTCAGGCATGAAATTACTTTGTCAGTGTAGTGCTGGTTGGAATCATTTGCAACTTACTGGCCTTCCTCTGAGGCTTGTGTACAAAACCTGGCCCAGATGGGAATAAAAAATCTTCAGTCACTTGGCGTTTTAAAAAGCCTATTCTTGGGACTTCCCTGGCGGTCCAGTGGTTAGGACTCCATGCTCCCAGTGCAGAGGGCCCAGGTTCGAGCCCAAATATATATACATACATATATATGTGTATATATATAAAGCCTGTTTTTGACTACTCTCCTAAGGCACTCAAAGTGGTGGTGTTGCTTTAAAATTTTTTAATCTTTTTAGTTTTACCTTTGTATTGGAAGGGGCCGTTAAAGAACGTTGTTTGTTTTCATTTGTAAATGTTTTCAGTTTATATTTAGCTCAAAAATAGCCAGTCTGATAACTCAAGAATAGGATCCAAGGACTTGACTAGTGATTAAATAACCTGCTTTTATGGATGAGCTGCAACTAGAGCATAAAGTAGTCAGTGGAACAACCTGGAAGCATCATGGGCCTTCGGGTGCATGTTGACAAGGCAGCGCTGTGTAGTCAGGTCTGCCTCTGCTCCTGAGCACAGTTCCCCTCAGTGCTAGAGCTGGAAACTTGGAGGGTTTCTTGATCTTTTATACTTTCCCTCCAACTAGTAGGGATGTGAACATTTTTAAAATATAAATTTTATTTTAAAGAGTTTTAGGTTTATGGAAACATTGAGAAGATCTCCAGTTTTTGCTGTTATAGACTTCTTAATATTAGTTTGGTACATTTGTCGTAACTAGTGAGCCAGAGTTGATCCATTGTTATTAAACTCCCTGCTTACTCAGATCCTTACTTTTTTTTTTTTTTTTTTTTTTTTTTTGCGGTACGCGGGCCTCTCACTGTTGTGGCCTCTCCCGTTGCGGAGCACAGGCTCTGGGCGCGCAGGCTCAGCGGCCATGGCTCATGGGCCCAGCCGCTCTGCGGCATGTGGGATCTTCCCAGACCGGGGCACGAACCTGTTTCCCCTGCATTGGCAGGCGGACTCTCAACCACTGCACCACCAGGGAAGCCCAGATCCTTACTTTTAACCTAATGTCCTTTCCTGTTCTAGGATCCCATCCAGGATACTGCATTACATTTAGTTGTCATGTCTCCTGAGCTTCCTCTGGGTTGTGACAGTTTCTCAGACTTTCCTTGTTTCTGATGATCTTGACAGGTTTGAGGAATACTTGTCAAGTACTTCGTAGAATGTCCTTAAATTTGGGTTTGTCTGGTGTTTTTTCTCATGATTGGATTGGGGTTGCAGGTTTTTGGGTGGAAGATCACAGAAGTACCATGTTCATTACATCGTATCAAGGGTACATGCTGTCAACACGGTTTATGACTGTTGATCTTGGTCACCTGGCAGTGTTCGGTAAATTTCTTCACTGTAATTTTATCCCCGTGTCCCCCTACACACACGCTGTCCTCTTTGGAGGGAATCAGTCATTAAGGAGCAGGGAGTTATGCTCTCTCCTCTTGAAAGCACCATCCCCCCACCCCAAACAGTAAGTGTATTGGTTAATAAGGAATTAAATTCTTAATTTGAGAGGTAGAAAGCTTCTTAATTTGGGAGGTGGTATCCTGTCACAGTTAAGAGTGAAGATGATGAAGCCACACCAGCGGGGTGTGAAGTCTAACTCTACTCCTTCCTGGCCGTGTCATAGGGGCTCATAATGGGAATTTAGCGAACATGGAATGACATAATCTATGGTTCAGTGCTTAACCCAGGACCTGGCAAATTCTTAATATATATCGCTTAGTAAATATCGTTGTGATTATATAAACAAACTAGTTTCCACATGTGTGGTCTTAAATTGATCCAATGTGTTTTTTTCATAGAGCCGGTTTTGTACAAGGTGGTAGGGTTTACAGGTGAGTGAAGACAGGTGACAGATTCCTGCAGCCCCAATTTCAAAACTAAGAACAATCAAAAAAGAAACTAGGGTTTAAAAATATCCTGAGCCGTGGTAGAGGATAGAGTTTTTATGAGAAGGGGAGTACGTGTAGAGACTTATTACGTAGATTCTCAGGTATGCATATCGGTGTCCTAGCTGCTTAAGAGGTTGTGCGTTCATTCATTCATTCATTTATTTTTGGCTGCATTGGGTCTTCGTTGCTGTGTGTAGGCTTTCTCTAGTTGCGGCGAGCGGGGGCTACTCTTCATTGCAGTGTGCGGGCTTCTCACTGTGGTGGCTTCTCTTGTTGCAGAGCACAGGCTCTAGGCATGTGGGCTTCAGTAATTGTGGCTCGCAGGCTCAGTAGTTGTGGCTTGCAGGATCTAGAGCACAGGCTCAGTAGTTGTGGTGCACGGGCTTAGTTGCTCTGCGGCATGTGGGATCTTCCTCGACCAGGGCTCGAACCCATGTCCCCTGCATTGACAGGCGGATTCTTAACCACTGCGCCACCAGGGAAGTCCAGGTCGTGCGTTCTTGGTGATGTTGCCTCCAAGGTCTAAGAGTTCCCTGTGAGGATGTCCCGGCTCTTCCTCCCATCTCTCAGGATTGGTGTTTCAAGCTGAAGGAAGAACGTAAAGTTTCCCTGAGGTGATGGGAGTAGGGCGAGGACAGTGACCTGTGGTGTGGACATAACTGTGTGCAGCTCCTTTATGGAAGGAGAAAGTTCAGAAGGAAGCCGAAATGTGTTCAAAGCAATGTTTGTGATGTTCCTGGGGGGAGCCCCTAGCCCAGCACTGCTGGTTTCAGCGTCCCTCTGGGAAGTGACTTCCTGGTGAGATAAAAAGTGTGTGACCAGCTGCTCCTACAAACAGATGCATTGGCAGCTCAGGGAAGTGCCTGTGAGGTGGGAAATGGCTCCTGACTGCTTAATTTAGCTTCAAAAGCATGTGTATTTTCATGGTACTCCCCAGTGATCTGTACTTGAATGGTACACGGATGTGCGTGTGTGTGTTCACACCCATGTACCCTCCAGATAAAGACCAATGGGGAAGAGGGGGAGGAGGAAGGTGGCCTTGGTTACAGGAATCACCCATGACAGGTGCAAGCAACAGAAACTCAACCCAAGTTGCTTTCAGCAGTAAAGGGAAAGAATAAACTTTGTGTTGTCCTCAGTTTTGGTTGGTTCCAGCAGCCCAAGCGTGTGGTGAGGGACTATGTTTATTTCTGTCTCTGGGCTCTGCCACCGACAGTGTCCGCATTATCCTAAAACCAGCTCCCCATCATAATGGCAGCGTTGCTGCCCACAGAAGCTGTTTATCTTAGGCTAACTGAAGTCCATCTGCAACTGGGAAAGCCGGGTGTAACTTTTAAAAATATTTTTTAAACTGTGGAAGTGATCAGTAACATGCAGAAGTAGAGAGGGTAGTGTCGTAAGCCCCTGTGTACTCATTACACACCTTGGGTGGAAAAATTTTTAATCATTAGGCCATGATTTGGATGGGGAAGACCCAGACTAAATCCAGGGTTGTCACCCAGAGGTGCTGAAATAGATCTTGGGAAGCTGACCAGAGAGAAGCTGAAGCCCACCACAGATACCATGGACACTGAGGAAGGCCAGCCCTGTTAGGTGTGTCAGGCAGGGTTTGTTTAACAGTAATACATTGTGCTACACAGGAAGTGGTCCCAGCTGTTCTCTTCCTTGTTCATGTCTGCATTTTGGAGAAAGTTGACCATATTTTCATCATAGGCCTGGCTTCCTTTATCAGTAGGATAACTGTATACATTCTGGTGGAAACCCGTTAATCCAGATTTAATGATTAATTATGCCTCCTTTCATTCTCAGAGTTGATTTGGTTTGGATGATAAATTGTATGAGTTAACTAAGTTAGCCCCTGATAGAAACTCCCGTTATCTGATTCCATGACTGTCTGGCTTTTGGGAGTGCCGCTTCCTAGGACACCAGTTTTACAGCAGGAGGGCTAAATGCACATGGTCATGGCATGAAGAAGGCCAGTTTGGACTTCCCTGGTGGTGCAGTGGTTAAGAATCCACCTGCCAGTGCAGGGGACATGGGTTCAAGCCCTGGTCTGGGAAGATCCCACATGCCGTGGAGCAACTAAGCCCGTGCGCCACAACTACTGAGCCTGCGCTCTAGAGCCCGCAATCCACAACTACTGAAGCCCGCGTGCCACAACTACTGAAGCCCGCATGCCTAGAGCCCGTGCTCCGCAGCAAGAGAAGCCACTGCAATGAGAAGCCCATGTACCGCAACGAAGAGTAGCCCCCACTCGCTGCAACTAGAGAAAGCCCACGCGCAGCAACAAAGACCCAACACAGCCAAAAATAAATGAATAAATAAATTAAAAAAAAAAAGAGAAGGCCAGTTAAACTTGGCAAGTGATGGGGGGGGGTACTTGGGGACCTGGGACAGCCAGGCTCAGTCTAAAGGTATTCAAGTTCAGATTTGCTCAGGACCCATGCTGGATACAAAAACATACCTGCAGGCTAAATTCATATCATGGGCCCCTGGTGTATTCATCTTCCCTTTATAGGGAACTGTTAATGATCTAGACCCCGAGAAGAAGGCAGACTGGGGCTCACAGGCCAAATTCATCTGTCTGTTTTGTAAATAAAATGTTATTGGAACACAGCCGCAGCCATCTGTTTATATATTGTCCCTGCTGCTTTGGCATCATAGACAGAGACAGAGCCTAAAATGTTTACAGTCAGGCCCTTCCAGAAAGTTTGCTGACTCCCGTTCTTGAACAGTGCTGTCCATTAGAAATATCATGTGAGCCATAAATATGAGTCACATAAGTGATTTAAATTTTTCTAGTGGCTGCATTAGAAGAGTAAAAAAAAAAAGCAGGTGAAATTAAAAGTAGTAGTATATTTTATTCAACCCAGTATCTACAAAATATTATCATTTCAACATGTAATCGATCCAGAAATTATCAGTGATATGTTTTACCTTCTATTTTTCCTTGTAAGTCTTGGAAATCCAGTGTGTATCACGCACTGTAATGATATCTCACTTTGGACTAAGCCACATTTCAAATGCCTCATTGACCACAGGTGGCTATTAGCCACCATATTGGATGATGTGGTTCTAGAAGTTATGCCTGAAGCCTTTCTCAGAGCCCACGGCAGCACACAGTACCTTTTCAACTTACTTTCATATTTTATTGCACAGCTGATTGGATTTTTTTTCCTGAAAGGCTTTTTCTCATTGCTTCCTGAATGTTGCTTTTTTTTTTTTTTTTTTAACCAAGAACACAGTGTTGGAATATGAGCATCCTGTGGTTGGCTAGGCTCTTTCACTGGGCGACATGCAGCCTAGGACTAGCTTCCTGGTTCTCGGAAATCATTTTTTTCCTCAAGAAGTTTAAAAATGTCTATTTTTCCTGATCTTTTGGGTCTGTTGGAATAATCACCAAGCATTTGGGAAGTTAAAAGTAGCAACTCCAGGGTCTTTTGTACTTCCTCTAGGACATAGCTGTCAGGTATGAAAAATCTACCATGGCTGGATCCATTTGTTGTGTTAATCACTACCTTTCCCTTGGAGTTGATTTATGGTTCAGTGGGAAATTCTGGAAAATGCATCGTGCAGACAAGACCACGTTCATTCATGGAGAAAGATTGGAATGCAGATTTGAAGAAAAAGAACAGTGTCCAAGGCCCCTGGGTAAAAGCGTTAGGTCACTTAACTTCCCATGAGCTTTCTGTAGGTACGTTCAACCTGCCGTCCTGTGTATTGGCCTTCTAGCATCTTACACACGAGAGAAGGGGAGTAGTGTTAATTATTCCTGGCCAACTTAATATAAAAATTATTTTTGGATGAATCCCAGGTTGCCATGGTCATTTGAGGTTTGATACATAAAGACCTACTGCCCAGACCACCTTTCTTGTTAGAAGGATGCTGAGTTCATGGGGCCATCTGGGGTTAATGGTTAGAACTAGATTAAGCATCCTCTTTACTGGGCTCTGAGCTCTGTCACCTGAATAACCCAATTTCTTTGGCAAGGAGGGTAATCTCAGGTCCTAGCCAGACTTGGTTTGCTTTTGTATCTCCCAAAGGGTACTTCAGCCTTCTTTATCCCATTGATACCATGTGATAGATTGCTTTCGGCAACCTCTTCTGCCAAGGGGTTAAAATAAATTTGTCTCATCTGTGCCTTTTTGTTTAAGGGTAGTTTAAAAGTGCTGATGGTTAGCTTTACTTCCTTGTGTGCTCATTCTTTATTTTTACTGCAGGAGTTACTGACTTTTTTTTTTCTCTCTCTCTCAAAAAAAAAATCTTCATTGATACATCAAAAAGATGAAAAGATGTTGAAAATGTACTTGGACTTTTCTGTTTCTTTGCGACTTCCCTCTCCCCAACTTTTAAAAATAGGTCTCCTAGCATCAGACATTTGCCAAAGCAGCAGTTTTAAAGCCTGGCGTATAAAGGCTACCTACCTCTCCTCCCTGCTTTGCTGACATAGGCGTTTTCCCCTTTTGGGTTTTAGTTTTTTTTTTTTTTTTTTTTGCGGTACACGGGCCTCTCACTGTTGTGGCCTCTCCCATTGTGGAGCACAGGCTCCGGACGCGCAGGCTCAGCAGCCATGGCTCACGGGCCCAGCCGCTCCGTGGCATGTGGGATCTTCCCGGACCGGGGCACGAACCCATGTCCCCTGCATCGGCAGGCGGACTCTCAACCACTGCGCCTCCAGGGAAGCCCTGGGTTTTAGTTTTATGTGAGCACATTATGAAGTGTTTGCCAGATCCTTTGGGATAAAGATAGGTGTGTTGGTGATTTTGGCACCCGGCTTCTTTGGTGATGGGGGGCACAGGCCCTGGAAATCCACAGAGACTGGATGGACCTGCAAATACTCCTTCTGAACAATGACAGGAGTGTCCTTAGTAATTTGAAAAGGGACTGTCTCTTTTGCTCTAAAGCCTTGGTTCTCAACTGGAGGCAGTTTTCTTTTCAGGATGACATTTGGCAATGTCTGGAGACATTTCTGGTTCTTACAACAGGGCTGGAGCCACCAACATCTAATGGCTAGAGGCCATGGACGCTGTGCATCCACACTATACAGAACAGCCTCCCAGAACGAAGAGGTATCTGGCTCAAATTGTTCATGGTGTTGAGGTTGAGAAGCCCTGCTATACGGGATGTTTTCTAGGATCGGGCTATGGCCTGTGTGTTTCTTTCTCCTCTGTTTTTCTTTTTCTTAAAAAATATGCCGACAAGTGAAAAGCCACCAGCTATATTCATAATAAATTGCCTCGTAAAGAGGATCCCAGGTCTACTCTTCTTGCAAAAAGGAGAGAAAAAAAAAAATCAAAGTGGCCCCATGGTACGATTTAACCACTGATGATATTTTCCTCTGAGGATGGTTTTCTGGGTTAGGGTTTTCTGGGCTCTATTAATACAGAGCCCAGAAGGTCATGAAGTCTCAGTTAAAGAGTGTCACAGATTCAGTTCCCAGTTGGGCCACGCTGCTGGGAGGTACGAAGGTACAAACTGCAATTAAACCTCACGGTGTATTTACTTTGTGTTGGGAAGAAAATAAAACAGTGCTCTTCAGTCATTCTTACCGGAGGAAAACTCATATTTTTCATTTTAATGTGTTCTTTTTTGTGAAGGGTAGGTGTTGGATAGTAAAAAGGGGGGAAATGTTACACTTTGCAAAGTATGACATGACCTTTTGTTTTTACCTTGTGGACTCGGTTTTCTATTAAGCTGTCGATCATATTCTCTCTCTGCCATTTCAGAAGAAACCAGACCATTGTGCAGATTTTGGTACATGGTGAGAAAATTTGGTGGGATGATTGCTGACGTTCTGGGATGGGCCTCTGGACCTGCTTTCTTTTGAATGGACAAGTATCAGATGTATACTAAGTATAATGTTGTGTGCCCAGGTCTCTAGTAGAGCTTGCATTACCATTTTTAGCCTGAGTTCATGAGACAGGAACAACTTAAATGATACTTCAGCATTACCATTTTGGTCTTTCAGAATGGAGGGAGAGAGAGAGAAAATCCAATTATAGCAAGCACACTTGATTGAATAATCCTAGAGTGGACTTTGTGGGCAATAATGGTGTTGGCAAGAAACAGAGTTGGGTTAAAGTTAGTGAACGTGTCCACCTGTCAGCACAAGTGCGTGTGGGCAATATCTCCCTAGAATAATTCAAAGGCTATTTGCACTGGATGGGTTAAAGACTTTGTTACACCATCCTCCTCATCCATGTTCTAAATACATAGGCCCTCTCTGCTCTGTGACTCTTTTTAGATGCAATGAGTGGAAAATTGAATTTAATGATTGAGTCCCTTTGATTTCTGAGTCGTGGAAATTCTTGTGATTTTTGTGCTTCTGGATCTACAGTGCATGTTAACGAATATCATTTTTTTCCTTAAATGATCTTAAAAATATGATTGAGTAGTTAATGGCTAGTGCTGGTTACGTTCATGGCCTAACGAAGGAAAAGGAGGTGGCAAAATAGTTTCCCATAGGCCCTGGTTGAATCAGAGAGTGGTAATTATTCTTTAAATACTAAAACAGAGTTTTACCTATTAGAAGCCTCATAAACCAGCATCCACCGTCTATCTGATTTTGCTGTTGATGTAATTTTAGGAAATCAAATGAACCGAGATGGAAATTAGGTTTCATCCTCCGTGGCTTGTGTACCCCTCTAAGTTCTATTAGATTTAAGAGGAGTTTTGCAGGTGGAAACACAGCAGGACCACAGCTTTGATCACTTCAGAGAGCAGGCCCTTCATAAAGAGAGACTACAAAATCATCCCTTTCATCTTGCATTTAAAAATTCTTCTTTTTCTGCCCCCACGTCATTTATCACATGCTTGGAGAGGACAATTAAAGATATTGTATTTTGAAAAAGAAAAAGAGAAGCCATTCAAATTCCTATTAAAATGAATTACATGAGCTGTACATCACTTTCTAATTTCTGAGACTAGTAAATCATACGGAGAGAGGGCATTCTACCATTGGTCAGGGGAAAAATGGGAAATTTAATAGTTTGTCAAAGATTAATAAGAAAGGATTACTTCTTGAAGAGAGCGTGACTTGGTAAGCAAGTTCATTTTGAAGTTCATCAAGCTTATAAGCAGATGGAGAGTTTAATTAAAGTTACTTGTCATTACTCAAGTTTGCTTCTGCTCAGTCCCTGGGACAGAAGTGTATATTATGCCAGTGACATTGTCAAAACTTAGATTTGACCTCTAGAGCTGTGCGTTTTTCTCTCTTTCTGTTCTATTCTATTCTATTCTCCTCTCTTTCTATTCTTCTTTCCATTATTTAGGAGCTGGTGAATATCTCTCAATTGTGGTCAGTTCTATGTCACAGATCTTGAGCAGTATAAGTCCTAGCAGTTAAACTCTATTGTATTGTCTTATGTTTTAATTTATTTTTAGCTGATACTGATTCAGCTTGAAATAGTCTAAGACTGCCAGGAAATAACTAGTGTATGCGTGTGAACACACACACATACACACACACACGTGAATACTATATTGATAACAGAACTAAATGTGTGTGTACATATATATTTATATGTATATATTTGAGCGTTATTGGGATGATATTTACTCTTTCAAACCCTGAACTTCATTTTGAGACTGTTTATACCATTCTTATAAGCAGAGCCCTGTCTTTCCCTCTTGTTCCTGCAAGAGGCTCAGGGAATGACTTTCTCTGGGAGGCCGCAGTTTTGTTCTTGTGTCGAGCCAGGAGCACTCTAACATATGGTTCAACAAAGGTGCACGGGCTCAGGCCTCCAGCACTTGTGGTGCTTCTGTTAACGCCTGTTTATCAGATTATTGAAATGCAAGCTGCTTTCCTCAGAACGTGCTTCCTACTCCCGGAGTTGATGTAATCCTACCCAGGCACTGACCTGATATCCTGATACAATCAACTCTCAACAGGCACTACCGAAACTCATAGAATGGATTCTTTAGGATCAGGGCTTTTGTGTGGTTGTAACCAAATATTTAGGAGACAATAATCCCTGTCTGGAGCTTTTCTAAATTGTAGTTGCTGGAGACTAAAGCCACAAATGATGAGAGAATCCACTGATTTTTTTTTCTCATAGTTATTTTTATTTTTAATTTATTCATTTTTTATTTTTGGCTGCATTGGGTCTTCCTTGCTCAGTGCGGGCTTTCTCTAGTTGCGGCGAGCAGGGGCTACTCTTTGTTGTGGTGCACGGGCTTCTCATTGCGGTGGCTTCTCTTGTTGCAGAGCACGGGCTCTAGGCACGCGGGCTTCAGTAGTTGTGGCGCATGGGCTTAGCTGCTCCGCGGCACATGGGATCTTCCTGGACCAGTGCTCAAACCCATGTCCCCTGCGTTGGCAGGTGGATTCTTAACCACTGCACCACCAGGGAAACCCTGAAGAGTTATTTTTACACTGGTAAGTTATAGAAGTGTTAGCAGTTGAGGTGTGGAATGGACTAGAAGCTAGGGGTTCTCGAGTCTTGCAGCTTATCAGAAAACCCTAGGAACCTTTGTAAGTGGCACTCATATCCTTATTTCATAACTGTGAAATCTATTTTTTTAAGCACCCCAGAAAATTCTTATGCAGGTGGTCCCTTGGTTTGGTTTGGGAACCCCTAAAATAAGTTATCAACCTCATCATAACCTTCCCAGGCAGGAATCGATTTCTTTGAATGTAAGTCATTTAAATTCCATAATGTGATACTGGATCTTAAAGCAGATTTAATTATGTAAGACAGACCATCTTTTTTCACGAGAGACACAAAGATTTCAAGTGAGGCCTAAAATCTTTGGAACATACAGTACATTGGGCATAGATTCATTGGCCTAGATAATATTGAATTAAACTTCTCCCTTTCCTTCCCTCCCACACAGAAACTGGCCAGAGTACCACAGTGAAGGTTATTCTCAAAACCAAGCCTGTTGTTCAAATCTGGCAGTGGAAAAGGCTTTTAAACTTGGGTCCACTCCTAATGGAGCCTTTTGATCCAAGTGCTTTAGAGTTAGATCTTTTGTATCTTAGATAATGAAAACTGAGGTGTAATATAACATTAAATTTAAAAAAATTATTTCTTTGGGGACCTCTTGGATTTGAATCTGTTTTTATTTTTATTCTATTAGGTGTGTGACCTTAGGCAGTAATTCAGCCTTTCCACACCTTGTTTCCTACCCTATAAAATGAGGGTGAAATAGAACTCACAAAGGTATCACGGGACTAAATTAAAGAATGTGTAAAGTGTTAACTCACTGTCTTCAGCATAGGAAAGACTCAATAACTGTTGTCTCTTATTATTATCCCAGGGGGGTGGGAAAATTACCAAATGAACGAGCAGCGATCTTACCTTAGTCAAGAGCTTGGAGCCTCAAATCTGGTGTAAGGTATAATTAAATTACCATAGTACAAGTAAGAAGGGCTGAAGGCTATGAGGGGAGAAGAGAAAACTGATTGCACTTTTTATCAGAGAAGAATGCAATTGCTTATGGTTTTTGCAGCATCTTGAGAGGAAGTGACTTTCACCTTCGTGAAGTGGCTTTTTGAGCTGAGCCCAGAGGGTGTGGCCTAAAGGAGTGGGATCATTAGAAAAACAAACTGGCAGAGGAAATGATATGGTGTATTAGTGTCTGACACACAGAAGGTACCCAGGAAACAATGGTTGAGAAGCATGGGGCTTTATGGAGAGAAACTTGCATTGAGTTCTGGTCCTACTATGGTCTGTATAATGGGTGTGTAACACTGACCATCTAGAGTTGTATGGAGTAAATGAATACTGTATATAACATGTTTAGCAGGCTGTTTGGTGCATTGTAAGTGCTCAGTACCAGTGATTAATCATATAATTATTCCCTATTGATGTGAAGGGAAACAGGAAGACATCAGCTGGCTAGATAAATGCACCAGATAATGAAGGCATTTTAATACTGAGCTGAGGCGTTTAGGTTTTGTTCACTTGACAGTTGGGAACCCGGGAAGCGTTTTGATCAGGTGCACAGATGTTGGTGCTCTGTCCTCTCACGATTTCAGTAAAATGCATGGGGGAATCGCAGAAAAAGAACAGTTTCTCTCCACAGCCCTCTTTCTGTCAGGGAGTCAGACCTTCTCCAGAAGTCCCATTGAACGTTTCACCTTGGGTCCCTTTGCTCGAGGTTGGCTCCCCTGCTCATCCCATAGTTGGAAGATAGGCTCCTGGAATGTGGCCAGGCAGCCAGCGATATCTGCTACTAATAGCTGACGGCATGTTGGAGCCCAAAAGTGTGCTCAGTAGGAGACACAGGAGAAAAGAAGAAAATACCAGTGATAGAAGAAAGGAAGGGGCGGAGGTTTGTGTGGAAAGCTGGTAAATTCAGGTCTAGACCAAAAGTGAATTCAGGTGAAAGTAGGATATCCAGGAAGAAGTGATGCACAGGCAGGAGAAATTTAGGATTTGATCGCACAGCTGCAAGTATTAATCTGGGAATCATTCCCTTGGAAGGTTACAAAGAAATACCAAGATTCCCAAATAAGGAGAGATTAGAGAGGGATGGACAAAACCCAAATAATAAGCCTAAAGGAGTGATTTCTTTTTTAGGGGGCCTGTCACAAGCAGTGACAGTGCTAAAGGGATACTTTATTTAACATTTGTAAAAACAAAAACCCACCCCCTTCAATATTCTTCATTAGTCCCCATCTCCTCTGAGACACCTGACCTCAGTAAAAACAGCCATGTGCTTGTTGTGCAATCTCTGATGGAAGACAAGTTCCCAGGTCTGGCTGCCCACCTCCACACTCACCTATTCTGGACAGATTTCTCCTCTCGGTACCATCTGTATAGAAGTTCATTTGTTACCTGTGTGGCCCCTTGACTGGCAAGTGATAGACCCACTTAAACTAATAAGAATGAGTCGGCATTTATTATAATGTATTATAGGAAATTCAAGGACAAATAGGCAAATCTAGTCCAAGAAGGACTATAAAGAGGCAGTTGAAATTCCTTTTGTGGGCCTTTACTTTAGGGTTCTATCATCAAGGCAATACCAGAGGGAGAGAACGAGTATCTGAATGGTCACCTGCCAGCCAATGAATGGATCTCTCCCACGTCCCACTCACCTGCCAGCCAATGAATGGATCTCTCCTTCATCCCACTCACCTGCCAGCCAATGAATGGGTCTGTCCTGCAGCCCATGTCCTCTTAGCCTGTTTCCACCTACCTGTGGTGGGGAATGAGATGCTGCCAGCAGGAGGGCGAACTCCGATGAATTGGGCAGATCTGAGTACTGTGTGTGGGTAGATCTGATTGTCATGCAGACTTGTTACTCTCTCCCTGTAATTGCCCTGCTGTCTCTTGGTCGAGTGGCTCTGCTATGCCTCCAGGTAGGTGGACACTTTGCTGTCCCCTTGACTTTGAGCTGGGCTCTGTGATTCTCCATGGCCAATGGAATGTACTGGAAGCACATGGGTAGAGGGCGTCAGTGTCCTTGCCTGGGGTTGCTTGGCCTCTCTGCCCTGCCACCTGCCTTGAGTAGACCATGACCCAGGTCCCCATGTTGCTGCTGGTCCCAGAATGAGAGATGTGGGGAGCATCATGGCCCCGACCTGCAGCTTTATGCATCATGGTGTTCATGATGTCACCCAGTGCACCTGAACCCTAGTGAGCAAGAAAGAAGCCTTACTGTTGTCCATCACCACAGTTTTTTTCCTTTGTGGGGGTCACACAATATTATTGTAGCAGAAATCTGACCTATACAACAGCCAAATTGACTAATAAAGTACCTGTTTTTCATCCAGAAAACTGAGGAGCCAGAGAGGTCAGCAATGTGGGAAAATGAATCCATCTCTTCTAGGGTCACATAACCCGCCCTCTGTTTGACCAAAGCTGAATTCCAGTGAGGCGCCTGATTCAATCATGCCCGTATTCAGTATTGCAAAATGATCTGCTTTTTCACAAAACACAACTTTAGCTTTTATATTCTCATTAACAAAGCCTGTATACGTTATTAGACTTAATTTAAAGCTATAATCGGCTGTGTCAGTCAGATAAGGAAAAAACAGTACCATGGACCTTTTCCAAATTCCCTCAGGCTTAAAATATAAAAACTCCCTGGAGTGCTGACAGCACACCTTGCCTGTTATTACAGCTTGGGTTTGGTTTTGTTCCTCTGCCAGAACCAGAATATCATTAGGTTATAAATCAGATCTAACGGGTTAGATTATTGTTCATCTTGAGCTCTGCGATTTCTGTCCATTAGTTGTGGCATAACAGAAGTAATTTAATTTATTATTAGGCCCGTCTTCAAAAGAAGCTTTTATTTCAAAATGTGCTCAAGGACATAGTGGGGAGAATCATGAGTCTTTCCTCAGTGTCTCAGGAGGTAAAATTGCTAGGATATAACCGGTTTTGAAATGCTTGTGGTTTTTGCAGGGTGAAAGAGATGCTTGTACCCTGATATAGCACATCCTTGCTGCAAAGAACAGATTTCCCAGCGACTTCTTTTTGGTAGCTTTAGTTGTTTTTCGTGTGTGTGTGTGTCATAATCATGATATTAAATTTACTGTCTTTGAGGTAATTGAGCAGCAGTACTGCCATTCACTCATTCGTTCACCTTGTCAATCCATCTGTCAGCCATTCAACAAATATTTATTCTTTGCCTTCATTTCAGGGCAAGATCAATTTTCTTTTGATACATAATAATCTTTCATACAAGGTTGAAGATTATTCAAAATGTATATTTTACAATACAGTGAAAACTCACCAGGATAAACTCAGATTTGTTATTAGTTTTCCTAAGTTTCCATACAATGCCTTGATGAGCTGCTTTCTACAATAGAGGTTCAGGATTGTTATAAACATATGTGTACATCTTTGCTCACTAACTTAAACTCAGATTCATCATTAAAGTTCCTAGGTTTTCAGGGAGCTCCTCAATTAGCTGCTTTCCACAGTAGAGGTTCTTAAGGGGCAACAACATCACCTAAATGGCTCAGGGTCTCTAAAGAACTTCTGTGCCCTCAGGGTTCCTCTGATAGCCACCCTCTGTAGTCGTGCCCAAGCCTGTGGAGCCTTGAGTTAAATCGGGTGATGCAGATGAAAGTGTGGAAGTGTTTTGAGGTTGTTGAAGCTGATAAAAATGCTGCGAAGGACTGTTTTGCTGGTTTGATGAATATTGAATGTGCACCTACTGGTTCAGATGCTGGATTCACTTAACTGTGCATACCTGTCTTAGGGTCTTAAATGTCCCATACCTTATAGAGACATTTAAATTTTAAATCCTATGATTAGTATTGTTACACTCAGTGAATAATTGTTTAGATTACCTTAAACAACTTTTCACCCATTATTGTTTAGCAAAGACCAGGGTGCTGAGATACTAGGACAGGTTAGTGAGGTAGGACATAATAAAAACTCTAGCGTGAGTTATTGCATGGGGCTCAACTTAATGGCATAGGATGGGGGCCAAGATTTCAGAGAGAGTGAGGAATATTAGAACTAAAATCTGTGTGTGTGTTGTGTGGGTGTATGTATGTATGTACTTGTACTGATTTGGTTTCCAGCCATCATAGTTCTGTTTTGTTTTTTTCCCTATCTATCTAGCTAGCTAACTAGCTAGCTAGCTATCTTATTTTTGTCTGCATTGGGTCTTTGTTGCTGCGCACGGCCTTTCTCTAGTTGCCGCGAGCAGGGGCTACTCTTTGTTGCGGTGCGTGGGCTTCTCATTTTGGTGGCTTCTCTTGTTGCAGAGCAAAGGCTCTAGGTGCACCGCTTCAGTAGTTAAGGCATGCTGCCTCAGTAGTTGTGGCTCGTGGGCTCTAGAGGGCAGGCTCAGTAGTTGTGGCGCACGGGCTTAGTTCCTCCGCGGCACGTGGGATCTTCCTGGACCAGGGCTCGAACCCATGTCCCCTGCATTGGCAGGCGGATTCTCAACCACTGAGCCACCAGGGAAGTCCCCAGCCATCATAGCTTTGAAGAGTTCTGGATATATTAAAATATGATAGTAGTAGTTTCTTGAATTCATACTGTATTCCTGGCCTAGTGCTATACTCTTTACATGGAATACCTTGTTTAATTTACCCCAGCGATCTTATGATGAAGGGGCTGTTAATATTCTCACATGACAAAAGAAGCAAAGTGTTTCTTTACGTCCCATATATTTATGTAGTGTTTTAATGTGTGCCAAGCTTTCAGCTATTACGTTAATCCTTACAGAAATCTTACGAGATATTGCTTTTACAGACAAGGAAATTAAAGTGGAGAAAACTTAAGGCACCTGTCCAAAGTCACAATTAGTAAGTGGTGGAGGAGGATTTGAACTTGGGCCTTCTGGCTGTAGCCTGGGCTCCTTATCTGTGTCCATTGTTAACTAGCCCAGGTGGTGGTAGCCCTGGGATGTGCTCTTGAACCATCTTGCATAGGAGCTTGTATTCAGTAGCCATTAAATTATTCCAACTCTTGTATGAAAGAACAGATTCAAGGACAGGCTTTGCTTGTTTTTAACAGAAAGCAAATCTGAAATACTGTGGTTCAGCCTCTCTTCAGTAGCCCCATATATTTTCTACTTGTTCTGTTTGTTTATCATTTAAGATTTGTTCTTAAAATCTTCTCAGACCTTAGGGAACTGTGAGTTATATGGAAGGCTGCTTAAAATTCTGTTGTTAGGGGACTTCCCTGGTGGCACAGTAGTTAAGAATCCGCCTGCCAATGCAGGGGACATGGGTTTGATTGCTGGTCTGGGAAAATCCCACATGCCGTGGAGCAGCTAAGCCCGTGCACCACAACTACTGAGCCTGCGCTCTAGAGCCCATGAGCCACAGCTACTGAAGCCCGCATGCCTAGAGCCCGTGCTCCGCAACAAGAGAAGCCACCGCAATGAGAAGCCTGTGCACTGCAACGAAGAGTAGCACCCGCTCACCGCAACTAGAGAAAGCCCGCGTGGAGCAATGAAGACCCAACACAGCCATAAATAAATACATACATACATAAATAAATTTATTTTAAAAAATTCTATTAGGTTCAAATTTAGCTACCTAGGGTGTGTTGTCTTTATGTATAAGCAAAAGGAGAAAGATGTACATATGTAAAAACTTGTGTACCCTTATAGAGTATTTCTCTTCTTTTCTACCTCTATCTGTGTTTTTTCTTTCTTTCTACCTCTGCCACCTTTTATTTATCTAGGAAGACTGGGAGGGGCTCTGGAAAATAAATTTCATTGCATGACTGCTTTGTGCCAAGTATACTGGCAAGTGCTTTACCTGCCAGATCTCATTACCCCAGGCAGCAACTCAATCAGGGAGCTACAGTTTTCATCCCAGTTTTATAAAGATGCTGAGGCTTAGGCCAATAGTGAAGACAGGATTTAAGCTCACATTTACCTAGCTCCAAATCTAGTACAGTTTCTCCTCTTGCAAGGCTGCTTCAGACTCCAGTTCTGTGACCTGCCTGCGAGTTTGGTTGCTTTCTCAGATTTAGTTTTGTTTATTATCAAAAGAAATCCCATTGTTTCTTTTGTACTGGCTGTAATCCTCTTTCCAGTGCAGCCTGGAGCTGGATTGCATTACGGTGGGGATAACCATTTCCCAGTGTCATCTCTGATTTGAGCTAATAGGAGAATACGAGCTTATATATTGTTAAGATTGTAGGGATTCAGATGATGGAGCTTCATTGTTTTACTGAGCAGAAGTAGTTTATCCATTCTGTATTGTCAGCGCTTGTTGAGAACCATATTGCTCTGTGGCCTTGGTCATTACCAAACAAGATGAAAGATACAGTGGTTGTTATTAGGTTAAGGGAGGCCGATTCATCCATCCAACAAATATCTATAAAGCTCCTGTTACATGCTGGGCAGTGTTATAGGCGCTGCGGATACAGCCTTGAACAAAGCAGATCATGTTCTTAATTTGCCCGTGAAACACGACTTAGAAATTCTAGAATGTACATCTAATTATTTTCATTTTTATTTAGTTGTAAGCTATTTTATTTCAGAAACTCACTGGTTTGGCCATCTTTAACCCCTGAAAATATTACTACAAATAAAGATCTTTCAGTAGCAGGACTGATGCCTTTAGTTTGCTGGGTGTTCCTTGCCTTCCGTCAAATAACTCTTTTAAGTTTGTTATGAAATCTGTTAAGATGACTTTAAGATCATCTAGTCACATTTCTGCATTTATCAGGTGAGGAAATTGAGGCCCAGGGAGGTGGAGTACAAATAGCAAGGTAACTTTACTTAATTCAGAGTAGAAATTTTGACTTGTTGGTACTTTGTGTCTTGGTATTCCTGAACAGAATTCATAAAACCAAAAAAATGTGGACTGTTAACTGTACCCCATGAAAGGTACAAGACAATTACAGCTCTAGTGGTGTTTAAGGTTTGGGGGGCAAAGTACTCCTTGGACATCTTCTCCCCAGAAAAATACCTGTGGCCACATGTATTCAATTTGTTCATATATTATTTGAAAATGGATTGAAGAGGGATATAGATGGCTGTTTTTGCAGTGGCTTTGGTGAGAGATGATGAAAGTTTTGTTGAGAATGATAATGGGATAAAGGGTAGTAAGCAGGTTTGAAGGCTGGTGTCTTGATGTGCTGATTAGAACACTTGTAAATCTGTATGGAAATGCAGCTTTTTCGGGGAGATAATTTATTGATAACATTAATTTTAATTTTATGCCATGAAGCTTGTTGGTAGGTACATAAAGCTCTCATGAATTGATTCTCTTTTGTGTATGTATGTATTTCGTGATATATTTACAAAGAGCCAATGATAATCTAAGAAAAAATTATTGCTAAATCTTTTAGATTAAATCCCTAAAATCATTTCATGAAAACAAAAAACGCTGGTGAAAAGATTTCATAGAAAACATTAGGAGGTGGGAGTCTTTTTTTTTTAATTTTATTGAAGAATAGTTGATTTACAATGTTTTGTTAATTTCTTCTGTACAGCACAATGACTCAGTTACACATATATATGTGTATATATATTCTTTTTCATGTTTTTTCCCATTATGGTTTGTCACAGAATATTGAATATAGTTCCTGTGCTATACAGTATGACCTTGTTGTTTATCCATTCTATATATAATAGTTTGCCTCTGCTAATCCCAAACTCCCATTCCTTCCCTCCCCTACCACCCCCGCCCTTGGCAACCACAAGTCTGTTCTCTATATCTGTGAGTCTGTTTTTGTTTCGTAGATACGTCGATTTGTGTGGTATTTTAGATTCCACGTATAAGTGATATCATATGGTATTTGTCTTTCTCTTTCTGACTTACGTCATTTAATATGATAATCTCTAAGTCCATCCATCTTGCTGCAACAGCATTATTTCATTCTTTTTTATGGCTGAGTGATATTCTACTGTGTGTGTGTGCATATGACGTCTTCTTTATCCATTCATCTGTCGATGGACATTTAGGTTGTTTCCATGTCTTGGCTATCGTAAATAGTGCTGCTATGAACCTAGGGGTGCATGGATCTTTTTGAGTTATTGTTTTGTCTGGGTATGTGCCCAGGAGTGGGATTGCTGGATCATATGGCAACTCTGTTTTTAGTTTTTTTGAGGAACCTCCTTACTGTTTTCCAAAGTGGCTGCACCAATTCACATTCCCAGCAACAGTGTAAGAGGGTTCTCTTTTCTCCACATCCTCTCCAGCATTTGTTATTTGTAGACTTCTTTTCTTTTTCTTTTTTTTTTTTTTTGTGCGGTACGCAGGCCTCTCACTGTTATGGCCTCTCCAGTTGCAGAGTACAGGCTCCGGACGTGCAGGCTCAGCAGCCATGGCTCACGGGCCCAGCCGCTCCGTGGCATGTGGGATCTTCCCGGACCGGGGCACGAACCTGTGTCCCCTGCATTGGCAGGCAGACTGTCAACCACTGCGCCACCAGGGAAGCCCTTGTAGACTTCTTAATGATAACTATTCTGACCAGTGTGAAGTGGTACCTCATTCTAGTTTTGATTTGCATTTCTCTCATAATTAGTGGTGTTGAGCATCTTTTCATGTGCCTCTTGGCCATCTGTATGTCTTCTATAGAGAAATGTCTGTTTAGGTCTTCTGCCCATTTTTCGATTGGATTGTTTGTTTTTTGTTGTTGTTGAGTTGTTTGTATATTTTGGAAATTAACCCACCATCGGTTGCATCGTTTGCAAATATTTTCTCCCATTCAGTAGGTTTCTTTTCACTTTGTTTATGGTTTCCTTTGCTGTGCAAAAGCTCATATGGTTAGGTCCCATTTGTTAGGAGGTGGGAGTCTTTGATTTTGGGGGGAGTTGAAATATCTTAATGCACTTATTAATAGCTATAAGAAATATTAAAAGTTTGATTGGCTTTAGAATCATTATAAATTGAGTTTGCAGTGAATTCTGGGAGGTGACACCAGTGGTGACAGTTTTTAAATCTCAAATTTCTCCATGAAAAAAATAGAACGGCTAGGAGAGCTAAACTACAAACCCACAAACAATATTTGCAATAAAACTAGGATTCAAGATATCCCCGTTAGTCTCAGAATATGTGTAGATGGGAGAAACGAATGACAGCTATAAGACCTGTGTGGAATTGGCCTCAGAGGGAAGTGAGGAGAGATCTGAACCCCCGCTCCCCCCAAATCAACTACAGATGCCAAAGGAAAGTGTGATGAGCCCATATGGGTTGTGTATTCACAGCTGAGTGGTTCTACAGGATATTTAATTCCAGGGTGAGAACAAGGAGACTGAGGCAAGGTCTGGTAATGTCTGGACTCTATTATTTTACAAACGAACACACTCAATGTCCCTTCCAAGGTAAGACTCAGCATCCAGGAGGAAGTGCTGGGAGCGGAACCCAGATTGAGTAAGATGGGGCAGTGAGGGTCAGGGAAAGAGAAGGTTTAGGTAAATGTGTGGGCATTGAAAAGGCAGATCTGCAAAAGCAGAAGGTCACAAGTTTTTGACTCACTTCGTGACAGCACATCAAGACCTTTGAACAAGAAAATCCCAACTACACCCCCTCGCTATGTTTGGGAATACTCATTTTACATAAAAAATGGGCAATAGGATAATAACTCCATGCAAAATTATTTTAATTAAAAAGAAAATAAGGAACAGTACTCACAAGAGTTGAAAACTATATACCTGATATTTTAAAATGGGACAAAATATTAAGAACATGATGGAGGTGTGAAAGGACATTATATATCAGTGAAAGGGAAACTGAGAAATGAAGGTTTGAAAAGAAAGATGGCAGAATGCAGGAAAAATGTACAAATAAAACAATAATTTTAGAAATTAAGAGTAAACTAGAAAAAATGCAAGAGCAGGTAAACACAATTGTTAAAAACTCTGAGAAAAGTAGAGGAGGAGGAGATGACACATTTCAACAATCGAAGAAAAATATGGTAGTGAAAAGGATTTGAGGAAAATTTGTGTGGAAACTATGTAAAGGAGAACCAAATATGTATAACAGAAGTCCCATAAAGTGAGATTAAATTAAACAGAAAAAAAACAGTATAAAAAATCATAAGAGGGACTTCCCTGGTGGCGCAGTGGTTAAGAATCCGCCTGCCAATGTAGGGAACATGGGTTCGAGCCCTGGTCTGGGAAGATCCCACATGCCACAGAGCAGCTAAGCCCATGTGGCACAACTACTGAGCTTGCGATCTAGAGCCCGTGAGCCACAACTACTGAAGCCCGAAAAAAAATTTTTAAATACCATAAGAAAACTTTATTGAACTAGGAGTCCTTGAATCTATATATTGGAAGGGCCACTTTGTTCCTCATAAAAATTATCTCAAATCATCACTGCGACATCGTATAGTAAAACTATGGTCTTTAATGAAAGGAAAACATACCTTTTAGTATCCAGGCAAAGAGACTTCATCACTATAAGGAAGAAAATTAGATTCTCATGAGACTTTGTTTTTGACAGCAGTGCTTTATGCCAAATAAACAATGGAGTATCATATTTAACATAATCATGGAAAGAAATGTGAGCCATGAAATTTATCACCAGCCAAACTGATCTTTAAATATAAACCAGCGGACAAATTATTGTGAATGTGCCAGAAATAAGGGAATATTACTCCCACGAGCTCTTCCTGAAGAGTTTGGTAAAGTATAAGCTTCAGACAACCTTAAAGCTTGAAGAAACATTGATGAAATAAGTATAGGCAGTTAACTAAATGATTGATGAAGGATCTTTCTCTTTATAGAAGTATTTCAGCTAATAAACCACAGTTTTGTCTTTGAGATCATTAGAATTATAGTTTCCAGTGGATTCAGGGAGGATTGCTCCAGTGATGATTTACTTTTGCCATCCTGAATAAATTCTCGGATGTAGGCAGAGATCACTGAGGGCCTCCAGCATTATAAATAGGGGAACACATAAACATGATGTACTTCTTTTTTTTTTTTTTTTTTTTTTTTGTGGTACGCGGGCCTCTCACTGTTGTGGCCTCTCCCGTTGCGGAGCACAGGCTCCCGACGCGCAGACTCAATGGCCATGGCTCACAGGCCTAGCCGCTCCGCGTCATGTGGGATCCTCCCGGACCGGGGCACGAACCCATGTCCCCTGCATCGGCAGGCGGACTCTCAACCACTGCGCCACCAGGGAAGCCCTGATGTACTTCTTGATAGATAAATACAACACTACCAGTGGAGTAGTCTTGCCATAAAAGGTATGGAACTTTAGTCTGACCAAGCCTCTAGATTTATCTATCATTTACAGAAAATAAATAGTGGTAACATGTTAAATGACACCATGGGGATGTAATCAGCAAAATGGCAAAATCCAGACCATGGGAAACTTTACAATACAAAAGCCTAAGTTTTAAAACAAAGTGGGTAAAGGAGATGAAAGGGGAACCTATAGATTAAAAGAGATTTAGGAGGGCATCAATTTATGTATGGACCTTTTTTGGATCCTGGATCAAGCCAACAAATTGTCAAACAGAAAAAAAAATTGTTTTGTAATTGGGAAAATGAATACTAGAGTTTTTTGGAATTATTCATATTTTTAAGTATTTTATGATATTTTGGTTTTTGTTACTAATAATGAAAAAGAGTAAATTAAGGAAAAAAAGGTTTGAGCGACCAATTAGAGATTATGAGATACGGAATGACTCACTTGGAACTTTAGTAGATGTATTGGAGTAAACAGAACTGGTAGGATGTATTTAAATCAAAGGAAAACCAAACAAGTGAAAATAAAGAGATTTGTGATATGGAATTGGCTCACTTGATTATGGAGGCTAAAAAGTCCCATGAGACCCAGGAGAGCCGCTGGTATATGTTCCATTTGAGTCCAAAGGCCTCAGAAGACCAAAGTCCCAGCTCAACAGTCAGGAAAAGCTTGATTTTTTTATTCCCCTGCCTTTCTGTTCTGTCAGGCCCTCAATAGATTGGGTGATACTCCCCATGGTGGGGAGAGCTATCTGCTTTACTCAGTATATGGATTTAAATGCTGATGTCATCTAGAAACACCCTTAAGGCCACACCCAGGAAAAATGTTTCACCAAATATCTGGGTAATCAAGTTGATGTAAAACTAACCATCACAATGGAAAGCTTTTTTTTTTTTCTCCTCATTCCTGTGTTCCTTTTGTCCTGTTGGCTGTAGGTGATCAAACAGTAACTCATTGGTGTTGAGTTACTGTGGTCATCAGATTGGAAAAAGCAGGTTTTGCTATTCAGTAAATTGAGGTTCTTGGTCACTGGGGATCACTCAAGAAACAGCTCCAGTGTTCATCTTCAGGGGTCCCTTTTTTGCACTTCCTCTGTTACGGTAGTGGGAAATCGTAGTGAGTGAGATTTCCTAGGGTTCCTGCACCTCTTGGAGAACTTGATTACTTGTTACCTCTTACACCTTTGTAAGACATTCTTTTTTTAAAACTCACTTTGGACATTCATGGGCTTATTCCTTTTTGTACACCAAGCATTTCAAATATTGCTTTCCTTAGAATTCCTTAAATTTATTTTTTATGCTTAATTTTTTATTGAAGTATAGGTGATTTACAATAGTATATTAGGTTCAGGTGTGTAGCATAGTGATTCAATATTTTTATAGGTTGTACTCCATTTAAAGTTATTATGAAATATTGGCTATATTCCCTGTGTTGTACAATATATCCTTGTAGCTTATTTATTTTATATGTAATAGTTTGTATCTCTTGATCCCGCACCCTGTTTCATCCCTTCCCCCTTCCTTTCTGTTTGTTCCCTCTGTTTGTTCTCTATATCTGTGCTTTTTTGTTATATTCACTCCTTTATTTTATTTTTTAGATTCCATAGGTAAGTGATAACATACAATATTTGTCTTTCTGTGTATTTCTTAGACAGAATTTTTAAATGCCATGTATATTTACGGACTTTGTCTACATTTTATCGTATTCATCTCAATGTAGGTGTACTGTAGCTGTTGAGAGCTGCTTCTTAGCCTTAAGAGTCTTAATTTGTTTAATAATAACAATAACAAAATCATACTTGTTTTCATCTGTTCTCCATTAGTTGTAAATTGCATGCTCTTCTCAGGTTGACAGAAAACCTGAGCAGTTTTACATTTTTGACGTTATTTAAAACTCTGTGTTAGGTCGTATTTCTTTCATTTGGAATGCCAGAAAACTGTAGGTTAAATGATAACTGACTTGTGATGAGTTAAAAGCTAAAGGGAGAGAGTTAGGATGAATCAAAGGGTACTAGAAAGAGGCATAAGAAGAGGAAGAGACAGAAATGTTAAGAGGTAGAGACAGTAGGGAGTAGTGAGTTGTGAGTCATGTGAATAAGAAAGAATATATTAAATGATGACAGTACTAATGATCATAATGATAGAGAACATAGTCCTAGGAAGGACGCTCAGACCTGGATTTCATGGCACCTTTATCAGATAGCTACCACTATTTTCTCCATTTTACAGATAAGTAAACTGAGGCAGTAGGAGCTTGTGTAACATGTAATGGGCAGGCTTAGCCAGTCAGTTTGGCACCATGACCCAGTAATTTAACTTCCTCTTACACATCGTAGTAATATAGTATGTCTTATTCCTTCTTCTTCCAGAGATTAGGCACCCCACACAGGTGAAGTAACTTCCCTAAGCATTTATGTTTCAATCAGGCAGAGCCAAAAAAAGCATGTCTGTTTTCAGACTGGGAAGCATTATTTTGACTCTGCTTAGTGAGTTTGTTTTTGGAATAGCTTCTCTAAGGCCACATTCTTGTCTTTTCAGTACTGTTTCATTGAGTTCCTTGCCTGTTTTTTTTTTTTTTTTTACTGTTCATCTCTCCACTTTCCATTCACATTCCCAAGTATGAAGTAAGTAACAGTTGGCTTTCACAGGATAATTGCAAAAGATAAAAGGCAATCTGAAAATAATCTGGCCTGTGGGGAAGGTAGGCTTGACGTTTAGAAAATTACTTTCTTGTCCCTGACTTGAGACTTAACTTTCCCGTTAATGAAGAGTAACACGTTAATGTTGTCCCTGAACTTTATTTGTAATAACTCACCAATGGGAGCACGCACAGCCAGCTCTGGTACTGAATGTTCAAAGCGACCTTCTGTAGAAAAGGAAAGAGAAAAAATCCTTTCTGTTCTCACAGGGATCCTTCCTGTTTGGAAAAACCAAATAGATAAGAAAAATAAATCAGGCACTTGAAGGAAAGGAGCTATATCCTTGAGAAAGTTATATTTGCAAAAATGCTAGTAGCCTACAGATTTTCTTTCCAATTTAAACAATGAGAAATTTTCCAATGTGAAGTGGTTTTTCATATGGCCAGTAACAGGGTATTTTTGGTGCTAAAGTAGATGGTGATGGTTGATGCAGCAATCTGTACTCTTCCAGCCGTACGCAGGAGGAGAATATCCTCTGTAACTGTGTCCTCGGACCTTCCCCCCAAAAAGGAGACATGGGAAAAACAGTGTTGGTTTTAGACAGATCCTTTACATGGCCGAGTGTGTTTCTCTTCAGGGGAAAGAGAAGACCAAGGAAGTATCTGTGGCTGTAGAGGGTTAGCATCTCTGTGATATTCTTTGTGTTACATTTCCTAGTCAGGAGTGCTTGAGGCATTTGATTACCCCGGGTTGAATATTTTCCACCCTCCACCCCATCCCATTTTGTGCACTTTGCTCCTGAAAGCTTAGTTACGTTGGGAGATTGATGGCATTGGAGTTAATGACTAGTTGTACGAGGGTTATTAATTAATGAAATCATATTACTCAATGCAAAGGCGTAACTAGAGCTTAATGTGCTGTGCATTTTTGGTGTAAGAGATACATGCAGTTAAAATGGAGTAAATTTGGACTTAGCAAAAGTGATGGAAAACTTAAAAGGTATTGTGGTTATTTATATTATTTTTATTTTGTAGACTAGATATAAAGATACAAGACAAAATAAAACAACCCCTTCCCCCAAGAAAACCCTAAGCCTGTTCATCATGAAGATAAAATTTACATAGATTCACAATGCAAGTAGAAATAAAGTAGGACAACAGAGAAGTGTCTTGAATTCTTGGATTTCTCTGTCCAGCCAGTTTACTGATGATATGTATCAGTGGGTTTAAAAGATATTTTTAATTTAATTTTATGTTTTTAATCTAAGCTTTGTTGGGGTATAATTGACAAATAAAATTGTAAGATACCAAGTGTATATTGTGGTGATTTGATAGAGGTATAATATATCAGTTTTTTAATGATTCTAAAAAATGAGTTGACACTTGTGAGATTTGGGTGAGAGAACCATGAATAGCTTTACAAACCAGACTAAAGTATTCCTGGTGAGTAATTTAAAAATATTTCTGGACTTTTTATCATAGAAAATACTTGACATATTTATAAATGACCATGTTCATTCTGTCTGGGAAGCCAGGTTGAATTTTCATTTGTTTGCTCCCTTGGCTGGTAAGATTGTACTTAATAAGATAGTAAGCAGCTTTCACCCACAAACCCCATAGAGCCTTCTACCACCAGGCTGCTCAGGTAGGAGAGTTAAGTCAAAGCAAACCAGAATTTATACTGAAGATGGCTCCCCATGCAGTAGGGGAAACCCAGCTGTAAGTTCATGCCACTGTGAGAATTTTCAGTGTCACTGAGATGCTTAAGTGAAATTGAGATTTCTCCATAGTCATTTTTGCAGGAGATAAACTAAAACCCCTTAACTAGATGCTTCTCATGCTCATAAGCCATATAAGGTCCAACTGGTTTCTTTAAATTTCACGACCCACTTAAGACAGAGCCCAGAACAGTGGAGGAAATGTGCTCTTGGACATTCGATTGATTTCATCAGGTATGACCCAGAGACCTGTCCTGAGAGGTGGACAGTGACAGAATGGCAAACGAGTGGAGAACTTCCAGAGTAGTGATAAGGGATGGTTGTCCTTTAACCCTGGCTCCCCTGTCTGCTCTGAGGGTGATTTGTGAGAAGAGTCAGAACCCTGAAAATGTACCAGGAAGCTCACCACCAATGTTTCCATGGTCTGGAGAGACTCTCAGGTATTTACACATACAAGTATCTCAGCAGTTTTAGAAATCACCAAATAAGAGAAGCCCCATGAGGTTACCGTTTTCCCAGATTTTATTGTATAGGCCACAAAGTTAAATGCTTCAAGTAGAAGGCTGGTCCTATGGAACACAGAATAAATGGGACAACTACAGAAAAATGAAAATAGGTCCTTGTGGTCATCTAAGAGATGAGTTTTCTTCTGGTCATGATCCAGAGAAATAGTAAAGACTAGAACATACAGGGAAACATGGACATTTAAGTTTTCCATTTGTAATTGTTGGGTGATTTTACATTATGTATTAGAGTTACAATTTTTTCTTACTTAGGAGACAATATTGTAGAGTAGCTAAATTTCACAAAATTGGAGTAACACCAAGATTTGATCTCAGTTCTTCTATTGCTAATTCTATGATCTTGTTAATAAAATGAAGATAAAAGTTACAGTTTTGTAAGGTTCACAGAAATAATCTGCGTAAATTGCTTAGTGTGCATGGCACATAGAGAGTGCTTAGAATTTCTTGGCCACCGTTATCATTAACAACTATCTGTATAATTTTGAGAGGATAAATAGTTTTCTGAAAGTTTTTTAAAATTTTAAAAATTATTGATGAATGTACTTTTTGGATGGCATGGCCTGGAGAACCTTCTTCATTTGTTTCTCTCCTGGAGATTCAGTTTGTATCTGCTAAAAACATTCATCCCTTTTCTGTCAAAGGGACCCCTCTCCCCCATGGTGTGTTGCATATGGTGAACATCAATGCAAATACATTCAAATCATGGAGGCAGCAGATTAACCTGCAGTGATGTTAAGTGGATCTGACATGATCATGACACGGAGGTTATTGATGATTAATGCAGGTCACTGGGGATCACCGGGAAATGCATTTGTCCTTTCACCCGACCCTCCCACCCCCGCAGAAGTTTTTTGACGGTAGTCTTGGGGTCACCCAGTCTATTTCTCCACATCTTCCAGAACTTAAAAATCTGATGTCTTTACTGTTTTCCCCCTTCCCACTTTTGGTGGCTGCTAATTCATTAAAAATTTAAGAATGGCTGGATGTTTAATGTTTATGTTAGTGCCAGCCTGAAATTAAGTCTGATTTTTTTTATGTTGATAAAAATACTTCTTGTCCCCCCCCAAAAAAAAACCAAAGAAACAAAAAAAAGAATAAAAAAATACTCCTGTCCTATCACTTGTTTATTCCACCACCCTGTATAACCTATTCTGTTAAGTACCCTAGGTCTAAAGTCCCTAAGACAGAGTGCCTAAATATGAAATTTTCTGAAAATGTAAATTTAAAAAAATTGGTCCTATGGTTGAAAAACCTAGCCTGTCCTGACATTATTTGGTGACTGAAGTAGTAATTACTGTGCTTCAAGAAATATTTTTAGCTCTACACTGCTGGGCAGATGGTAGCATTACACTTCACTGCCCTCTTCTAAGGTGGGTACGGCCCTGAGACTTGGCACAGGGAACTGGAATATGGGAGGGTGTGAGTAGTGCTCTCTTAGATGGAAGGTTTAATAGTGAGTGCGTGCTTTGTTATGTGCCCCTCTCCTGTCCTCTGCAACTGGGGAAGCGCGAAGACGGAGCCTCCCTCAGCCTCAGTACCTGAGTGAGGAAGACGTTGAGCCTGGTCTCCTTGGCGGGACACTTGCAGCAGGAGCGAGAAAACACCTTGTTGTTTGACGTTTCTGTCTTTGAAGAACTCTTTGTTTTTGCAGCGTAACCTAGTTCACCCTGAGAAATACGGGGTCAAAACAAGACTTGCAGTTTTAGTCTTTAATGTAATTTAATACACTTTGAGAGAAGAGTTTCTATTCCTGGTTCCCACTGGGATCTTTCTGTACTTTGTTCCTCAGTGGGCTCCCTCTTCTTCATCTGCCCACATCACACAGCAGGAGAGAGGGAAACAGACAGTATCTGGGCGCCAGTCTCATGGGTCCAGGGGCAGATATCTTCTAGGTCCCATCTAACCACTGAGACTTTTTCTTATGGCTTCTTGACACCCTGGGACATTTCCTGATCTGTCCTTCAGTTCATGAAAATGTTCCTGGCTGTAGGGATAGTTTCTTGACATATATATGTGCATGTGTATATATGTATGCATGTAGGTAGGTGTGTGTGTATGCTTATATATATACACACACATTTGTATAAAAATATATTTTCATGTATCTATCTACCTAGAAGGATCTATCTTTATCTGTCTCTTTCCCAGTATTAAATTACACAATTATCAAAATTATATAAATACCAAGTAGATAAAATACAAAGATTTTTTATTCTAAAATAATAAGTTGTCACTGGTAGTCCTATCTTTGTAGAGCTAGCTTAGAAATCCAAGGAAATGCTATCTACTTTGTAGAATTATTTCAAGAACAGAGTACATGCTGTGCTCATTATATAGTACCTTAAAAATGTCTTTATTAAGAGATAATAAGATAGTGTATTATCTCATATGTACTACTTGAAGAGAGATATTTAGTCTTGCTTTATTTATTTGAAAGTATTAGGGTACTGTTCTTACCATTAAAATATATTTTGCCTTTAGTCATTTCCTTAAATCAACTTATGATTCTTGGATCAAGTCAATTATGCATAATTGGCTTATGTTCCATGTGCAATAATTAGTTTTGTTTTGCTGTTAGTACTGAGTCATTGCTACTCTTTTTGGTGATGAGTATGTGATTCTACTCTCCCACATGCCCTTTCTCCTCCGGTATCAAGGCACATTACATGGGTTTTATATTCCAAGCATTCCTAGGAAATAAAATTATTGTCATTCATATTTTAAAGGTTTAAAAGCCCAGGCTTTCAAAGGGGTAAGTCACTTTCCCAAATGCAATAATCAAACCTGGGTGACACAGTAAGGAAGATATTTAATATCTGTCTATACATCTGTCCATCCTTTCCTGCGGCAACACGTGTTGTACAACTGTGATGTACCAGGTGTAGTTGGTAGCATCTGGGAATATACACATGAAGAAGTTGAAAGTCCTCGCTACTCTATGGGGAGAATTCAAACTAGACTGAGACAAGGTAGACGAGGTCTGTTCTTACCTCTTCATTCGCACAGTGCCTGGCACGTTATTCACACCAAGTAGTGAGTGAGTGAATTCGTGGACCTGTAACGGACACTTGCCACGCCCCCCTCCCCCCGACAGGTGCTTTATCTAGCCTCTCAAGGAGCTACTGTGTGAACCCAGAGGAGGGAGTGACTACATGCACATGGATGGGGTGGGATGTGTTGGGAAGGCTTCAGATAGGATGGTATTGGACTTGAGCCAGTGGGAATTGGCTTGGTGAAGGCTTCTGGGGGAGAGAGTGACAAGTCTTGCCTGCAGTGACAGCAGCTTGTATGGAGGCACAGTGGCAAGGATTATGTGGAAAGAGGTGAGCTGCGGTTTTTAATCCCCTGAGGGATCTCTTTATTTGCGCCAACATCTTTTATATTTCTCTTTCTTTAAGTGGTCATGGGTATAATATAGTTAACTACGTGACTGACCCTCAACTCAGAAAAGGTCAAGGCTCAGAATGGACCATTTCTCCAGTAGTTTCAGGATTACGTTTTGTTAGTATCTGCTTGCATTGATACAGATATACATCCTTAGCACATGGAGTGTGTGTGTGTGTGTGTGTATGTGTGTACACACACATGTGTATGCATTTGATGGAGGAGGACCAGACGTGGTATGCAATATGAGGAAAGAAGATATTTGGTGTTTGTTCAGACACATGCATCCCAACAAAGGAGAAGTAAATGTCTCTGTGTTAGTCCACATAAAACATGAAGCGCTAAATAATATCAAGAGAGCCTTGCTGAGCCCTCCACAAAAAGTATATTAATGTCAAGGAAGTGTTTGAGGAATTCCCAGAGATCGCTGTAGTTCAGTAATGACTGTTATTTATCACAAACACTCACTGTTTGTTCACACTGAGTAATGAATGACCTTTCTGTCTCCATGGCCAAGGCCAAACGATCCTGTGTCGCCGCTGGTGCGGGCTGGGGGCCATTCATCATGCCTCACTTAGCGTATCGTTGCCTTGAAGGACACCACCAGGGAAATACTACTGCATCTCTTTCTCTCTCCACCCCCCTCCCCCCAATCCCCAGTCTCTCTCATAAACACAGACTCAGATTTGACTCTAGAGTTTGAATCAAGTCACTTGACAGCGTTGTTGGGAAGAGTGTCACAAGAAATGTATATTTCCATCATGGATGACCCTTGCAGGGTTAGCCGTTGTTCTGTTTTGTATGGCACAGCTGCCTTTCAAAATTTTTTCCATTGAAAATTTTTATCAACCTTCCAGTGAGAGGGCTGCAGTCCAGAAAAATCACTTAGTAATTTTAATTAGCTGGTCTTGCTTGTGATGTGTCTGACTGCTGGTTGTGGGTACAGCTAAGGAAGACCATTCCCTTCATTTTAGTTTGGTGATGCCATGAAGTTCGTGTAATCTCCCGATGGTGTGTGTCTTTCAGAGAAGCAGACAAAAACCTTTGCATGGGATGACCATAACACTGTAGTGTGAAGACAGTGTCTTTCTTATAGAACAGTAGTTGTCCCTAAAAGTTAGATTTACATCCAAGCCTGGTCAAATTTTTTCACTTAAACATGTATCTAAAAGCCGGCTCTGAGAAGTGCTGTGATGTCATCTGGCATAACCCTGGGAACACTGCCAGTTCTGAAAACCTGTGTAGCAAATCAGAAGTGCCATATTTTTGGAAACTTCACTGTGTGAATTTTGAGATGCTAGGCTTTGGAATTACACGCTGTGAGCTGTCTTTACTCTCTCGTAGTGAAGGATGCTGTCGTCTTTTAGGTTGATAATGTTGAATTTAGTAGTGTGATTATATTGCAACTGTAAAACAGAAAAGAAAACATATATGTTAAATATATATGTGTGTGTGTACATTTTTTTAAAATGGAAAGCAGACATGAGATTCTTCTCCAGTATTACTGATCCTTGACAGATTTGTTGACTATTTGCTCTCCGTCTTTGACTACATCATTTGAAACTGGTGATGGTTCTCCTCATCAGAAGCTAAGAGAACATCATGATTTGTGGAGCCAAAGTGAAATTTGTGCTTTGTTTTTGCTTAGTGGTTTCCTTTCTTTTTTAAGACCTAATGAGAGTATTTAAGTAAAAAAATTCCAGTTCAGCCTTTGAAGCCTTACCTTGCTAAGTCTGGTATTCTCAAGTTTTTGAAGCCTTTCAGGAGAGGGATGGACATTTAGCTGCAAAGTGTATTTTTTTAAATGATCTGTATACTTAAAGCTGACATAACACCTTATGTGTATCTATCATATTTTTAGGGAGGGATAAAATTCAGGCATAGCGCAGAATACTCCTAGCTGATGTTATAGACTTTTCCACTGAAATATATTAATAATGCACGTAAAAATTTGTTTCACAAAGTTTATGAGAGAAGACAGTACCCATTTATGGTGAAGAGAAAGAATAAGCTCATTAAAAAGATCCAGCAGTTAAATGAACAATTTTAAATCATATAACTTGTATAAAATCATTGAGAGAATTTTTACCTATTATAAGCATGTTACAAACAGCATGGACCTTTTGTTTCTTTTTTTTTTTTGGGATTGAACCCAGGCCCCGGCAATGAAAGTACCAAGTCCTAACCACTGGACTGTTAGGGAATTCCCTTTGTGTGTGTGTTGCATTTTTTACTTTCAGGTGACACCTGCTTTTTTACTCCATCTCACTTCCCTTGCTTGATTCTTAACCCAGGTAAAAGTTAAGTCAGACTTAAGTGACCATTCATTCTTCTTTCGTGGGTTGCATCCATCTGTTATATTTTTACTTTGTTAATCCAATTGCTCCATTTATAAATGTTTCCCACTTGGGAATTTCAGGAATGCATGAGTTGGGATAATGCCAGGGACCATTGAAACACAGAAAAAGCACTACCAAATTTGGGGTGTTTTTTTACTTCTCTCTCTTATTGGGAGATGATAGTTTTGAGACGTTTTTCCCACTGAAAAAAGGAGGATAGATTTTTAATAGGAATTATTGATTCTAACAGTGTGTATATGTACATATAGTCATACACATAGACACACATATACGTCAATGTGATGGATATTTATGGTGGTAAAATTTTTCTAATTGCTTAGGATGAGAAGACTAAAAAAATATTTATTGAAAGAGAAAAGAGGATAAACTCACATTTTAATTGTTTATAACTGTCCTAGGTGGAATTTTTTAAAAAATAAACAACGTAATAGTTTAGAAGGTATTTCCAGATGCAGAATTTCATTTATACATTGATTTATACATTGGTATCTTATAAAATATCCCAGAAAGAGTCAATCAAGAAATTAAATCTACCAAAATAAGTGTAATCATGTTGTTCAGCCTAACAAGAAGGAGTTGCTTTGCATGCACAATTCCACGCAGATGAATTCACATTTCCATCTCGCTGTAACGGGCATATTCTGTCTACAGCTGTGCTTTTAGTTTTGGTATGGTGATAGAAGCTCCACTTTGAAAATTATTGGATTTACAAGTAGGGTTTGGAATATTGAATTTGCTGCCTAAAATAATGCCTATCTTTTTTTCTTTTTTCTTTTTAATGTTCTTACGTGCCAGGCACTGCTGAAAACACTCTGCCTGTCCTAGCTCATAGAAATCTCCTGAGGCAGGTACTGTTACAGTCTCCTTTTTGGTGATAGTCTTGAGGCTTAGAGAGATTAAGTGACTGATCTTGGGTCGCACAGCTGGTAAGAGACTGGTCTGAATATGAACCCAGGCGTTCTAGGTTTGGAGCTAGCACTGTGATGTGCTGCCTTCAGGATATCAGACCCTTATCTCACATTATCTCGCCTATTTTTCCCAGTGTTCCTATAGGTTAGGTGCTGTCTTCACTTTACAGGTAAGAAAACTGAGACTCAGAGTAATTCCACTGGGACTAGAGAGTTGGTACTCTTACTTGCTCTATTTTCCTGTTTATTTTTATAGGATGGATAGAGTAGAGTTGAACCTGAGGTAGAGGTGAAGTCTCCTGACTGAAAGTTTTTAAATGAGCTCTACACAAGACCCTAAATATTCTATAGGGCATATACTTTAATACACACAGTTTTTGCAGGGCAATTTGCAACATCTATCAAAATTAGGCACGCCTACTTTTGTTATAGCACATCTACTTAAAAACTTGCAGAAGAAATCACAAGAGCTCTTACCAGCTTTTACTGGTTTAATCTAGCTTATTTCAGAAATTTAGATTTTATGCTCAGGGTAATGTTAGTGGCTATTCTACACCTAATGCAGAGACCCTGCAAGGTTGTTCTGAATCCGTGTACCCTTTCTCAGGTGTGTCCTTCATCCCCTCCCCTTCTCTTGCATTCCTATGTACCTTTTGCCTTTAGTGCTGAAGTGATTTCCAAGCCAGCGCATCTATAAAAAGAGAGCTCTGCCTAAATGTTAGGTATTGTTATCCACAAGGGTTATGGGTTTTCTTAATTTCTCATCTTCATTACTGGTTCAATTAGTAACTGTGCAATAACTAAATATGATTAATGAAATGAAGGTCAGTTTTAGAACTTCAGAAAGTAAGTAAACATTATAGATAGCTTATTTTTATATTCTTTCTTTTAGCTTATTTGTCAAAAAAGACATTTGCCTTGAAAGGAAATTATTTGTTACAGCATCTTCTTTTGACATGCTGCCTCAGGTCATTTCTTCACAAAAAAAATCTCCTGCTGTTATAATTGTTGGGATGAGCTTTGATAAAAATTGGTCTTAGTATCACCTGGAATATTTTTATTGTCAAGTCTGTTCATAAAGATTTCTTTTTGGCCTTAAGATTATTGCTCTCTTAAAAATATTCTCCCTGGTAGGGAGGCAGTTTACAGTACAGAACTTTCTTTACTTTTGAACTTAATTTATTTAGAAATGTGGTTCTGATGTGCGATGCTGAGTTTGGTTTCTCATCCTGAGGGTTTAAAAAAGTGGACATATTGGGAATCCAAGGCTCAGGGCTTGGGCAGTTTTATTTCAGCCAGATTGTAATTCCAAGCCAATGAAGGCTTAATTTGTAGGCTTATTTATTCATATTTGGGGCTTTGTTTTCATATTGACATACCCTTTGCCTGTGCTTTTCATCTTTAACTCAGCTCAATACAGAAATACAGAAGTCCAGCATCTTGAATGTCAGGTCCACTGAAAGATTCTTTGCCTTTGTGTTCAGAATTATCCTGAGAAGTTTGGTAGTTTCTGGGTGCCTCTTGCATTGGGTGAGGCTGTCTTGCCTTTGGTGGCCATGTTACTGTGATTCTATCTCAAGGTTTTCTTGGAAGAAAAGAGCTGAGATTATTGCATCAGCTTCTGGTCAGCCCTTCCTGTGTCTAACTTTCTATGGCGGGGTCAGTTTTCTTACTCAGGGAAATCGTGTCACTGCCACCATCCAAGTCCTTGAAGGTCAGGCCTTGATGGCAGCTTGATGTCTACATCAGTGGTTCTCAAACTGGCTTTCCATCAAGATAACTTGGCTAAAAGTACAGATACCCAGGCCCCACAGCAAACTCTTTGGATGTTTTCAGGCATTGTTCTTAGACCTGTGACTGGGAACCACTGGTGAGTCCTTACCTGCCCAGTCTCTTCTCTTCTTTCCAAACCCTTGTTCTCTGTCTATGACTGTTACCATGTCTGTCTCGTCCACTAGCCACTGACCTCTCTAGTCTGGGCACCCCTCACTTTCCACCTTGTTTTTGCCTGTGTAGCACACTTGGAAATAAATGGCTGAAGGGAACGCAGTTTGAGCTTGTAATATTCCGGGGTCTAGGGTTGTGGTACGAGGGTAGTAGACTCAATTCCGGAACAAGCCACTAGGTTTTCATCTCTCCCGCCTGCCAGCTTCATTTAAGGTTAGTGATACTAAATATAGGAGCTACTATTTACTACACTTTTATTTGTTTTCTAGACACCTTTTTTAGTTTTCTGTTATGAGATGCTTCAATTTTGAGGAATCCACAAAAATAGGTGAGGAAACTGCAGCCAGGTGCATGAGTTTGCTTGGACTGCTGTACCCAGATAGCACAGTCTGGATGGCTTAAACAACATATTTTGTTTTCTCATAGTTTTGGAGGCTGGAGGTCCAAGATCAAGGTGTGGTTTCTCCTTGGCTTGCTGACTGCCATCTAGTCTCTGTGTCCTCATATGTTCTTTCCTCTATGTGTCTGCCTCTCCTTATAGGGATACCAGTCCTATTGGACTGGGGGCTCCATCCTTATGACCTCATCCTTAATTACCTCTTTAAAGCCCCTGTCTCCAAATACCATCATACTGTGGGTTAGGGCTTCAACATAATGAATTTGCGGGGGACACAGTTCAGTCCATAACACCAGGGGAGGTTAAATGACTGGCCTGAAATTCCAGATATTGTGAATGGGAGGGAACTGGACCAAGAAGTCAGAAATCTACCAGAAATCCTCTGGTAAATGTGTCACAGTCGTTGTCTTCAATTTAGTAAGTGAAGAGCAGTTTAATGTGTGAAAGTTGCACTGTTGGGTAGCCTACCTTAGATCCATCGAAGAGTTGTTCTTTGTATTAAATGATTAATTCTAGAGGTTGGATCTGACTGTAAATAAGGCTACCAAAACTACACAGGTAATATACTTTTTTTTTTCCTCTGAAAGATCCCTTTTAGATTTAATTACAAAATAACATTGCCAGATTAAACCTCCCAGTAAGCTTTAGCATGCCCATTGAGTTTTCCATGTTCTTGACTCAGTTTAACTGCTTCTGTAAGCCTGGCCTAAAATGAATGAATAGAGTGCCTCCAATATGGTATTCTGGCCTGCATGGTGATTAAAACTAGGCTTTTCCTTTAAAAGTCTACATAGGAGTTTATGGCTGCAAATCCCTTAAGATGCTCCCTTAAGTAAGTGATGTACTTAAATTTGCCAGTGTGGACTGAACCTTTTGAAGCAAATACCAAGTTAGAAAAACCTTTTAAAAATAGCTAAGTTTTATTTCAGTAGCATCAAAATATTTTATACCACGTGACTGGTCAAAAAAGTGAGAAATTGAGTGTTCTTACCATTCTCCCTAAGCTTTTTCTTCTTCATTTGCTTTCTCTTGCTAAAACTGCCATTTGGAATTAGTTCTTGTCTTGTGTTTCTGTAAATAAAATTGATAGCATGTTATTAGTGTCTTTGTTTCCAGAATTCCGAGAGATTGCATTTAAAAAGGAGCTATATAAAATCTAAGCTTTTCATGCTTAATGCTTCATGGGCTGGTCTTTAAAAAGTGAACAGTAGTGTGAAGTTAGCACATATTAATTAAAATGTCTGGAACACTAGTGCTTTATGAATTCAATAAGGACTGAAGTATGCAGGTTTCTGATTTATAGGTTACTACCAGAGAAGTTTTAATGTTGTAAGCAAATCTAAAACCAACAAGGTCTATCTCTTGTGTAAGGATAATAAATAACTTTCATTTATGGGTTTTAAAGAGCTGAATTGTGGTACAAAACATCATTGTAAAAAGAAATAAGGATTTTTTTGTTTCACAGGTAACTATCATTTTTATTAGTGGCAGGAGAAACTTACTTGATGTGTTAACTATATTAAATAGCTTGAGTCGATTACACCTGAAACATATTTACTATTCGATAGATGTGAATTTGGCCTCTAGAATGAAAGTCAGCCTGTTATTTCAGATGCACAGAAAGCGGTGGACACAGGAGAAGTTTCTGAGATATTGTTCAGTTTCTTTAAAAACATGTCCAGCTGCTCCTGGAAGCCTCAGATCGGCATGGAAGATAAATGCAAAAACAAACTCAAGTAAAACAGTAAATATTATCCAGCTGCCCGAAGAGTGGAATTTCTAGGGTGGACCAGCTTCAGGAACTTCGGCCTGAAATGTAAACTGAGCTTGACAGGGTTGGGGCTTGAATTGAAAAGATAGGAGTTTGCCTAATACAACTTTATAGAAGCAACATGACTTTTCTCATTTGGAAGAACGCTTTAAAAATATTTTTGATGACATTTAAGGTTATAGAGGCAATGCGTGCTCAATATAGAGAAGTGGGGAAAGAAAGAAACGTAGAGAAATAAAAATACCAATGAATTATATTAAGGAAAAAGAACTGCTCTTGCCAATTTGTGGGGTATATTTTTTTCAGTACCTTTCTCCCACTAGGTGCTCTCTCAGCTCTTACCCTGGTATCCTTATGTTTTCTTATAAAATTACCCTCCTCACATATTTGGTTTGTTTTGTAGTCCTAATGCATCTTAGAGTGGTGTGTATTTTAAGTGGTGCTATTTCATTTTCCTCCAAAAAAAAGCTGCTATTAAAATGACTGTGGGGCTTCCCTGGTGGCGCAGTGGTTGAGAGTCTGCCTGCCGATGCAGGGGACACGGGTTCGTGCCCCGGTCCGGGAGGATCCCACGTGCCGCGGGAGCGGCTGGGCCCGTGAGCCATGGCTACTGGGCCTGCGTGTCCGGAGCCTGTGCTCCGCAACGGGAGAGGCCGCAACAGTGAGAGGCCCGTGTACCGCAAAAAAAAAAAAAAAAAAAAAAAATGACTGTGTATTTCAGAACTCATGGAGTCTTAAAATTTAGGGAATAGAGCACACATATATTTATGTACACGCTTACAATTTACATGCATGTATATATTTAGATGTGTGCCTGCATTTCCCCTTTGATATTGTGTATATGCATTTCCCAGTAGTATTAAGGCCTCAACGACGCTTATAACAGCTGAGTCGTATTACTTTGTATGATTGTGCCTTAAATTGATAAGATTTTGCTTTAGTCATTTAGGTTGCCTTTATAAAATGTTCGACATTTTAAATATAATTAACTTTCTTAAGACCGGTTCTTTGTGAATTTTGTAAATATCCATGAACTGTTTTATCTGTATTCTTCCATTTACTAAATTTTTAAAGTTTAAAATGTTGAGGGTTGTAAACCCATATTATTTAAAAAGTGAATAATATCTTACACGTTGAATTATGATTTGGGCAAATGTATCTTATTGTTTTAAGGCAACAAAAAGTTAGGCTTTCATCTCTTAAACTAAGTGATTTAATAAGCAGTTAATAAGTATGTAATGAGGACGATTTGGTTTTTATTATAAATGATGTCAGAATGTGAATTGTGTAACTATTGTTTGCTTTGGTCATGCTGATTTGAGCGTGGGATAAATATTCTTTTATTCAGTAGAGAATCATTATTATTATTATTATTTTTTGTGGTACGTGGGCCTCTCACTGTTGTGGGCTCTCCCGTTGCGGAGCACAGGCTCCGGACGTGCAGGCCCATTGGCCATGGCTCACGGGCCCAGCCGCTCTGCGGCATGTGGGATCTTCCCGGACCGGGGCACGAACCCGTGTCCCCTGCATTGGCAGGCGGACTCTCAACCACTGCGCCACCAGGGAAGCCCAGTAAAGAATTATTGAGTGCCGAATGCTGGCCACTTTCCAGGTGTGAGTGAATGGGACATAGAATGTTTTCATTTTTTGGAGTTTACATTGGAGGAAGGAGGGATGGTGCTGAGACAGACAATATGCAAGTAAACAAGTATACAAAATATAGATAATTTCAGGTAGATATTTCTGTTTTTTTCATGATACCTTTTATCCATCCATCAAGTATTTTACCAAGTACAACAAATAGAAAACAATTAAAAAGCAGCAATGAATGAATTGTGACTGTTACAGAAGTTAAAACAAAAAATCTTAAAGAGGTGTTTTATGTACATTTATGATAGTCCTATTATAGTAAGGAGGGAAAAAACTTTCTATGTGGTTTTCTAAGTCAGCTGCTTGTTGAATGAACATGAGTTAAAGTGAGGACTTCTGGTGCATGCTCTGGGTGGAGAAATTAAGAGCCATTTGCTTCCTTTACAATGATTTTAGTTTTAGTTTTGTGAGGTTTCTTTCTTTTAAAAGAAAGAGAAAAAAAAAATCTCTGTCCTGTAGGTATAAAGCCATTACTTGGACTAATGAGGCAGTGAACTAACCGGAGGTACAAGGTGGACTCTTTTTAAACCTTTTTTTTGATTCCTTTTGACTGTCAGGTTAAAGGATATGTGATTACACTTAGCCCTCTTCTGCACCTTCCTCCTGCCCCCAAGAAATGTTTTCATGCTTAGGAAGTGGCACCAAAAAAGAACAATTATGTGTTTCCATCTGCTGGCGATTTGCTGAGTGAAATTAAGAGACTCAGCAATGAGTGATGGAATGGTGAAGTTTCTTGGGTACAGGTAAAAACATAAACAAAGGACCATAAATGGATGTGCCACACAGGGAAGGGAGCTCAGTGTGGGTGGAATGTGTCCCTTTTCTCACTGATTCAGCGTGAGGTTGACTTAAGTGCCATGATCTACTTGAAAAGCTACTCTGAGGTCTTGGAGACAGAGGAAGCCAGAGCCCAAGGGAACTTCCAGAGGCACAGTTGGGGTGAATCAAGTATTTTTTCGTGGAACCAGGGCGGGGGTGGGCAATGCCAGAGTCCCGAGGAAGGCTGGGACTAACTGTGGGAAGTGGAGGAGGAGGCATAGCCTTCTGGGATGCTCCGAACTATCCTTACTACATGCCAAGCTGGTGGTTTAGGAACCCGGTCTAAATGCACAGTGTCAGGGTGGACAGAGGCACGAGACAGGTGAGACTGGGAGCCTACATATTAGAATTTCTTAAAATTAAAGCTAGAAATAAATTTATAGATTCTAGGCAAACCCAGTGAAAATACCACCATGGCTTTTTATAGAAATTGTCAGTTGACTCTAAAATTCATTGGGAATTCACAGAACCTAGAATGGCCAAAACAAATTTGAAAATGAAGACTTAGAGGACTCAAACTACATGATTTCAAGACTTTCTTTAGAGGTACAGTAGTTAAAGCAATGAGGTCAACAAAAAACTTGGCTGAGAGTGTTTGTGATTGGTAAAAACTGGAAACAATTCAAATGTCCATCAACTGGTGAGTATAAACTTTGTGGTATATCCGTACAGGGAAATTCAACTCAGCAGTACAGAGGAAAGTACTACAGACCCACACAACAGCATGGATGAATCTCAGAAACATTGTTGAGCAAAAGAAGCCAGACATGAAAGATGATGTACTTCGTGATTCCCCTTTTACAAAATTCTAGAGAAAATACAACTATAATGGAAATCATTTGCATAGTCTGTAGGCACCAGGGAGAAAATTGACCACACGGGGCATGAGATAACATGTTGGGTTATGGAAATGTTCCCTATCTTGATTGTGGTGCTGGTTATATAGTTGCATTATTTTATTAAATAATCAAATTGTACACTTAAGATGAGTGAATTTTATTTTATGTAAATTGTACCTTAATTAAGTTGATATAAAATGAAAATGAGAGGTAGTTAGACTTCCCACTTTCCTCTTTGAATTTATGCCTGAAAGGAGGGTTTGGAAAGATGTTCCTTTGAGTAGCTGTAAAATATGAATTTCCTAAACTATCCATGACATGAACATAAACTGCAATGTTACTGTACTTGGCATGAGTTTTGCAGCATTTCAGGTGCCTGGAATTGATAACTTAGGGAACTTTATTTTTTTAAAAGAAACATTCAATTTTCAGGGGATTTTCTGCTTGAGTACCTCAGGTATCAGGTGTTAGCATCAACTAGTAATGTATTTCACTCTAGCTCTGTTAGAGAAGGATTTGAGCTACGATTTTAAAGTTGTAAAGGAAAAATATTTTCTAGTCAATGGAATCCTGCCGATAAAATAAATATTTTTGTTTGGTAATAAAAAAGAGAGGAAAATTGCCTCAGGGGTAGGTCTCGTAGATTTGGTGAGGACTGAAGAATTTGGGAACTGCCAAATTTATTAAAATATCTTACATACAAGCCCAATCAGCAGTTTAGCCTCTTCACCAAAACATGTCAATTAATTTTCCCTACCGTGAGTTGTCTCAAAACACTTCCTGAAGGTAAATACTATCTTATATTCATTTATATTTCTCTCAGTTTCCATTTGTATATGGGACTGTTTCTAGGCCCTGCATATATATTTTGTTGATCTGTTAATATATCTATTGTTTTGTCAGTACGAAATGTAGACTATACTTTTTCTTAAAATGGGAACCCTTGATAATTATTTTTCTTCTTTCAGATTCTGGTGATTTTTGTTCCAGATGAACTGTAGACTTAACTTAGCCATTTCCAAATATCGGTGGTAATGAAGGAATTGGAGTCTTTAAATTGACATATGCAGCAAAACTGGGTTTTCTTTGCAGAATGATTTTTTTAAAAATATTTATTTATTTGGTTGTACCGGGTCTTAGTTGCAGCAGGCTGGTTCCTTAGTTGCGGCTCACTGGCTCCTTAGTTGTGGCACGTGAACTCTTGGTTGCGGCATGCGTGTGGGATTTACTTCCCTGACTAGGGATAGAACCCAGGCCCCCTGCACTGGGAGCGTGGAGTCTTAACCACTGCGCCACCAGGGAAGTCCCTTTGCAGAACGAGTGAACATGAAACTGATATAAAACAGACTTTCTCTAAAATAGGGAAGTGTTATAAATCATGCTGAAGTGACAGAGTTGTAAGAAAGATTTCCTTAAATTTCATTTCGTTAAGTATAATTTGGATTTCCAGTTGCATTGCAAAGGCTTGATCATATATTAATAATGCTGGTGGCTCTAACAGGACCTCAAACCTCATTCGTTCCATAGAATAAAATTTGTTTTTAACTCATTCAAGTTCTGGTTGTCATTAAAAGACCCAGGCTCCTCCCCTCTTGTAGCTCTGCATCCCCATCTAGCCTGGGAGCATTTTATGGGTGAGGCCAAGAAGTGGTGCACATGACATCTGCCGAATGCCATTGACCTACGTGCTTTTTTTGGTCTCCTCCTGTGGTATAATGAGAGTGTTTGGGAAATTCACTATATTTGCGTCAGCAGGAAGAAAAGGAAACCCAGTTTGTTGTAGCAGTGGACGTCTCTGCAGCATATAAGTCAGTGCCCTGCACACACTAAATATAAATTGGGTTGCTTTAATGACGACCCTCAGAATATTGCCTCTCTGGCCCTGGAATAAAAGTGACACGTACAGTGAAGGTAGATTTGGACCATTGTCCCTTGAGGACATTTCTGGTACTGACTAGTCAAGACTGAAGACTTGAGCTGAGGAATGCTGCTCACCAGGCTGGAGAGAGAATGTACAAGTGTGTTTATATGCATGTATGTATTGCAGTGAATCCACCACCTTTGAAGCGTGTGGCCTTCCCTCTAGAAACAGTAAGAAATTTTACTGCTGCCGAGTGATGGATGCACATAGAATTGATGGATGTTTGGAGGGGCATGTTGCTAACCTCGACTCTTTTGGATTAAATGTGGTACAGGGCGTGACAGCATGCTCAAAGACAGGCTTATTTATCTCTTGTACTGTTCAACACTGCATTGTTTCCTGTAACATATTTATCAAATAAATTTAGAAACTGCAATCCCATAAACAAAACTTTAGTTAAACCTTCCATTTTTGGTTCACCCGGGGGGTTCCATTCACAACTGTCATTGAATTGTATGGTGACCCAGGTTCTCTTGTTCTATGGTTCCACACTTAAAGTAGGATTGTTGTGTGGTATTTTGCCTGAAGTTCTTAACTCTTAGAGCTCTTACAAAAGTCTGTATCTCATATTTGTTTTGCAACTTAATATTGGCTAAATGATGTATTAGGTTTGCCAGATCCAACATAGGACATACTTCATAGAAGAATAAAAAATTGTCATTTATCAGAAGTTCAAATTTAACTGGTCCTGTGTATTTTATATGCTAAATCTGGCAACTCTAGTTTCTGGAACTCGTGTCATCATATAACTTAAAAAGGATGTTAAATGTCTTGATAGTTTGGGGATAACTACATTAAATATTGCAATACTGAAAGGTTTTTAAGCCTGTATAAACTAGGGTAAGGCTATATCTGACTTGTTTGTTTCTTTGTTCCTAATTTTATTACAATGCCTATCACATAGTAGGTGCCCAGTATCCATTTCTTACATGATTGTGATTAAAGGGAAAATTCATTCATTCATTTCTTTTAGGTTTGTTTCTTTTAGGTTTGTCACACCTTCCCCAGTAGCCTGTCTTAAGCATCTTGTGGGTGGAGGTTGTTTCATATTATTCTTTTGTTTTTTCAACATATTAGTGATTTGAAAGGCACATTTGTAGTTAACTTGTAGGACTCATGAATGGTTTCCAATCAAGGGTTTTTTGTGGATGCATAGCACTGAGAGAGGCGATTATTTGGGAGAGCAGCTTGTGGTTACCATGTTGAAATTTAACAAGGAATTTTAGACTGTAGATGCGGACAAAATAACCTAACAGGACGATTAAACTGTGAGGTGGCCTCTTGAGGCAGACTGCGGAGACTGTTGCTTTAGTCAGTCGGAGGCAAATGCCTCCACTGGGAAATTGTCTATTAATCTTATTATCTGGAGACTTGAAATAGCGGTTCAATTTTCCCCTTGAAAAGCCATGATGTCATTTTTTTTAAATCGCATGCTTCATCCTTAAACTCTCATGGAAAAACCATTACTTGAGCTAAACCTTTCTCACCAGAAATATCTTCAAGGAACACACTTGGCCTAAGGGTGTATACTGTAGAAGGTTAGAAAAGAAAGTATTTTGGTTCTCTGTGTTAAATGGCAGGGACTCTTTGCAAGGCGAACCCCTTTGGAAGCTATGAAAAACTGCACGTCATATAATGTAGTCTTTTCCATTATTTTTATTGGTGTGTAAGCATATGTATTGGGTTGGCCAAAAAGTCTCTTTGGGCTTTTCTCTCACATCTATGGAAAAACCCAAATGAATTTTTGGGACAACCCAGTATTAGTAAGTTTTATGAAATCATATGGCAGAGTGGTTCAGGGAGAGGGTTTTGGAATCCTAGCAGATGTTGGCTGGGACCAGTCATTTTCTCTGTAACCTGAAGCTAATTGCTTGACCTTTGAAAGCCTCAGTTTGCTCATCTATTAAGTAGGGATAATAATAGAAGTTAATGTCAAACTGAAGGATGTCTGTATACAGCACTCACTTCGGTGCCTAACATCTGATAAATGCTGTAAAAGTTTGAATTGCTATATTTTATTATTTATACATGCACTGTTTAAGAGATAATTATTGTCACATTGCTAAGCCCCAAAGCTATGAAAGTAAGTAATTAATCCTTAAAATAGCAATTAATATCTGAGTGATGACTTGTCTTCCCATAAGAGGCAGCTAGGAATGTAATCATCCATGTGACTGTTGCATGTTCCAGGACAGTTTCAGAAGTTAGATTGTAATGGAAGCAGCTGCTGGATCAGCTCAAGGCATAGGCTTTGGAGTAAGAAAACCCCACATGCTGAGTCAAGTCCTGATTTGCAGGCTCTTTGACCTTGAACAAAGTATAGGTTCTTACCCTCTCTGAACTTAGACTTCCTCCTTGGGTCACTGGTGGTGACGGTGCTTCCCGTGCATAGAGCTTCACACGGTGCCTGGAATACAGTAAGACATTGATGAATGAATGCAGTGAAAGAGAGAATATTTTAGGTCTCTGCTGTCCAGTACAGTAGCAGCGGCCTTTGAAATGTAAACTAGTAAGAATGAGATAAAATAAAAAATAAGATCCTCTGAAAACCATAATTCGAAAAGTTACAGGCATCCCAATGTTCACTGTGGCACTATTTACAATAGCCAAGACACGGAAGCAATCTAAATGTCCATCGACAAAGGAGTGGTAAAGAAGATGTGGTACATATATACAGTGGAATATTACTTGGCCATAAAAAAGAACAAAATAATTCCGTTTGCAGCAACATGGATGGACCTAGAGATTCTCACACTTAGTGAAATAAGTCAGAGAAAGAAAAATACCGTATGATATCACTTATATGTGGAATCTTAAAAAAGGGTACAAATGAACTTATCTACAAAACAGAAATAGAGTTACAGTTGTAGAAAACAAACTTGGGGTTACCAGGGGTTAAGCAGGGGGAAGCAATAAATTGGGAGATTGGGATTGACATATACACACCACTATATATAAAATAGATAACTAATGAGGACCTACTGTATAGCACAGGGAACTCTACTCAGTACTCTGTAATGACTTATATGGGGAAAGAATCTAAAAAAAGAGTTGATATATGTTTATGTATAACTGATTCACTTTGCAGCAGAAAGTAACACAACATTGTAAATCAACTATACTCCAATAAAAGTGTAAAAAAAAAAAAGGATACTCAGGCTTTCAGTTTGAATTGCATTCTCTGCTAATTTATATGTTGGGGTCCTAACCGCCAGCACCTCAGAAATAGAGTTATTTGGAAATAGAGTCATTGCAGGTATAGTTAGTTAAGAGGAGATTATACTGGAATAGGATGAGCCCCTAATCCAGGATGACTAGCTTTCTTAGAAAAAGGGGGAATTTGGTTGCAGATACACACACAAGGAGAATCCATGTGAACTGGAAGGCAGAGATTAGAGTGCTGCTTCTATAGGTCAACGAATGCCAAAGATTGCCTACAAACCACCAGAAACTAGGAGAGAGGCATGAGACAGATTCTCCTCACAGCCCTCACAAGGAATCAACCCTGTTCACACCTTGATTTTGGACTTCTAGCTTCCAGGATCATGAGACAATACAATTTTTAAGCCACCTACTTTATGATACTTTGTTACTCAGCCCTAGCAAAGCACAAATGAATATTCTCCTCTCACTAGCCATGTTTCAAAGGACCAAGTAGCCACGTGGTAGGCTAGTGGCTACTATATTGGATGGTGAAGATTCTGAGCATTGCTCTCATTATAGAAAGTTCTGCTGGATAGTACTCTTCAGGAGATTCCAGGCTGCTGATAGCTTAAGCTAAAAAAAACATACGAAAGGTTGAATGAGTTATATGAAGTATGTTCTTTGTCCTGAAATCCAGGGCAAAACCACATAAGTGATTTAAAAGTTTAAAAAAAAAACAAAAAAAACCCCAACTCTGCTTCAGACTGTGCTGGTCAGACAGCCAAGTATTCAGGGAGACTTCCTGTTCTGGAGAAGATGGAGAAACCGGCCAAGACAGTCTTGTCTTCTGTGCAGGATGAATTTCTGCTTCTGCTTCCCTGGTTAAACTCTTACATCATTACATTCTATATAGAGAGCTTCCCTTTGTATCCAGCTCTGCTTTTCCCCCTTGTTTTCTTCTTCAGACTGTATAAAAGGGTTTGCAAGACTCCTTGCATCCCCTACCCCATGAGCTGTAAATAGACGGGGCAGATGAGGGTTTGCTGCTCTAGTTTTATAACTGCTTCATCATGTGGAAGAGTCCCAGAGCCCTTCCTCGTTCCCAGGCATGGCTGAAGATGTGCTGTGAAATTCTCATGAACCCTTTCCTTTGCCTGGAGAGTGGATACCTGAGAACCTGTCTGGGGCACAGGGCTGGCAGCAAAAAGCCTCCTTGGAGTAGAGGTGAAAACCTTCCTGGGGAGTCTGTCCTTCCTCCTGGAGGGGATTTGAGTTTGCTGGCGGTGGTTGTGACCTCTGATGGGGCGAAGTCGCCATCCTTTCGGCAGTCTCTGCCCTCGTTTCAAGAGGGTTATACCTTGGATTCTAGGAAGGCGCTGAAGGTCCTTGGTCAAGAGAAAACAGTTTGTGTTCCTGGCCTCTCAGCTCTGAAATGCCTCTGTTTGCAAACTTGGCCTTCAGTGAGTCAAAATTAAGGGGAAGATGCTGAGGACTGTTTGCATTTTTTACCTTTTCAGGTTAAGGATGTTCTTTTGAAAGTAGGGTTATACTTCAGTGTATCTTTAATAGACCTTTTATAGCGACTAATATCTTGAAAAGTTATTTTATCTTTTCTTATTAGAATTGTTATTTCAGACTACTTTTACTCATTAAACGTTTTGTGAAGCTGAAGTCATTGCTATAATGAATACGGAACATAAAGGACTACCCTTTCCTAAATACTCAGTTGTTTCTTGAGTTGTTTTATACTCATTCTAGTACCCTGTTTATGAAGAAATGTGTGTACGTATGTGTTATATAAAACCATTATCACGGCCTACTGTGTGCCAGGCATTCTGCTCAGCTCAAGGCATTCATTTTAATCCTTAACAATAAATCTTCTAAAGAGGCAGGTGTAACAGAGATGAGGAAACTGAGGTTTAGGGAAGCCTCAGAACAGATCCAGCCTGAGCTTATCTGATGTCACAGCACACACCCCCTCCCAGAGAGCTTGTGAAAGAACAATTTCATTAACGTGGTTAAAACCAAAATGATGTTTGTTCTCGCAGTCTTTGGCATACATGGGGCCTTTTGCAGTCGGGACAAGCCCATTTCCTTTCTCAGTGGGAAACACTCCAAGTATTCCTCTTGAAACAAAACGCCAAGGATTATTTTTGCAGACTTCTGTAGAGTGGTTTTTGGACAACACCCTGGAACAGGAAACCACAGTTTCTCCTAAATTTGTACAGGATGGAAATAGATAACATTCTTTAGAAAACCACTGCCACAATTAGTCCTTTCAAATCAGCGTAATGGTGGATGGTTTGATTTACACATTTCTTACCTGAATAAAGTATTGGAACCTGCTGCATGGGAAATTCATGAATGCTTTTACAGGGCTTTATTTTATAAACTGGAAACGCAGTGAAAAGATAAGGGTAGTTGAGGAAAAAGAGCACTGTATGATTTAAACTATTTGAAAGCTTTCCCTGGAAGACGGATTTGAAATAGAACAGGATACCATAGCATAACTGCTGAGGACGTGATTTGCTGTGACTACCTGAAGCCCAGGGGCTGCTTATTGTTATTGAAGAGAATGGATGAACTTGATGGAAGAGGAGATCGTGAATGTGTGAGGGAAGTTTACATAGTAAGCAAAAATGACTGTACTTAGACATTCAGTGTTTTTTGGTTAAGGTTTAGTAGCCAAAATTCTTCATAAAACATATGGTAGGTATACCCATGGCAGCTTCAAAAGGATTGGCGTGCTTATCTAGCTAACTCCAGTCTTTGTGCCTAGAATAATCTTTCCATAATGGTTGAAACTCCTTTTATATTTTGGGTCTGTTTCTGCAAAGTTCCAATAGCTGAATTGACTTAAGCTGAACTGAACTTTTTCAGGCTACTATATTTTTATGATTAATTTTTAATTATTGTAAGCAACACATGGTTATATACTGCTGGTAAAAAAAAAAAAAAAAGGAAATGGTTTGTACAAACCGCATTCCTCAGTTTGTTTCCTAATCCCAGGCCGTTTTTTTCCTTCCTCTCAAAAGCTATCAGTGGTTTTGTGAATACTAGTATTTTGCTTTTAATATGTTATATGAGTGTTTTCATATCCCTTTGGGAAATATTTAATATCCTTATTCTTCTGTTTTTAAATGTAGACGGTATAATATGTATGATTCTGTGTATGTGTGTATCTGTGTATAAATATTATGCTTTTAAAAATGGACTTTTTGCCCTATTTGTGCCTTGCATATGTTGTCCACATTTGTTCATATATATTTGCTTCGTGTATTAAACTGCTCCATAGATATTTGCTTCCTGCGGCTCTGTTTCGTGGTTGTTTATTTGCTTCTCCATTACTTGATGTTTAGATTGTTTCTGTTTTATTGACATTAAGAAAGATACTTGACTGAACATGTGTCTACCCTGCCCCCTTGTACACATGTGCTATTGTTTATGGGAGGCACATGTAAAATTTTAGTAGACACTGCAAAAATGAGAGCACCATCTTTCAGCAAATTTTCAGGACTATTTGGCAAAGCAAAACGTGCCTTTGTATGAAACAGGATGCATTTAAAGGTAGATCGCAGTTTTGCTTCCCTGTGATGTGTCTGATAAAGGAAGCACCCATGGGTGCCTGCTACTAGGTTTCTTAGCGCTGACAGCATCTACGAGCTCGGGACCATGTTAGGTGGGCTTCTTGGAATGCTAACAGTTCCTGTCCCTCTTTCTGCCTGCTCACTGATGGCAGAGTGTCCTGGCTGCTGCATATCTGTTCTATGCTGCCACCACTGAGTCCACAAATAATATAAAATTAACTGCTGCTGTATCGGTCAGTGTTGCAAACAACAGAAGTCTACTCTGGCTAAACTTAAAGAAAGATGGACTTGGTTGCAGAAAGATAGGGGAGCTGGTGAAAATTCTGGGAAAGCTGAAAAAGCCAGTTTAAAAAGGGTAAGATTCTGGGATGAATCGGCTCCAAACTTACTTGCACTGTTTGTGTCTAAAAGTCTCTCGGTTGCAGGATAGGCCTGGTGTAGGGGAAGGTGCATATCTTGCTTGAGTGGTCCCTCAAGAGAAGACCTAGTTGGGAAAAACAGAGTTATGCAAAAGGAAATCCAGCTGCTTTGAGCAGAAGGCGGGACACAGATCCTGGTTGACCAGAAAACACACAATAGCTACTGCCACTGAATACATTGACAAATATATTTCATAGCTTATTTTATCAGTACCTACCATTTTCAAAATGTGGTTTTCACATCTAGTACTTGTTTACTTGCATGGTTGGGGAGCTGGTTGTTCGAATTAAACATTTTCAAAGAATTAGACTAAGGTGAAGTACCTGTAAAACATTTGAATTTTTGAATGACTAAGAATTGGCATTAAGAGGCTTGGAATTATTAGACTCATTTTGGTGGGTTTTTGGTTCCTTATTTAAAATGATAGAAACAAGTGTTCTGACTGGGGTTCTGGTATTGCTAGCACACTCAGTTTGTTCTTTTCTTTTGTCCTTCGATGGCATAATTTTGAAAGTACAAAATTAGAAGGTATGGTTAAGAAATAATCATTTTAAATTGGAGCCACATAATTTTCTCCTATTTTATGATTGTGGTTACCTAGATCGGCTGACCCTCAGAAATTGCGATGTAATAAATGTTAGTGTTTCAAGCTACTAAATTTTGAGGTAATTTGTTATGCAATACTTGATAGCAAATACAGTACCGATAACAATTGAGGCTATAATTTTGGTTGATGGGAACATATTTCTGATGATTTGGGGACTTGATTTTAGGGAGTTTTAACAAAACCATCTGTGTTAACAGCCTTCTTTCTAAGATGTTTAAAGACAATACTAGATATTCTTTTTCTCTCTCTCCCGCCACCATTTTCTAAAAATAACCTTAGAAAGGAGGCATTTTACGTGTTGTTCACTGTGCTTTTCCAAGAGGTCCGACTTTCTCTTATTCTGGTCAGTTCTAAAGTTGTCATCAGGATTATGTCCACCTTTCTCGAGAGCCTGTCATGGTGGATTATCTTTCAGGCATGCTGTACAACGATTATAAGATAAGCCCAGAACCTGGGATAACAGTTTAAAAACGGAATCACACAGTGTGTATGTGTGTGAGTATGTGTGTGTGTGTGTGTGTGTGTGTTTCTTAACTTGCTCTAGTAGGAAGACTGTACGAGTGTCCTGTATTATATATATACACATATATATTTATATAACATTAGCAATGTGCAGGCTTATCAAGAGCTGTTCTAGTGAACAGACATTGGTAAGACATAAATAGGTCTTTTCCTGTAATGGGAGCATTCCCTGTGGGCAGTACTTACCTGAGTTTTAAACCAGGTGTCAGGTCAGAGTATTATGCTTTGGAGAACCACGTATCCTGAGAATGTATGATGTGGGATGTGTAGAGAAGGAGAATGCTGACAGAGCAATGGAGAGGGATATGTTATATTTCTGGTTTCGAGAAAAAGCTGTAGGTATGTCTGCCTTAGGTATATCTTACACTTTTGAATTTAAGATGCAAAATTCCATTCGTTTTCATCTTTTTTTCCCACTTAGCTGACTTAATCAACTATTTGCATTAATTTTTCTAGTGAAGCTGGAGAGATGCTGGTTGATGGAGGTATGGATTCTTTTTAGAGACAGCTGTGATTTAGCTTTTTCTTATTTTCATTGAATTGGAAGGAGGGCACAGTTACGGTACAGTTCTCATGTTTGATAGCGAGCCTTTCCTTGCCTGTTTTGTGTCCAGACCCGTGTTTAGGGCCCTAAAAAATACTCCTAAGCTCTGTGATCCTGCCTTAAGACATGAGCACCTGGGGGTGACGGTGGTAGGATATAAAGCGTTCACTGCTGGACTCTTTTCATCGGTCATCTCTGCCCCAACCCCTTCTTCTTTCTGTAGGACTTTTTCCCCAAGTGGTTCTCTGAGAACCACGCGTTTTGTGATCATCTCATTGCAACTTACGCGTTCAGTCTTTTGAAAGTAATCTCATCTATGTTTTCATAGTGTAGATGGAGACGCTCTCATATCCTTCTAAAACAACAGGATTCTTGCCCAGGCCTGGTGGTTTCCAGAGTGTATCCTAGAATTCTCTGGCTCCTTGGAGTCTTACAGAATTTTACTGTCTATATTTTGGTTTTCTATGTAAAACTGCAAAACTCAGTTTGAAATAGCTTTAAAAAGTTCATGTTAAAGTAGACTCTGTAGTTCTGTAATGTTTTACTCAGGGATCTACAATCATATTACAGGATAGACCTTTTTAAAGTAAAACACATACGTAATTATAATAATTTCTTACTTTTATTTCTCATGTTCTTGGTTTGAATAGTGCTTCAGGCCTCACAATAGGAAGCTTGCTGAGGTTGAAAGCCTCAGGTTGTTTGAACAGTGTCTGGCAGGGGCTTCTGGAGGACACGGGGAAGAGCTGACAGGCGTTAAACCAAGGAAGCTGAGGTGGGGAGACACCTGCTGGATCTTAGGGTGTTGTGGAGCCTGGGGTTGGGTTTCCCTTGAGTCAGGGGGAATCAAATGTCTAAATATCCCTCTGGGCTCGCCTCGGTTTCCACCTCTCCGTACTCCTAGGAGAGCTTTCAGAGTTCCTTTCCTTTCCTCCCGTCACTCTCTCCTTTGCTGCTTCCATATTTACTGGTGGAGGCCTTAGTGATCGCAGTCTCTCTATTTACATAGAACATTAAGATCACAAATTTTTAAATTGTAAAATACATATAACGTAAGGTTTACCATTTTCACCACTTAAAATTGTGCAATTCAGGGGCGCTTAGTTTATTCACAGTGTGATGCAGCCAGCCCCATTATCTAGTTCCAGAACCTTTTCATCACCCCAGAGGGAAACTCCAGGCCAATTAAGCAGTCAATTTCCACTCCCCACCCCACCCCCCCCGTTCCCCCCCACCTCCGGCTCCTGGCAACCTCTAATTTACTTTGCAAGACCAAAAATTGTTGATGGTATTATAAATGAGGCCCACAGTCTAACCCACAGTTTCATGTTTTTCCTTATCACTCCTGTTTTACCACTCCAACCTCAATGCTAAACATTTTGGGATGTATCCCTCACACTTTTTTCTTATGGCTTGCACATGTATGTATTCACATATCTTTTTTTTTTTTTGGCAGTATGCGGGCCTCTCGCTGCTGCGGCCTCTCCCGTTGCGGAGCACAGGCTCCGGACGCGCAGGCTCAGTGACCATGGCTCATGGGCCCAGCCGCTCCGCGGCATGTGTGATCTTCCCGGACCGGGGCACGAACCCGTGTCCCCTGCATTGGCAGGTGGACTCTCAACCACTGTGCCACCAGGGAAGCCCCACATATCTTTGATTCATTTTCTCATTGCTTATGAATATGGGATTATAGTATACACATTCCTCTGCAACTAGCTCTTTTAAAATAGCTATTTTACAAATATCGCTCCGGTTTGGTGCACACAGCTTTAACTTATTCACTTTGCAGCTCTGTAATATTTCGTAGTGTGGATAGTCCATAAAGTACTCCATCATGCTGCTCTTGATGGCCATTTGAAGATTTAGCAATTAATCTAGAGAAAGTCTTGTGATAAGGACTGGGCAGATAGAAGTAGCCCTTTTTGTGTATTAGGACACGGAACATCAGAGAGAAGTGAAATCGTTTATCTTAAGTCACAGACATATGACTGCTCTACAATGTGGTTACTCAAAGTGAGGTCTTTTAAGAATCTAATTCCAGTGCATTTTCTCCACTATTGCATGCTGTTCCTTTACTTTTAAAGATAAATGCCCTTATTCTGTTGGCCATTTCTTTTTCTGGTCAACTCCCATCCTATTCCTGTGTGTGTCTAATCTTTCTTCTTCACTCTGTTCGCATAGCCTCAGTCATTTAGTATTTAGCAGTTCTGCAGTTGAAGTACCAATACCTCATTACTCCAGAAATGCTATATTGTAACATCTTGTTTAGAGTTAGAATTAAAAGACCCTTTAAAGATCCCTAAGGTGTGTTATATAACTGAAGGAAGTAGACCCAGTGTGGTTAAGTGACTTCCTTAAGTTCATACAGCTCGCCAGTGGTCAAAGCAAGATTTGAACCCATCCATCCTGAAATCGTATCTCATCACGGATGCCAGGTAGACAGCATCTTCCATTCCAGTTCCATGGACTGGAGCACCACGTGAGAAAGATTCTAAGACTTTGATTCATTAATGATGTCTGTCATGAATGGGAGAGGGGAGATGACCAAGTGTGGTACACGTGCCATTTACTGCCTGTGCCCCAGCACGCCACACTGACAGTGATGATTCTTGGATATGGCCAGAGAATTATTATACTTCAAGGGTTGCAAGAGTCAGCTTGGGGGACCAATCACAAAGTCAAGTTGAGGTCTTATGCATTATATGGCTTTTGGACTAGTTGGCCAACATTTGATTTAATTTTTTTAAGTGGTTGAATTATAAGTTGCTCACGGGGGCTGTTACTGGTGTCTTTATTCTAATCTTGGGAAGAGTGCTGACATTCCTAATATTTTATCCGCTTTTAGTTAACATATTGCTGCTGAATGTTGGGTTTGTGAATCCAACTTCTTTATTTTTTTCTGCAATCAAATATGGCTTTCTTTTGCCTTTGGAAGAAATGACACTGGTGTTAGTTAAATCCAGCCGTCTCAGCCTCAGCACTATGGATATTGGGACTGGATAATTCTTCCTTGTGAGAGGGGGTATTCGGTGCACTGTAGGATGCCTAGCAGCATCCTGGCTTCTACCCACTGGAAGCCAGTATCCCTGCACCTCAGTCTTGACGCTTGTGAATTCCTCCAGACATTGCCAGATACCTCAGTGGCAAAAATCACCCCTGTAAGATATCCACTGGGTTAAACTGATGCATGCTTTAAATTGGTTGTAATACATTTTTAAAAAGGTTATTTTCTCTGTAGCCCATTTGTATTTCAGGTGTTGGAAGTGACAGCAAAGCATGAAGGAAAACAAACACTCATTATCTTGAAAAAGACAGTAGGATGCTTTGCTTCCTTGTAGTACTGAATAGAAAAACCTCAAGTATAGAAGCTCATTTTGTAACAATAGGTGGCACACTACTACCAAAAGCTGCTTCAGAAAGTGGATGGAGAAGACAGTTTTATGAATAAATGTATTTCAACCCATTTTTATTAGCAATATCGCCAACTCCTTTTATCTTTCTTTTAAAAGGATATTCTACTTTAACAGTGCTTCTACTGTTAGAATTTTATTCTTAAAAACGAGTACAAATTTGCCACTTAGTGGAAAATAACAACCTATAATAATATAGTGTTTATAATAAAAAGACGATATCATCATGGGAATAAACCAAATTAACATTGAAATGTCAATTATTTTTTCAGTGCAGTACAGAAGAAGACATTTTTTGCCTTTTCTAGGATGTTAGGTGTTCCATGTGTAATTTTTGGAGCAGGTAAATGCATTTTTCCTCACTATTAGTACTTTAGTTAAGAAGCTCACTAGTATTATATGTGGCTTCTGTTGAAACGTCGTCACCAGATGCCAGCTGTGGGGACTGAGATTGTGGCAGCCCAATGCCTCTACTGTACTTGTAAAATATCCTAAACTTCTAATTATGATGCCTTCATGTGTAATTGGATCAGACTATAAATTGAATTTTAAAGGTAATAACTGTGGTGCCTATATCTTGCATGATAGACTAGTTCATTACAAACTCCTTTTAATGAACTGTCCACTAATAAATTTAAGGATAAGGACTGTCCTTTTCTGTTCCTGTTTTGGTAAACGTCACTTACAGTGTTTTGCATATGCAGGTCGTGATGAAAAAATTAGAAGTAAAGACAAAAAATTTCCTGAATGAGTATTGAGATTTTTATAGTTATGCCTATGTGACTTGCTTAGGGGTTGGTTTTTAAAAACTTGAAGTGGAATAAAGGTAAATCTAGTGGAGATTCTCAAAAAGAGCGATAGCCTGCTTTTTCAAACTAATTCTGTTTAAAATACATTTTAACATTAACTGTGTGGCTTACGGAATCTTAGTCCCCCAGCCAGGGATTGAACCTGGGCCCCCAGCAGTGAAACTGCTGAGTCCTAACCACTGGACTGCCAGGGAATTCCCAACATTAACGTTTTAAAATATTTAAAGATGCTTGGATGCTTCATCCTAAGAATACTTTTGATCATTTATTACATACCTACTGTGTGCCAGGCATTAAGACCTTAGGGAGTATTTTCTCACCGTAATCCGTAAAATAATTTTGTAGGAATGAGGAAGTTGAGTCCCAAGGAGGATTATTAACTAGCTCATGTCACACTGTTAACTGAATCACAGAGCTGAGATTCAAACCAGGTCTGATTTTATTTATTTATTTATTTTAAATGATTTGTTTTTACTTCATTGACTTTTTATTTCCTTCTTTCAGTTTTCTTCTGCTTTTATTCAATGGTTAGTCTTCTAACTTCTTTTTTTTTTTTAACACCTTTATTGGAGTATATTGCTTTACCAATGATGTGTTAGTTTCTGCTTTATAACAAAGTGAATCAGCTATACTGATACATATATCCCCGTATCTCCTCCCTGTTGAGGCTCCCTCCCACCCTCCCTATCCCACCCCTCTAGGTGGTCACAAAGCACTGAGCTGATCTCCCTGTGCTATGCAGCTGCTTCCCACTAGCTATCTATTTTACAACTGGCAGTGTATATATGTCCATGCCACTCTCTCACTTCGTCCCAGCTTCCCCTTCCCTATCCCTGTGTCCTCAAGTCCATTCTCTACATCTGCGTCTTTATTCCTGTTCTGCCCCTAGGTTCTTCAGAACTTTTTTTTTTTTTTTTAGATTCCATATATATGTGTTAGCATATGGTATTTTTCTCTTTCTGACTTACTTCACTCTGTATGACAGACTCTAGGTCCATCCACCTCACTACAAACAACTCAATTTCATTTCCTTTTATGGCTGAGTAATATTCCATTGTATATATGTGCCACATCTTCTTTATCCATGCAGCTGTCGATGGACACTTAGGTTGCTTCCATGTCCTGGCTATTGTAAATAGTGCTGCAATGAACATTGGTGGTACATGACTCTTTTTGAATTATGGTTTTCTCAGGGTATATGCCCAGTAGTGGGATTGCTGGGTTATATGGTAATTCTATTTTTAGTTTTCTAAGGAACCTCCATACTGTTCTCCATAGTGGCTGCATCAATTTACATTTCTGCCAACAGTGCAAGAGGGTTCCTTTTTCTCCACATCCTCTCCAGCATTTATTGTTTGTAGATTTTTTGGTGATGGCCATTCTGACTGGTGTGAGGTGATACCTCATTGTAGTTTTGATTTGCATTTTTCTAATGATTAGTGATGTTGAGCATCCTTTCATGTGTTTGTTGGCAATCTGTATATCTTCTTTGGAGAAATGTCTATTTAGGTCTTCTGCCCACTTTTGGATTGGGTTGTTTGTTTTTTGGATATTGAGCTGCATGAGCTGCTTGTATAATTTGGAGATTAATCCTTTGTCAGTTGCATCGTTAGCAAATATTTTCTCCCATTCTGAGGGTTATCTTTTCATCGTGTTTATGGTTTCCTTTACTGTGCAAAAGCTTTTAAGTTTCATTAGGTCCCATTCGTTTATTTTTATTTCCATTGCTCTAGGAGGTGGGTCAAAAAGGATCTTGCCGTGATTTACGTCATAGAGTGTTCTGCCTATGTTTTCCTCTAAGAGTTTGATAGTGTCTGGCTTTACATTTAGGTCTTTAATCCATTTTGAGTTTATTTTTGTGTATGGTGTTAGGGAGTGTTCTAATTTCATTCTTTTACATGTAGCTGTCCAGTTTTCCCAGCACTACTTATTGAAGAGACTGTCTTTTCTCCATTGTATACTCTTGTCTCCTTTATCAAAAATAAGGTGACCATATGTGCGTGGGTTTATCTCTGGGCTTTCTATCCTGTTCCATTGACCTATATTTCTGTTTTTGTTCCAGTACCATACTGTCTTGATTACTGTAACTTTGTAGTATAGTCTGAAATCCGGGAGCCCAAATCAGGTCTTGTTTTAATTTACCCTTTATCTCAAATCATGGAATGTCACAGCAAGGAAAAATCAGAGTCAACACGAAATAAAGTCTTACTTCTTCCCATACCTCTGTCCCCCTTTTTCTCCTTCTTTTAGGTATGGAAAACTTTGTTCAAGCAAAATCATATGGGAGACCTGTATACAACTGATAAAAGGAGAACTTCTTGCTTGAGGCCGCTGGGGGAATCCATAGTTACTGCTGCTAGGAGTTTGGTTTGTTAACTACTTAACTGGTCAAGACTCTTGATATTTTTTCTTTGAAAGAAGCAAGAGGATTTAAGAATGGAAAGGCTGGTGAATGATAAGTGTGTTGAATAGTTGTAAGAACTAATGACCTTAACCTAGCACCAGCTCTTCTTCTCTTGTGCCCTCAGTTTTGAGCAGTAGAACACATTATTTGTTAAATCATCATTTCCTTTTAAAATTTAATAAAATCTGGAAAAACACTGAGGGATTCCAGTTTGTACATCAATCCATAAAATCATGAATGATTGCTGTGTCATGCTAGTAAAGACATTGAGATACACAGGAGGAAACATTTTACATACATTTCAGAATGAAAAGTCCTGCCTCAAGGTAGGATGTGAAATTGAAATAGTTGATATGAGTGCTGGACTGAGAAGGAAATCCTTCTCTTAAATTTTAGTATGTCCCCCAATCATTATATTTCATCTTGTTGACAATTGCTCCTGTTTTCCTCTGCTGTCATAGACTCTTAGATAATTCCTTCCTTGCCATTAGGGGGATAAAATGGCTTTTTTTCTGTAAGGCATAGAGGTATAGCTGATTTTTTAAAATTAAAATTTTGAGGTAACTGATGCTTCACATGTAGTTGTATACTTTCCCTAGTTTCTTCCATTAGTAACATTTTGCAGAATTAAGGTATAATATCACAACCAGGAGCTTGACACTGATACAATCTACCCGTCACATTCAGATTTCCAGCTTTTTGTACTTGTGTGTGTGTGCACACACTCGCAAATGTGTGCACATTGACACATGGGCATATTAAGTTCTATATAATTTTTATCACCTGTGTAGGTTCATATATCCACTACCACAGTCAATAGATCCAACCCCACAAGGGTCCTCTGTGTTGCCTTTTTATACCCACACCCACCTTCCTCCTAGCCTCCAATCCCTGACCCTGGCAACCTCTAATCTATCTGCCGTTTTTAACATTTTGTCCTTTCAAAATATTATATGAATGGAATCAAACAGTAAGTCACCTTTTTGGATTGGCTTTTTCCACTCAGTCCAGTTTTCTAGTGAATCATCCAGATTGTTTAGTATATCAATCAATAAGCGGTTTCTTTCTTTGCCAATTTAAGGAAATATGGACTGTTATTTTAAGACGGTCCTTTAGGAAGCCAGCTTTTATTACGATCGTTTCAGTGACTTAAGTTGTCAAAGGCAGGTTGTATGCTATAATTGTCGTTCTCCAGACTGTCCACTGAGTAGCTTTTATTTCGTCCAAAAAAACTGGCACAGACATGGCTCCTCGAAGCTTTTGTCAACCTGGGGGCCAGAAAACAAAACCCTGCAAAGACATTGATTGAAGATACCAGGGTAGGAGGCAACCCTTGAGGGCAGAAGATGCTGTTTGCCTTTGACTTTCTTGCCATAGTGCTGTTCATGGAGTCCTGTCCTTTGTCCTCAAAGCTTTGTGGAAAGGCTCTACATGAAAGATGACGCAGGGGCCACCAAAGAGGCTTGTCTTTGTTGTTGTTTAGGTGGAAAGTATTGTTTTCTGCTATTGGCAAAGTAATTTTCAACTCTAGATGAGCCCGGATCAGTCGCAGTAGTTTTCACAAGCCTTATAGGAAGGCGTAGGCTGGTGTTAATTAGAAATGGGAGAGGAGAACGTGTGTTGGCATATACTCAGTCAGCTTGGGGTTCCTTCTGGAGGCTGGGGCGCTCCTCAGTGGTCTTGGCTACAGTAGGGCAGTTGGTGCATGCGATGCCACGGGGTTTTATTATGCTATTTCGATTTCTGCCGTGTACCCTGATGGTAGGGGTGCACTGCTGGTTTAGACATGCCTTATGAGTTGTGAAATTAGATTGAAAGGATTTTATAGGGGCAGAATTAAGATGGGACATAAGCAGAGGCTGAAGGGGTTCTTACACTTTGAAATTGCATCATCATGTGATAAATGTATTGAAAACTTTTTTATATTGTCACCTAGAAAAATGGCCTCCCTTGAACTTTGGCCAAGGAACCCTAGTTAATATTAGAGGGTTATTGTTAATAATGTGGGTGTTTCCCAGACTTAAAGAGTGGCAGAATACAGTTACCTTTACTTATCTGGACTTTGTTTTCTAGGTCTGCTCGTAAAACATCCACTGCAAGGCATTTCCCTCCTGTTTCTTAGCTTCTGTCTGCTATCAGACCAGTTAGTATTTCTGCAAAGACTTAAGGTGGTAGCTTGTTGGAAAGTTTTAAGTTCCTTCCTAATATGTGATCCTGGGTGTGACATTGAACCTCTTGGGGTCTTAATTGCCTCAATGTAAAATAAAAGATTAGGTTTCACTAGGTGATCCCCAAACACCCCTTCAGTTTTCGCAGTGAGTAAAATCTGTGGGTGTGAAGTAGGAGACCTGCTGCCTTTTTCTGAATCCAGGTTGATGAGACAGCGCGGTTGCCCGGAACGTTTCGTGGAGACCCAGGAAGTGCCCCTGATGAAAGCAGCCAGTCTCCTCGGGTTGCTGGTGCTCAGGTTCAGACACGGGGTGGGCGTGTCTGATAATAAGTTGACAGTGACCTGGTGCTGTGGAATCACCCTTCTTCACCCCTCTCCTGCCTGACCTGTGCACCTGCCTTGGTGATGTCAACGAGAGCTTTTAGGTGGTGGGCATTTAGGTGTTCACTATAAAATTCCTCCAACTTTGTTGTATGTTTGAACATTTTCTAAATAATATGTAGGGGAAAAAATCTAGTGGGAATTTTATTGCTTAAACTTCAGGACCAAATCAGAGTATATTTAGTTGCAGGTCTTAATAGCATAGTCTTAATTCCTAGCTGTTGCAGGCTCTTCATCAGGGCACTCCTCTGGAGTGACAGGTGTCTACAGGGCAGGAATTTGTAATCGGTGAAGCATGCCTCCACATTCCCTTAATCTTCTCTGCCTACCTGCTGTGTAAGGCAGTTTATCCTGGCTTTCCATCATGGGGCTCCGGAGTCCCATGTTACCTTGAGCAACATGACTTTGGGTTGCCAAGACAGGGCTCTGCTCCTGCTTGCTCTTTGCAAGCCTTGGATGGGTTTTTTGTTTTGTTTTGTTTTTTTCCGTGTTGTCATTAAATACCGAACAGGTCATTTAAAGTGGTAAAAGAAAGGTCAGCTTTGCATGTGTAGTGAGTGTGCAATTCAACTTTTTTTCACTTTCACTAGAAGAGAGTTCAGCAGTAAGAATGTTAACCTGGAATGAACCTCAGAGGCACCTTATGTATTTAGCAGAACTCACTCGTCAGTGCCAACTCTGAACACGTTGCCCAAGGTTAGGTTCATGCTGGTTAAGGAAAATAGCAGTAGAGCTAGGTAGCTCTGGGTCCCAATCCTATATCGTACCCTCTCCTAAGTTCTGGAACTTCAGACACTTAGTTAAGTCATTTAACTTCTTTGCATCCCCTGTTCTTCTCTGTTGTAAATTGGGGATAATAAAATTACTTAACCACATGAGATTTTTATGAGAACAAAGCCAAGCATTCCCTCCCTGTGCACCTGTCATTGATAATGATCAGTGAATGTTAGCTAGGGTGGTAGAATTCTTTCCTGCCACGTAATTATGACCTATTCTTTCATGTTACTCCTTTATTTGCCCAGGATTTCATTCAATAGCCCAGGAGACAAAAGTGTTCTAATATCTCACAGCACGGTAGGGACTTCGTCTTGTGATACTGGTCTCTAAAGATGTCTGTCTTTGATAGGTCGGTCAGTGGATCGTGTGCCCCCTGACCCCTGATAACTGGGTGTGGAGAGTCCCAGTCTTCTAATGCTGCTTAACTGTAAGCAAAGCAGTTAAATTGAGCATCTCAGGGATTCTGGTAGACTTAAGACAAATCTCAGGGGGATTAGGAAACCAGAGTCATTTGCTTGTCACTTGATCTTTCTCTAATAAACTATCAAGTTCAGCTTTGCGTGGTGAACTGAATTAGTTTTAGCTCTTAATTTTTCACCTTGCAGCTGTGATTTCCTCACGACCATTGCCGTCTTTAAATCCGCCTCACCAGCCACCCGGAGCATTCAATAACCCGGGTGTTTTAAGGTTTTCTCTTCAACATCTGTGCTTTGGAAATTGAGAGGAAATGACAGATTCGAAAGGCCCTTGGAAGGAGGCAGAGTGGACCACGGGATCCTCCAGCTCCTTGTAACCTGTAGTGTCTGTATCTTATTCTTCCCGGATTGTTCCCCGGTGTTCCTCTCCGTGCTATTTCAGTGGTTCTGCAGAAGGTCTCTTGTGAGATTTCCGTGTCTTGGAAGGGCTGTCCGTGCCAGCATGCCACTGTCACCCAGGCATGTTCAGTCATTCCCTCATCCACCCACTCTGAGACCATTGCCCTCCAGTTCTGTTCCCTCCAGAGCTGTGGGCACAAGCGTTTGGCTGTGTCTGGGTGTCCGGAGAACAGGGGTCATTTCTGCTGATCGGTGGGGATGATGGTGCTTCTTAGTCCAGAGGTAAACTGGGGAGTTGCTTCATGTAGGTGGCGAGGGTATCTCTGGGGTCAAAACCAGTGCAGCTTAGAATGCTCTCATTCAGCGTCTGTTCTCAACTCTGTCGTGTCAACCTCCATGACAATAGTGACAGTAACCGTAATAATAATAGCAGCTACCAATTAGACAGCTGCGTGCTTCCGTCATCTCATTGTATTCCCTAAAAGTCACGGGAGGAAAGGACTATTATTCTTCCCATTTCCTATCTGAGAAAACTGAGTGCTAGAGCTCTCAGTCCAAAGCACATGTCTAGTAAGTGGTGAAGCCAAGATTAGAACTCGGGCAGTCTCTACCCCATGCTCAGTGACTGTGCATTATTCCCCGACTGTTATTTTTGGTGGAGTAAGTGGGGCAGGGCTTCTGCCCTGATACAGATGGCCTCTTATCATAATATAATCATCCTATTTTGGACTAGGACACTCCGCATGCTGACAGGGCAGGTGGCAGCAAGCTACTTCCACTCCGTGAGCAGGGCAGAGCCTGTCTGCCTTCTCATTGACTGAGCTTTCCTGCTTTGCTGTGTGTGCGCCTGCTGCCACTGGGGCCAGATCTCCGAGCCGAGCCCACTGCCCCAAGGATAAAGTGTATTTCCTCTGATGGCCCTGTAGCCGGGGCAGCCACAGAAGGCCTGGGGTGTTGTCCTGGGGTCATTTTATGTCTGCTTTATCTGTACTCTTCTAGGAAATGCTGAGATTCAGCAGTTGTTCAAGAGGTACTGACGTCTGATTATCACCCTGTAGGCTCTTGCCATAACAAGTCTGCAAAGTTAAGCCAGTGCTGATCCAGGCCTCCTTTGCCAGTCAGAGGGACTCTGGTTTGTTTATAGGTATAATCGTCAATCTTATATGGACCAATGTAAGGATCTTGTGAAGGCTCTGGTGGTACAGTTTTACAAATGAACCAGGGAACTCCTCTGTGCCTGCTTCCATGTGTGGATGGGTAATTCATGCAGTGCCATTCCCGCTGCATCTAGGAACGGGCTGACTCTGCTTTGCCCACTCTTTAGGGACACTGCCTCCAATACTGTCACCGGATATCGTTTTATTATTCGACACTGCCTATTAAACCTTTGTACTTCCCCTTTCCTGCTCTTGATGCACGTGAAGATACGCCCCTCATTTTGCCCCTGGTACACACACTTCTATTTGCACTTGACCATGATGGCTTTCCTTAACTGTAATGTCATAGAGGATCAGGAGGTGGTGTTGGTTGGGAACTGGAAGGCTTCTGCTTGCCCCTGTCCACACAGGTGTGGGACTGAGACTGGGGCTGAGGACCGGACGGGAAAAGGGGGAGCACGTCCCCATTGTAGAACATCTGGCTGGGATTTAGGAGAGGGAAGTGAGCATAGCTCCTGTCTGTAAAAATTACAGTGTTACAGAGTTTTGCCCTGTTTGGAACTGGTTGCTCTTTTATCCTAGCAGAGACTTGCGTTTGTGAGAAGAGAGAGCACAGGAGTGCTGGGGCCCGGGATCACGGCAAGACTTGACGGGAAACTCCAGGCTTGTTGGCTGGGTCGAACATCAGCCTTTGAGCCAAGAGTTGTTCTTCGTCAGGTTGCCCAGGATTGGGAAGGGAGCTATAGTACCAGATGGCCTCTTGGCCCCAGAAGTTCCTTCTGGAGCCGATCACGGTTTCCTGTCACTGTGATTCAGCAGCAGCAGGCATTGAGGGCGCCCTGCTGGGTGCCTGGCATGGCCAAGGAGTGGCTGCTTATGGAGACGTACCAGGGGTCCCCCGTTGAGCTGACGTGGTTGCCTGAAGTGAGAATGGTTAACTGGGTAACTGGTGGAAGCAAAAAGCCAAGGGAAGCAGGTCCCTGCTGGGTAGCTGGTTCATTGTAAGGGGCTGTGCGTATAACGTATAGCAGGCGCCGAAGGGGGTGACCTTTCCAAATGTGAGTCTTTCTCCTTCTCTTCTTTCTCTCCTTTTTGTTTTATAATAACAACAGCTTTCACTATTCTTTGCTCTTTATGAACCATACACTAAGCTCTTCCCATCCGTTATTCATTTGATCTTTTCATGACTCCTGTCTTCATGTTAAAAATAGGGAATCATTTTGGGACGTGACAGAAGTGGAGCCTTGGGCAGGTCTAACTCCTTAACAACCCAAGCCCTTACCCTGTGCCTCTTCTCCATCTCTCTGTGCAGCTCCCTCCCTAACTCAGGGATTCCTTGAGCATTCATCCTGTATCAAGTTGGTGATGGAGTTCCTGAGACAAGGGACATAACCCTTCTCTTAAGGAACTCAAAATTGAATTGTGTAGGAAACGTACATGCATCTGACCCTTTGAAGGTGAGGGAAAGCCCAGGACGGTGTGGGGCCCATTGGTGAGTTCCCGCCTGTGCCTGGGGCCTGGAAGTGGGTTATAAAGTTTGAGCGCAACGGTCTTTCTTCCACTGGGAGTCTGAGCCCTTGGGGCCTTGCTGGGGTGAGCACCTTTCTCCTGGCAGCGTAGAGCATGCGTTGCTGATGTGGTCCCCTTCCTCTGTGGCTGTCCTGTGGATGTGGTTTAACAAGTAGCATCGGCTAGGCACACCCCTGTGCTTAAGGTCTCCTGTTTTACTTAAGCCTCCTCCCTCTGCCCTCCAAATTCTCCCTTTACAAAGGAGAAGAGAAGGGACATGTCTTGAGACCCGGCTTTGTGCCAGGCTCTGGACTGGCCATTTAAAATGTTAGTTATATCATCCCCATAAAAACTCTGTAATGGATCATGTTTTGTCTTATCCAGTGGTAGAAGAGCCCCAAGATCAGAGAATGGTCAGGTACCTTTATGACACTTCTTTGCCCACAGCCCTCTTGTGCTTCCTTTTCTCTCTCAGAATTGATCCCACAATCCCTAAGTTCTAGAACAAAGGCCTTCTGGAGCCTTGCCCCTGTTGGTCTTACTGACTTCACATTCCTCCCAGTTGGCCCCAGCACCCTGGCCTCCCTGCTGTCCCTGGATGGGCTGTGTTCTTCCACCCGGGACCTTGGATTTCAGTGCCCTCTCTTGCCTCCCTGTCCCTTTCCTGTTCCTCTCCCCGCCTTCTGGGCTCTCTCCTCTTTTCGGTTAAATTTTTCCCATGTGAGTTTGATTTTGAAGGTTTTGATGGGCAAAGTGAACACATTTAGCGTATAGAATTGCCCTGAGGCTAATTTGTAACAGAAAATTGTTTGCAAAGCGATGGATTTTTTTTGTTTGAGTTAGCACAAGTAAAGCAAACAAGTCAGGGTCAAGGTCAAATACTGTTTCTTGCAGTTTTTGAAGTTCCTAGGGCCAGGCTCTCTAGATCTCATATTATTTGGAATTCCTTTGGGCATTGGTCTTTGTACCTGAAAGAGCCTCATATTTAATTCAGCAGGCACATTTATAACAAGGTCTTATAATGATGAGACCTTGATGACTTGCTCAGATTTTTTTTTTAGATTTTAGCAGGATTAGGGGATCTCTGGCTTTGGGGTCGGTCACCTCTAAGAACTTTTTTGGTAAAACAAGCCTGTTCTCTTCTGTGGCCTCCCTGCTTTGCACACTTTGAGGAGGATGGATAGAATTTCACTTGCTAATCACTATGGCCTTTCCTGCCGCTGATTTTATTTTTGCTCTGATGTACCTGTTATTGGTCCATTCACCATAGATTTGCTGTCATTTGCACCTCAAACAGTGACGCTGTCTCTGAGGGACTGAGTTCAGAGGATGTGTAGACCCAGATCTCTCTACAAGGAGGTTTCCCACTTTTTCGAAGCATCTCCATGTATAATATTTCAGAATTCATTTTCTATGTTGACTTAGGGGTGTCCTTCTACAAATCCCTGGGCGTGGTCCTCTTTTGCGAGAAGCACAGAACAAAAAGAACATCTGGCGGTCGGCCTGTGGGCAGATCTTTGTGAGAAATACAATTACATGTCTGTATTTGGGCTGCAGGACTAAAAAAAATGTTGAAACCCCAAGGGAATATTTGCTTCTCATTTGGGTGACTGCACGCTTTTCAGATTCTGCCAAGAGAGTCTTTAATGTGTTTGCCTGCGAGCGACCCAAAGTTGTCTGCGGTGTGCTTGGTCCCCCTTGACTGACGCGTCCTTGGCTCGGTCGCTTCAGTGTTCCTTGTGACTGTCCTGTCCTCCCCTCCCTCTGGTGCCCCTGCCACTCCCACCCACCCTCCTCGTCCTCTGTCCCTCCTACGTGTCATCCCCAGTGATTGAACTTTCATCAGGCACAGGCCTTCTGCGTAAACACCTTTCTCAGTACGTGTTGAGATGAGATAGGCTCTGGGAGGCTCAGTGCAGGGATGCGTGGACCTTCTCTGGAAAGGGGCTGGATGGTAACTGATTGAGGCTTTTGTGGCCCCTCGTTTTGGTTGCAGCTCTTCAACTCTGCTGCTGTAGCACAGAAGTCGCCCTGAGATGTTATGTAAATGAATGAATGTCGCTCTGTTTCAGTAAAATTTAATTTACAAAAGCGTGGCTGGACTGTGTTTGGCTTGTGGACTATAGTTTACTTGGGGAGATGAAATCACTCATCTAAGAATATGAAGCTAATACGTGCCAGGGGTACACTGTGAACCCCTGCTGTTCAATTTTGAAGTGTCTGTGTTGATCTTCTCTGCACTTCACGAGAGACCTATGGGACTTAACTTATTTGAGCCTTTCTCTTTTCTCCTAGGAAAATGCAGTTAATGGTTTTTTTGTTTTGTTTTGTTTTTTAAAGGTTATTGTAAGAATCAAATAACATGGGATAAGAAAGTGTTAGTTGAATAAATAATGATATTACAGAGAAAAATAGGTTTCTAATACATGGATAACTATCAAATAAAACTTTCTACATTTTCCTTTGACTTCTAATTACTGAAATGCTAATTAGTGGGTAAATACACTTATTTATGTTATCGAATAAAAAACACAGATGTGCCTGTTTATTAGCCTTTGTATACATCAAGGAATGTGTTCATCAAAGTGATATTATTAACTATTTTTACAGAGATCTTTCTAGCTTTTCAGAGTGTGTCCCTTCACTGAGCACAGACTTGTCACCCCATCCCTTATTCCAGGGAGCAGTTGATAAAGCAATAATTATATGCCACTTACTGGGTGCTTATGCAAATTCGTGTGGTTTCCGTTTTTTGTTTTTTGTTTTTTGTTTTTTTCGGCACGCGGGCCTCTCACTGCTGTGGCCTCTCCCGCTGCGGAGCACAGGCTCCGGACACGCAGGCCCAGTGGCCATGGCCCCCAGGCCCAGCCGCTCCGCGGCACGTGGTATCCTCCCAGACCGGGGCACAAACCCGTGTCCCCTGCATCGGCAGGCGGACTCTCAACCACTGCGCCACCAGGGAAGCCCTGGTTTCCGTTTTTATGAAAGGATAACGTGTGTATAAAGTGAACTCACTTTCACTGTTCAGCTTAATGATACGTGTGCTGATGTTCAAGCAACAACCACCCAGATGGATGCAGAGACTGTCCCCGGCCCCTCATAAAGGTTCCCTTGCAGGCTTTCCTTATTTGTAAACTCCCCTCTCCCAGAGGGAACCACCCTTCTAATTTCTGTGACCATTTGAGTTTTGTCTGTTCTTGATCTCCTACAAATGGAATAATATGATATGTACTTTCTGTGCCTAGATTTTTCTCTCAGCATTTCTGTGAGATTTGTCTGTGTTGTTACTTACACTTACATAGTTTGTTCTCTTTTTGCTGTGTCCTGTTTTGTTGCATGTTTGTACCACAATTTACTTATCTGTGCTCATTTTTGATGGGCATTCCTGTTGGAGCCTACAGGAAATAAATCTGTGAACTTAAATATGTTATTTTGGTGAACATGTATATTTTTTAATTTCTCTTTGATATATAAATTAGTATTGCTTGTGTTAGAGGAGATCAGAGTGTGTGTATTTGAGGGGTGTTTAAGAGCCATAGTGAGAGTTTTATTCCAGGTGTGTGCGTATTAGGAATTTCAAGATAAAAACACTTAAATATGTAATTCTGGAAACATTTCAAGTATTTTTTTAAATGAGGGAGTAAACAATGACCATGCGTATTGTCTTAGTTAATTAAAATATAATGTGATGATTTAAAATCATCCAAGCAAGAATACATGTGAAGTACAAAATGCTCAGCCTTATCATTTACATTGTTTTAGGGAAAAAGTGTATATATATATATATATATGCTATTGTACAAATATCATTGTTTTCTTGCCTTTTTTTGGGAGTATGTATATAAATAGTTTTAATACACAATACACTTCGCTGATGCTGAGTTTTCCATTGTAAAGTGGGAAACATGATTCTTACCCCCCAGTTTTGAGCGTCAGATGGTTATATAAAATCTGTGACAGTGCTGTATAAACTGTAAAGTTCTCCTGAAATGTTGGTTAAAACAGAGGCAGTCATAAAAATAATAACAACTGGGTTGTATGAGGCTTCCTCTTGTGAAATAAATTACCATTTATCATTCACCAAAAGTTCACTTAGTGAATACGACTAGGAAATTTTGTTTAAAAATTGCTCTTTAGAAAATCAGCAGTGGAATAGAGTTAGAGATGATTCAAATCAGAAGTTTTAGGAAAAGCAGGGGATTTTTTTTTTTCTTTCAGATTGTCAGGCTCTCTGTGCCTCAGTTTCCTTGTTTCTAAAACAGAGGGACAGTAAGTAGAGTGTCTTGAAGGTCCCTTCCAGCACTCCAGTTTATTCACCCTCCCTTTTATTGTTAAAAGCATGAAAATGCTGACACTCCACTGGGTATTTGACTCTAGTAGAGAAAATACCATCTGTGGGCCCAGTTGGATCATGGGGTGGATCGTTTGACAGAATCTGTAGTAACTTCATGAAAAGAAGAAAGTTTGTATTTAAAAATACTTGTTTTGTCTCTCCTGCCAGGACTGAATTGTCCTGTTCGGACCTGTTTAGTTCCAGCTTGAATACCTTAAAAGTGACAAGTTTGCACAGGGGAAAAGGAGAGAGACCTGTTTCTCTCTAGCCTTAAGATTTAGAATTCATCTTGTGTCCTGCTAACCAGTCAATTCCAGGGTAGGAGCCATTGGTCGTCAGGGCAGCGGATTGTGGAAATATTTTAAACCTGAGTGTTTTTGCCTAGCATTTCAGAAGCCAAGCTCAAAGCTCTCGACAGCTGAAAATACCCCCTCGCTCTATGCAACCAAGATGCAGGCAGCTGATTCTAGGATCACAGAGCTTTTCCCATATACTCCATTTACTGTTGAAACCTCAGTAAGAGAAGCACTTCTCAAAACGTCTTGCTATGGAGTGGATTGGGCCAAATAAATAATATTTCTTGTGGAGACAACACGCACTTGTATTAAGGACAGCCTCTGTAGTGCAGTGGGTGTTTGAAACACATAAGATTGTTGGTTCTGGAGTTAACAATGAATTGCTTTTGTAGAGTTTGGCCCCGCGTCTCTGTAGCTTTAGGATCTGGGACAAATTACTTCTTCCCTCTGAGCCCCGATTTCCCCATCTGTAAAATGGGATCACACTTAGTTCTGAGGCTGGTTTGATGATGCCGGCAGTGCTTGCCTTGCCTGGCCCTTTGTAAGTGCTCACTCGGCATTCGCCATGATCATCCGTGAGGTGTATCATTATATGTATATAAAGGGTCATAATAATCTCTTCTCGGTGAGCTGGGCCAGGGTGTGTGTGAGACTTCTGCATGTCTAGTTTGTGTGTTCCCAGGAGAATCCAGAAGTCGTGGCCCAAGTAGAATACCCAGGCTGGCAAAACAACTACATTTGAAAAGAGGAAGAGCCTTTCCTTGAAATTACAGTTCTCATTTAAGATCCATTTTTAGAAAATCTGAGGAGTTGGTTTTGAATCAGACCCATCCATCACTGGAATGAGGAAGAGTTAGAAAGGGAACCAGTTGAGTTCCCAGATGTGACTTTTTTCTCTTCCCATTTCAGAAGAGTCATTGGGTTGGAGCAAATGGAGTCAACCATTTGGGGAAGCTGTTCACCAAAGTTGAAGATTTCTCTGCTTCATGAGCAGATAATTCCATTTGTAGCTTAGAGAACCTCTTGATCCATGTAGCCTGGGCGACATGTGGAATGTTCATCACGGCACAATTTGTCCTGCAGAAAACTGGCTACAACCTGAACAACTTAACGCCAGGCAGTCAGTAAATTTATGTGGTGTATTCATACCTTGGGGGACCAAGCAGCTGCTAAAATGAATAAACAAGACCCATAGATCAACATGGCTGAACTTTTAGCTTTACCTATAACATTTCATATCTTTAATGTTAACACAAATCTAAGGCAAATAAACCGGAACATTAAATCCTCTTAAGTGAATGGTGGTAGCTCTATGGCCGTCAGTTGTATTTTTTCTGGGCATTAGAAACCTTTCTTTTTTTTTTTTTTTTTTTTTTTTTCTTTTTGCGGTATGTGGGCCTCTCACTGCTGTGGCCTCTCCCATTGCGGAGCACAGGCTCCGGACGCGCAGGCCCAGCGGCCATGGCTCACGGGCCCAGCCGCTCCGCGGCATGTGGGATCCTCCCAGACCGGGGCACGAACCCGCGTCCCCTGCATCGGCAGGCGGACTCTCAACCACTGCGCCACCAGGGAGGCCCTAGAAACCTTTCTTAATTTTAGATAGAGGGTAGAAAAAAAGAAAAGTACTGTAGGATGGGTTATGGGTTGCATTTGGCATTTATGTTTATGTTATAAAGTATGATTTCCTTCAGGAAGATAAGTTGGTAATGTGTGGTACAATCAAGTGTTTTGTGTGAACGTGGGTATGTTTTTTTTGCCAGTGGCGAGGGGAGGTAGGTAGTTTTTTCCATCCCATTTCTCTCCTTCCCAGGAAGACATTTTTGCCCATTAGCTCTCTATTGTGACTAAGAATGAGGGACAGTTCCAAAGGCGGTATAGATGAGCAGCTAAGTGATCAGGACGCTGAGTCAGCTTTTCTGGGTTCACGCCGGTTGCCACCCCTAATGACCGTGCCGTAAGAAGCAGGAACCTCAACCTTCTCCTGCCCCGTTGCCTTGCCTCTCTGTCCAGCACCGTCCCGTAGAGTAGTGGGTAGTGAATGGATTTATTTCTGTTGATTCAAATCCTAGACAGTGTTTGACACAGAAGAAATGTTGGCTGTTTTTATTATTACAGTTTGCTGTGGGACAAGGCGCTCTGAAATCACTCACAGACCCTAGCAACAGAAGCTCTGAGTCAGACTGTCCCAGCCACAAGAATGCACAGCCCAGCGCCCTGAGCCAGTGCCCTTTCCTCCACCCTCCACTCATCTTGACAGCTCAGGCTCTCCCAGGCCAGTGTCATAAGCAAGGGCTGCCCCCGTTCCCTCTATTCCAGGCCTTGAGAGGTGGGCTTGGCCTAGCAGCCTGTGCTGGATTCTCTCCACCAACTTTGGGAAGCTCATCTTCTCAAGTCTGGCCGGGGTTTGATGTGTTTCTCTCCAGGATTTTATCTAGCTTATGCAAATAGGTTTTCAGGGTTGCTGATGGGTTGCATATTTAAAGGCACCAGGATAATTTCAAATTTGTAGGTGCTTCTGGGATAGGGGTACATTTTGGGTCAGAGAGGTGAATGTCTTCCTTTGCACTTAAATACCCACAACACTTTTTTCTCTTCTTCCTTCCTTCTCCTTTTACTGACACACACACACACGCACACACACACACACACACACTCTCACTGACTTTAAATTTGTAGGACTTGTTTGGGACAGTGGTGGGTTCTCGACCAGGGGTGGTTATGTCCCCTAGGACACATTTGGCGACATCTGAAGATAATGTTGATTGTTATGACTTGAGGTGGAGGACAGTGCTACTGGCATCTAGTGGGTAGAGGCTAGGGATGCTGCTAAACACCCTAAAACGCACAGGTCAACAATACAACAAAGAATTATCTGGCCCAAATTGTCAGTAATGCTAAGGTTGAGAAACCCTGTCCTTGGCTGATGAGAGAGTTGTAGTCCCATAACTGAAGTTCCAAGGCCAGATCACATCAGTGTTGTTTCAGTGTGGAATAAATCTGGCACCAAAGACTTACCCTTAGGCAGAACTGAAAGACAGAGCAGGTCAGGAGAGGTCTTAATACGTCAACCTATTAAGTCTTGACTCTCCTAGGACTGTAGCAGGTGTACCGGCTAAGTAGGGATAGAAAATTGTTACCTTTAGAAATTGTCCTTCCTCTTTTTCCTCTGCCACATGCCCTTATCTGAAGAAGGGAGATTCAAAGTGGATAAAGATCTCACGAAATCTCTTACTCTGGCTTTTGGTCCCTCTTCTCATTTTCTTCCTCTCTTTTCAGTGTGTAGAAATCATATGTCAAAGCATAGACCTGCTTAGAATATTGAGTGCTCATGGAGGCTGGAGCCATCTTTCTCTGCATCCTGTTTCAGCAACTGACGCTTGAAGAAGTTGTTCCTATTGACACCATTCAGGGAGCCATTTCAGAAGGGCCCTGGGATTGCCTGGGGATGGTGTCAGATGTACTTGAGTGCCATCTGCGAGGCAAAAGGCTTTGAGAGAGAGAGGATCCTCTTTTAAAAGAATCATAATGTTTTTAATTTTAATTACACAGGCTACTTGATTAATCAGTAAACTTCCATCTTTATAAACAAGGGGAAATGGGAAGTATTTCAAAATGGTTACCTAGTGGCTCCAAAGAGATGTTTGCTCTGTATTTATATTTTGGGACTTGGATAGCTGGCGATTCAGGCATCTATCAGATGCAGGGCTGTCTGCTTGGAGATGTGCCTCAGTGACACACACACACGTTTTGTAGACTGGCTTCAAGCCTTTGCTGAGATCTTTCTATTCTTATTTTTGAAAGTGCCATCATTCCTTTCTAGCGATGAAACTGGAGAACAAAACTTGCGGAGATAGTTGGATTTTTTTTCCACTCCCACCATGTGCCTAGAATCAGGGTGAAGTACGTGCCGACTTCCCCTTGATAAGAACTTAACGTGAGGGACACAACTGGCAGTGGGGAAACCTTATAACTGAAATACATTTCCTACTTTTTAAAGCCTTAATCATGATGGACTAAAAGCAGTTTCTCTCTCCCAAAAAAAAAAAAAAAAGTATTACAAATCTGCTTACAAGTTTGAGCATTCAATAGCCCAATGTCAATGAAAGATTCTTCTACTATGAAAAACAGTAATTAGGAAGGACACATCATCCCTTCTGTGGTATTCTTGCCAAAAAGGCATAATCTCACTCCAATCCTGGGATGCCATCAGACACCCCAAATCGAAGGACATTCTATATTAACTGATCAGGACTCTTGTCAGAATCGTCAGAGACCAGGGAAGACTAAGAAGCTGTTATAGATAGGAGGAGACTAAGGAGAAATAACTAAACGCAATATGGGATTCTGGAACTAGGAAAGGATGTTAAGGAAAACCTGGAACAATTCAAATAAGGTCTGTCTTTCAGTTCATAATTTCTCGCCAGTGTTAATTTCCTGGTTTTGATCATTGGGATGTGGTTATATAAGATGATATTTGGGGAAGCTGGGTGAGGAAAATTATACTATTTTCGTAAGTTTTCTGTAATTCTAAAATTTGTTCAATATAAATTGGTTGTTTTCAAAAGCAATAATTATTATCTATAGCGAAACAAATTAAATGGTTTCTGTTGTTTGCTCATCCAGATAGCAATTTTTTTTTTTTTTTTTTTTTTTTGCGGTATGCGGGCCTCTCACTGTTGTGGCCTCTCCCATTGCGGAGCACAGGCTCCGGACGCGCAGGCTCAGCGGCCATGGCTCACGGGCCCAGCCACTCCGCGGCATGTGGGATCTTCCCGGACTGGGGCACGAACCCGTGTCCCCTGCATCGGCAGGCGGACTCTCAACCACTGCGCCACCAGGGAAGCCCCCAGATAGCAATTTAAATAGCATTTCATAAAAGTATATAGTTCAACAAATGTGTTAGTTTTATGAATTACAAAACCAGGAAAGTGTCAGTTCCAAATATTAAATGGCAGATTAATTTCTTTTACAGAGGGGATACATTAGTAAATGTTTTGAAGTTAGTACTTGGCTTTTAAAAAAATTATTATAGGAGTAACAAGCTTACTGTCAAAAGTTAAATAATGAAAAGTAGAAACGAGTGTTCTCGTACTTAATTCCTTTTTCCACTCCCCCTTACATTATGACTATACCACCTTCCACTGTTAAAAGTTAGGTGCAAGTTCAGGATTTTGAGTTCACAAATGTCTATATAGGTAATATGTATTAAACAGGATGTGATCACACTGTCAAAGCCTTTCTATAACTTGCCTTCCTCTTCCCCCACCTAAAAGTAATTCATGGCTTTCCTCAGTACCCATGTTTATACCTTGTCATTTATTTGCTATAAAATATTACATTTTTTAAATCTGTCATAAAGTGTTTACTTATTTATGGAAATTTCAACTGTCTCCCACTTACATTCATAAATGTCTCGTCCTCTCTGTGTATTCCTGTTATTTTTTAATATTAAGAAATGTAGCTTTTCATTCAGGCCTATATTTTTATATCAGAAAGGACATATGGAGTCTTTGTGCAATTTTTGCATTCCTTTTTAATTTTTTTTGTATCTGAAGTGTAACTTCCTAGACATCAAATGTCTGGGTCCAAATATAAGAATATTTTACATTTAATCTGCAAAGAAGAAAAGTCATATTTAAATTCTGCAATTTTTGGCTTTTATTTAATTTTTAGACCAGTGTGGATCCACTAGTAGCACAGAAGCATGACTTAGTGTTTGTATACTTATTCCCTAAGTATTGAGAACATGAATGTTCTGCAGCAGAGGAAATGTATTTGAAAATGCTGGCCCGGCCCTCAGAAGTTAATTTTATGTTTTTAAACTTTGGTACAAATGCTTAGATCCCCAGCAGGGGGTTAATATGTAAACCACAGAGAAACCTCCCAGGTGCCTAATTTTGGTTGTTTTGTAGTTTATCATTAGACCAGAAATGGGGAGGAAACAGCTGACCAAACAATTTGCAGAAATTTATCATATTTGAGTGGTTAATAAAAATACACTAAATAGAATAATGTTTAGTAGTTGTGGGTAGGCCTTGGTAGAAAAAGCATTAATTGTTTATTTGCAAGTCAGAAACAAGCTCGCTGGTTGCTAACATGTTTACATATGGAAATTTCTGATGCAGTGGGATAGAAACAATGAAAATAATGACACTAAGAAGGAGAAAATGTAAAATGAATGCTAGTTGGTAAAAAAAAAAAAAAAAACCTCTTTGTATCCAAAATATTGAAACTGTGCAAGCTGTGTGTTCTGTGGAATTTATTAGGTTAGCAGTGACACCTTTCAAAATTAGGAAGACCTTATTTTGAATATAGAAGGCTGGCATAATTACTGAAAGTACAGTAAATGTTCCTGTCATTCTTTGGGTTTAATATGAACGTAATTAGCTCCTTGCACAATAGAGTATTTAATTTGAAGTGCTGCCGAGGCTTATTATGTGAGAGAAAGGTACTTCGAGATCTCTGGTTTTAATCTGGGACTTTCTGTATGAGACAGTTTTCACCCAGAGTGTCAGGGTATCAGAATTGTTGCTCATATTCTGGCATTTATTACCAAAACTCACTGAAACACTTAACGTTTTCAGTTTTATTGATGGAGCCTTTTATGAATATTGGGGAATTTGCTGCATCTCATGGAAAGAAACTACTTTTGGGAGACCTGACAAGCCTGAATGATAGATCCCTTTGCCTTGGAGAGTCTTCCTCATTCAGTGATTTGGGTAGTAAATATGAGCCAGTAGGATTTCATTCTTTTATCTGTTTTCGGTTCTCTTTAATGGTTGTTTGCTGAGTCGGGCTAGGAAATATAAAATGTGAACACCAGTTTTCTTTGATTTGTGTTTCTGTTTTCGTTGTGACTTGGTATTTCCCTGGACTTGTAAAACACAATAGAAGTCTCCTACAATTTTGAAGTTGGAGTGCAGGATTTTTTTTTTTTTACATCTTTATTGGAGTATAATTGCTTTACAATGGTGTGTTAGTTTCTGCTTTATAACAAAGTGAATCAGTTATACATATACATATGTTCCCATATCTCTTCCCTCTTGCATCTCCCTCCCTCCCACCCTCCCTAATATGCTTTGTGAGTTTGTAGATGTATCAAATGACATGGTTTAACCAGTAATGCCTGTTATTCTATAAGATCACTAACCTGTGTATATCAGAATTCCTTGGTCTTTTCAACTATTGCCATATAGTAATAGAAAAAAATCTAACCAAGGGTATAAAAAACTGCCAAGTAGCCAACATAGGTTCACCATGAATAAAACCTGTGGAATTTACTTCATTTCCTTTTTTGATAAGAAATAAAGTTCTAAAACTTCGTTACAAAAATGATTGGGAAGTGTGAGCTCTAGGCCAATAAAACTATTTACTTTACATGGTGATCAAAGAATTTGAATGTTGATTAATAAGGCAATGAAAACCTTGAGGGACAGCTTTCATTGTAGGGTTCTCGGCTGTTTATCTCTGTGGCCTCAGGATCAGTTCAGATTGAAATACTGGAACAATTTTAAGTCTTCTGATATGTGAACAGGGGATGTCTTTCCTTTTACTTAGGTCTTTAATTTCTTTTTATGATGTCTTTGTAGTTTTCAGTGTCCAAGTCTTATACTTCTTTTGTAAAATTTATTCCAACGAATTTTATTCCTTTTGATGTTCTTAATTTCAATTTTAGAGTGTTCATTTCTAGTGTATAGAAAAGCAATGAGTTTTATACATTTATCTGGTATCCTGCAAACTTGCTGAATTCATTTATTAGCTCTAATCACTTTTTGGTGGGTTTCTTTGGAATCTTCTATATACAGGATCATATCTTCTGCAACTGGAGATAGTTTTACTTCTTTGTTTCTGATCTGGATGCCTTTTATTTCTTTTTCTTGCCTAATTGCCTTGGCTAGAACCTCCAGTACAGTGTTGAATAGCAGTGGTGAGATTGGACATCCTTGTCTTCTTTAGGTATTTTAAGGTGCATTTTCTTCTTCTTGGACTGTTTATATACTCTTGTGTGATGTTTTTGTAATTCTTTACATTATAATGAAAGAAACTCAAATTAATTTACAGTTTGAAGATGTAGAAGACTGAACTGGAGGTTGTTTCCACTGCATCACACTGCCTTTTTCTGGGCTTGGCTTGTTACATGTTCATGTGAAAACTGACCTGGTGATGATTCTGGTGACAGTCTCTCTTCTATGCACCTTCATCATATTATAGTCTAAAAAAGAGCTTCACACTCTCTGGCTTTATTAATAGGATGGTCACATCAGGGAAACTAATCAGGATTTAAAAATTCATTTGGGGACTCCCTGGTGGTCCAGTGGGTAAGACTCCACGCTCGCAACGCAGGGAGCCCAGTTTCAATCCCTGTTCAGGGAGCTAGATCCAGCACGCATGCTGCAACTAAGAGTTCACATGCTGCAACTAAGAAGTCCACATGCCGCCACCAAAGGTCCTGCATGCCACAGTGGAGATCCTGCATGCTGCAACTAAGACCTGGTGCAGCATGCATGCATAAATAAATAAATAAATAACACACACACACACACACACACACACACACACACACACATTTTAAAAAATTCATTTAGTTACTGAATATTTACTGAGTGCTTACCAAATACCAGGCATGATAGATGTTCTGGAGAATAGCACTTCATAAGAAACTTAGAGGCTTGTTGCTAGAGTCAGACAGATTAACAAATTGATAAATACAAAATTTGTTTTATCTGTTTATCTCCTCCTCACAACCTTTTCTAGGATTCCTATTTTCAGATGCGTTCAGGAAAGGATGTATGGCATGGTGAGAAGGTCTAAAATTGTGTATTGTGAGGAAAAGCTAAAAGAATCAGGGAGTGATTGCCTGATGTTTAGCCAAGAATCTTGGGATATGGGTGAAGAAAGAAGGAAGTTACATGATAGTGGTTGCAAATATTTGTGCTCTGCACACAGTAATATATTGATTAACATTCAGACTGGTGGCCAATAGGTGGAAGTTAGAGTGAGAGCAGTTTTAGTCTCTTTAAACCAGGAGATTTCCACTGGGTCAATGTCTCTTTGATTGCAACAGGTTAGATTGGATAACCACTGACCTTTTTAGACAGACCATGCTATCTTTTTTCCCACAGTCCCCACCATTCCCTATTGTCTCCTTTTGGCCTCTCTCACTCATTTGTTACCTTCTTGGCATCCTTATCATATTGTTTTACAGGGGGAGTTTTCTAGCTATTTGAGTGGTCCATGACCAGAATAGGGAGGAAGTTAGTGGTAGTACGGGTAATAGCTTCTTTCTTTAAAAGAAAATTCTAGTTACCATTTTTCTTGGAAATACAGAGTTGACTAGATTTATTATTTTAGGTACAGAGCATTTCACTCAAATACTTTTACACAACCCCCACCCCACAATATACAGAAGTGAAGAGAGGATTTAAGTGCAGATCTGTATCCTCTTGGCTTTCTTTTCATTTGCTTAGATAGTTCCTGATGGGCCTCTTAAGGACCATGGACATAGCTGGAAAGTCACTGGCTCTGATAATCCTTGGAGATCTGCATTCCTCTACAGTAGTGTTTCTCAACCTCAGCACTACTGACATTTGGGGCCACATAATTCACTGATTGGGGGTGGGGGGTGTCCTCTACATTGTAGGATGTTTAACAACATTGCTGGCCTCAACACACTAGATGCCAGTATTTCTTCCCTCTCTAAGTCATGATAATCCAAATGTTTCCAGACATTACAGATGTCCCCAGGTGAGGGGTGGGAGGCAATGCCAGAATTGGCCCTGGTGGAGAACCATTGGGTCTACATTTGTTTAGTTATGTCTTTTCAGTCTTAAGTACACAACTGAGGATATTTACCAGTTTTTAATGATGAAGCATCAATTTTAGGGACTGATGGGTTTGACTCCTCCATGATTTATTTGTAAAATGGATTTTAGTATTACCTTTCTCACAGGACTCATGAAAGTAAATATAGACAAAGCACATAGTGTAGAACTTAGAGTATAAACACTAGAATAGATTATTTAGATTGTTAGTGTGTTTATTTCTGAACTTTTTTTGTGTGTAAGCTGAACTTTTTTTGTGTATAAGCGATTTCTAAACATTCTTGTAACTCCTTTGAAAGAAATGTTTATTTCAGGGTTTTAATCACCGTTCATGTACCCACTCCTTTGAAGTATATTCTTAACAACAACCTCCTACACCCCGGCCCCCAGTCACCACGCATACAACAATAGGCATATATAACAGAACTTCTGTTTTCCTCCTTGAAGTCTCCTTCTGGGAGTGATAGCTTTGTGGGATAGCTTTGTGGGATGGGAAATTCCACATTTGATTAACCCCCAGGTACATGGCATGGGTACTGACAATGTCGCTCCTTCTCAATAAAGGACGTGCCAGATCTTTCATTTCCTGAGAACATAAGCTGGGAACAATTTTCCGAATGGAAAATTTGTTTGGCATTTTGAAACACAATTAAAAAGCATCTGGGTAACTCATAAGTTGTGGGTCAGTCAGCTGCACATATTGTTTCCACAATGCTGGTGACTGGCTGGAAAGCTCTTTCCCCTGAACTTAATGGCTTGCTCAGATGGATGTGCTAGGTTTGTTAAAATCGCTTTATACCCTTTGGGAGGCCGAAATGTCCTGGAAACTGTCCTGTCCTGATATGACATACTTTGAAATTACATTATACACTTGCTGTGGAGTTACTCCTAATGGCACTGGATAGATGAGTCATGTATCTTGGAGATACAGGTTTGACTTGCTCCCACCTTGGTGACACAATTAGTATGAAGTGTGAGAGCTTTCAAGCTGTGTGCCATTTTTCTCATCTGTATTTTTCTAGAAAAGTTTAGAAGCCCCACACATTCCCATGAATGTCAAAATTTGTAAATTGGAGAATCATGGGTCTAAATACCTTACAGCTCACACTGGTTGACATCTTCGTTTTTAGAGTGTTCCTCTCTGGATTCAGGGTGCTCTGGGTTTCCCTCTGTTGGAATCCCTGTTACAGTGTTATAATTGCCTGTTCACTTGTTTGTCTTTCCCACTATTGTCGGGAAGAGTGTTTTTTTCTGTTTCTGTATCATGTCATGTCCCTAAAGAAACTAGAGGCACAGGAGATGTTTGCTGGCGACAGGAGTGGCCCAGTCTACTCAGGTTCTTCCTCTAAAATCTCTTTCAGTGCCTGGCTTCCGTTTTCTATTTCCTCTGCTGCCATCTCAGGCCTCTGCCTTCGTGGCTGGGCAGTTCCAGGAGATGCTTGATGGTCACCCTAAGGCCAGTCTTCCTCTTAGCAGACAGATCTCACTTTATAAGCTTCAGTGTTCTGAGCTTCTCATGAAGGCTACTCATGTTCACAGGAGGTCACCAGCACTTGAATTCCTTGGCAGTTCATTTGGACAGGGGTTTTGAGGCTGGACCATCAGGTTGAATCCTTCTTGAAGATTAAAAAAATTTTTTCTTAATTACCACCGTAAAGGTAATAGAACCTTTGGGGAAAAAAGAAAAGTGATATAAAACTCATATGCTAAACTATATTTCCGGTCTTCTAAGCAAGCCACCCCTCAACTTCTCTCTGTTCTCATGAATGTATCAGACCCTCTGCCACTTGTGTACTGGCGGGGGTTCTTATATTCCGTATTCTTCTTCATTTAGTAATTCAAAAGTCACCTTGTTCCAGAAAAGGAATTAAGGTGGCTTATAGGGATGTGTAAGTGTCAGTAAAAATTCCACAGGACAAAATCCAGTATCTTTGAGGGTTAGGATATAAAACACAGCCAGAAATGAGGTTAATATAAAAATACATGTCCCTATATACACTACCAAATATAAAATAGATAGCTAGTGGGAAGCAGCTGCATAGCCCAGGGAGATCAGCTCGGTGCTTTGTGACTACCTAGAGGGGTGAGATAGGGAGGGTGGGAGGGAGCCGCAAGAGGGAGGAGATATGGGGATATATGTATATGTATAGCTGATTCACTTTGTTACAAAGAAAACTAACACACCATTGTAGAGCAATTATACTCCAATAAAGATGTTAAAAAAAAAGCATGTCTTAAAGTGTGAAATACCTGTTACAGGTTACAGGTCGTAGCTTGTTGTATTCTTAGTTATATTCGTACTGTGTTCACTTACAAGGTTTTGGTGATTCAAATGGCAGAAGACAGTAACAACACATGACATCTTCTGGACATTTGCAGCCCCATCACTCCTCTTGCCTTCACTTAATTGTTTCGGGAGTTTCACATTTTTTCTCCCATCTTTCCTCTTTCATCCCCTTTTTGAAACTGACCTGTATGATTGCTAAACTGGCATATATGTTACTGCAATCAAATGCTGTAGGAGACAGAATATTGATTTAGTAATTGAGTTAAAATTAGTGTCCTTCACTTGGTACAAAAAGCACATGATGTGTCAGCTGCATGTAATCAGCATTAAGGTTAGGAGATGCTGGATCTACCCTCAGGCAGCCTAGAGTTGCTTCTAGGGGGCAGACTGCAAAAGGTAAGAAATGAATTCATTAACTGGTTAGCAGTTGTGGTAAGTCCTATGGAGTAAGACAGTTCTGAGACAGTTGGTCTGCCTTGAGTAGAGGTTGTAGAAGGTCGTTTCAGGATTGCATTTAAGCTGAACCATAAAAAGTAAGACAATGAGGGTTGTTTTGGCAAATGAAGCACGGGGCGGGTGTTGTCTTTCACAGAGCAGTTTATACAAAGGCCTCTGTTGGGGCAGGCAGTAGCTTGCTAAGTTTGAAAAAGTGAAGGATGTCCATGTAATTGGAATAATAATTTAAATGTTTTTGGATAAGTTGGCATTCTCTTTCAAAGCATGCACTTTTTGTGTTTGAAGGTCCTCATCTCTTTTCGATTTGAAAAAGCAGGTGTTTATACAAGGCTACATGGTGCTCTAAGGTTTCCATACGCCACTTCTGTTAAACTCTAAGGCAGCGATCTTCAAATTTGATTCTTGACAGATTTAAAATGCCCCTAGCAAAAGAAAACCCCAGAGGAAAAACATGGTTAAAGCTTGGGAAAGTGGGATGCTCAAGTTTAATCAGAAGACCTGCTCTTCTGCCCAGAGCCGCTTATAGATCTGTCCTGCATTTGTAGTCGGTAAATAATCCTGACATGTGGTGTTTGCTTTCATTGTTGGCTGGAGCAAAATGCCATTTATTTCACTCTGCCAATTCGAAAACCATGCTCTTTTATGAAAATACAAGCAGATGAGGTGTGGAGGTGGGGTTTTTGCTGTCTTTTCAACCAATTTGTAAATTTCATAGATCATCTAACATGGTAAACTGTGACAGTTTAGCTTAAAACCAGACACTGGGCAAAAATTTATTCAGAGTTTTGCCTGTAAATCTCCATTCTGCTGTACTGTTTCAGAAAACACCTGTGTGGGTTTCTTTTCAATACTGTAGAATATTTGCAACATACACTAACATTTAAAGAAGCAAAAATGATTACCCATTCTCCTGCTACCAAGAGCCAGCCATCACTGGTGTGTTTTTTTCCTAGTTTCTTTTTCTGTACGCACATATTCACGTGAATTTATTCAGGAACGCATGCGTGTGCAGTTTTATTATCCTACTTTCTTCTCACCCACCTTCCCCCAATGAGTCTCCACCAACTGAGGTAAAGACCAGGTGTCAGATCAAAACTACCCATTTGATCAGAAGCAGTGCTGATTGGACAGCACCATTTGGATCTACAATCATAGTGGGGCATCTTCGTACCTTTTCCTCAAGCCCAAATCTTAGGACCCATCCATGAGGAGATGGGGCATGCAAGGTAGATCTAGACAACACTACAGGAACATGTCACATGCCACACACCACTTAGAGAAAGAGAGAGAACTTAAAATGGACCAGCTATCCTCAAAGTTAGAGACCCTGTAAGATACCTGACTCTACTTTCTGGTCAGTATACAAGTTACATCTCCTTTCTCAGGAGAGATGTGGGTGAGGGAATTGAGATGGAGAAATTATTACTTTCCACTTACGGGGGAAGGAGTATAAAACGATTTCCTCCCATGGGCATTTGAGGATACACATAAAAGTAATCATTTCCCGACTTCCCTGGTGGCCCAGTGGTTAAGACTCTGCGCTTCCGGTGCAGGGGGCATGGTTCAATCCCTGGTCAGCGAAGTTCCACATGCTGTGCAGCGCGGCTAAAGAAAAAAAAAAGGTTAGCATTTCCTCTGAATTTTCCAATTTTAATGTCATATTTAGTGACTATCTAATAGTTCATTTACTTATCTGCATTTTGATATGCCTTTTTATGGTATTTTTGTTTGTTTTACTGAGTATTTTGGTTTGAGATCAAAAGGAAACCATTGCAAAGATGGGTGTCCTGGAATAAGTAGGAGAGTGTTCAAAGACATTGATATCTGATGTTGGTTCTACATCTTACCTTATGTGCCTGCTAGAGCCCACCTGTAGATGTTTGGATCCACAGGAATCAAAAAGGGAAAGGTAGATGACTTGAATCACATAAACAGAAAGCTGGTGGGTTATTTGACACAAGACATGTTGCTGGGGAAATACTTCCTGCTTGGTCATGAACTGCAACCATTTTGAGCTGTATCAACTAGCTCTCCCATTTTCTGTTTCTTTTTAGATTTGTGTTTTATAGATAATCTTCTTCTAAACAGAAGGGTTTTATTTTCTGCTTAATTGAGTGTAAACAATTGATTACATGTTTGCTTCACAGACTCTGAGTGTTGTGGCATTTTTCTGCTGTTGGAGAATTGATCAGCAAGAGGACTGGACTTCTCTTTTTTTTAAGTGAAGTTTTGATTAGGGATGCAGTCCAACAGTGCTCAGTGTTCATGGATGATCAAGCAAACCAATGAAGCATCTTGTGTGCTCTGCTAATAAGAGGAAAAAACTCTCTAGTTCCAATATTCTGATTGTCTTCCACTTAAACATTATCTGTAAATACTATTTTCAAAGTATAAATAACCATAGCATCTTATATTTCAGTGCCATCATTAAATACTCATCTCAGCCTGGTAAAACAAATTCAGCCCTTTCTGAGGAAAGGAAAGGGAAGTTGAAAACAGATCTGCAGGATGAGACTCTGCTGTGATTTCTAAACCCCTGGCAGTCATTTCTTTGCCCTAACCAAGAGTCATTAAACCAATTTTAACAAGACCTCTAGACACAGTGAAAAACACATGCTAAGAATAAAAAGTTCAGCAAAACTTGAAGATTTTCTCACTTAGAGATTTCCCAATGCGCTGTTTACAAACGTGTCCCCAGTTTTAAAGTGTATTCTGATTTCTTAAGGCTAGGAAAGAATAAAGACATAGACTCACCAGAAGGGACATTTACTTACCAATTAATGAAATTCTTGGGACTTTGGATGTGAGATGCTATTTAACCTTTTCTTTGGGGTGGCTTTGAGCAATAATCACATTATATGTTTGGAATACTGCTGTTTTGCAAATTCTAAGCCACGTGTTACCAAGGTTTAATTATGGATGATGGCTGTCAGTAAGTTAAAAAAAGAGGGAAAAGAAAAAAAAATGAACTAACAGTTAAATCATCCATATTTATTTAGGGCAAAAAAGAGGACCTCAGAGTATCTTAAACAAAAATTGATATACGCCACTTATCTAAATATTGCTGAGATCACAGTCCTGGAAATGCAAAGATATTAAAGGAACGTTACTCAAAATCTAATTTTTCATAGGAACAACACTTTAGATTGAATCAAAGAGTTCTGGAGAATACCAAAACGGATTAAGGTAGTATGAAATCTGGGAGATAGGTTAAAAAAATATAAGCAAACAGTCAGAGATATAGAAGGTACTCTGGTACATGTTTTGTAACTGAGAAAATTATTCATGTCTTTCTCTACAACCTTGAGAGTTTTGGGGTTACCTTTGTTGTTGTTGTTGTTTTTTATCATTTCAAACTTCAAAAAAGTTGAAGGAATAAACCATCTGTGTATCTTTGATCCTCATTTTTACTTTGTGTGACCCTGTGTGTGTATATTTATTTATAAAGTTTCAAACATTGTTCCCCTTTACTTACAAATATTTTATGATCTATATCCTAGGAATAAAGATGTTTTCTTACATAACAACAGTAAATTATTTAAATTAGGAAATTCGGTGTTGGTATGATACTATTACCTGAATCCACAGTCCATATTGAAATTGTTCTGTTTGTCCCTATTACATCATTTATGGCCGTTTTCTCTCCAATACAGAATCACACATTACATTTTCTTTTTTTTTTGGTCATATCCTTTTAGTGTCCTTTAATCTGGAACAGATGAAGTTGACATCTTGAAGAGTATATACTAGTTAGTTCGCAGAATATCACTCAAATCAGATTTCCCTGATGCTTCCTTTGATTAGATTTAGGTCATGCACCTTTGGCAGGAATAATCATAGGTAATGCTGTGTTTTTCTCAGTGCATCTTATCAGGGTGTAAAGTGATGTTGATTTTCAAAATTTACGATGAAATCTTGCATCTACCAGATCTCTCAACTGTAAAGCTACTCCTTTCCTGGGTTATTTGTTGAATGATACCTTGCAGCTGTGTAAATAGTCTATTTTTCATCAAACTTTTGCCCACTAGTTTTAACATCCATTGATAATTGCTGATATTACTATGACTGCCAGTTGGTGGTGGTTTCTAACTCTGTGATTCCTTTACATTTATTTCTCTACATTAGTTGGCATTCTACTAGAAGGAAGTACTTTCTTCCCCCCTTCCCAATTATTTATTTATTCACTTACTGACATTTATCATTAGGACTCATGCATTCTTGCTTTATTTAGTGGGTTATAATCTGTTACTATCATTATTTTGGTGTTCAAATAGATTGTCCCACATTTGGCTAGTGAGATCCCTTTAAGCTGATTTCTGTGTCATTTGTCCATGTGCATATTGTGTCTAACTTGATTAGGAAAGTTAAATTTTCACACAATAGCGGAATATTTATATATTCCACAATATGAAAACCTAACCTTTATAATGTCGTCGTGTTCTAACGGTATCTCTACATTGCTGGTGCAAAGGCTGTTATTATTTCTGGTTCGTATGTTTGAGTTGTTAGCTGGTTTAGACTTTATCATCTACTTACAGTTAATTAATATTATCTTAAAGTGAAATCTTAAAGTGGATGATTCTTAGGGGGATGGCAACATGCTCTGCCCCAGAGGTCAGTCATGCCCTGCTAAACTATTTCCATAATGAACTGCAGATGTGACTTTGCGTGTATTTCCTTCTTGTTATTTTAATATTTCGCTTATTTCCCTCGTCACTTCAGCAGGCCCATATTCATAATCTAGATTTAATTAAAAGCAGAGGGCCTCCCTGGTGGCGCAGTGGTTGGGAGTCCGCCTGCCGATGCAGGGGATACGGGTTCGTGCCCCGGTCTGGGAGGATCCCATATGCCGCGGAGCGGCTGGGCCCGTGAGCCATGGCCGCTGGGCCTGCGCGTCCGGAGCCTGTGCTCCGCAACGGGAGAGGCCACAACAGTGAGAGGCCCGCATACCGCAAAAAGAAAAAAAAAAAAAAAAAAAAAAAAAAAAAAAGCAGAGACGTATAATACAGAGGCATACCTGCAAACAAGTAAAGAATTGATGTCTGAGAAACTGAGGATGGGGAGGATTCTCAGTGAAACACATGGCATCATTTTAGCAAGTGTGGTGCTAAGGTGCTGGCAAAGCATGAGATTTTGCACAGAACTATTCTCATACTTTTTGAAGAAAGATATTTTAAGTTTTTCCCACTTAAGCTTTTCTGCAGGGTATATGGGGACAGCTGTTGCATTCTTTTTAGTAGCAGAGTATGATTAATTTTGTTGTCTGGAGATCAGACTTGAAAGTCAATTATTATCCTTGAGGTATTTATTAGATGGAAACGAATCCATAGCTTGATATTTAAGGTTAACTGGATCACCAAATTTAACTACAGGAATAATTTAGCAAAAGATGCAGTCATTTCTGTTCTTTGGTTATCGTTGTCTCCCTTTTCTATGAATACCTATCTTAGCCTGTTGAATTAACCAAGCCCAGGATTTTTCTACACAAGGTGATGGGCAATGGAGGTGTTTGTGGGGTTTTTTGTTTTGTGTTTGTTCTTTGTTAGTTGGCCTTTTCATCTTAGGTTGTGTCACTTTTCAAGCCCTAACTCCATAGCTCTATATAGTCTTTGAGCTAAGACATCTGGAAGCTTTAATAACAATGAAATTACAGGCATTCCTTGAAATAGCTGTGTTACTGTTTCATCCCTTTTTGTTTCAAAAGTGCAGAGGGTTGAAATCAAGTCTCCTTCACAAACTCTTGAATTTGAGAAAGGGTATTTGGTATAAAAGATTGGCTTTTTACATCTGATCCTGACTCAAGCTCTATTTCAGGCATTGAGTTTCCGACAGAAGACTTAGCTTACATCAGCGTGAGAGAAAACCAGAGTATTTTGCAAAATGTGTTTAAACTATCAGTACTTTACATCAGTGTAAAAAGATACCTCTTTGTTTTATAATTAGTCATGTTCTTTAATATCACTACATTGGTTATTGAAAATTCAGTATTTTTATGGATAGGAGCTGTTGACTTCAGGTTTCTGTTTTATCTGTTTTAAAAAATGTGTAAGTTCATCTCCCTGTGACTTTTCTCCATCTTCATTCCACCCTGCATTTGATCTCAGCTGACTCAGATCTACACCCTGAGCAATCTTTTTCTTATCCTCTGAATGACAGGAGTCTACCTGGGGGTTTTCTATGTGCAAACCATTTACTTTTTGTTGTATAGTAGAAAACACAGGTCTTCAGACTTAATCCTTTCAGTCTTAGCCATTTTTTGATGAGTCAACCTGGCAATACCCTAATGGTGTTGAACAGATACGTGAGTTAAAGAATGAATGTCTAGATCAGGAAACGTTCTTATGTAGATGCTTACCTTTTGGAAGGAACATGGGGCGACTGAAAGCAGCGAAGATAACCAAACGTTGGTTTTAAAGCAGAAAAGCCATATTCATCTGGATTCTTTTTTTTTTTACATCCTTATTGGAGTACAATTGCTTTAAAATGTTGTGTTCGTTTCTGCTGTATAACAAAGTGAATCAGCTGTGTGTATACATATATCCCCATATCCCCTCCTTCTTGTGTCTCCCTCCCACCCTCCCTATCCTCATCTAGATCCTTAGGGAGATGGTTCTACCACAGGCCAGTGGGAGTGGTAAGCCTGTGATTTATACATCAGGTACTTACTGAAACTTTTTTGACTCTAACTTATTACGCAAAAACATTCAGTTTTTCACTTTAATGAAGATTGACGATATAAGATGTTCACCCACATAAGTGTCTATACTTCTGGAAGCTAGCACTTTTCAAAGAACAGTTGTGTGATTTCCCTAAATAGTTAACACAAACGAATCACTCTTTTTTTTTTAGTATAAATGAATTTAGTTGAGTTTTCAAATAATTTCATAGCAGGCACTATGAAAATAATAATACACTTAGTTTTACTGAGTGCGGATAAGGTGCTAGGCATTGTGCTATTTTTTTTTTTTTTTTTTGCGGTACGCGGGCCTCTCACTGTTGTGGCCTCTCCCGTTGCGGAGCACAGGCTCCGGACGCGCAGGCTCAGCGGCCATGGTTCACGGGCCCAGCCACTCCGCGGCATGTGGGATCTTCCCAGACCGGGGCACGAACCCGTGTCCCCTGCATCGGCAGGCGGACTCTCAACCACTGCGCCACCAGGGAAGCCCAATTGTGCTATTTTTAAGAAAAAAAATTTTGTTTAATCTTTTCAATAGCTTTGTGAAGCGTCAGTATTGTGATCTCCATTTTACACATGAGAAACTAAGTCTCAGAGAGCTTAAGGAACATTCTCCAATCTGTCCAACTAGTTAAAGTGGGAGAAATTAGATGTCCAACCCACACTATGTGATTGTAATGCTGAGGTAGTTGGACCCCTCTCCTTGGTTACCAATATCTCATGCATTAGTTCATGGAATAAAAAACTAGGCACACTCTGTTCAGTTTTTAATAAGATGGTCTTAAGGGGTTTGGCTGGCAGGTAAACTAAGGAGAAGGTATAATACAGAATAATAATCAAACTTGATGTGTTCAAGGCGTCCATCCTCCGTTTCTAAGGTAGCGAGGGAGCAGATGTCATTGCATTTTTTAAAAATTATACTCCTTATTGGAGTATAATTGCTTTACAGTCTTGTGTTAGTTTCTGCTGTATAACAAAGTGAATCAGCTTTATGTATACATATATCCCCATATCCCCTCCCTCTTGCATCTCCCTCCCACCCTCCTATCCCACCCCTCTAGGCGGTCACAAAGCACCGAGCTGATCTCCCTGTGCTATGCAGCTGATTCCCAGTAGCTCTCTGGTTTACATTAGGTCGTGTGTATATGTCAGTGCTACTGTCTCACTTTGTCCCGGCTTACCCTTCCTCCGCTCTGTGTGCTCAAGTCATTCTCTATGTCTGTATCTTCATTCCTGTCCTGGCCTTAGGTTCATCAGAACCTTTTTTTTTTTTTTTTTTTAAGATTCCATATATATGTGTTAGCATACAGTATTTGTTTTTCTCTTTCTGACTTTCTTCACTTTGTATGACAGACTCTAGGTCCATCCACCTCACTACAAACAACTCAATTTCATTTCCTTTTATGGCTGAGTAATATTCCATTGTATATATGTGCCACATCTTCTTTATCCATTCATCTGTCGATGGACACTTAGGTTGCTTCCATGTCCTGGCTACTGTAAATAGAGCTGCAGTGAACACTGTGGTACATGACTCTTTTTGAATTATAGTTTTCTCAGGGTATATGCCCAGTAGTGGTATTGCTGGGTCCTATGATAGTTCTATTTTTAGTTTTTAAAGGAACCTCCATACCGTTCTCCATGGTGGCTGTATCAATTTATGTTCCCACCAATAGTATAAGAGGGTTCCCTTTCCTCCACACCCTCTCCAGCATTTACTGTTTGTAGATTTTTGATGATGGCCATTCTGACTGGTGTGAGGTGATACCTCATTGTGATTTTGATTTGCATTTCTCAAATGATTAGTGATGTTGAGCATCCTTTCATGTGTTTGTTGGCAATCTGTATATCTTCTTTGGAGAAATGTCTATTTAGGTCTTCTACCCATATTTGGATGGGGTTGTTTGTTTTTTTGATACTGAGCTGCATGAGCTGCTTGTATATTTTGGAGATGAATCCTTTGTCAGTTGCTTCGTTTGCAGCTATTTTCTCCCATTTTGAGGGTTGTCTTTTCCTCTTGTTTATTGTTCCCTTTGCTGTGCAAAAGCTTTTAAGTTTCGTTAGGTCCCATTTGTTTATTTTTGTTTTTATTTCCATTTCTCTAGGAGGTGGGTCAAAAAGGATCTTGCTGTGATTTACGTCATAGAGTGTTCTGCCTATGTTTTCCTCTAAGAGTTTGATAGTGTCTGGCTTTACATTTAGGTCTTTAATCCATTTTGAGTTTATTTTTGTGTATGATGTTAGGGAGTGTTCTAATTTCATTCTTTTACATGTAGCTGTCCAGTTTTCCCAGCACCACTTATTGAAGAGACTGTCTTTTCTCCATGGTATATCCTTGCCTCCTGTGTCATAGATTAGTTGACCATAGGTGCGTGGGTTTATCTCTGGGCTTTCTATCCTGTTCCATTGATCTATATTTCTGTTTTTGTGCCAGTACCATACAGCCTTGATTACTGTAGCTTTGTAGTATAGTCTGAAGTCTGGGAGCTTGATTCCTCCAGCTCTGTTTTTCTCTCTCAAGATTGCTTTGGCTGTTCAGGGTCTTTTCTGTTTCCATACAAATTGTGAAAATTTTTTGTTCTACTTCTGTGAATAATGCCATTGGTAGTTCGATAGGGATTGCATTGAATCTGTAGATTGCTTTGGGTAGTATAGTCATTTTCACAGTGTTGATTCTTTCAATCCAAGAACATGGTATATTTCTCCATTTGTTTGTATCATCTTTAATTTCTTTCATCAGTGTCTTATAGTTTTCTGCACACAGGTCTTTTGTCTCCTTAGGTAGGTTATTTTATTCTTTTTGTTGCAATGGTAAATGGGAGTATTTCCTTTATTTCTCTTTCAGATATTTCGTCGTTAGTGTATAGGAATGCAAGAGGTTTCTGTGCGTTAATTTTGTATCCTGCTACTTTACCAGATTCATTGCTTAGCTCTAGTAGTTTTCTGGTAGCATCTTTAGGATTCTCTATGTATAGTATCATCACATCTGCAAACAGCGACAGTTTTACTTCTTTTGCGATTTGGATTCCTTTTATTTCTTTTCCTTCTCTGATTGCTGTGGCTGAAACTTCCAAAACTGTGTTGAATAATAGTGGTGAGAGTGGACATCCTTGTCTTCTTCCTGATCTTAGTGGAAATGGTTTCAGTTTTTCAACATGGAGAACGATGTTGGCTGTGGGTGTGTCATATATGGCCTTTATTATGTTGAGGTAGGTTCCCTCTATGCCTACTTTCTGGAGAGTTTTTATTGTAAATGGGTGTTGAATTTTGTCGAAAGCTTTTTCTGCATCCATTGAGTTTATCATATAGTTTTTTTCCTTCAATTTGTTTATATGGTGTATCACATTGATTGATTTGCATGTATTGAAAAATGCTTGCATCCCTGGGATAAATCCCACTTGTTGACAGTGTATGATCCTTTTAATGTGCTATTGGGTTCTGTTGGCTAGTATTTTGTTGAGGATTTTTGCATCTGTGTTCATCAGTGCTGTCGGCCTGTAGTTTTCCTTTTTTGTGACATCTTTGTCTGGTTTTGGTGTCAGGGGAATGGTGGCCTCATAAAATGAGTTTGGGAATGTTCCTCCCTGTGCTGTATTTTGGAAGATTTTGAGAAGGATAGATGTTAGCTCTTCTCTAAATGTGTGATAGAATTCACTTGTGAAGTCATCTGGTCCTGGGCTTTTGTTTGTTGGAAGATTTTTAATCACAGTCTCAATTTCAGTGCCTGTGATTGGTCTGTTCATATTTTCTATTTCTTCCTGGTTCAGGCTTGGAAGGTTGTGCTTTTCTAAGAATTTGTCCATTTCTTCCAGATTGTCCATTTTATTGGCATAGAGTTGCTTGTAGTAATCTCTCATGATCCTTTGTGTTTCTTCAGTGTCAGTTTTTACTTCTCCTTTTTCATTTATAATTCAGTTGATTTGAGTCTTCTCCCTTTTTTCTTGATGAGTCTGGCTTATGGTTTATCAATTTTGTTTATCTTCTCAAAGAACCAGCTTGTAGTTTTATTGATCTTTGCTATTGTTTCTTTCATTTCTTTTTCATTTATTACTGATCTGATCTTTATGATTTCTTTCCTTCTGCTAATTTGGGTTTTTTTGTTCTTTCTCTAATTGCTTTAGGTGTAAGGTTAGGTTGTTTATTTGATATTTTTCTTATTTCTTGAGGTAAGATTGTATTGCTATAAATGTCCCTGTTAGAACTGCTTTTGTTGCATCCCATAGGTTTTGGTTCGTCGTGTTTTCATCATCATTTGTTTCTAGGTATTTTTTGATTTCCTCTTTGATTTGTTCAGTGACCTCTTGGTTATTTAGTAGCGTATTGTTTAGCCTCCATGTGTTTGTATTTTGTACACTTTTTTTTCCTGTAATTGATGTCTAGTCTCATAGCATTGTGATCGGAAAAGATACTTGATACAATTTCAATTTTCTTAAGTTTATGGAGGCTTGGTTTGTGACCCAAGATATCATCTATCCTGGAGAATGTTCCTTGGGCACTTGAGTAGAAAGTGTATTCTGTTGTTTTTGGATGGAATGTCCTATAAATATCAATTAAGTCCATCTTGTTTAATGTATCATTTAAAGCTTGTGTTTCCTTATTTATTTTCATTTTGGATGATCTGTCCATTGGTGAAAATGGGGTGTTAAAGTCCCCTACTATTATTGTGTTACTATCGATTTCCCCTTTTATGGCTGTTAGCATTTGCCTTCTGTACTGAGGTGCTCCTATGTTGGCTCCATAAATATTTACCATTGTAGTATCTTCTTGGTGTGATCCCTTGATCATTATGTAGTGTCCTTCTTTGTCTCTTGTAATAATCTTTATTTTAAATCTATTTTGTCTGATATGAGAATTGCCACTCCAGCTTTCTTTTGATTTCCATTTGTTTTTCCATCCCCTCACTTTCAGTCTGTATGTGTCCCTAGGTCTGAAGTGGGTCTCTTGTAGACGGCATATACACGGGTCTTGTTTTTGTATTCATTCAGACACTCTGTGCTTTCTGGTTGGAGCATTTAATCCATTTACCTTTAAGATAATTATCAATTTGTATGTTACTGTTATCATTTTCTTAATTGTTATGGGTTTGTTTTTGTAGATCTTTTCCTTCCCTTGTGTTTCCTGCCTAAAGACGTCCCTTTAACATTTGCTGTAAGGCTGGTTTGGTGGTGCTGAATTCTCTTAGCTTTTGCTTGTCTGTAAAGGTTTTAATTTCTCCGTTGAATCTGAATGAGAACCTTGCTGGGTGGAGTAATTTTGGTTATAGGTTTTTCCCTTTCATCACTTTAAGTATGTCCTGCCACTCCCTTCTTGCTTGCAGAGTTTCTGCTGAAAGATCAGCTATTAATCTTATGAGAATTCCCTTGTATGGTATTTGTTGCTTTTCCCTTGCTGCTTTTAATATTTTTTCTTTGTATTTAATTTTTAATAGTTTGATTAATATGTGTCTTGGCATGTTTCTCCTTGGACTTACCCTGTATGGGACTCTCTGTGCTTCTTGGACTTGACTGAGTATTTCCTTTCCCATGTTAGGGAAGTTTTCAACTGTAATCTCTTCAAATATTTTCTCAGACCCTTTCTTTTTCTCTTATTCTTCTGGGACCCCTGTTCTTCGAATATTGGTGCCTTTAATGTTTTCCCAGAGGTCTCTGAGACTTCTCAGTTCTTTTCATTCTTTTTTCTTTATTCTGCTCTGCAGTCGTTACTTCCACTATTTTATCTTCCAGGTCACTTATCTGTTCTTCTGCCTCAGTTTTTCTGTTATTGATTCCTCCTGGAGAATTTTTAATTTCATTTGTTGTGTTGTTCATCGTTGCTTGTTTCATCTCTAGTTCTTCTAGGTCCTTGTTAAACGTTTCTTGTATTTTCTCCATTCTATTTCCAAGATTTTGGATCATCTTTACTATCATTACTCTGAATTCTTTTTCAGGTAGACTGCCTATTTCCTCTTCATTTGTTTGGTCTTGTGGGTTTTTACCTTGCTCCTTCATCTGCTGTGTATTTCTCTGTCTTCTCATTTTAAGTTACTGTGTTTGGGGTCTCCTTCTCGCAGGCTGCAGGTTCACAGTTCTTGTTGTTTTTGGTGTCTGGCCTGAGTGGGTGAGGTTGGTTCAGTGGCTTGTGCAGGCTTCCTGGTGGAGGGGACTGGTGCCAGTGTTCTGGTGGGTGAGGCTGGATCTTGTCTTTCTGGTGCACAGGACTGCATCTGTTGGTGTGTTTTGGGGTGTCTGTGAATTTAGTATGATTTTAGTCAGCCTATCTGCTAATGGGTATGTTTGTGTTCCTGTGTTGCTAGTTGTTTGGCATGGGGCATCCAGCACTGGAGCTTGCTGGCCGTTGGATGGAGCTGGGTCTTAGTGATGAGACAGAGATCTCTGGGAGAGCTCTCACCAGTTGATATTACGTGGGGCCGGGAGGTTTCTGGTGGTCCAATGTCCTGGGCTTGGCTCTCCCACCTCGTAGGCTCAGGCGTGACACCTGGCTGGAGCACCAAGACCCTGTCAGCCACACGGCTCAGAAGAAAAGGAAGAAAAAAGAAAAAAGAGAGTAACCAGAATCCACCAATGATAACAGGCACTAAAATCTAAACTAAGATAAACGTAAAAATCAGAAACAAATCAGTTGCAGTCAGCAAACCCCATGTCTACAGTTTCTCTCAAAGTCCACCACCTCAATTTTGAGAAGTTTTGTTGTCTGTTCAGGTATTCCACAGATGCAGGGTTCAAGTTGGTTGTGGAGATTTAATCTGCTGCTCCTGAGGCTGCTGGGAGAGATTTCCCTTTCTGTTCTTTGTTCGCGCAGCTCCCAGGGTTCAGCTTTGGTTTTGACCCTGCCTCTGCATGTAGGTCACCCTCAGGCGTCTGTTCCCCACCCAGACAGGAGGGGTTAAAGCAAAAGCTGATTAGGTCTTTCTTGCTGTCTCAGGCCAGGGAGAGGGACGGGTATGGTCGTCATAATTGGAATGCGGGGCGAGCCTTCGGCAGCAGAAGCTGGTGTGACATTGCACCAGCCTGAGGCGCGCCGTGTTTTCTCCCGGGGAGGTCGTCCCTGGATCACGGGACCCTGGCTGTGGCGGGCTGCACAGGCTCCCGGGCGTGGGTGTGTGGGTAGTGACCTGTGCTTGCACACAGGCTTCTTGGTGGCAGTGGCAGCAGCATTAGAGTTTTTTACCTGTCTCTGGGGTCTGAGCTGATAGCTCCGGCTTGCACCCGTCTCTTGAGCTCGCTTAGGTGGTGCTCTGCCTTCTGTGGGCACATGGGGAAGGAATCCCCTCTCCTTGCGCACCCCGAAACAATGGTCTCTTGCCTCTTAGGCAGCTCCAGACTTTTTCCCGGACTCCCTCCCGGCTACCTGTGGCGCACTAGCCCCCTTCAGGCTGTGTTCACGCAGCCATTCCCAGTCCTCTCCCTGGGATCTTACCTCCGAAGCCCAAGCCTCAGCTCCCAGCCCCCGCCCGCCCCTGCAGCTGAGCAGACAAGCCTCTCGGGCTGGTGAGTGCTGGTCGGCTCTGATCCTCCTTGCGGGAATATCTATGCTTTGCCCTGTGCACCCCTACTGCTGCGCTCTCCTCCGTGGCTCTGAAGCTTCCCTCTCGCCACTCCCCTGTCTCCGCCAGTGAAGGGGCTTCCTAGTGTGTGGAAACTTTTCCTCCTTCACGGCTCCCTCCCAGAGGTGCAGGTCCCGTCCCTATTCTTTTGTCTCTGTTTTTTCTTTTTTCTTTTGCCCTACCCAGGTACGTGAGGAGTTTCTTGCCATCTGGGAAGTCTGAGGTCTTCTGCCAGCATCCAGTAGGCGTTCTGTAGGAGTTGTTCCACATTTAGATGTATTTCTGATGTATTTGTGGGGAGGAAGGTGATCTCCACATCTTACTCCTCTGCCATCTTAAAGGTCCCCCATCCTGGAGGTCAGAACTTTGAAATGGATTTCACTGGGCTGAAATCAAGATGTTGGCAGGATCATGGTCGTTCTGGAGGTTCTGCCAAATCAACTAGCCCTGAAAATGGATTGCGCTGGAGCATGCAGCCCATAACTGCCGTTGCTGGCAGTCAGAGAGCGCGGGAGAGTGTTGTTGCATTTAGACTGTTACCTTGATGGGTGACACATCATTATCGGCACCTGCTGATGAAGCGCAGATGAGTGCTGTTGGGGACCATGTGCCACGGGAGGAAGTCCTAACTGGAGTGCTCTGAGTGTGCAAAATTTAAGAACTTATCAAGGTTTTAGGAGGTAGCGTGTTTTGGGAAAGTGAGTGTGTCTGCAAGCTGCTGAAAGATGTTCTGGTAGACGCTTTGAAAAATCAAGATCTACAAAAGCCAAGGCTGTAAAATTCAAATTCCTTTGCTAATAAGGTTAATTATAGAACTATTAATTGAGTACCAGTGACTGTTCAACTGCCTATGTAATAACTAATTTAATCCTCATAAGAGTAAGGTAGGTAGGTAGGTACTTTTGTTATCTCTTATTAACATTCTGAGTAAATAAAACCCAGAATGGTTAGATTATATCGATTGTACCTGGAAGAGGCATAATCTGGCTTCAGTGTTTAAATTCTTAACCGAGTATTTGAGTTCAGCTGCCTCGGTGGTTTCATGCCGCTTGCAAAGATCCACTTGAAGATTGGGTAATATTTCCTTTAATAGGAAGGGTTTCCTTCATCTAATTAGTTACTATGGTGCATCTTGAAGTCTTTAGATACAAACGTTTTTTTTTTTTTTGTAAACCTTGAAGGAGCCGTGCCTGTGTGTGCACCATTTTATTCTTAGCATCCAAGACAGCCAGCCCGTCAGTGGTGTGTGAGAAATATTTGTTTGCCAGACTTTGATTCCTGAGCTGAGGCATCTAGTTTTCATGGTTAGGGGCCAAAAGAGACACTTAGTTTACAGAAACAACTCTTTAGGAATATAACTGCCAAACGTTTGGTGTCAGTCTTCTGAACTGTGGCTTAGATAATAGGAAAGGTGGTTTTCTCATAATTAAGGCTACCCCTTATGTAAGAGTAGTAGTGCAGTGAGTTAAGTGGCTGATAAAGATGCTTGGCGGGGTTATCCATAGAGAATGCAAATGGCACTAAGTTTACAGACTAATTAGAAATGACCAGCTCTTATTGAGTGCTAGAGGAGAGGAAACTGAGCTAAAAGAGTAACCAGATTTAACCTGCAAAAGATGGAGAATCAGAGGTGGTTGACTTCGTTGGCAGCTGAGAAGTAAAAAGATACGGGGCTGAGAAAGGGAGAGAATTCATTAATGATAATGAAACATTTATGGTTGGAATCTATGCTGGGTTCTTTGACACCCCATATCTTACTTATTTAGCTTCTTTATTTATATTTTCCTAACAGCTCTCAGAAAGAAGAACAGGTATGAATCCCCCTTTACAAGTAATAACTGAGACTCACCAACTGTAATTACCTAACATCACTCAGGTCTTTAGAGGAAGAATTGGAATTTCGACTTGGGCTTTGTGCCTCCAGAATTGATGTTTTTAAAATAATGGTGAAAAATAACATCTTTTTCTTTGGGATGAATCGGAGGATGGAGTAGTAAGAGCTACCTTTGTCCTTGGAGGTCACCTCCACATAGTAGCTCTAAGTTATTAAGTTTGTTCCCATATTTTTAATTGGATGTGAGTATTCCTCTCATTAAACCCAATGCAAGTATCCCTCTCTGTCAAGGAGTTTAACCTGAGCATGACTGACATCTAGGCCCAGTTATGTATCCCTGGTCTCCAGGCCCCAGAGGCCAGTAAAAAACCACCCACACCCTGCTCCCCAGTTGTGACAACCAAAATGTCTTCAGACTGCTCTGTCTGAAGAAGAGAGCAATAAATTGTAAGCAAGTAATTAATTTGAACGGGATTCTGTGACTTCGGTATGTATAAGTCATTTGATATCTTGTTCACTGTGGTTCTTTCTGATTTAGTTGGTTGGAGCTGAGGAATCTGCGAAGTGAATGACATAGGTTAGTTCTTTATCCTGCTTTTAGAGGAAGTGCCTGCAAAGAGTTGATGCTCACATCCTTTCCTACAAGCCATCTCTATGTTTCCAGAGCATAGTACCTTTGTGGGTATTTAAATGCTTTTCTCTGTGTCCTTTTAATCTTCCTTAGATCTGCCGGCCTATCCTGCCTGTGATTAAGTTTACCGTTAAGCTAATGATTTGCTCCAAGTTTACTGGCTTGTAAAATTGCATGCCATGCATATTAATGTGTAGGATTTTGACATTATAAACTGAGTAGCAATTATTGGCATATCTTAAGACAAGAGGCGGCCACCTTTTGACTTTGAAAATATCACCAAGAGGACATTGTATTGTAGGAAGTCAAGTTTTGTGTTCCTAAATATCTGTTTATTGGGCTTCTTGATAGCAGTTTAAGGCAAAATTTATTACGAATAGGGGCTGAGACACTTGATAAAAGTGAAACTTGGCATTTAGTGATGTGAGGTGACTCACCTCCTGTTGCTGCAGATAAGCAAGAGTTGGCTCTCTGGTTGAGTTCTGCTGCTATTCAGTATTCAATATATCCTATCAAAATCTCAATAGAAAAGACATTGTATTGGAAGGTGATCCTTCGCCTTAAAAGGGAGTCCTTTGCTTTTCAAAACACACTTTGGGCTTAGCTTTGATAAATTTTAAAGTGATATTATTCATGTTTCTCAGTCTATATCTTTTTTAAAAATTTAAGCCTACATCTTTTTAATTTAAATTTTTATTGAGATTAAAGATTTACATGCAGTTGTGCAGAATAATACAGAGAGATCTCTAACATACCTTGCCTGGTTCTCCCAAAGTTAACATTTTACAAAACTGATGTGTATCACAGGATATTGACATTCATACAATCCACTGATCTTATTCACATTCTGGAAGTTAAATCATGTTTGTGTGTGTGTGTGTATTAAATTCTATACAATTTTATCAGTGGTTTAGGTTCATGTATCCACCACCATAGTCAAGATACTGAAGAGTTTCAACACCATAAAGATCTCTAATATTTCCCTTTTATAAGCCACATCTACCTCCCTCTTAGCTTCATCCCCAACTGCTGGAAACCCCTAATCTGTTCTCCATTTCTAAAAATTTTATCACTTCAAAAGTTATATAATTGGAATCATATGGTATGTAAAGGAGGCATTAGCTTCTTTCAGAATAATTTGGGGGGATTTATACAAGTTGTGTGTATCAATAATTTATCTCTTTTTACTACTGCGTAGTATTTCCAGGTATGGGTATGTTACAGTTTAACCTTTTACCTGGTAAAGGACATCTGGGCTGCTTCTAGTTTTTGACTATTATAAATAAAGCTGCTGTGAACAGTCATGCACATGTTTTTATGTGAACCTAAGTTTTCATTTCTCTGGGGTAAATGTTCCAAGTGTACAGTTGCTGGGTTGTGTAGTAGTCACGTGTAGTTTCGTAAGAAACTGGCAAATGGTTTTCTAGAGGGGTTGTACCATTTTACATTCTTGCAGCTTTGTATGAGTGATCCAGTTTCTCTGCATCCTTGCAAGTTTTGTATTGTCACCGTGTTTTATCTTACTCCTTGTAATAGGTGTGCAGTGATCAGTGTGGTTTTAATTTGCATTTCCCTGATGGCTGATGATGTGGCTCATCTTTTGCTATGCTTATTTTCCATCTGGATAGCATCATCAGTGCAATATCTTTTCATGTCTTCTGCCCACTTTCTTTTCTAATTGGACTTTTTTTCTTTTTACTTAGAATTTTGAGAGTTCTTTATGTATCCTGCATACTAGTCCTTTGTTGGATTTGTGGCTTGCCAATGATTTTCCTAGTCTATGACTTGGCTTTTTATCCCCTTCATATGGGTTTTCATAGAGCAAAAGTTTTTAATTTTGATTAGCTCCAGTTTATCAGCTTTTCTTTTATGGATCATGCTTTTGATTTCAAGTCCAAGAACTCTTTGGTTAGACCTAGATCCCAAAGATTTTCTTGTAAGTGTTTTCTTAAAAGTTTTAGAGTTTTACATTTAGGCCCATGTTCCATTTTGAATTAAATATTATATAAGGTGTGGGGTTTAGGTCAATGTTCTTTTTTTTTTTTTTTTGGCTATAGATGTCTAGTTACAGCAGATGGTGCATCTGTTGAAAAGGCTATACTTCCTTCATTAATTCTAAGTCTTCATTAAATGGAGTTGAATATATTTGTGTGGGTTTATTTCTAGGTCCTCTCTTCCGTTCCCTTATTTTATGTGTCTGTCTTTCCCCAGTACCACACAGTCTTGATTACTGTGACTATATAGTAAGTCTTCATATCAGGCAGAGTGATTCTTCCCTTTTTATTCTTCTTTGTCAAGATTGGCTTAGCTCTTCTAGGGCTTGTGCCTTTCCATATAAATTTTACAATAAGCTTGTTTATGTCTACAAAAACTTTGCTGGGATCTTTATAGGAATTTCATTAGCACTATAGATCAGTGTGTGGAGAACTGACATTTTTACTATGTTGTGTCATACAGTCCATGAACACAGTGCGTCTCCATTTGGTTAGGTTTGCTTTGATTTCTTCCAGTGCCTTTGGAACTTTCAGCACACAGACCCTGTACATGTTTTGTTCAGGGTGTATCTAAGTACTTCATTTACTTTGGGGTAATTGTAAATGGTATCATGTTCATTTCTGTTCATTCAGTGTTGGTATATAGAAGTATGATGTATTTTTCTGTGCTGATTTTTTGTTCTATGACCTTGCCGAATTCATTTATCCATTCTAGGATGTTTTCTTTTGTAGAGTCCTTGGGCTTTTCTATGTAGACAATCATGTCATTGCAAATGGAGAGAATGTTATTTCTTCACTTTCTTTCTCTATGCCTTTCCTTTTTTATGCCTTATTTTAGCAGCTAGAACTTCCAGTACTATGAAGACATCCTTGCCTTGGTCTCAATTAGGAGGAAATACATTCAGTTCTTCATCCTTAAGTATAATGTTAGCTGTACTTTATTATTTTTTGGTAAATGCACTTTATCGCATTGGGATAATTCCTCTCTGTTTCTAAGTTGCTGAGAGGTTTTAGTCATAAATGTGTATTAGATTTGTCAAATGCCTTTTCTATGGCAATAGATATTATCATATGGTTTTTTTGTTTGTTTAGGTTGTTGACATGGAGGACTGTATGCCCTACATCTTTTTTTTTTTTATTCTTCAATTTCACCTTTTATGCTCATGACATTGGGTTTGGGGAAAGAAAGGAGTCCTGAAGCCTACGTCTTTGTAAACGTTGCACAGAGGTGCACTTGCTTCATTTTGCCCTCATGCCTCCTCTGATTCTGTCTCCATCTTGTTCTCACTTTATCTTTGTTTCTCTTGTTATATCTCTACAAGTTACACCTCAGATAGTCCAGGCCAGAAAAGTTGGAGAAGGTACTGTTAGTTGATACATCTGAATTATCTGAGTTCATAATTAAACGTAGCCTTTCCAGTTTGGCAGTGGAAATAGGTGTGACAGGTTACATTGCATTGTTTCTCCCCAGCATTGCCCCTCTTCACTATGTGATTTTTTTCAGTGGATTCTCTTTTCTCATTGGCCAAAAAAATAAGCGGAAGAACTTTAAGTGGAAAGAAGGTCTTTTTTTGATGGTTCCCTTGCTGCTGAAGTAATTAAATACAGGGAAATGAAGACCCAAAAGAGAAATTTTAAAAACAACAATCACAAAGAAAAAGAGAAAATGATTGTGTAGATTCTGGGGTTAGGTTTGAATCTGGGTTCTGGGAATTAGTATTAGTGTGTCCTAGGGCAACTTGCTCAGTCTCTAAAATCTGTGAAATGGGACATCTCTTGTAGGGTGGATTAAATGAAATCATGCAAGTCACCTGTTCTGCCTGGTGCCTAGGAACCTTGTATGCCCTCTGTAAATAGTGGTTAGTTTTGGTCATGCTGTGCTTGCTGCATGTGTAACGGGCGAATAATTCTAGCAGGGAGGAAGGATGAAGAGTAAAAGGTGGTTGCAGAATGAATGCTGAAATGAAATTGCTCCTATTGTCAGGTCAAAGGAACCTAAGGGAAATTTTTTCAGGAAAAAGGCCAAAATGCCTGAAACAGTTTGTGCTGAGAGTGAACATGGTGAACACCTATGACTTGAATGTGATTTCTAATGACTTGTTAAAAGCTGCTTTTTGAAAGAGAGCTGCCAGTTTCTGCTTCGGAGAGGTCTTAGCTTGGTTATAACTATGTTGGCTGTTCTAAACTGCCTGCAGGACAGAGGAGTAAGCCTTCCAGAAGACCCACCAGTAGTGGGTCCCAAACTAAATTGCCCTGCAGACTCAGCTGGGGAGTACCTGTTACATGAATAGATTTTCAGGACCTGTTTCCTGGATTCTTAAGTGAGTTGGTTTGGAGGAGGGCCCTGGAAGCTGTATATACTACTTGTGACAAAGATCCCAAGAAATTATGAAATAAAATTTAGAGGAGGAGAATGAGAACCACTGGGATGACATCATCGGGATGACATCATCATTTGAGGTTTAGCAGCTATAGTAGCATTTTAAGTTCTGCTACCAATTTTGTGTGCAACCCCAGGAAACTCAACCTTTTTGTACCTTTCATATATTTATTTATGTACGTATGTATATATGTATGTATGTATTTATTTATTTATTTTACACATTTTATTTTTGGCTACGTTGGGTCTTCATTGCTGCACTTGGGCTTTTCTCTAGTTGCGGCGAGCAGGGGCTACTCTTCTTTGCGGTGCGTGGGCTTCTCATTGCGGTGGCTTCTCTTGTTGCGGAGCACGGGCTCTAGAGCACAGGCTCAGTAGTTGTGGCTCACGGGCTTAGTTGCTCCGCGGCACGTGGGATCTTCCCAGACCAGGGATCGAACCCGCGTCCCCTGCAGTGGCAGGCGGATTCTTAACCACTGCGCCACCAGGGAAGCCCCTTGTACCTTTCTTGATTCAGCCTTTTGAAAGAGGAGACAGAAGGGATAAACATTCTGCCCTTCTTTACATGGTTGTTGTAAAGAATTACTTTAAAAAATAACTGGAAAGCGCTTTGCAAATAGAAATTGCTTTATAAATGCCTTTTTAAAGAAATGTAATTTTCTAACACAGTTTTAAACACAAATAGTCTTGTTGAGTGCATCAGTTCAAATGACAAGTATCGAGATGGTATCACCATGGCCAGAACCCAAAGTTTGGGGGCAGTAAGGAAACAAGTAAGGCACAAGGTTATAATGTCTTTTTTTAATCTGTGTTGTCTTTAAAGACTAATGCTGATGCTAACCTCTAAAATCCACATTTTCCCCTTTGGTTTGTTTTGTATTTTTAATTGGCTACTCCCACCAATTTGAGAATTTAATTGGAAAAATAAATGACTTCTAACATTGCTGCTGTGATGTTCATCCTCCCTCCCCCAGTCTCTTAATTAAAGCCTTGCTCCTCCTGTCACAGACACATGTGTGGATCTGCTAGAACTCTGTAAATTGATGCACACCTGCAGTGTTGGTGAAGACGCTCTTAGTCCCATCCCCTGATGCAGTGTGGTCTCCTGTCATTCATCCATCCCGGCAGGAGAGCCTTGAAACTGCTCCCCTGCAAATATGCCGCAGTGCAGTTCCCAAACCACCCTTTCTGCAGTACTAAGGCAAATGGAGGCCCATTAATGCAGAGGGATATAAGTTACGCTTGGGATTTACAGATTATAAACTCATTTTTCACCTCAAAATTGGTGGCCGTGTTGTTGAGTTTATACCAGATGTCAGATGGGTTAGAGGAGAGTGTCTGTGGGAATTCAGAACACATTGTTTTAGGCATTTGTCTCTATATTCATATCCTGTCGTTAAAAAAAAAATGTAGGTGGCAGTATAGAGTAATTTCTCTGGAGTTGGAGTGGCCAGTCCCGAGATCTAACCTCACCAAGCCTCCTTTACCTCATCTTTAGTCTGGGGAAGCTAATGGTAAGTATCTTGTAGAAGTGCTGTGAAGATCAGTGGAAATCAGCATAGAAAATTCTTTGGGGGTTTGGCACGTATTAAGTCCTCCACATAGTTGAGCAGTCTTATCTGCTGATAAACGCAGTGGTGCCTTGTAGAAGTAGAAAGCAGAACAGGTGAATGAATGTGGATCTCAGAGATTGGCGTGGTCTGCATTTAAATATTGTTAAACCCAGAAGCCAAAAAATGTATCTATATATATATTGTTTACATTTGCAGTATTTTCTCTTACATGTTATTTTGCTACCATGTAGGTTTTTGGTACCATGCAGTTTTTGGTACAGATGAAACCACACAGAGTGATGGTGCTGTGTGGTTTTTTAACAATTGTTTTTTATAGGACAGGGAGCATGAAGGTTGGATTGGTATGTGAAGAGCTGCCTCCACTTTTGACTTTCGTTGTGCAAAATGTTATTGGATGGCTGTCCAGTCAGTGAATGTCTCTCCTGATGGCTGATGATAGGAAAGTGTTATCAGTTTCTCCTGCTGGGTGATAAACGTTGAGATCAGGTACAATTGGAGATAAGAAAAACATAGAATGTAGTTCTTGAGCTCCCTTGGGGGTTATTAATCAGAAGGTAAATCTGCATGGTAGGTGCACAATGTATATGCTCCTCAATTTCAACTGGAGATCATTCAACCCACAGAGAAGTGGTCTCTTGTTGCACTGTCCATTGAGACTGGAATAAGTGTTAATAGCATCCCAGAATCTTCAGTCCTGGAAGCTTAGAGCCTTTTCACACTGCCTTTGAGTTAAGCCAGTTTGCCAGCTGCTCTCCCTGGGTGACCACCTGCTCCTAGGCTCTGAACCATCCTATTTTAGAGAAATTCAGGATCCGCTTTGCATAGAATCCCTTTTTCCTTTATTTATTTTATTTATTTTATTTTTTTTTTTTTGCAGTACACGGGCCTCTCACTGTTGTGGCCTCTCCCGTTGCGGAGCACAGACTCCGGATGCGCAGGCTCAGCGGCCATGGCTCACGGGCCCAGCCGCTGCGCGGCATGTGGGATCTTCCCGGACCGGGGCACGAACCCGTGTCCCCTGCATCGGCAGGCGGACTCTCAACCACTGTGCCACCAGGGAAGCCCTTTCCTTTATTTTTTAACATTTATATCACTGCCAGAAATTTGCATCATTCAAAGCGCAAACGGAATCTACTTAATAAAAATGGCATTTAAAAATATATTACCTCATAGTTATGATTGCCTCACTTTATGCCCCCTTTTTTTTTCCATTGGAGATTTTTATCTTGTAATGAAACATGGCAAGAAAGAGGAAATTGGATAAGAAGGTGCTGTATTCTCCTACCAACTTGGTTTGGAGAGCTGAAAAGCTTAATTTTACGCTGGTTGGTTGATTATCAGCCAGTATGATTGTCCCCATCTTTCGCTCTGTGGGGTGGACCACATACAGACCTGTTAGATTGCTCTTGAAGCCTGGAGAGAGCCTCCCTGTTCTGTCTCATGGGGTGGTTGGGACTGAGAAGGGTGCATGGCTGTCAGGGTGGCCTCGGAGTGTCTTTCTGCCTGCTTGGAGGGAAGGATGAGGTGGGAGAATATACACAGAGCACCTTTCCGTAGTGTGATTGTTAATACTGCAGAGCTGAGAAGCATCAGGCATCGGAGCACGTGCTTGGAGACAGCATGTAGGCCCAAGGGAGCGAACTTAAATTCACGGAGCCTTAGTTTCCATCACCTGTACCTTGAGATTTACTAATACTTTTATTTCATCCAGTTGATCATTAACTATACTTTTATTTCCCCATTGTTCGTAAAACTTAACTACTCTTTTATGTACCACTAAGAAAGAAATCTCGCTACTAATTTAACTCTGACATATTACTGTATGTCATACAATACCATCAATTGTAGGATCTATCCTGATTTCAGAGAGATAAAGATGTGAGTTGTACAATGTGCAAGTAATCACACCATAAATTTTAAGGACCATAATAGTTAATACCTGTAACATACGAGCGGTGCGTTAACACACAGTGAGCGCTCATTAACTTTCTTGCCTTACTCCTCTCTCCCAGTGGTGTTTTCTTCCTGATCAGTTGGTAAATCTCTTTTGAGCATATAATACGTGTCTGGCGTGTTCTTTGTATTTGGTCCATGTCAGTGAACACAGTAGACGTAAATTCTGCTTCTGGTGGAGCTTGCGCTCTACCCTGTGGACTTAATAAAGGACCTACCACCTCAGTAAGCAGCAGGACAGGCCCTGAGCTCAGCTCTCCTTTCCCACCAGAAAGAGCTGCTTTTCTTGGCCTTGTCATTAAGATTGAACGTGTGTGTCAGTAGCGTATCAACATACAATATCTGCCAAACTCCTTATAGGCTCATTAGCTTCCAGCGTTTTCTTTGTACCTTGCCATCTGGCTTCTATCAGATCCTTCAAACAAACTATGCCATGCCCCGGCTCCCTACTTTTCCCCGTGCTCTCTGTTCCCTCCATCCTGCCCTAAGCCTTGGACCTGCAGCTTCCCCGGCAGTCCCAGAAGCTACCTTTTTCCTGATGCCTTTCCTCATCCTTCCATCTGAATACAATTTATCTCCTTAGACTTTCCCCCTGTACTTCTCTGCCTTTGCTTCTGCCATGATACCCTCTGTATGCAATACTGTAGCCCCATGAATACAGGCTCCTTAAGAAAGCCCAGTGAACAATAATTGCAGGCCAAGGGTACATGTTTTTATTAATGCATATCAGCAAGTCACACCGAATTACACAAATGAATATTCTCTGGTTTAAACAAATGAAGTCCAGGGTCTTCCAGTTGGGTCATATGGCAGTCCTGCACTGACTCACTTATTTTTATGTTTTATTAACAGGAAGCATGTCATTAAAATCTGGAGGCTCTCCCCAGCACTTTCCTTTTTATATGTATCTGTTCTATCGTCTCCCATTTCTGGACTGACTTAAGCTTTTCAGCCGGAAAGATGGATGTCATTCAGGTATTGGCAGCACGAGATGCTTCTGTAAATAGTCTTTTTCACATCTGGGTGTTCAGTTTCTCCTGCTGGGTCTGAGGGGATCCGACGAGCTTTGGATATTCTTTTCTCCGTACCTGGGACAGATCCAGCCTGGGCTGCTCTGTGCCTCCGCTCTGGCATAACCTCATCCTGTTTCCTTGTCCTCAACACCCAAGTGCAGCTGTGGAGCCCTTCATCTGCCTGCGACTTGCCAGTACCCCCCACTTGAAACTGGGCCCTGCTGGGATTCTAAGTCTCCATCCAGAAGGAGCTGGGTTTTTTTTTTTTTCAGGACTCAAGAGACTGTGAAAGTCTCATGAAAAGGAAAGAATTGGTGCCAAGAGAAAGAAGTGCAAACACCCTCTGTTTTCTGCCTCTAAAGCAGGGCCCGTGGTTTCCGCTGCTGTGTTTCTTTAATGTCATTTGACTAACCATCTCCCTACAGACCCAAGCAAATGTGGGCAGTGCTGATCCAGCCTCCCAGGATCCTTTGAGACTTACTGTGATACAGTATTTTGCTGTTTGCAGCTTGACTATAGATTGCCTCTTTTAGAGGATTTAAAACCTTCCTGTCAGATGCCCACAGGCCTCTGGCTCATATCTACCTAGTTTTGTGGTCAGTTTTCTAACTCTTACATAATCCCCAAGCATACAGCTGGGGTTTTTACTCAGAATTTAATGTAGTCGTTTTAAAAAGCCACCCCTCAGGTGGTTTACAAAGGTGTAAATCTAGTCTGTAAAAGGCAGGAAAGGCAGATATATGAGTATAGTTAGCACTTAAATATATATATTGGCACTTTACATATATATATATATATATATATATTTTTTTTTTTCCCAGTTGACAAAAATCAACCTCGTAATTTTACACTTGGTTTTCATCCCAGGAAAGTAGATTGTTAAATATTACCAAAGTTTAAAGTGATCTTTGATTTTAATCAGAAAGACTTTCTTTTTGATGCTCAAGAGCAAAGTTGTATATGGGTGGAAAATTGTCCATTTGGTTCTTGCTGTCTGCCTCTTCCCGCACTTTGATGAAGGAAGGGCTTTTATCAGCACAAGGAAGACCTCAAAGAAGTTGCTTTTTTTTAAAAAGGAAAAGGCTCTTCCCTGCTCAAAAGGTAGCTGTACTGTACATAATTGAAAATCAGATGTAATCATTGGAAGATGATTTTGGTGATCTGATTGCATGACCCATGTAATGTATGTTACACTCTTTTTTTTTTTTTTTTTTTTGTGGTACGCGGGCCTCTCACTGTTGTGGCCTCTCCCGTTGCGGAGCACAGGCTCCGGACGCACAGGCTCAGCGGCCATGGCTCACGGGCCCAGCTGCTCCGCAGCATGTGGGATCTTCCCAGACCAGGGCACGAACCCGTGTCCCCTGCCTCGGCAGGCGGACTCTCAACCACTGCACCACCAGGGAAGCCCTGTTACACTCATTTATGTGTTATTCCATGAGAGCTAAGGTGAGCACGTGTACTTCAGTGGGGAAAACTGAGGTTAGAGAGGTATGGGGCTTGCCTATGATCATGTGGCCAGTATGTGGTGAACCCAGGACTCCAAGCTTCATTTCCGCTCCTTTAAATGGTCTTGCCATGCACTTTCCAGGAGTCACATTAGAATCTGCTATTTAAGAGCATGTCTAGTGCCGGGTAATTATTTTAGGATCGCTTCCCCTTCCGTTTTTTGATACTGTTTATTCAGTCCTCAGGATTCTTTGTCTGCCTTCCAAACTTCATTTCCTGGATTGAACGTTCATCTTCTCAGGATGTAGGTGGTTCTTTAAATAACAGTTGCTTGCCCGTAGTTACTAGTTCATCCATTTCTTTGTTATACACTTAATACAAATCCCCAGGACTCAAGTGTCTTAAGTGAATCTTGGAGAATCTTCTCAGAGTTTTGGCTTATATCTGAATGAAAGATCTATTCATTCAAGAGAGAGCTTCTGAAATCAAGGTTCAGATATTTGCCCAATTTCAGCTGGTTTTCAATCTTGCTTTTGTGGGATAAACAGAAGTACTATTAGAGAACTTTCAGTGGAGTCAGTAAAAGTTAAAGGAAGAGCCAAAGGTTCTTTGCTCTTTTCTGTGTCCATTTGACTTTCCAAATTGTTGTCTGGAAGAAGTGAATCATATTTAATTTAATATTTGAATACTCACTTCAAATATTCATTGTGTTTCCAGGAAGCAGGTCCTTTGTGTTTTGGAGAAAATATGCTCTTCAGAATCATGTGAATATTAATTTTTTTCATTAATGTGTTTAATTTTACAGAGCCATGAATATGCTTAGCTTTATTTTTTAGGTTTTCATTTAGCTTCAAAGTTGCATGTGTCATTATTAAAGTTGGAAAGGATTCTTTGTCGTGGAGAAAGTAAAAGTCGTAGAGAAAGTAAATCTTATTTGAAGAGAACATTTTACTACCTGAGATTTTAAAATTATGGGATTGTATTCATACTGTAGACATTCAGCCTATTTGAGTTAGTTAGGTTTTTAAAGCTCTGAGTATTTTTGCTTCTGAGGTTTTTAAAGCTCTGACTACTTTTGCTTCTGGCTAAAACATTATGGAACTTGTTCAGCTTTCTTTTTGGGAAAGAGCTCTATTTTTCTCCCTTAATAGGAAACAGAATTAATTGATCCAGTAAGTGAAGTGATTACACATTTGAGGTGGACAATTTAAAACACACAGAGTTTGAAATCATAAAGCATTTTCTTGAGCAGTTGTTTTCTGGGGTAGCAGTTTCTGTTACAGTGTGCTCCCTCCTTCCCAGTTTTCCTCTATTCTTTCGCCTTAATGGTCTTACATAATAAATACTCATTACAGAATATGCCTGATTTGTATGGTTGCTAAGAAAAGCTTAAGTGTGACTCACAAATCAAAGACTCATTTTAAACCCAGCAATTGGAAAGCCTTTAATTCTAGATCTACAAGCACTTCCCTCCATCTCTCTCTGTACTCATGGAAGACATCACTAATCCATCAGCAAAGCCCATATGTGCCCTCCTGATTCTTCTCTGCACACTGCCTCCATCAGTCATGCTGAGATGAAATCTGCATGTCATCTTTGAATGCATGTCTCTTTCTTGAAGGTCCTTTTGTTAGGCAAAACTCTCCTGAAGGAAAGCGCAGAAAAATTCTTTATTCTGGGGATTCCCGGTTTGGAAGGTTACTCCAACGCCAGGTAGAACCATAAGCAAAGCGCAGATCAAAGCTCCTGTGATTAGGATACAGATTATCACTCTCCACCCAGGAAAATCCTGAGTTGCTCTGATTTTATGTGAAATCAGGCTGTCGGTGGAAGTTCTTTCGCAACTGTAGTAAAAGTTAAAGAACTTGTTTCCTTTGTAAGTTTTGACCAGGATCAGGTTTGAATCTGTATTTAAAATCAATATCCAAGAAATGGGAATCTGGTTGTGATATATATGTTGCGGGGTGGGTGGGTCACTGGATGCATTTGGCCCCGATTCTACACATAAGCTTTGGAGGGCATGGTTAGAGTTGTGAGTAATTTAGGATCAACAGTTCAATCCTGTATAATTTAGTGACTCAGCACAGTAATAAACCCTGGAACCTTCTGCTTCTGTGTTCCTTCTCTGCAGGAATTAAGGGCATATAGGAAGAAAACAAACATGAATTAATTTGATTTTTGTGCTTAAGCAGGCATAATGAGAATCTGTTGGTACGTACCACCAGTCCACATAAAAATGAATAATACTGACATTAAAAGAAAGAGCATTAATTATGTTGCTGTGATTGCAAACTTAAATCATTTCAGGGGCTCTTGCTTACACACAAGGGCCTCAAGTCCCTGAATGTTGGACATTATGTGGAAGCTTACGTGGCAGAGGCCCTGAAACATTGCCCTGCTAACAACCCACGTGACATGTCCTGGTGTTCCTTTTCGTGACTTGCCTTTGCACTAAATAATGCCATCTTTTCTCAGAAAGTCTAAAAAGGCTTTTGTATTTTCAAAGAGTAGAAATGAAATGGGTTTTTCCACCCCTTTTGATAACCAGGTACTTTTAATAGCAAGGCTTTTCTTGGCTTCGATCCTTGGCCAATTTTGTGATAATTTTTTTGAGCATGTTGGAGCTCACATGCTCCATGAAAATTCAGAGATCAGTTTCCAAGAATTTCAGATTTCCTGTTATAAGAGGTCAAACAAATGATACAAGTTACATAAGTGTTTCTTGGACCATAAAGGAACTGTTCTCTCGGGCTAAATGTACCCTTTCCAGCAAACTAATATGAATCTCTGTCAACTCAGGGTTTTACAATTTAAGGACTGTGCAGTTTAAATGTGAAAGGTAGTGCAGTCATTAAGAAACAGCTAGAATTGTTAAGATTTGTTAGAAGAATATAATTGCTAATATTGCTGCCATGATATTCGTTTATTCATATAAAATATCAAGTGATATTTTAGCACTGAGACAGATTAAAGTTTGTTTCAAAATAATTTAGAAATTTAACTTTTAAAATTTGGGTGTAAGATTCAGAAAGCATCATATACTTCATGGTGTGTTATCCTTGGTTTGTGAAAAGGCCCTGCATCTTTGTTTTATCTTCATTATTTTTCTCCTTCACTCTGATTCCATTCTTTCTTCCCCAAAGATCCTCACTAGTTATGTCTGTAATTCACCTGAATATTTTGTTTAGAACTCAGTTTATTATTGTGCAGTTTTAATCAGTACCACCTTTGAAATTTTATCTCCGTTGCTTTGTGTACATCTTGTTTGTGCATTGCTTTTGATTGCTGTACAGTATTCCATGCAACCATCCATCCCATTTTACTTACCCATTCCCACAGGGAAGGACACCTTGGTTGTCTATAACCTGTGTTTTCATACTCAGTGCTGCCATGAGCATCTTTATATCTGTTGCCTTATGGGTCTTCTATATATAAGGATGTGTATGTATAGACGTATACGTATATATAAGTGGATGTGTGCATGTTTGTGCATTTGTGTATCCATCCATCCAAAAATGAGTTTCTTGAATTTTACAAATGTGAATTTGGTTATTAATGAATTTCACCAAAATCTGCTTGATCACTTGCTAGAATGACTGTATCATCCTGTTATACTATTATCCTTTGTATATGGGATTCGATGTTTACCAGTAATTTGCATTGCCTGATTTTCTAATCCTTGCCAACCCAATGGGTATAAAATGGTGACTCATTCTTTTAATTTTGCCTTTCTTTTGTTGCGAATGAGGCTGAACGTCTGTTTATATCCTTAAACGTTCGATTTTCCCCTCTTGGAAATTGCCTTTTCAAATCTATTTTCATTTTAAAATTTGTGTTTCCCTTCCTTTTCTTGCAGTAGTTACTGTGTTTTCTTAACTATGTTGAAGAAGTTGAGCATGAAGTCATTCCTGCAGCACTTGGAGCAGACTTTGTGACTGTGAGATACACCCTGAGATTAATCCTAGCATTTCTTTTTGCCTTTAACAACCTCAAGTCTTGCTACTCCTGTGCAGCTGTTCCCCACCTGCTTTCCCCACATAAGCTCCTGCTTCCCTGCAAGGCAAACGTGAGCAAACCCCGTCAAGTCACTGCTTTGCTGAAAAGCTCCAGTGGTTCCCCTTGGCTTTTAGGAGAAAGGTCTGAATCTTTGCTGGGTCTCAGAGTCCCCCCATGATTTAATCCTTGAGTCTGGTCATCTCCTGTGCCCTGTGTTCCAGCCACGGGAGGCTACTTCCTTATCCTTCCAGGGCCTTCTCTGGCCCCATATGCTGTGCCCTCTTCTCTTATTGCTGTCCTCCTCCACCTGGATAATGTCTCCTCTCAGGTGTCTCACAGCATCTCCAGGAAAGCCCTCCCGGGTCCTCATACTAGGTTAGGTCTCTCCATGGTCCGCCACGTTAACCTCTACTTCCTTCTTTGAAACTCTTTCTATACCTACAATATTTAATACATTTTATGCTCAAAGACCAAAGGGTAGAGGCAGGGGCATTTGGGAATTCCATGAGGTCAGCACCTGTGTCTTTGTTTCTCTCTGTTGCTTCCCAAGCATCTAGCTTAACATCTGAGACACAGAAGCACAGTTAATCTTTGTTGATGTAGGAATAAAAATTTATGCACATTAAATGCTAATTCCCTGACTTTGGCTTTGTGTCTCATTTTCACTAACATTTGGATAGATTTATCCATTTGAACCTACTTTTGATTCTACTTTGTTACATTTATGATATAAATATATTTAATTGCATTTTCCTTGTTGATCGAATAAATTTACTTAAATACATTTCCGTCTGTTAACACTGTCTACAAGTTTATTTTTAATAGGGTCGTGTGTGCATATTATTAGCTTAAATATCATTATATACAGTGCTGCTGTGTCACGGTTTGTATAATTGTTCCCCTATTTTGAAGCCTTAGGTTGTTTTCAGTTTCATTACTTTATAATGAAATGTAATATTTCTTGGTATACATTAATTTCTTTTTTTCCCCAAGCTATTGCTTTGGAATTACTGCTTTTGATGTAGCTCTTATTAAAGGCTGCTAGATCATTAAGAAAGATTGAAGTTGGTTTCATTGCCAGACATTGTGTACCTGTTTATCTAGAGCTCCACAAAAATTGAGTTTTATAATTTTATTGTATTTTAATAGCTCTGAAGTATAACTCTAATGTTTCAATTTGTGTTTGTTTCTCTGCTGATAAATCTATGCATTTTTCACCAGGATGATTTATGTCCTCTCTTTCCTTTATTTAAATTGTCAGTGTTCATCCTTTGATGTTCTCCTAACATAATCAAATCTCTTTCTGTGAGTGGCATAAGGTACAGGTAGTCAGGCCCTCATCCTGATTAGTGTGTTTTGGAGTATTTTTGGAAGCTCACAGGATTTACTTCTAAGAATATTCTTTGATACTCTTAGAAAATATGCAACCATGTAGAGTCAGCTTTAGAGTATGCTTCTTCTTTAAAAATAATTCCCATTTAAATGTGGTCATGGCCCCTTAGCACTGCTAAAACCAAACCCAAACAGTAACACTTCTGTTCATTTGGATGAGAAATATTCCTCTGAAAAGACAGGAATTCATATAACAGAGAGTGTTTTCTTGGTTCCCTTTTAAATGTAAAAGTTATTTATGGATTTGCATTCCATAGTGTCTCGGCATCATTTACAACTAGGCTTTGCTTACTGAACTCAAACTGCAAAGCTTCTCTTAAGCGTGACTCAATTACCCTTTAATGTATCAAAAAAAAAAAAGGGCAAAGGGAAAAATCCATTGGAATTTGTCATTATGATTAATTCTTGTGCGCAGAAGACTGGCAATCTTTTCCAAAACTTTCATGGTTTTTTTTTTTTTTTGATCTTTTGCCTTTTTGTTTGATATACTTGAATAATCTGCATAGTTTTGATATTTAATTCCCCTTATTCTTGTCAATTGGGACATAGGTTTGGGAGGTTGGCATTTCTTTATTCTCCATGCAGTTAGGGTTTCTTCTGAAGCAGTTAAATTATGCAGAGCCTAGAATTATTCCAAGAGTGGTTTGCTAAGGGTATTTTCGGTTACTGGGAGGAAACGGACTGCGTGGATTTGAAGGAAGTCATAGCTTGATGGTTAGGTTTGAGGTTATTTTTTTCACCATTTAAAAATATTTCTTTTTCTTCTAATTTCTCTTTACTGATTTTTCTCAGGCTGAAAATAACGTGGACTTGTTTACATGTGAAGGAGGGGCTGCAGTGTACAGCTGGGCAGGATGTTCACTGTGTCAGAGCCCCTGGCCAAGGGCAGATGGTGGCTGCATTCCAGAGCAAGGGGCACCTTTCCCCAACTCATACAAATATACTGTATGAAGGGCTAGCCATCCTACGGATTGGTTTCTTTAGTAGTTGCTAAGAGTTTTCTAGGCTTTGTATTTCTATGAGGGTTTCTTTTCCTTTGTCTTTTTTTTTTTTTTTTTTTTTGTGGTACGCGGGCCTCTCACTGCTGTGGCCTCTCCCGTTGCGGAGCACAGGCTCCGGACGCGCAGGCTCAGCGGCCATGGCTCACGGGCCCAGCTGCTCCGCAGCATGTGGGATCTTCCCGGATCGGGGCACGAACCCGTGTCCCCTGCATCAGCAGGCGGACTCTCAACCACTGGGCCACCAGGGAAGCCCTCCTTTGTCTTTTTAAAATCTTGCTTTTGTGATCTTCAAGAAGGGATACCAGTGGTGTGGGCCTTTTCTGTTTGTTTTTCTATTTATAGCATATTCCTCAATAAGTCAGCACCTTGGCTGGATCCTTGTCGTCCTGTTCATTTAAGCTCAAATGAGTGTCCTCCATTATGTTACTAACCTCTGAGGGAATATGCTCCCAGCTTTTAGTTCTTTCTGATTGCTTCCTTGTCACCAGTGGGAATGTCTGGTTTTTCAAAGCCATGTAAACTGAGAGGCATGGTCTTAAGAGAAGAGTTCAGCTCTCAGAGATGAGTCCAGATCTGCTCAAGAATTTTCTTTTGTGTCTCTGCTATAACAAAACAAAAACTTCCCCCTTTTTTTCAGCCTAATTGAGTGTATTTCACAGTGGGAGCACAAAGACTCTGGTTTATTCCCCATCTGAATAGAAACGGGGGTCATGGACCTGTCTTGCTTCTCATCTGAGGCATTTCACTTCCCATCTTCAGTGGAACAGGACTTCAGGCAGATGGCCCTCTCATTGACCTTATGATCAGAAATCAGATGAAGGTCAAGATTAAGTTTCCACTGATATCTGGCTTTTAAATTCCTTTGACCCACTTTTCCTGTGTTGGAAGGAATTCATCTTACTTGACATACCATTTCTTTGTGATTCTGTGTTTGTCAGATATAACCAACAGACGTTGACGATCTTGGAGATGAGTCTTTTACTCCAAGACCCAGTTCAAATCAGTGCCCTCCGGGGATTTTAGGTTTCTGCTCTCTGCTAATTTTATAGAAATGTGCTGGGGACTCTCAGCCCTGTTTGGCAGTTCCTCGCCATCTGGTTGTCATCACTGTCGAGGTCTCTTTGCACGCTGTAAAGACAGCAGTGTCGGAGGGGGGTATCTGCCCATCCCTTTGTTTTTCCTGTTCTGAGTTTAAGCATCTGAGAGTATTCCTCCTAAGTCAGAACAGTCTTTGTCTTTATGAATAAAGATGTTGTTCTGAAATGACATTAGTTTTTCCTTTTCGGAGTGAACTGTCTCTCTGGTTTTATTAGCTCAATCTTCTTCCTAGCTTACTACCAAGGAGGTAAAAGATGGATCCTTAAGAGAAGGTGTGTTATCTCGGTATTGAAGTGAGTTACAGAAAGAACTGGAAGAATATACATACACCTAATAAATCATTACCTCTGCTCTGAAGAGGAACAGGGAATGGGTGGGGAAGAAGATACGGGCTTTATAAGGGATGCAGTTTTGTTTCACCAAACGTGACTCTATTGACTCTTTTAAAATGCGAATCTGTTACAAAATAATTTTTATGTGGACAAAATTTAAAAACTCATTTTAAGATAAAGAGCTCTTACCAGTAGTCCTGTATTCCCTGCCCTTCCAGCGTGTTCTGAAGCAAGGCAATTGTTCTCAACCACTTGGCCTGTTCTTTGTTTCCTGAATATTTCAGAACATCTCTCACTCTTCTCTTGTTGGCTGGAGTGTGGTGGTAGCGGGGGAGTTGAGCTGAAATCCTGATTAACGAGGAAGTATTCATGTTTCTTTACCGTTTTTAGCAAGAGACGGCTTCAACTTGCAGGAAGGCGTTGTTCTGTAAATAGAGCTACGGAATATATCTTATTTGTCATCATCTTATTATTCCTTGGCCTGTTTCTAGAGATCAGCACAATAAAGTTTGTGAATCCTTCTTTAGAAGCTATAGTTTGGGCCTTTGCTGAGTGAGGCTTTGTAGGAGCTACCCCCTACCCACCCCCAAGGAGTTCAGGGAGTGTTTGTGTCTGGTTATGTTTCAGATAGTCTATGTAAATGGAAATTAATTTTTCAACAAGAGCACTGCATCTTAGGGGATGTTATTAGAGTTTACCAAGCATCATATTATCACTTGATTTAAAGTCAGATACCTAAATCTGAATAATAGAGGAAATCTCAAATAGTGACTCTGAACTTAAGATAGCTTAGGTTGCTTTTACAACTCCAAAGTGAACAAACAGCACAAGTAATTGCAGCCCCTTCTTGAATGAGTGTGTCTGAGTCTGTGTGATTGAGGGGAAAATCGTCAAATAAACTATTCAACTGTTACTTCTTATGAATAGAATATATACAGAGAGCACTGTTAAGTCAGATATGAATATTACGGCACTTTAATCCCTCAGCCCAAATGGAGTCAGTTGCATTTGTCATGGAAGAAATTTTAATTTACCCTTTAGTCTGGAATCTGAAGAGACATTCTTCTCCTAAGCCATTAAAAGTTGGTTCTGTATTTTTTTGTTGTTGGCATTTTTAAATTGAGTTTTTCACAGTGACCTGGACTTCCTTTTGGCTCTGTACAGAGAGCCGTAGTATCTAATGAAAATATAGTTTGCTTCAGAAATAGGGCAGTGTTGATAATTATTTTAGTAAGAAGATTCTCATAGTTATAAATTAATTTTGAAAATCCTAATTTTAGTGCCAAATGGCACCCAACAGACCATCTATTTTGACCGCCCCCTCCAGTGTTTTGTTTTTGTTTTTTTTAACAAATGAATTCTAAAGGAGAAGCCGTGATAGAACTGTGCTGAGAGGAAAATCTCCTTTTCAAATCAGACAACTTCTTATGTGTACTATAATATGAAATAGTGATAATTTAGGTTCTAGGTGGAGTTCCGTAGATGTTGTTTAGTTATTTCTCTTTAAATCTGTTTTGGGAGAAAACTTCGAAGTGTGCGTTATTGTTATTATATGTTTCTGTAGATTTTAATCATTTTATATTTTTAATCACTAACTTGTATTGGGCTCCATATATGTTCCAAATCCCTGTATATATTTTATTCTTCATACTAGTACAGGGCAGTATAGGCACTGTTATCATGCCCATTCTGAAAATGAAGAAACTGAGGTATAGGAATATTAAGTAACTTGCCTTGGAATGTGATAGATCCATTTCCATTCTAGATCTCCAGCTTTTAATCACTAATTATAAAACTCTAGCCAGTGCCTGTAACATTTAACATTTAAGCATTCTGAAATTTAAAAATTTAAATCTAAAAAAATTTTAAGTTCTGAAAATGTGCAAAGAACAGAAACCAGAGTGATGGTGAAGCATGTCTGTTCCTGTGGATAATTTTTCCTTGTGTTCTGAGCCGTCTGTTCTCCTTTTAAGCCTGTGACCTGTCTTCGCCCCAGTGAGGTGTGGCGTCTGGAATGCCACGAATCAGCCGTACTGGCTGATGGCAGATGTGTTTGGGGTCAAGGTGGCAGCCTGTGCTTTCTGGGTCCCCCGCAGCTGTGGAGACAATATGATCTGTGTGGTGGAAGTCTGCCAAGTTAGATGCGCAAGACTTCTCCTTCTGCTTCGGGAACTCACACGTTCCACAAACCTCCTGCCCTGCCGTGGCTCACATCAGTGCATTGCTATGTCAGGCTGAATAATTCGCAGCATTTAGCACTTCAATTGGCTCATTGCAGGCAGTCCAATTACAATAAAGTCTATTATCGTTTTGGTACCTTGGAATGAAATGGAGTGTTTAAGCGATGAACATGCCACGCTGCCTGGCAGTTGCTCCGCTCCTAATTCATCATCTTCGTCTTGCAAGTTCTCTGCGTCTTGCTAAAGTGACGCCCTGCCTTGGCGTGAGCCATGTATGAAGTTTGGTGATACACCTTTGTCACGCAAACTTTCTCTCGATGTGTCGGTTTCGGGAGGATCCTGAGAGCTCCACAAACACCTCTTCCAATACCGGTTATGTGCGTCTTGCTAAAAAGGGATGTTTAATTAAGGTTGCTTTTCAGATTGCAGTCAAGAACCCAAACAGGCATTGATCAAGGAGGCGGCCATAACCCTGCAACAGACATCAGGCAGCTTCAGCAATCAGTAAAATAGAAGCAGGAAAAATTGAAGTAGGAAACAGTTTATAGAACTCTTGTGTTTCCCCTCCTATAGCTTGGCCAGCGATGAATAAGAAGCGGGGAAGAAATGGGTAGAGGCAGTGTGGTGGAGAGATGATTCAAAAAGGATGCTTGGCAAAAAGTCCTTGCATTGAGTCCAGGAGAGAATGATGGTTTCTAGGTGTGGTGGTAGTTTGTGGGCAGAAATTTTGATGTCAATAGGAAAGGGGGGTGTTCTTGGGAGCCTTAACTCGGAAAGAAATAAGCAGTTGTTCCTAAATGATGTCATAAGGACACATATATTTGGACTCATCAGGTTATAAATGAGAAAAAATCGATTATTGACTGGAGAGATATATATTTTTATTTATGTATTTATTCTTAATTACCCTAAGATGCATCATGGTACTCCAAAAAAACCTGGACTTGACATTCAGCTCAATCATTTTCTAGTTATGTGACACATGAGGTAGAGGGACAGCAATTAATCTTCCCCAGATTCATCTGATAATGAGTATAATATCCCCCTGTACAAACAGTAGTGAGGATAGGAAATAGTATGTAAATGCCACCTGCCCTTAGTAAAACCTGTAAGTGTTGTCTGTTTGTTTATTTCTGCTGTGAGCTCAGAAATCACATGGACAAGGAAGGTGCCTGGAATAGCTTCCTCTACCCCTTTAAGGTTTTGCAAAGGCTGTCTTTGAATTAGGCAACCATGAATGGATTGGAAGGCAGGGGTGGGAAATGACCTGCCATCCACTGAGTATGGCGGTCATTTAAACCGTCTCTCTCTACCTCTCCTTCCTTTTTGTCTAATGTACATTTTATATCGCTGGCCAACTGATCCTCATTGATTTCTTTTACAGTGTGAGTCAAAAAGGCTACCTCATTTCCTAGGGAAAGCCTAGCTCTCTAAATATCCTCTTATCCCTCTGTAAATGCTGTTAATGGCTTCTTGAGGAGAACTCTGTGACTGTGAGAATGGGACTGGGAAATTTCTGTAGTCTGCTTCCACACTGTAATAGGTGAGTTGGTTTTTAACTTGGTCCCCAGTGGTGGAAATGCTCCCAAAAGGGCAGGGCATTGGTGCTTGTAATTCTTGTGCTCCCCTGCTTTTGAAGTCAGAGACCTGAACCAGACGGGTGCTGTCCTTGGTAATTGCGGCTTTGGAGCTGCAAAGGGAGTGTTTTTACAGGGAGTCTAGTTGACAGATAATCGCCTCTCTTGCTTCATTCCAGGTGCTGTGTGAAGGGTTGGAGGTGCAGATGTGGTTGGTCGTGTGTGGTCAGATGGGAGAGTGTTGGGCCTTTCCAAAGTAAGGGATGTGGCAGAAATAGCAGGACACCTAGAGAATGGCCAAATGGTTACTTTCAGTTTATGTTGCAACAACTAGAAAGCAAATAAAGAGCCAGATCATACCCAGATTCATTTGTCAATGGACCTCCTTATCCACTAATCTGCTGTCAAATTAATTAAACAAGGAGGCCCTGAGACTGAGCTGGCTGTAATGCCCTGGTGCCTGTTTAACAAACCAAGACCTAAGCCTGTACATGCCTCAGGGTTATGAAATTGACACCTAACAACAACCAATCACAAGCAGCCAGCTAGGCTTCAGGCTACAGCCAATCAATAATTTCCTTGTTTTGCTTCTACGTTTTCTCTCTGAAAGTCTCCCCAGCTCTTGCCAGTGGATGTTCCTGTTTGTTGCTGCCCCATTCAAGTCGACTTTGATCAAATAAACTCTTAGAATTTCTTTATATGCTTCAGTTTATCTTTGAAAACTCCCTACTCACCTTGTGTAAGAAAGCAGCATTTTTGGTTAAAAAGTTGTTACCCGTGTTTCTCTTTACCCATCTCCGTTTACCTGTGCCCTGAGGCTGGGGCTCGGTGTTGACAGAGCCTGCTTTAAGAGCAGTCACTATTGGCTGCTGTCTGTGGATCCTCTTAGTCACGCACGAGAAGAAGGACAAATCACCGCATGGTGGTACTGGGATCCCACACGCCAGTTAGGAAATTCTCTGGATTCTCACCCATAACTGGAGGTGTTGGGAGTGTGAAACGCAGCTCTGTCCCAGCTGTGGAGGTAGTTTCAGAAGGTGTGATGAATTCTGTTGCGGAAGAGGGAGATGTTCCTTGGATAAGGAGAGGTGTTCGTTGATAAGGAGATGACGCATGCCTGGCCTTGAACCCACACCTCAGTTCTAGAACAAACTCCTCCTCACTTGTCAAATGTGCTTTCCACAGTATTTCCAACTCTGTGCCTCTGGGAGCCCATGTCCAGAAATGCTCTATATCACTTGAAAGCGCCTCCCAAATGTGTGAATGCCATAGTTTGTAATGAATACATTGATGAGGTTCTGTTGAGTATTTAATTTTTTTTTAAGATTTTATTCTTTTTAGAGGAGTTTTTAGGTTCACAGCAAAATTGAGAGGAAGATACAGAAGTTTCCCAAATACCTCATATCACTACAGGTGCATAGCCTCTCCCATCGTCAACATCAGAGGGTGCATTTGTCATAAATCAGGAACCTACATTGACACAGCACAATCACCCAAAGTCCATAGTTTACATCAGAGTTCACTTTTGGTGTTGTACATTCTATGGATTAGGACAAATGTATAGTGACATATCCACCATGATAGTGTCTTACAGACTAGTTTCACCACCCTAAAATCCTCTCTGCTCTGTTTCATCCCTCCCTCCCTCCTAAACCCTGGCAACCAGTGATCTTTTTACTGTCTCCATAGTTTTGCCTTTTCCAGTATGTCATATAGTTGGAATCGTACAATACGTAGCCTTTTCAGATTGGCTTCTTTCACTTAATAATAGTCCTTTAATGTTACTCCATGTCTTTTCATGGCTTGACAGTTTATTTCTTCTTGGTGCTACATATTATTCCATTGTCTGGATGCGTTGCAGTTTAATTATACATTCACCTACTGAAGGACATCTTGGTTGCTTCCAAGTTTTGGCAATTACAAAGAAACTTGCTATAAACATCTGTGTGCAGATTTTTGTGTGGACGTGGGTTGTCAGCTCCATTGGATAAATATCAATGAGGATGATTGTTGCATCATGTCATAAGAGTATGTTTGGTTTTATAAAAAAGTGCCACACTGCTTTCCAAAGTAGCTGTACCATTTTGCAGTCCCACCAACGAATGAGCGTTTCTTTTGCTCCACATCCTTGTCAGCATTTGGTGTTATCAGTGTAGAGATTTTGACCATTTTAATGGGTGTGTTTGTTGGTTTGATTCTCCATTTCAGGATAGACATATTAAGACATTTTAAGATAGAAATAGGGAGAGGTTGGTAAAGGGGACAAATTTTCAGCTATAAGATAAATAAATCTGAGGATCTAATGTAAAATGTGACTGTAATGACAACACTGTAAAAAAAAGATGGACATTTTCATATTTTTGAGTGTGCATTTTTAAAACATTGGTGTGCTGTTTATTAAAGAATTGGTCATACTTAGAAAATGTTAATGATACAGATAATACAGGTGAATGTTGAATTGACGGCATTTTAGATTTGATGAAATATGATGTTTTTCTTTGGTCTCTTCCGTCCAATTGTAAGCTCCCTGCACAAAAGCTTTCTTTCCTTTCATTGGGCATCACAGATCTTGGCCTACAGTAGACAACTTTAGCTTGCAGCAAACTGGGGGTGTGGAGTGGGGCGGCTTGTTATAATAAAATTCTTAAGGGTTGATTTCTGTCCTCTCTCTCTGTTTTCTCTATTCCTCCTTTCTTCCTTCCAACCTTCCCTCCCTACCTCCCTGGTAAAGATAAACCTTGATGAAAGTAAAATCTGATGAAAATAAAATGATAAATGAGAAGGTACACAGGTGTTACAGAGATCGGTAGAGGCAGATCTGGAAAGGAAAATGGCACATTGGCATGTAATACCTCTTGCTGAGGGATTGTAGTGGATTCTGTACTTACAGGTCAGAAAATTGGTTTCCTTCCATTAAGTCTTCATATAGAGCAATGAGCAGAGTCTGTGAATATTGAGCTTAATTAAACCATACCTAACATTTGTATGTGTCACTTGAGATTCTCCAGCCTCTGTATCTTTAACATGATATATGAAGGCTTCAGTGTTTTGGCTTTTTTTTAAATTTATTTATTTTTATTAATTTTTAAATTTTTGGCTGCGTTGGGTCTTAGTTGCTGCGCCTGGGCTTTCTCTAGTTGCGGCGAGCGGGGGCGACTCTTCGTTGCGGTGCACGGGCTTCTCATGGCGGTGGCTTCTCTTGTTTGCCGAGCACGGGCTGCAGGCACGCGGGCTTCAGTAGTTGTGGCTTGTGGGCTCTAGAGCACAGGCTCAGTAGTTGTGGCACACGGGCCTAGTCGCTCCACGGCATGTGGATCTTCCTGGACCAGGGCTCAAACCCGTTTCCCCTGCGTTGGCAGGCGGACTCCCAACCACTGTGCCACCAGGGTAGCCCCTAAATCCTTCAGTGTTTTTAATTGTATCAAGCATGAATCTGGGCTTAGTATAAAGGAAGCTCTTTCTAAAATGTAAATTTCACTTAATTAGTTGAACTTCCACAGGGACATACTTCCAGGGGCATGTGATCTGCCACTGGGATCCTTTCCCCCAGCAGCATGCTACTGCTTCTCAGCCGCAGTGACTATAATCACCTTCATGGACTTGATTCCTGGGTAGAAGTTAATTTACAAAGAATTCTTGAAAACATTCTGCTCTTGGATCACTTTCCTGCATATTTGCCTGGAAGATTGGCTCAGGCATTCAGTAAACATTTCATGAGTGTCTGTGCTGAAATGCTGGGCAGACAGGCTTCCTGCCTTCAAGGGGTACATGGTCTGGAAGGGGAGAAGGAGAAGAAAGCTAGCAACAGGAGAGGGATTAGAGGCAGGGAACCAGGGGGCACTCCTGTTGTGAATGTGTGTGTGTGTGTGTGTCCTGTTGTGAATGTGTGTGTGTGTGTGTGTGTTATTGTTGTCAGACCCAAGGGGAACCATTCTTTGGAACAGGCTCAGTAGCCTGCACTTAACTGTTTCCTGTCTGGAGCATATTTGCCTCTCCACCCCCTACCCCCAGGGCATGTAATTTACTGCTTCACTCAATTCTGGTCTCTGTTCAAACTTCACCTTCCCAGAGAGGCTTACCCATAAGCCCCTCTAAGACAGTACTTTGGTCATGCTCCATGCCCTTCTCCCCACTTCCTTTAATTGTCTTCAGAAAAATTACCCCACCAACCATTATTACCATGCTCCTCTCTTAGAATTTAACCCTTTGATCCCTGTTTTTCTGGTGCCCACAGCTTAGTGGGAACTGATTAAGTTGATTCAGTTAATTGACACATCAGCGCAGCCCATTTCATAAATTTGACACTTTATGTCTCTTTCCCCAAACATCACAAAACTAAGCTGTGTTTTGCACGTGTGTAGGTTGTGACTCTGGGCTGTGTACTGAAAAGTAAAGGTTTTAGAACAGTGCTAGGAGTGGGCTTAAAGAAACATGATATTTGCCGTTCCTGCGTATTTCTTTACTTGCTGAGTGGAGTTGCCAGGTATTTCCTCAAAAGGAGAGGCCTCATATTGAAACTGTTTCTTATCCATGTTTCTTTGAGGAGGAATATTGAGACATAGCCTGCTGTAGATTGTTAATGATCAACTATATAGTACTTGTGGTAACTTTTCAGGCACAGGTATATAATATGGGGTGGGAGAGATTTGTTTTTGGTAAATCATAGAAAACAAAAGGGTTTGGTGTCAACAGTGTATAGGGAAAGGTAGTAAAATTTTTAAAAGATAAAGGTTGATAGGTAATGTATTTGAATGATTTTAACATGTTTGCTTTAAAAATGAATAGCAACAGTAATACCTTGTTACCATCTAATAAGTATTCACCTCACAAATGTATTAAGAGAAGTATTCATATTATGTCTATTTTATGGATTCGAAAACTGAGACCAAATAATTTACCCCAATCCCTAGGCAGGAACTCCAGCCAAGTTCCAACTCCATATTGTATGGGGTTTTGTTTTTTTTTCTCATCATTGTGCTATTTTGCTACAAAATATAGTAAAGGGAATGTATCAACTGCTCATTTTATCAAGGAAACTATTCATCTTTGAAACTAACTAGTAAGCATCCATTTCCATCATACTATTTTGCTACAAGACAATTTTATAGTGATGTTTAGAGGTCTCTTTAAGATATCCTGTAGCATCTCTTTTACTATAGGAAGTTGGGGCTTTTATCATCCTGGGATCTCCTACTTCTTTTTCCTCTTCTTCCTTTATTCAAAATTTATATTTCCTCTTGGGCTCACAAAAGGCTGCCCACTCTTGTGTGTTCTCTCTGCTGTGGACTCAGGTTGGCTGGAAAACAGGCTGTCCATCCCTCTGTTTGCCAAGGGTCTGGAGGTCATGCAAATTCTGACCTGGACTTCCAGGCCCCAGGGGCTCCTGCTTCTGGGTATGGTGAGTTCAGATTTGGAAACTCCATTCTGGCCTCCCTGTAAGCGGTCTTAGAGGAAGCAAGTGGTGTTTGTGGTGTTCCTTAGAGGAAGGAAGGATGAAAAGCAGGTTATTGTTATTAATAGGAGGTTATATTAAGAACAGTCATTTTTAGCATGTTCTAAACACCTTATGTTGAGGAGCCAGAGAGAGGAACAGAAATTTGGAAACATCTTGATTAGAACATCTGAGCTTAATTACAGATTGCACCGCTAATTGAGCATCTCCTATGTGCCTGGCACTGTGTTCAGAACTGGCAGATAGTAGTAAACAAGATAGCTAAGGAGTTTACTGCCCAACAGGAGAGACAGCTATTGAAAAGTAATTACTCATGCTGGAAGTGCTATGAAGGTAAGATGGAGGATGCAATGAAGCATAGGGGGAGGTGACTTAATGATCTAGGCCAGGGGTCAGCAAAGTTCTTCTGAAAAGGGCCAGATAGTAAATATTTGAGGCTTTGAGAGCCATATGGCCACTGCTGCCATTTCTCATCTTTGTTGCTATAGCTTAAAAGTAACCATCAACAGTAGACAAATGGACGTGGTTCTGCTCCAGTAAAACTTTATTTACAAAAACAGATGGCAGTCTGGATTTGGCCTGTGGCCCATAGCTCGGTGACCCCTGATCTTGGCTCTTTTGTTGCTTTCATTCTGTTGTCCTCTATGTGTGCCCTTTCAACCCCAACCTTGTCACCTTGTGGCTTCCAGGTGGCCCCCTTGGCCTCCTGTAGCCCAGACTCACATAGCAGAGGCTGCAGCAGGAGCTAAGGTAGGAGGGAAAACAACTTCTTCATCACAGGAAGTCCAGCTGACTTCCCCTTACAAGTTACTGGCCCAAGTTGGACCGTGTGCTCACTGACACCAGTGTCTAGCAGAGAGGACTCCAGTTCCCAGGGCTGGCTTGGCTCAAGCCTGATTCAGCCCTTGGGTTGATTAGATTGCTGTTCTTCGGTAAGAAGGGAGAGGGCTGCCAAGAAGGGAGAGGGCTGCCGGTGAGGGAGCCTCCACAGTGTTTCCATAGGAACTGAGCTCCTGGCTACACACAGCTTGTTCCTTGGACCAGGGGCATCACTGCGGAACCTCACGCCCCATCCAGAATCAGAATAGAACCTGCTTTTAAACAAGGGTCTCAAATGATTTGCAGACACTTTCAAGTTTGAGCAGTGCAGGTCTACAGGGTCAAGGAAGGGCATTTTGAGGATGGTTAAACCGAGAAAGAGTGGAAATGAGTGGTTGGTAGCCTCACCCTGGCTCCCATTTAGGCAATGTCATTATAATTCCAGCTTGTAACATTACTTCACATTTAAAATCTTAGTACTTTTTATGGTGTTCAGTGTTTAAAATGGACCACAATTTTTTTTAACATCTTTATTGGAGTATAATTGCTTTACAGTGGTGTGTTAGTTTCTGCTTTATAACAAAGTGAATCAGCTATACATACACATATATCCCCATATCCCCTCCCTCTCTTGCGTCTCCCTCCCACCCTCCCTATCCCACCCCTCTAGGTGGTCACAAAGCACCGAGCTGATCTCCCTGTGCTGTGTGGCTGCTTCCCAATAGCTGTCTATTCTACCTTTGGTAGTCTATATATGTCCTTGTAGAGTGGGCCACAATTATTTAGAGGACCCGTCTCATTCCTTTCTTCCCCAGCAAGTCCTAGCAGTGTTCATGGCGTATGAGACTGAAAGTAAAAACGTTATGAGACCGAAAGTAAAAACAAAGTCTGAGAGAATAAAGCAAGATTTGTAAACATTGTTTTTGTTTTTGTTTTTAACCCACATTATAGTGCGTATAGGTGAAATGGCGTATCTTGTTTTTATTTTTAAAATAATTCATCATCATTCGTGACGGGCCACTGCATAAGTGCATGTGACTGTCAAGTGTCTGGATTCTATTTTTGACTACAGGAAACTCCACAGTTAAGCAACCAAATTCCATTTCAGGATTCTCTTTCTATTTTTTGTTCTGTTCATTTGATCTTTTCCATCGGTAGGCACATTAGCTTCCAAAGCATGAAGAAAAAAAATTTTTTTCCAGCTGTATTCTGCTCAAAATGCTGAGGGCTTGCCCAGGAAATAAAAGCCTGGCTAGCTGGAAATACGGTTGGTCTCCTGGTACGTCTTCAGGATCCAGACAACAGGTCTGTGCCAGTTGTCATCTTTGTAGGACTTGCCCCACATTCTGAGGCAGAACTGTCAACTGTCCCTTGGAATTTCATTAGCTGGTGTGCTTTTGTGAGCTCAGTGTGGGGAGAGGCCTCTTGAAATCTGTCCTTTTGCCAGCTGGGCAGGTCTCCCGCTTGGCTGTTTTGAGAATGGTTGTATCCTGTACTGTTGAAACAGGATGAACTTGGCCACGAATGTCGGCCAGAAGCCCTCTAGCCCATTTATGCGGCCATGCTGGCTGGGTTCTGAGAAGTGCATGATTTCATTTGGGAACTCGCTGTGGTTTGCTGCTAACCATCTGAGTCTGCAAAATGATGCCTTTTAAGCATGACTGGGGCAAAATAACCCTGGGGCTGTATTTGGTGTGGTTTGTCTGTTAGGTTTAAAAGCTCGCTATAGAATTTTCTTGCTTTATAAAATTGAGGCCTCCTTTCAAGTTGTGTCATTTCTGTGGTTTATAAATCAGATTATCTTCCTCTTGTAACGGTGGTAGTTTCCATTTAATAGAAACGGGAGATAATATTCCTCTGTAAAGATTTCATAATTGTTTGATAAAGTTGGACGTTTTCCCCACTCAAAGGGAAGTACACTTGTACTCAAAAAGAGTGGGGCATTGGCGGTCGGGGCGGGGTGCCTTTAGGAAGCCATCTGTAACTTGGGTGTTTTTTCTCTGTCGGCCACCCATCTGGTTCGGAAGGAGAGTTTCCATGCAGTTGTGGAGGAAGATAAATTAGCCAGGTGATGGATTACGGGCCATCCTTCTTCTGCTATACGGAGTTGAGGCAAGAGATTAAGTGACGCACAGTTCACTTCTCAGTGGAGGACAAAGCAGGGGTGCGTGGCCCTTTGGGCTCCCTCTGATTGCCCACGCCCTGCTGCTCACCTTGCCTCTGATGGCTCTCTTTCCCCCTTCTTTTGCCCTGCGAACACGCCCCAGAAACCTTGGAAGTATGCTAACACAGCGTCCTGGGCTCTCCCCCTGAATAAGGCAGCCCCACCGTGAGAGCTCAGGAAACACAGAGGTGGTAATGGCTTGTGTATGTTAACCACACAGGATGCGATGATTTTCCATCCGAAGTGAATGTAGACTGAAACCCAATCACATTTTCCGAATCAAACTTGTTATCTTGCCTCCCCACCCATTTTTTTTAACCCTGATTTCTATTGGGAAGATTAAATTCATGAATTTACGGAAAGAAGAATCATAGCAATTGTCAGACTGCATGAGGAGGGGATTTATTTCTCTTTCAGGAATGGAACCAACATTTCCTAGACCAAGTTGCTGAAGTTTATGAGCTTTTAAATGATAGGATGTTGTTTGGCAGTCTCCATAAAATGAAAGCTTTTATACCCCTATGATAATAGGACTCTGAGAAGACTGAGACACTGGTGGCTTAATTTTTTTTCATTTTAGTGTTTCCTTCTATTTAAGAAGTTTTAGATGTATTTTCGAAATTACAAAGATGTTGGAGATAAGGAGGCTGAAAATGTCTTACCTCTTTTCAGACTTGATATGTTTTCTATAAAAGTATCAACTGTATTGTGACAGTCTTTAAATGTAATAAAATGTCATTTCACCGTAAAACAGTGTGGTTGGAGTAGTACAGTGTTCTCAATTAAAGGTGATTTTTGTTTCTTCCTTGCTCCAATGGGAACATTTGGCAATGGAGACTTCTGTGGTTATCAGAATAGGGAAGGAGAGATGTTGATGCTGCATATAGAGGGCAGAGGCCAGGGGTGCTGGTAAAGGTCCTACAGTGCACGGGACATGACCCCCACCAACACACACACACATCAGTGAGCTAATATGGCGAAAAATATCAGTAGTGCTGCTGTACAGAGACCTTGGAGTGTCATAACCAAAACCAAATGTTCTGCCTCTGAGCTTTCATTCTTTAACGTGACATTTAAGGCGTTACCAAAAACATGTCCAAAATGCCATTTATCACAGGCAAAAAGCATTGTTTTTTAAAATAACAAGTGTGAGGCTTCTGAGCCAAATTGTTTCCTAGAGCTTGTTCTCTCTTTGGGAATGAAGACTGGGGTGCTTTTTTTTTTGTGTGTGTGTGGTACATGGGCCTCTCACTGTTGTGGCCTCTCCCGTTGTGGAGCACAGGCTCCGGACGTGCAGGCTCAGTGGCCATGGCTCACGGGCCCAGCCGCTCCACGGCATGTGGGATCTTCCCGGACCGGGGCACGAACCCGTGTCCCCTGCATCGGCAGGCGGACTCCCAACCACTGCGCCACCAGGGAAGCCCTGAGGTGCTCTTTTACATTATAAATTTCTAGTTTATTTGGAAGCCTGATGTTTATGTTTTAAAAAATGACACTGCCTTACAAGATGGACTTTACAAGATTTCTTTTGCTGTATTCTCTTTTAATTCAGTGGTTTTCCAACGATCCCATATTTAGTCCTAAGGTTCCTTTCCTAGACTGGAACTCAACAATTCATTGTAAAATGAATGGCCCCTTCTGGTTCCATGTGCTTTTCATTGTGAACTTCCTTTGAGAAAAGCCCATCAATTGGGTCAAATTGTCCTCTGGATGTGGGTTTTTCTGTGTGGATCCCTGCCCAAAAGGTGATGAATTAAATTGTTCAGCTCATTTCAGTTGTGACCTGAGATGAACAGAAATGCATTTGAAAAATGAAGCACAGGTTGTTGTTCAGGCATCATGTGAGCATCACGCTGGAGACTCAGCGCCAGCATCTTGGCTGCTCTGGACCTCAGGCTGCAGTGTCTGAGTAGAAAGAGCTGTGGGTGGGTTCTTTGCAAAGTGACATCCTTTTGACCTTGAACAGTGTTGAAGTTTTCATATGTACAATTTGAGCTTCCTGATTTTTATTTTCTTTCAGTGTGAATCATATGAAAACAGATTCATGTATACCAATTTCTACTAAATAAAAGGCATTGAATTATCAGTAATGAAATACCAGGTTTTAATTAAATTTATTAGTAATGCCCTTTCTTCCTCTGGGTACTTAGATATTGACACATTTGATGGTAGAATAACAGACAGTGTGGTGTGTTTTCTTTTACACCTACAAATTGCTTTTAATTCTCCATGATTGGGTTGACAGTTGCCAGTGTAAGTATTTATAGAGAATGATAAAGACAGAGCTACCTACACTGCATCTATAAATACAGCCGAGCATACAAAATGTGATGGTGACAGCCATCTTGGCTGTGTCAGATGTGTGTGTTTTTAGGTAGATTGCATGTAGAAGATTTGTATTTATATAGACTAGTTTTTGTATTTTGTGTGGCTTCTAAATTTCAAGGGTGACTGTGAAAGAAATTTTGACCCGGGACACCAGAGAATTAGTTCCAACAAATTTCATCTGTAAGAACGTTGGTGATTTTCTGAAGATCAGAGTGGTGGCTCTGTCTCTCTCTCTCTCTCTGTCTGTCTCTGTTTTTCTCCCTCTCCCTCTCTCTTCTCAGGAGTGTCATGAAGAGCTAACAGCCCAAGGATGATCACCTCAGTTCACGTTGGGGTGTTGGACTGGATGTTACAAGTTACCTCTTATTTTTGACTTGCTACTGACAACTGTTTTCCTCATCAAATGGTTAGAGACAAATTCTAAGCAGGAATGGAGGAAGAATACTGAAGGGTATTTGAAAAAACAAGACCTCAAAACTCTGAATGGACAGTAGCCTGTGTTTTGTGTGTGTGTGTGTGTGGAGTTGTGCATCATCTCTGGGTGTTTCCAATTAAATTAATGGTTAAAAAGTAATACGGGTAATAGTGCTGTTGAACCATGGCAAAGGGGACCTGTAAGAGACGGCAGTGCAGTCTTCAGGCATTGCTGGGAAAGGGCCCAAGGGCTTCTGGGTACCCAGTGAGTCTTGCCATCTGGCTCCTGCCGGGCCCCCTGGCTTGGTCTCCCGTTGCCCTGTCTCCTCTTCCTTGTGCTTCAGCTCCCTTCCCACTGCCTCACGTTGCGGGCTTCTCTTCTGCTCCCCATGCCTGGAAGGCTCTGCTCCTGGCTCTTGCCATGCTAAGTTTCTTCTCACCCTCAGCATCACGCCCTAAAGCTTCCTTCCTTGTTGTAGCTGCCTCCGAGTTGTTAGTTGCTTTAGAATTCTTTTTTACAGTTCTGCCTCAGGAATGTACATTCTTTGAAGGAGAGAACTTGTCTCTGCCCACCCCTCCCCCCGTGCTGTACTCCCACCCACCCCATGGCGTGAGCACTCAGTAAATATTTGTTGGATGGATGCATATATTTTTACCCTAAATTATTTAGATCAGAATGACTTTAATATTTAAAGGAGTAGACATCCATTTCTCTGGATGCCTGCTTGACAGTATTTGATAAATAGAATATTGTTCAGCCCAGACAAATTGCTGTTCCACTCCATTTTATACTGAGAGGTGATGGCATGTCCACAGTCACTAGATTTCTTCCTTGCTAAGTTCAGCCCACTGTATCCTCCAGGCTACCTCCGTAGCTAAGCTCAGCTCACTAGATCTTTTGGGAAGGCTGTGTGTGTGCCTGGCCCCCACTGGGTTATTGCTCAAAGCACAGGTCCTCCTTCTTCTTCCAGCTGCCTTCCCAGCCACCTCTGACCAGGCTGCATGCTCTTTTCCCTTGGCCCAGGGAGTGCACTATTTAAGTTGATGATCCACCTTGATTACATTTTTGAGGAGCACCAAGCCAGCAATAGAGTCAATGCTGTGCCCTTTGTGGCATCTTTAAAAAAGAATATCCCCCCCACCAGAAACCAAAACCAAAAACAATTCTGGGAGATTGTTCAAGAACAGTGATCATGTTAATAACTCTTTTCAATGTTTAGTCCTTGCAGGTTGCTTCATGAATACCATAACCAGTTCATGGTGTTCCTGTTCTTAGCATCCTTTGGACCTAATATTTTTCAATTCTTGACTCATGGCTCTTCTATGTTGCCTTCCTTTCTTATCAGCTGGCAACATTTATTTTATCCTAAATATGGCAATTCTTCTTCATTTGTATTTTCAGTTTTTCACTTATTTTTTTGCTATTTGAAACATATTTTCTGTGAAAATTATTTCTCCTGACAAAATCTGTTTCCTTTTTTTAAAGGAATAAGATCAGATTTACTCTTCAGGTCAATTAAATAGCTACTGCTAAGTGCATATAAGATGAGGTCTACAGATGTGCAGCTGGCTTGCTCCTTTTTTAAGCTGATAGTTTGGTAAGGCTTTGCTGGCCTGGGAGCTGCATGTTTAGATTGGATATTGCATGAATTCTTGTTACACAGCACTGCATGGATTTATCCCAATGTGGGCATCGGTGTTGAACACAGCCGACCATAAAATTCCATTTCGTTTCTGTTGCATAAACATAGGATCACAAATAGTGTGATTATTTCTGGCAGCCTCAGGCATCTTAGCTAGGAGGAAGATATAGGAAAAATGAATACTTAAATGTATTATGCGCTTCCCAGCATGAGCTGACCAAGTGCCTTTGGCACTAGCCTTTAAAAGGGTCAAATATACAAACATCTAATCCCATCATTTGCTGAGTTCTGACCATGTACAAGGCACTGTTCTCATGGTTCATTTTCCTTTAGCACAGCTAATCTTCCACATTGTACTGTGTTAGATTCTCATTTTACAACTGAGGGAATGGTGGCACAGAGAGGTCATGAAACTTGCCACAATTGTACAGGAAGAGAAAGAGGTAGGATTTGAACCCATATTCTTTGACCCCAAAACTTAAAACAACCACTGCCACCGCCACCATCGCAGTTTTGGTATGTGGTCAGAACCAGTTGACTTGTCTCGCCATTTCTTTGACCTTTATTGGCTTTCCCTTGCAGATTTCCAGAGGTATCGTGCCACGTGCTCTTCCTTGTCTCAGTATCTCTTGAGAGGCTGACAGTCCCTCAGAGCCAGGAGGAAGGCTTATCTTGACCAAGATCAGAGCTAGAAGAACCCTCCCACTTGCTGCTTTACTTTAAGCTAAAGAAGCTAACATACAGAATGGTCATGCTGAGCATCTGGAGAGGGGACTGCCAATTAGGAAACCCATGTGGCTAAGGATTTCTGGTCAGACAAGCAGAACCCTTTGAGCAGAGCCTCTGCCGCAATTCTATAATTGGGGTCTCAAAAGCAAATAAATATCTGCAGGAAGGCAGTCAGGGATGATAAATATGTCAAACAGCAGAGATATAAGATGGGGGAAATGATGGAGCCTCAGTCTACATGGTAGGGTGCATGCTCTTTTCCAGTTAGAAAAGTAACAATGACAAAATCTTTAAAACGTGCTGGCTGATCAGAATGTTGCTAAGGTCCGAGTTTGTGCTTTCTGCAGGTAGAATGTTGGCCTGTGAAGGCAGAGACCTTGTCTTTTTTTAATCTTTTTTGCTCCCAATTAGAAATTGTACATGGTACCGTGTAGACAGTCATTAAATACGTTGTGAATAAACTGTAAGCTTTAGTTTCCTCATCTGTAAAATGGCCATAATAATAGTTTGCAGCTCAGGATTGTTGAGGGGATAAAATGTACGAAGTACACTTTGCTTTCAATGTCTGGTGAGCATAAGTGATAACTGAAATGTTGGCTGTTAATAATAGTTTCCACTCATTGATTAATTGCTTCCTACCATATCACTCCTTGCTTTACTTGGTAGCAATAAATTTTTGGAAGAAATCATCTGAGACCATCCAGGTATGATTCATACTGACTGGGTGGTGACTGTCACCCATCTTCTGCAGCTCTTTTAGTCACATTGTTTCTCTCCATTTCTGAGAGTGTTTTTCAGACTCTGTATCTCACCAGTAGTAATAAGATAATCTAACAGATTTCCCTCTTGTCTCCTCAATGATGCCAGTCTTTTCTTTCTTTGGCATTTATATCAAACATGTAATCAGTAGATCAGCTAGTTTGAAAATAGTCTCCACTGTAGAAAATCACCCCATTAGATATCTGTGCCATCGAGCCCAGGGAAAGCAAATTTCCTCTTTGCAAGTGAACCACATGTGAGTCAGGCCAGGGTCCTGTCTTTCACTCCTGCACCTGTGTTTTCATGCCTGAATATTGTATGGACTCAAAGATGCAGTTATAATTACCTCACTTGTGAGAACATTTAGCTTGTTCTACTGGGTGTTTTGAGTCTCAGTGACGGGGGAAGTGTATCCAAGTTACATATCCTAGTTAGAGAAAGGAAAAAAAAAAAGTATCAATCTTAAACACAGCTCTCATCACGTCAAGTTCTATATATGTGTGTGTGTGTGTACGTATATATATTTATATGTGAATCAGAATCACTGACATATTCTGATGAATATTCTGAATGCCCCTTGAGAGGGATGCTTAAGTTGATAAGTGGATTATGTTCTTGCGTTTGCTCTGAAACTTGGATTTTCTAATACTCATCTGCCATTCACAAAATCACAGTGTCCTTTGGGGCATGTGTATGTGAATTCCTGTTTATCTATTATGACAGTAGCCTTAATAACAGTGACTTAAACAATGTAGTGGATTTCATTCTCTTGGAATAGTCTACACCCAAGCAATTGAGTATTGATATGGTGAAAGTGTCAGAGACCCAGTGCTTCTATCATGTCATTCTTCCATCCATAGCATGTCTGATGATCTCAGGTCCCAGCTCCTGCCATCTTATCTGTCCTCCAGCCAGCTGGAAGGTGTGTAGAAAGTCTGTCCCATTCCCTTTACGAGCAAGTACTCTGAGCTGTACATGCTGCTTTCACACTTGTCCTGTTGATCAGAATTTACTCGCATGTGCATACCTAGCTGCATGGGAAGCTGGGAAATGTAGTCATGAGCTTGGGTGGCCGTTTGCCCAGATAAAACTTAGGGGATCTGTTACTTACTCCTTTCAATTGAGTTGACTTTGTCTGTAATCTTCTCACCATGAGGAGCCTGTTTATCCCATTGAGTGCCATGATTGCTGGCACATCTTCCGCATGCATTGCTTGAATGAATGAATAATATGGAGCCCAGAGCCCATCTCATCTTTGGAACCTCCTGAGTGTGGAGTTCCACACAGATCTCTTCCATCTCCTTTGCATCGCTCTTCTTTCTATTCCAGGGTTTTATAGAATGACTCCATCCCCCATCCCACGTATGTGTCTTTACTTGGTTTGAAGACAACTGCCAAGTGCAGCTTGCCCACCCCGGCCCCAGGCTCAGCACCCACATTTCTTTTAACTGTTGTACATTTTCATAAACATTTCATGAGGTCCTTCCTCCATCCTTGTCTCTCACCTCCGAGCACATTCCAGTTTTGCTCATTTCTCATTTCAAAGTGTGATCTACAGAATGGAGCACAGCTTCTCAGTTTTGCAAGTAACAGATGGACAGAAAGCAGTCTGCTTCATGTGCTTTTGATGGACACCCTGTCTTCTCCAAACTCTTGACTGCCGCTTCTTGCCGTGTGGCTCGGGGTGGCAAAGATAGGCACGTGTATACATACCCGCCCACGCACGTGGCCCTGCCGAAAATACACATTACATAAACTTCATCGCACGTGGAAGGAATGAACTTTCCTGGCCCTTCTCTAGAAGCTGGAAGAAGTACCCTTTAAGCAGTGCAGAGAGTCCAGGCATAAAGAGTTGCTGGGTCGGTGGTGCATTTTGTGTCGCTCTTAGTGTAATAGCGCCAGTGTAGGGATTTTGCTGCTGATTTCGTTTCCTTTTTCCTAACCTCATTCTTAGATGCTCATACCTTTTCATTTTTTTAATGTTACAATTTCTGCATATTTGCAAGATGTCTCAGTTCTACCAAGGTGCTGTTTATATTAAGTACGTAAATCTTAAGTTTATGTTACTGTTTGTCACCCCACCCGACCCTTGGTATGACCTGAACATTGTTCTAAGCGTTTCACTTAGAATATTTAATAACCTCCTAATGGAGAAGGTAGCATTTCCATCCTCTTCAAGAAAACCGAGGCTAAGCAAGGCAATTAACCAGCCCGGTTTTCCTTTTCAGAGATGAGATTCAGTACCTGGAGGTCTGATTCCAGACCTCATGCTTTTGAGCCATGATTAAGCTCCATTGCATTCACTTGTGGCTTTGGAGCTCCGCTTTTACCCGGGCAACCCATGGCTGTCATCATAGTTGAGTGTGCATTTAATAAATGATAAATGAAAGCCAGAAAATGGTCACAGCAACCCTCCCTCCTCCCCGACGAGCATGCACGAGCACGTACACACATGTGCCCACCAGTCAAAACAGAACTGAGCCCGATCTGCTGGAGATACAAAGGAGGACCAGACTGGAGAGCTGTGTGTTGAGAAGGCCTAATTTCCTTGGCAGCTACATGGCTCAAATCATGCCTCTTTGCTTTTCCTTAACATGTTTTTGCGAAATAAGGGTAATCGCATTTGAGTTCTTCTAACACTGTGATGGCTCTGGGTTCTCTCTCAGAGACCTAAATTCTGAATGTGGAAATTGTGTGTCATTCATAGCTGACACGTGAAGAGAATTACCAGAAGCGATCATGGGAAGGGAATACCTTCTGCGGTTTTACTTTATAAAAAACAACAACGGCCAAAACAGCCCCTTAAGAAAACCGTAAAGACATGGTGTATTTGGTTTAGAAGCAAAACTTGATCCTTGAGGAAGTTCAGAAAAGTGCAGTATGCTTAGGAAATTCTTCCTTGTAAGCCTCACCAGTGTCTTGCAAATCAAGTGCCCAGGCACACTGAGCCTTTGTTTTTAGAAAAAACACCCCCCAGCATGTTCTGAACTGAAAGAGCAAAGTTCTTCTCTAAAGACAGTGCATTGTTGCCCCCTGTCACTTAGATGAGATAAAGAATCGAAAGAAAGCTCTCAGTATTTTAGCTGCAAATGTCTTTCCTTGAAAGATGCAAAACTTGGAGGACATGTAGTCTCTGAAAGTGACCGCATTTTTGAAAGTCAGCAGGTGGAGGGATTGAATATGGCACCAGATTTGCCTTCCCTGCCAGTTCCTCTTAAGGAAGAATTACCATGCATTTCACTTTGACCCTGGTCTCACCACAGTTGCACACTGTCTTTTTGAATCCTGAGGATGCCCCTGCAAGGCTCGCGGCCTTCTCCCACTATGGACATTATAAACTGCAGTCCTTGTCAACTAAACCCAGATGCCGAGCTGGACCATCCTTAGATACTGATTATCAGATCCAGAGTCTTAGAAGCCATTTGAAATACCCTTCTGGAACTTCCCTGGTGGCGCAGTGGTTGAGAATCCGCCTGCCAATGCAGGGGATACGGGATTGAGCCCTGGTCTGGGAAGATCCCACATGCCGCAGAGCAGTTAAGCCCGTGAGCCACAACTACTGAGCCTGTGCTCTAGAGCCCTCGAGCCACAAGTACCGAAGCCTGCGTGCCTGGAGCCCGTGCTTGGCAACAAGAGAAGCCACCGCAATGAGAAGACCAAGGACTGCAACGAAGAGTAGCCCCCGCTCGCCACAACTAGACAAAGCTTGCACGCAGCAACAAAGACCCAACACAGCCAAAAATAAATAAATAGATAGATAATAAGTAAATATAAAAAAATGAAATACCCTTCTTTTTACTGAGGATTTAAAACTGATCATAGTTCCATTATTCAAAACAGATGCTTAAAAATGTGAACCCAACTTGCCTTTGATGAAGGCAGCTGAAGAAACATCTCTCTTTATGAGTTCTCTGTTCACTTCTTTGAAACCTGAAAACTTGGAAAAATTTTCACAGCTTCTCGCTTATTTTAGAGGCAAGAAACATGCAATCGGAGTGATCACATTTTTAGATTTATAACAGGTGACGGCAAACGGAGAACATTGTGCTCATTGAACTGCGGGTGCCACTTCCAAGTCCCAGCTCCGGGATATTTATTAACATCTTTTGAGTAAAGTCTTAAAATCATCTATTAAGTACAATTTTTCACCCTTTCTGATAGATTACTGGTGCTGCCAAGAAGCTTTTAGGCTATAAATGAAAAGGAAAAAGAACCCTGCATTTGATCTTGGTTTTTTTGTTTTGTTTTGTTTTGTTTCTTCTGTGAATTATCTTAGAATAGACTTTTGCCATCAGTGCTTTTATTGGAATTTAAAACTATAATACTACCTTTTCCTTCTGTGTGGAATTAAGATTTCCCACTGTTCTAAGATTACATTTGAAGTTATCTTATCTTAGAAAAGGGTTTAAAAATATTCTTCCTTTTAATCTAAATTTCTTTTCTCTGTGGTTAGCCAAATATAAATGGCTGATTTTAATAAAGATTATATATATATATATTTTTTTCTTGGACATATTTTTTCTTTCTTTTATTTACTTTTTTTTTAACTTTTAAAATTTTCTCCAGATTTGCTTGGATAACCACATGGTCTGGGTGTATAAACTTCTTTGTATGGTCTTAAACTTTGAAAATAGGTTTTAAGAAAGTATTTACATAGTCCTGCAAATTAGAGACTTTCTGATCGGGGGAAAAGGACTTTGGGTATGCCTCATCTATTTCCCTGGAGTTTTATGTAAATTGAAATGTATTATGAATCAAGTTCTGTTTTAGGTATTCTTGAGGAATCTCTAAATGCCAGTAGAGAAGGGAAATTGATTTAGCATTCAGCACTCTGTGATGAAAATCATCGTGTTTGAAATGTGGAAGTGCTCCACTTATATTGGTTATACTTTCCTAATAACCTTTCAGAAGTGCTGGCTAATGAAAGCTGTAGCCACTTCTTCATTTAGGGTGTGGTCAGTAGAAATACTGGCTCTTGCTTTTTATTTGGTATACAACTGAGTTTAAAATAGAAAACAATAATTTTTATTATCATGGTCTATTTTTTCTAGAAGAAATGAACAGATAGATCTTCTGGAATGAGAAGAGGTGTTAGCATTGGTTAATATTTTCATCATTCAGTATCTAGGTGTTGTTGGTGTCCAGATGCTTTGGGCATGAAAAGTTTTATAAGTGGCTTTGAATTCCCATTGTGTTTCTGTGAATGGAAAGTAAATTCAGACATCGATAATAATTACTTGAAATGGCCTGCTGAAGTTCAGTGTAAATGTGTCGTTTCGATTATTCCATGTGGAAATTACTGAGGCTAGTGGGAAACCAGAAGTTGGTACAGCTGCCAGTCCACACTCACCATTTTGACAGTTGTTTGAATGCTGTACAGATTGGACCAAACTGGGTGCCACACCAGCAGTGTGTTCGGAGCATTTTTTGCACAAATTAAGGACATTTTAAAAAATAAAACATTGTTTTCTGGTGCAAAGCACCTTGTAGTTACTCACACTAGGAGTGTGAAGCTCAGTGGAATAAGCTGACTTCAGGTGGCTCCAAGCAGACCTCAGACAAGCTCCTTCCCTCCAATAAGTTTTAAAAGAGGACGCTTACATAGCACAATTGAGTAAATATGTGCAGAGCTCATAAAAAAGTCATAAGTAATTGAAGCCAAAGAAAAAGCCAATGCTTAATGAAATTGCAATGTGAAGATATACTGCTTAATCTATCCATAGAGCAAAATGCCAGGCAAATACAGAGAAATTGCCTAAGACTTTATAAGATTTTTTCTGAGGTGTTGGCCTGTAAAAGAAGTAAGGCACCTCATTTTGGAGAAAGTAATCCATATTCTATTTCTGAAATCACGATCTTCTAGTTTTTATTAATAGTACATGAGATGGCTTGGGAGGTTTGCTTAACTCTGTTTTCCTGCTTTAAGACAAGGGTCTAAATAATACTGACTTTTATTATTTAAGAAATAATAATTGTCTATTTTGGAATGCTAAATAGCAAGCTGTAGCTTGCCGTTTCATGAAGAGGTGGAGTTTTTGTTCCATGTGCTGCCCCCTGACCGTAATGCATTTGGTGGGTGTCCACCCATGCTAGAATCAGAGTTAGAACAAAGGAAAATGCTGGAGACCTTTTGAATTGAATGAAGGCAGTCTGGACTGGGTTCAAGTCTTGTCTTCATCACTAACTTGTTTTTGATGTGGTTGTGTTACTTAATTCCTCTGCACCCCCTTTAGCTTTAAAAGAACACAAGTCACTTTATAGGAAAATACTGAGGAGGTAATCATTCTGGTAATAGGCTGTTATGGCACCAGTTGCAAAGGTCACACATAAATGAATGAAATTTCAGCAACGCTGGACTTCAGAACCTCTCATTATAAAACTTTGAGAATACTTTGAAAGCAGTTCTGAGATTTTATTTCACCAGTTGCTGGTTTCTGCCCTAATTGTTTCTGTATCTGGTTTGGCGTTTGCTCATATGTGTCTTGTGACTACTTCCAGTTTTATTGTGTAGGTAGGATTATACATTTTTCTCAGGAACAGACCAAATTTTTTTTCTTTTTTCCTTTTTTTTTTTTAACTGAGTCCTATGGATTCAGTAGATGCTAATCGCTGTATATGGTGGTCAAACGTATGTGGTTCAGTGGAAGCATTTCTGCACTTCAGGTTGGACAGATTGGCATCCTTTTCCCAGCGCCAGCCATTGGTTCTTCTTGAGCAAATTAATTGGCAGCACTGTACATCCTTCATGTATTACATGGGGAAAGAAGTCCTGTCTCACAAACTTGTCGTGTGGGTCAAAGATGACAACCAGTTATGACTCTTGTAGGAACCACTGTCCTGTGATCCCCTAACATGCTTCATTCATATAAAAGGTTTGGCCCAGTTTCTGAAACATATGACTCTCATTATTAGGATTCTCTGCAAGGGGTTTTCTCATGGGGTCAAATGATTAGTCAAGAGGCTCGTGATTTGGGGGTGCCGTAAAATATGACTTTTTGCAGAGTTGACCACTTAAATTTAGCCAGTAACAACCTTCCCCCTTTTTTGCCATTTAGAAGACTTTAAATTGTCCATCTTGGCTGTATATGGTTTTTAGTTTGCCTCATACTCTTTTGGTTTCCACTTTGTTTTTGTTTTTTGGCTGCACTACATGGCTCACGGGATCTTAGTTCCCCAACCAGGGATTGAACCCACACCCTAGGCAGTGAAAGTGCAGAGTCCTAACCACTGGACCGCTAGGGAATTCCCTACACTTTGTTTTCAAATAAGTGTTTGATGTGCTATCCAACATGTAAAAACATAGGTTTGATTTTATTTTCTAAAATAATCAGAACACTTTGCATCATGACAAAAATTACCAAGAGCCAGGTTGGTACTGTTCCCTTTACCTGGATGTGCACTCTCACTTTAGCCGTGGTCCCCACCCATCTCTGCTGCTTTCTGACTCAGAGGCCAAAAGTTAATGGCAATTTGTCCCACACACTGCTGTTGTTTTCCAAGTAGCAGAGCTAAGAAGTGAAATACCTGTGTTCTTCATATCTCTTCTAGTCCAGTTTCACCCCGTATTTCCCATGGCCCTCTTTACTCCTCTTAAGTTTACTCCATGGTCACTTAGGTCATTTTGAGTTTACAGATGATCAGGCTCAATAAATATTTATTGTCTATTTTATGCTAAGTAACAGTGCCCAGTACATTCACGTCTCATTTAATTCACCCAACCAGTCTTCAAGATAGATCATGATTATTATCATTATTTCAGTTTTCTTAAGAGATGAAGAAATGAGGCTCAGAGAGGATTGTGAATGAGCCTCAATTTACACAGCTCTAAATCAGAAGAGTTTTGCATTACCCCCAGACCTGGACAGCTCTTGGTTATTATTTTTTTTTTTAAATCTCTGCTACACCATGGAAACTCTATCCCAAATCTTGAAACAAAGAAATGGTCAGTTTTTATTTAAATGTTGAAAATAATCCAGAGAGCATTACTTCTTCATTAAATATCCTAAAAAAAAAACCCAAAAAACTGTCCCAGGGTATGGAAAATGCGACTTTTTTGTTAAGAGTTAGAGCAAGCTTTCTTCCTAAACATAAATTATGATGGGAAGTAATGAGTGAAATCTCCTTCGAGTAGACATTTCAGACTTCCAGAGTATTGTTGGCCAGTAGGAAGAAGGGCTTCATCACTGGAATGAGGAGATATACCCAGATTGAGGGTATACACAGATTTTTGTCATGTGGCTAAGAGCAGATCTGCTCACCAGATGCAGAATGTTGTCTTTACTTTGCAACTAGAATATTCCAGCTATGCTAGTGGATCATTTCAAAGTTCAAGTGATTTGCGTATAGGTCATTGTGTTTTCGTTTCAAGTATTTTTTTTCCCCCTGATGTTAAGGCACCAGATGCAGAAAAATCCCCATGTGAAAAACAGATACCTTAGAAACAATTATTTGTAGTATGAAGAGAATTGAATTTGGGGAATGGAGTTTTGGGGGTTTGGGCCTAGTAACCATATCCTAGTTCAGGATTTGGGTATATCATTTTATTGTTCTGAGCCTGCTTTCTGAAAATGCTGATATATAAATGCTAATAAAAACATATAATAGTCCATCCCTTGTAGGGTTACAAGGCAATACTGAAGAACACAGAGCAATTAATAAATTCTTAATAAAAGATATTTTCATCATGTCATTGATTTGCCACCATCATCATCATGCCCAAAATACTTCATTCTCTTGATGGGCTACTTGGAAATTTTTCATACCAGTCACTTAGTCCTTTTAAACAAAGCATGAATGAGAGGAGAAGACTTATGCTCTCAGAGGATGGGGTAGCTGATGTTTAGCTCATGGGGTAGAGATTATCACCAATCCCAGATGTGGAGAATAGAGAAAACCAAGAAGCAAGAGTTTTGCTGGCAGTCTCAAATCTGCGGTTATCTCATTATACTTCTGTTTGTTCACATTTAATATATATTGACCAACTGCTATATGCCCGGAATACAGCAGCAAACAAAATACCATATTCCATCAGTAATAGGAGGGTTTCACCTTAGCATTACTGGCATTTTGTAGCTTCTGTCCTGTGCTTCGTAGGATATTTAACAGCATCCTTGGCCTCTACCCACTAGATGCCAGTAGTATCACCTCCCAGTTGTGACAATCAAATCTCTCCAGACATTGTCCAAATGTCCCCTGGGGAATAGAAACACATCTGCATGACAGCTATTGAGTTTCATGATTCACAGTTTTCATGTATTAGTGACCCTGTAATTGGGATGCATCTTTCAACTGATGACCCCCTGTAATTCGGAGTGGCAGAGGTGATTTCTCCTGGTGTGTGGGTGGAATTATATGGTACATGGACACAGTGCTTCAGCCATCATCATCTTTTCCTGTAACCCAGTTCTCAGAGCTCACAATCGCCTGGCTGCAGTGGAAGTCTGGAGACTAGATTAGGTGAATTTAAGGCCCTCTCAGTTTGAAGAACTCTATGACTTTTTCATAGACTGATTCTCCCTCTTCCAGAGGGTCAGACACATGATAATCAATTGTCTGTGATTTCCAGCCCTTTGAATTCATCAGGAAATGGCTGGGATCGTTGTCAGGCTCTATGTTGCCGAAGTATAATCTTGAAAAAATTGTTTTTCAATTTATACTCTTTTCCTGTGAAGTGTACTATTACCAGTGATAGATTGGATCTGGTTTAATTTTTTTTTTTACTTGCATGGTCTAGCATTTATCTGTATGATTTTAGCTACTGAATGAAAACCTTTTGCAACCCAGACAAGATGGCCAGCTGGCTTCCCCCCAACCCCTTACTGAAATCCCCATGGTGTTAAAGGTATTTTGTAAAGTGCTCCCTGAGTTATGTCCTACAGACTGAAGTGGGTCTGCTGAGAAAGAAAGTATATTTTTAAGATTTTTTTTGATGTGGACCATTTTTTCAGTCTTTATTGAATTTGTTACATTATAGCTTCTGTTTTTTTATGTTTTAGTTTTTTGGGGGCCCCAAGGCATGTGGGATCTTAGCTCCCCAACCAGGGATCGAACCCGCACCCCCTGCATTGGAAGGTGAAGTCTTAATCACTGAACCGCCAGGGAAGTCCCAAGAAAGTAATTATATTTAAGCCACAATGTATGTCATAAAGATCTCCATAGAATGGGTGTGTTTCTCTTTCTTCTTTTCTTCACCTGGCTGTTCTGTGAAACATCCCTGCGGTGGATAGTGGAGGGGCAGAGCTGAGTTCGTGACCTTTAAACCGAGTGTCAGTACATGTTTCAAGGTGTACAGTCTTGGTCGGCACATTGTAAACAAAGTACCAGAATCGTCCTAGTAGGAACTCTTGTATACTTTCACAAACATCTGGTGAAACATCTGATCCAGCTGACACAGAAAGTCTTTGAAAGGAAAACTTTAAATTGAGGCGCATCTGGGAGATTGTGGGAACTGACCTGAACCACAAAGGATTCATCTGAAGATTTCTCTGGGGAACTCTGACCACATGCTGTAAACATGCATTTATTTTCTTTATTCAAGTAATGTTGCTAAATTAATAAAGTTGACAAGGGTTATTATTTATGGAGCACCTAATGTATACCCAGGCACTGTCCTGAGAACTCTGAATGTAGAATTAAAACAAATAGTGCCCATGAGGATAGGTCCAGCAGTAGACATGATTGCTATTTCTATCTCATAGGTGACAGAAATGAAACACAGAAGCATGAAGTGGCTTGCCTAAGCTCTACGCTTATTAAACATCACCGCTGAAATGGTCTTTCCTCAGTCTAGCCAAGTTTTTTGATTGCTTGATTGATTCATTCATTCATTATATTTTTAGTATTGTCTCTTCCCTGTATCCAGCTATAAAGTGTTAGTTAGAATATTGGACTTGTGATTCAGTTACTGAATATTCAGACAGCACAAAATTAATTCATTTTGCTGGAAGGTTTTTAAGACACAGCTGGGGATTAGTGTTTTGTGTCTTCCTCATCCAATCCCAGTTCCACAAAGTCAGCTCCACCCTCAGTAGCAGTAAATGAAATCACACCAGATAATAAGTTGGAAATTGTCTGTTTGTCAGATGTACCATCAAGGCTGTGCTCTGAGAGTCACTTCACAACTGGCAGGGGCTAAGAAACAAAATACAGTTTGTTTGTTTGTTTGTTTGTTTGCGGCATGCGGGCCTCTCACTGTTGTGGCCTCTCCCGTTACGGAGCACAGGCTCCGGACGCACAGGCGGCATGTGGGATCCTCCCAGACCGGGGCACGAACCCGTGTCCCCTGCACCAGCAGGTGGACTCTCAACCACTGTGCCACCAGGGCAGCCCCCAAGATACAGTTTTTAATGTGATAAATAAAAATGTTAATTCCGGCTCTGCCTGAGAGGTTTGGAACAGGGAACAGAGAAGGATTTAACGTAGGGAGCAGAGAAAAATTTAATTTAGAAATGATTTCTTACGGACTTCGGTTATAATGAAAAAGAACGAAGGGAGAGTGTCAGCCTCACAATTCCACACTTTTCTGGGGGACCGCTTTACAGGGAGTCTACTTCTACCTTCAGAAGTCTTTCTGCTGCATGGATTACTGTGTGTATTTTTATCCAGATGGGATGCTTATCTGCAGGGAAGGCAAGTACAGGTATATTCCATTGCTGTACATTTAACTCTGCCTTGATTTTGTACTTGAGAGGCCAGAACTACCTGTGCTCAGTAATTAGTATCGCTTACTGCATCCATGTGCTATTTTGGCACTGCTCTCTTCTGTTGCAGAAATTTGAAGACATCTGTTTACTTTCAACTCTGGAAGACCTTTTCAAGCACACTAAATATGTAGGATGCGAGCTCTCTTACATTGAGTTCCTCTCCGTACCTCATCTCTTCTAGAACATTTTTTACCAAATTATTGAAAATTAGTGACAACATTTGAACAAATTTAGACATGGTATGATGAGAAATGATAGCTTCTAATAAAGGAAAGAGTGTTCTGCTAAAATCCCTTCTTGAGGGGGGTGTGCTCTGGGTAAGTGAGGAAGGGTTTCAGAGATTTTTTCCTTTGTAGAAAAGGCCCAGGTTTCTTTTAAAGATCACCAGAGTGGGCTGACAGGGATGATAGTGCTTTTATTAGCGGTGATAATTAGTCCAGCTTAATTATGTCAGCATTTGGGTTTTTGATCCCCTGCTAATTTGTAGGCCTGTAGAAGGAGATAAACTTTTGCAGACTAAAGGTCAGTTTTGTAGTTGGCCTGTGTAATGAGCATCTCTTCAAAGTGTCTAGAGTGATTGTTTAAAAATTCAAAACAGTTTGCAAAACTGCCTTGCAGTGCCGAGTGGCCAGTTCTTGATTTGTGTGTGAGGAATGACAAGTAAAAAATGCGTTATACAGTGTTGGAGTAATTTTAGCAGGAGGGTTCTGACCAGTGCCTGCACAATAGAGGATGAGAGACTGAGATAAGAGACTGAGACAGTGAACGAATGTGGGTGACATTTAGGAAATCCTCAGATTGGGGGTGGCCCAGATGAACGTGAGGAGGTACATGTATCCTTCAGGACTTGTTCAGGAGCGTGTAACAGAAAGTCCAGGACAGACTGGAGCGGAGCAAACATTGGAATGTATTGACTGAAGTAATTGAAAAGTTTGGGGCTGGTTCTGAGTCTCATCTTGAATGGGTCTGTGTGCCTCTGCCTGGGTTGGCTTCCTTTCTAGGTGGGTCCCTTCCTTGTGGTGGCCCCCGGCATCCAGAGTCTTAAGTCATCCTTATGGCTTGCAGTACCAATGTATCAAGAGCTCCTTTCCCTAATGTTTCCTTCAAAGGTCTTATCCTTGGACCAGTCACTCCGTGCATCCAGAGAGATAAATGTGTCTAATTGCAAGTTTTGGATTTCTGCCTGCCTCCTGTTTCAGAGGATGTCAGACTTTGGTTGCCTTTTTGAGAAAGATTGAGTATGGATTTGGTTTCCCCAAAAGGAAATCTCAGTGTGTCATCAGAAGGAAAGGGATTGATGCAGGCTACGCAAGAACACCACCTGTTTTGTAGGGAACCAAGAAAGAAACTGTGGTCATTCACCCATCCTTTCAACAAACAATTATTGTTCACATACTATGGCCAGGCATCATTCTACGTCCTGGGAGTTCAGCTGTGCACAAAACTCCCCTAAATCCTTTTCTTCGTAGAACTTATTACATTTTCATGCTGTTGTTGGAGGAATCAAGAATGGAGTATGTTCTCCGAATACGGAGTGATGGTTGCTATAGATACAATAAAGGGCAGGGGAGATTGACTGGTTCTCGAGTGGCGAAAATAATCAAGAAAACAGGAGATGGGGTGTATTAGAGAAAAAGAAAGAAAGGGTGAAGAGACATTTGAACACTTCTGAAGGGGAGGCTGACATCAGATACCTGGAGTATTTTATAAAGCCCAGAGGGTTTTAGCATAAGTGTGTAAAGAGCCTCTGTTAATTGGGAGTGAGAGTTAATGTATTTACCTTTGAGTATGCAGTCATGATACTGTGTTATTTTAGATGCCTTGCCTGCCCTGGAAGAAGCACCAAGTTGATGATCTAATAGCTTGTTGCTATTGTTGTTAATGTCTATGATTATCTTTGTCACAGTGGGAATACAGCTGTCAGGGAAAGAGAAAGGCATTTCTTCTTCACTTTCAGTAACGGAGCTCAGCTTGCTAACACTCCAAAGAAGACGCAAAGGTACTTCACGAAATATATAAGTAAAATCATGCCATGCGTCCTTAACATCTGGTGGTTTTTAATGGGAATGCCCAAAATCTCACCAATCGCCTGATTTTTTCCCCCTAAAGAGTCTTTGTTGGTTAGAGTCCGACCTGATGACTTAAAAAACAACAACAGAAAATGGGTGTGATAGGGCTTTTTGTAACTGAGAAAAGAATGGGTTTTAAATGAGCAGATGGAAGAATAAAAACAATAGTTTTTCTTGTTGATGGTAACAGAATGGGTATTCTGTAGCTGTTTATTTTTCGAGGGGTACAAGTATGAAGGGTCTGATACAGGCTGATAAGGATAGTAGCATCAGAAATCAAGTCTGTGGAGGAGAATCAGGGATGGGCATCGTTGGGGGAGAAGCCATAATTCGGGTGAGGCTTTGTGTAACATTTACCATGTGCTGCTTGCTTCCCAAGGGCCTAGTGTATGTCACCTTACCCATAGCTCACCCTGCCTGGGAACCAGTATTGTTCTAATTGTACATGTGAGGAATTTGCAACAGAGAGAGGTTACGGAGCTTAATTTCCACAGGTGACAAATGGCAGTTGAGACAGAGAAGGTCAGGACATTTCCTCTTCCTAAGCCTTTGGTTTTTAGCCACTGCCTTGAATATCTGAAATCATCTGGTAAATTTTGCAAAGGTGATCAGGTCCCTGCCTCTAGGGATTCCCTGAATGGCTTGGCATGGCCAATAAGATAAAGTCCTAGCTTACTTTGCATAGGTTACAAAGTTCTTTCTGAACCTGCTCTTGTATGTAGTCCCCACCTTTGCACGAATTGTTCTGTCCTTCCTGGCCTCCATTTTGCTCCCACCTTTTACCCATCTCCAAATTGCCGCCATCTTGTTTCCTGCTGTGCCCTGCAGTTTTGCTTACACCTCTCTTATGAAACTGAGGCCTCCAATTGTATTTTTCTGTATGCTTGACTGTGGGAACTTTGGGGAGTTCCAGTCTTGCAGAAGTTGTATCTTGTTATTTTTTTTTCACATAGTAGGTATTCAATGAAGTGAATCCTGAAAGAAAAAATAAAAATGGTAGGTTTGAGAGGGCTAGTAATCTTTGGTATTTCTTTTCATATGCAAGCCCCAAGAAGAACTTTAGGATCAGCAATCATGCCTTAAATGGTTTTCATTAATATTTTTTTTAAAAATCATTAACTACAGGTTCTTTTCATAGGATCGTGTTGGGAACCAATTGCGTTTGCTTTCTTGCACCCCTGGTAATTGGATGAAAAAGTCTTCCTTCACCTGGGAAATCTTGCATCATACCTGAACTGGCTGATTCAACCCTCGTAATTATTTCACCACATTTATGCTTGCCAGAGGAAATGTGAGATTGGGTATTTTTAGATCCTTAGGTTTAAATTATTAATATTAGGAGTCTAAACTGGAAAGAGAGCTTAGGTGCTACATGGCATGCAATATTATTCATAAACATTTTCATATTGAAAAATATAATGTCCTGGGATAAACCATGGAGGCTTTACAATAATTCTTTGTACTGTGGTGTGGACAAGCACTTCTGGTATAGATGAACCGAGGAGTCTCCAAGCCCTGTCATTTTCCCCTTCCAGAGCACTCTTTGCAGGACTTGCAGGAACTTGGAACTGGATAAAAAATCATTTTCTTACGCAGTGCAGGAGGTTGTGGATTGTCCCAGTAATTGTTGTCAGATGTGTTAATGCACACCCATGCAGAATTTAGGAATGCTTCTGTCTTTTTCAGCTCATTCTCATCTTTTCTATTAGAAAAGATTCTTCTTTCCTCCCAATTGAACTCTTTCTCCTAGTTACTAGAATTAGAAGTGACAATCACTTCTAATCTAGTCTGTCCAGTGTCTTCTATGAGGCCTTTTCTATCACTGTTTAGGAAGGGTGATGTCCTTTCTTAGTGGACCAGGGGAGCTCCTCAAGCTGAAACTTTTCATGTTCTTGATTTCATCATAATCCTAGCTTTTCAAGATTGGCTTAGCATTCCTGTTTCTTTAACCTCTGTCTACTACATCTTTGTGCTGTTTTGGAAATAGATTCTTTCACTGAGTGTTGTAGATTTCACATCAAGGCTGCCAATTTTCTTGAGGCAACCTTTTCAGAAACACTCTTCATCTTTGTATGGTGGTAGGATTCTTTACATGTTTAGATCTGGCTCATTTAGCAGCAGGATGTATTCCTATCTACCCTCTTCCGTCTCCCTGAGGGCAGGGGGCCTTGAACGTTCTTGTGTATCTCTCCTGTGTTTCAGTGCCTGGCTCTGAGGCAGTCTGCCGGAAGTGTTCACAGGGGAAGGTGCAAGGATTTCTTCTTGGCAACGGTATACTAACTACTGGTTTTTTGTGAAGTGCTGAAAGCCAGCGCTCTGTTCCTGATGGAGTTGTTGATCTGTTCCATGAAGTCCTCTTTCTTTGACTGTATTAACAAATAGCTCAAACGCAAATCAAATGGCAGAATCAGAATCCTCCAAAGTGGTACTGAATCAGAATCCTCCAAGGTGGAGACATGTCATGCTCAGCAGCCTTCAGAAGAATTGTAACCCCAGGGCCCGAGGAAGCCACTCCGGACCTCACAGGATCACCTTGACACTTGGCCTATCAGCCAGGAGTTTAACGTTTTTGTGCGCCATTTTGCTTTGAGCAGTGAAGGGAGGGTTCTTTGCGGTTTTGTGTTCTGGGAATGACAAGCCATGATTTTAACCACATCAAGGCTCCGAATGATAAAAGGGTCGAATCATTGTCGTTCATTAAATTCGTTTAACTGTTGGAATTCCTCTAAGGATCCATCTGGAGACCCCTTCTTTTCTCACTCTGTACACTGTCTTCCCAGGCAACCTTATAATGGCTTCAATTACCGTCTATTCCAAGAGCATTCTCAAATGGATATTTCTGGCTGAGATGTCCCTTTTGATCTTAATGCCTGTATAGCCTACTTCCTCCTTCACTTGGTGGGAAGGGGGCTTCCTCCGGGCACCTTAAAACCAAGCTCAGCACTTGCCCTCCTTCTACTAAGTCATCACCTCCCTCCCATTTGCCTTGCAGTCCTTCCTGTCCTGATGCACGGCAGACCCAGGAGTCTGACTGCCTTAACCTCAAACCTGGGCTTGCTCTCTCCCTCCATCTACATTAACCATTAGCTAGCTTAGGTCCCTTTTATTGTACCATCGAGTGTCTCTTAAATCCTTTTTTTCCTCCGCATACTCACTGCCGCCACTCTATAACCATCTCTTGCCTGGATGACTGTATAACTCTCCAGGTTTACTCTCTTGTGACCCCACATTTTTTGGCACAGAAATCTGGAGCATCTTTTAAAAATGGAAATATGCCTGAGTCGACAGCCATTCCGTGGTTTTCCGTCGGTCTGAGGATCCATTCCAGGATCCAGCAGTGGCTTTTCTTGGGATCTCGCCCTGCCTGCCTGCCTTGCCCCACATCAGGTACACAGTTTCACCTGCAAGCCCTTCGTCTCCAGCTGAGTCTACTGGAAGATCTTTCACTCCTCCAGCCTTGCCCGCCTTACCTGCCTTACCTGCCTTGCCTGCCTTGCCTTACCTGCCTTGCCTCTCCACCTTCACCTGGTTAGATTCTAACTCAACGTCAGGGCTCTGCTTAAGTCACTTCTCTCATTGCCTGTTAGGTCAGAGCCTGGCTCATTCTCCCAACATCCTGCACCTTAGTTATTCTGCTACTGGTGGTTAAGGATTGCTTGAGATGGGCAAAAATAGAAGGGAAAGAGGTACTGGCATAGGCATTCAGACAAAAGGAATGGATAGAAAAGGAACTGAAGGTAAGGCTTGCTCTTGTTGACTTTGTTCTTTGGTATTTAAAAACCTGGGCTTCATCTGAAAAGGCTACATACTATGTGATTTCTGGAAAAGGCAAAACTATAGAAACAGTAGAAGGACAGATCAGTGGTTGCCAGGGGTTGGAGGGTGGGGAAGGGGTGAATAGGCAGAGCACAGAAGATCTTTAGGGCAGTGAAAACACTCTGTGTGCTACCGTAACGATGGATACACGTTATTATACATTTGTCCAAACCCACAGACTGTACAGCACGAAGAGTGAACCCTCATGGAAACGATGGACTTTGGGTGATTGTGATGTGTCAGTGTAGGTTCATCAGTTGTAACAAATGCACCACTCTGGTGGGGGAGGTTGATAGTGGGAGAGGCAATGCACGTGCGGGCACAGGGGATAAATGGGAAATCTCTGTACCTTCCTCTCAGTTTTGCTATGAATCTAAAACTGCTTTAAAAAAAACCCTCCAAACCCCAGACAGAATCAGTAATATCAGTGCCTCTGTAGGAATGTGAACACCTCTGGATACCAAGGAGCACTACTAAGGGTTCACCTAAGGGCTCCCTAGTAAATTAATGTTGGATAGTGCAATGGCAATTAAGCAGCGTAATAAAGTTGATTGTTGTGGCTGTTCTATGGGGAAGGGGAGAGTCTTTCTACAAGCCAGGCGGCTTCCCTGCTGTTCTTCTAATTAACATAATTTCCAGCCCTGAGGCTCACTGCTGTACTTTCTTCCCCAGTGGGGAAGGAATGTGGAGACGCACCTTATACTCATTTAACTCAGATTCACCTACACTGAGTGAGAGTGAGGGGGAAGGAAATAAAGACCTTCCACGTAAAGAAGGGGTGTTTCCACCAGCCCCTTCACTCTAAAGCACATATACTCCAGAGGAAGTGATGCACGGATCTGCACCTCTCCCAGATATTGCAACCTGTTCATGTGGCGACTTTGCTTGTGTGATTCTGAATTTTTTTTTTTTTGCGGTACGCGGGCCTCTCACTGTTGTGGCCTCTCCCGTTGCGGAGCACAGGCTCCGGAGCGCAAGCTTAGCGGCCATGGCTCACGGGCCTAGCCGCTCCACGGCACGTGGGATCTTCCCGGACCGGGGCACGAACCCGTGTTCCATGCATCGGTAGGCGGACTCTCAACCACTGCACCACCAGGGAAGCCCCTGAATTTTGAAACATGTCTGTTTCCTATGCGAGGCCAAGTTGTAAGCCAACTACTGTATTTAGTGCTCCCCAGACAAAGAGTGATGGATTGGAGCTCTAGAGAGAGGGCAGGCTCATCGGCCTTCCAGTTTGTCTCCCTGAAGGATTCTGGAGGGGAATTCTGAGGATATTCAGCTTGCTTTCCTATTTTGTGCTTCTTTAGCACCTAAATCCTATCCATGCCTAACTTTCTAACCCTCCACCCAACATATGTACTGATCCATTGCTGAGGTGTGAATGTATGCATAAATCCCTTTTAATCTCTTGTTTGAGGCTCATTTTATATAATCCATAACGATGATACGCTGGGAAACGTATCAGTGGTAAATTTGCACATGTTTATTTACAGGTGAGTATAGTGTTGATAGAGTCCAGGCAGGCCAGAGTGTTGAATCAGAGGATCCCTGGCTCTCAAGACTGGGAAAAGCTATAAATACCATCTGTTTCCATCACCTGGATGGTCTGTGTAAGATAAAATGATAAATAAAAGCAGGATTGGCTTGTAGAGCTTTTCTATTTAATGAAGTAAGCAGTAGGGACCTGCAGAGATTCATAGGGGAGACATTTCCTACCACCCTAAAAAGTGGCACAGTTTGGGCAGGCGATAGTGGAGAGTGGAGCCCAGACTCAAGAGAGGCAACGGGGAGAATTTAAGATGAAGATTTTTCAGAGACGGACACTTGTAAGATACTTTCCTTTATCCCTTATGAAATCCAAACTACATCCATTATTCTTTCTTGAGCTAAGATATAGCAGAGGTCCACTGGAAATATTTTGTGGTGAAATTGTGGGAATTCTGCAGCATACAGTAGAAGGATCAGGGGAGGTACAGGAGAGGACATCTCAGTGAGATGTGGAGTGGAGGGCTTAACAAATCAGATGGGAAAGGAGATGCTGAAGAGAAATCAACTCTGGTAGAAGGGATGCATACGTCGGAGTTGGATTGAACAACACCAACGTATCCTGGGAAACTGCCCTAATAATGGTCTGATTGAATCAACTTGTGATACACTGTTATAATCACAGAGTATTTTTTTTCTAAGATACATTAAATCTTTTATTTCTCCCAGGTCCAACAGTGATTTTATCATAGAAAACCATATTTCCCAAAGTGGCTAGAGATTTTAATAGGTAATTTACTCAAAAGCTATTTTCAAAGGGAATTTTTTGGAGACAAAGTCATAAATCGATTACTTGAAGTCCCTGTCCATTCCTTTCTATTGGGTACACGTGGTGACATCTGAAACACAAATGCAAGATACTTGTTATTTTGTTCAGTTTCACCTTGGTGATGTACTCCCTCAGGAATAAGTGATGAAGATTGTGCAGAATAATCTGTTAAGGTTCCCATGATCCCCTAAAATCTTTTTTAAACTCATTGTACTGAACAGTTATTTCTTTCCTTCAAATTACCTCAAGGTCATAATTCTGTGCTACATATGTCATGAGCATGTATAATTTGCCAGACATTGTGCTGCATTAATGAAATATAGTCCTGTAGGTGAGGAATTAGGATGGTCACGTGATTTGGGGGTGGGAGTTATCGACTTATTTTCAAACCTCATAGATAGTTCTTCTATCATTCTTCTACTTTCTAGGCTAAATTTCCATACGGCTTCCCCCACAACTCAAATTCATCCTTATATGAAGTGATATTTTCAGAACATAAATTCTATATTTTTTTCACGGCTTAGTACTCATCAGTAACTCTTTTTACCATGTAGATGAAAGTCGAAACTCTTGATTTGCTTTCCAGGTTTGTCTTTCACTCTTCTCTTTTTTTCACCTCTTCAAACAGCCAGTTCCTAGATTTTACAGTGCCTGGCGCAGTCTGTGCTCTTCCAAATCATAGAGTATTATTTCAATTTAATGACCATACATAATGACATCTTCCAGCAATTAATCTAACATTAACCCCCATCCTAGGTCCTAGATGGAAGCCCTGGTTTAGGCTGCAAACATGATGGAAAAGAATTACTGCTCTGGATCTGTGTGTGTATTTCATATCCTTGAACTTTATTTATTTATTTTTCTATTTCAGTCTTTTTCACACCTTCATCACTGAGACCAAGTCTTTATTATTTGTTACTCAATAGGATGTTAGATGTTTGAAACTGAAAATGTTAATGACCATTTTTTGTGAGAAGTAAATGTTGTATAAATTGAATTTTAATGCTTGTATTGTCCCAGAGGAAGAAGAAAACCATTAGCTAATTATGATGGTAATGTTCAAATTGTTTTTAATTTTAAAATAATATTTATAACCTGCAATACTATGCTGTCTCATTTTGGATTTAGGAGAAATTTATGGACATCTACATAAATGTGTGTGAATTAGGAACCAGGAGGAGATGGCTTAAAAGTACAACTGTAGCTTAAATCCATTTATATGTATGTTTGGAACTGGAACAATATAGGTATCTGGCTAGAAAGCTGCCTGCTCAATTATAACTAAATGTGAGATTCCCCTGCAGTTACCCATTATTAAAAATATCCTCGTCTTAAATTTCCTTTGACAGGGGAATGTGCTTGATGGTTATCATACTGTGTTACTCTGGAGAATGTTTCAGTTCCACTGAAATAATAGCATTTGCAGGCACACACATATCTGTATGTATATACAAACGTGCTTGAGAAAGTTCTTCTTTAACAACAGATGATTTTAATATTGTCTGAAATAACATAAAAATGTTTTGCTTCATGTCACTGTGGAGTGTCCCAGAATCCTTGTTTTTTTCTTCACTCCTAAAATACATAACACAACATAATATGCTATGCTCGTTAAAGAACAGAATTTCCATTTCAGAGACAGAGTTGCCAAGTTCATGATTTCTTTGGAAAGGAATATATACCAACCTCTTAGTTTAACCTGAAAATGAAAGAGTATATGAATTTAATGAACTGTATGTATTGAAAAATTGAATTTTCTGCCTTAGAGTTATCTTGTATGTCTTTATTTCTAACAGACGTGATTGCCATCCTCCAAACAGTGCCGTGAGGAATTGTTTTTAATTTTTGTTCCGTTAATTCTATACATTGCTTATATCACCATGACACCAGGTCCTCATGCAAGTACACATGTACATATGGGCTCGCTGGGCACTGATATGTTTGTTCTATAGGAAAGAAAGTAATAGAAGAGACAATATTTGATACTAATAATCCAGCTATATGCAAAATCAACTCAGAACCTTCTTGCTGCAACTTTTGGTTAGACTTAACATCTTTGTCCCTCAAGGTCGCTATTTGCTAAAAATATATTTAATGAGGATCTAGTAGATCATAGTCTGGTTAATTTCGAGACATCTAAAAGGACTGATCATTTACCAGTTTCTATTCTAAAAATCAGTTCAATATTCAACTCAATGAATGCTCCAGGGCCTAACTCTAGAGATTGAATGTAGGAAATTGAAATAACCTAAGGACAATGCAGTAGGGTAAAAAGGATTGTTATTGGTCTGTTAAAATGAAAGAATATATTAAGACTTCCATATCCATATGTTGAGATTTGTGTTTGTCAGCAGTGGAAGAGTACGAAGGCCTACCTTTATCTTGAGAGCCGTGTCAGGATGTAGTGACATTTCTGATCAGACTAGTTATGTGACACCCGGAGGTGAGGTTAGTTATTGGCTATTTAGCTATCTTTCTTTGACCTGGAATAGTACCTCAGTGCATCTCTCACTCCTTCTAAACATTCATTAATGAAATTGCTTTGTGTCATACCCATCCCTATGATTTGCTTCTTTTATTCTGTTGACTTGTTTAAGGTAAACAGGAAATTGGGTTGAAAACTTGTTAGTATTCCACATGAATATTAACTTGAAGTCTCTCTCTTGTATCACTAAATCACTACAAATAAAAACTGGTACCGTGAGGCATGTTGTTTGTCTGTAAATATCACCTGAAGCAGAGAGCAAATAAAGCCATGTATGTTTAACCGGGAAGAGTCGAAAATTAATGCTAAATTAAAATATTGTCACACAGATTAGTAGAGGCAACCTCACAGTCAGTCTCCGATGCCTTTCTCTTTACTGTGAACACTGAATAATGATTATTTTATGAAGGTAGTGCATTGTAAATATTTATAAACAGAAATGTAAAACAGTGAGACCCCAGTGAATATATTATTTTGAAATATTTTAAAATCCAGTTTTTATATGCTTTTTAGTAAAAATTATTTATGGTGATCAGTATTTCTTTCTCCCTTGCCATCTGCTCTGCTTCTTAGGCTGTGCAGTTCTAGGTGAGTGATGCACTGTGCTGTATAATGCACTCCACAAATTTATTGACTTGGATGCAGCGTTTTTACAGAGAGCATGCAAACATGTAATCACTGAGTATAAGTCTTCTGGGGTAGGTAATTGCCAATTTTTTCCCATCCCCGGGAACAATTAGGTAATCATTAGGCTTACCACACGATGCCCTCCTTTCAGTGCAGGTGGCAGTCAGCTTCTCTATCAGAAGGTGGAAGAAATTCACTCCACATTTTCCTGGAGTGTGACCCATCAAAAGAATTGCATCCTGCATGTCGCAGGCATTTTTTTTTTATTTTCTGCTGCATCTATTTGTGAAGAGGCCCCATTTTCATGCAATTCCATTTTAATTGATTTTCAGCAACCTGATTTGCTCTATTGAGTCACCCCCACCTGAAAGCCTCAGATGGGGTCTTTAGGCTGGAACCATGGCACTTAGGTGGTTTGGGCACCTCTTTTTAAATCTGAAAGCAGATGTCTGTAGCCAATTAATAATCTGTGACTCTTGTACTTACTTTCCTTTCATTATCTGGCTTAGAGGATTTGCCTTAGTGAAGTTGATGTGTTTTGCTGGTTTGTGGATACACTTTGCATTCCCCCAAGCAAACCATTGTAGACTTTATTATTCCTATTTTATTCCTGCATGCCATTGGGCTGGTTACTAACACTCAAGGAATTTTCTTGAATCTGGTAAAATAATAGCACCATGGTGATGTGGCCTGTATTTGAGGACAGATGAGGTCAAGGTTTCTTTATGCTGCCTCTCGTATGAAGCCATCCTTGATTCTCTTAGTTTAAATTAATAGCCCTCTTTTGGATGCTTGCATAGTTATGGGTTTTTCCTTTGTGGCTTTCTTTTATGAGCCTGCCCTGCATACGTTGCCTTTATGATCGTCTCTCTACTGCATGGCAGAGTCTTCAGAGACAGGAACTGACTCTTATTCATCTTTGCTTCGCGCTGCAGAACACAGAATATGTGCTTGATAATTACTTGTTAAATTGGAGGTAGTCAAATTTTCTAGACTGAATGCCCTCAGAAGCCTCATTGTGCCAGTCGAGGATCATTGGGTAGCAAGAATGAAAATCTGCATCAACTTTCTTTGGGCAAAGGAGGGAATTTATTTGGAGGATACAGGTGTGTCCCTCAGACACAAGGCAGAGAAGTAGATCCAGCCAGGACTCAGGATGGGAAAGGGACCATTTATGGGGAAGTCCTGGGCACCCCACTTTCTGACTTTCTGTCTGTCTGTCTGTCTCTTGAACTCATGGTGCTGCTGTGCCATGATTTCAGTCTCGTCGGTCTCTGTCTGTAGATCTTTTTTTCCTTCCTGGACCCCTAGAGCCCAGAATGATCTTGCTCTTCTTTACACTTTGAGAGAAATACACAGTTCATTCATCTCACATCTGCTTGGGCCAATCCCTACCCTGCTCCCCAACTTTCTGTGCTGCTCTTACGTTTGTCTTCTGCGTCGCAGCTTCTGGTCACACTCTTCCACGTGCCCAGAATACCCCTTCCTCATCTTTATTTGTCCATCGGGGCTCAGCTTAAATGTCACTTCCTCAAGAGGCCCTGTATTGTGTAAAGTCCCCCCTAAGGGTTTTACTTCACATTCAGTTATTTTAGATTCTTTCTTATAAGGTGCAGTTACATATGGATGTGCTCGGTGACTTGTTCAACGCCTTTCTCCTCTGCTGGAAAGCAAGCTCTTGAAGGCTTAGGCCATCTCTGCTTTGTTCACCTTGGATCCCAGTGTTTGGCCTACAGTGGGAGCCCCGTAGATGTCACTTTAACGTGCAGTTGTCTGGCTGTCATACATCTCCTGGAGGTATGACACAGCCTCTTCTAGAACAACTGAAACTGAACCCTGCATTAGGCCATCCGTATCAGGGTGACAGATTCCCTGTTTGTGTAGTCAGCTGCCCTGCCATGAACGTCGCACTCTACAATGTGCATAATATATAATCATTTAGCTTCTGGGGTGTTTTCTCTGCATCATTTGATAAAGTCATAAACTTAAGTTATGAAGTCAACTCCAGAGACTAAGTCTAAGTAAAACAGATCAATGGGGTCTGTCTCAGGAACCAGAAATTTAATATATTTCGTTTGACAGCCGACTGGAGTCATTGTTTTTGCTTCCCAAGTGCAGGACTAATGGTCCAGATATGACAAGGGTGGTTTTTATTTGTGATGAGCCACATAAGCAGTTTTGTCTCCCTTGCTTCTGGATCAGTGGATGAGATGGTTTTGGCCTGTTGCTTTTGCTAGTGAGAAATACGGCTTTGTAGTGGGACTTGGGAGGTATCACACATCCCTGTGCTCTGACTGGTGTCTCCCATACTCAGGTACCCCAGCTTCTAAACTCTTTTAGTTAAGGGCAGCTAGTGGTGTGGCTTGCACACTACAGATTGCGTTCAAATCCCAGCCTCTTGGGCTTCCCTGGTGGCGCAGTGGTTGAGAGTCTGCCTGCCGATGCAGGGGACACGGGTTCGTGCCCCGGTCCGGGAAGATCCCACATGCCGCGGAGCGGCTGGGCCCGTGAGCCATGGCCGCTGAGCCTGCACGTCCGGAGCCTGTGCTCCGCAACGGGAGAGGCCGCAACAGTGAGAGGCCCGGAGTACTGCAAAAAAAGAAAAAAAAAAAAATCCCAGCCTCTTCACTGATCAGCTTTATTATCTTGGGGGAATTATTTAATCCATTAGCCTCCATTTTTCATTTATAAGGCAGGAATAATAATAATACTGTCTGTGCAGGGATCTAGTTATAGATTCATTCAGCTGATATGTACTGTCAACACAAAGCCAGACAGTTAAGTGTTGTGTAAACTTCGGCATCACCACCACCACCACCACCATCATCATCTTCATCTCGCTGGGAGATCCTTAAAAGGAGGCACAAATGTTACCTGGAAGGAGGCCAGAAGTAGATAAATATTTATAAATATGAATTCATTTATTACTGCTTTGAATTTAGCTTTCCTTGTTGTTTCTGAATGGTATCTTTAAAGGTTGATTGTGGGGACAGCCCTGTGCGCCATTTTCCCCCAGCAGTGGGGACCCCTCATGGCTGAGGTACACATGGACATCGTAAAATTATAAAATTTGCTTGACTGAGCAAAGCAAAAATAAACCATTTTAATCACTTTATTACCCACATCAGATTGGGTTCTGATTTTTCGGGGGAAATGTGACTTAACGCTTTGTTTCATCTCCTAAATAATAACTTTTAGGCACATTGTTTCCCAAGGGTTAGACACTCTTGGTTGAAGTTTTGTTCTGCTTGATCTGCACGTTATTTTTAAAATAAACATTTAATGGGAAAGGCCAGTCCTGCTGGCAAGATGATAACGTTTTTCTGGGTCTCCGTTTCTCAGTTTCAACAATGGGCTGAAGCTGAGTGAAAGTTGCTCTCTTTAGATCAGTGGTTCTCAAAGTGTGGTCCCTGGTCCAGCAGCCTCAGCATCAACTGGGAACTTGTAAAAAAAACACGCATTTCCAGATCCCACCCCAAGGCTTCTAAATTTGAAATTCTGAGATTTTTATCAAGCTGACTTGGTGATGCCCACGTAGCTAGAATTTGAGAAGTGTTATTTGGGACAGAGCTTGTGATTTGAAATTCTCCACAGTCCCCACCCTTCCCTGTTATACACCCAGCTCCACTACCTGCCTTAAATGATCTCTTCTATACCTAGAGGCATTTTTAGGGACTGCTTTGGATTTTAGAGTTTGGTTGTCTGTGTGTTGATTTATGTTCTGCTTCAAACAGATCTGACACCTTAAGCTTTTAAGTCCCCTGAGCTTCTCTAAGCCTGAGTACAAAATGCGTGGTGAGAGGGATGCGTCTTTAAGCGTATGTTTAATATTGTGGAAGATTGTTGACAGCTGTGTTGACTGTGTTGCGACAAGACTGGGATAATAGAGTGTCTAAAAGGGGTGTATTAATTTTGTTCTTTCAGATAGAAGGGAATCAACTCTTCCCAAGTACACTAGAGAACTGGGGTTTAAATCAGGTACACCTGGCTGGGAGACCTCAGTTTTGCTCCCCAAACTGAGTGGCTTAAATGAATGTCTTTAACCTCTCTGAGCACAGCTTTCCCTCACCTGTGAAATGGGCATAATGCAACCTATCTCAAAGAGAAATGGTGAGAGTTGAGTGGTGTGCATATAGAAACCTTAACTTAAGGTTCGTTTTTCATGTTCACAATCAAGCTTTTCTGAAGAACAAACACAGACTTTCTGAAGTATGGTCAACATTGGTGAACTTATTTCTTGATTAATAAATAAGCCACATATTTAATAAATCCTGTATGACTCACTTTTAGTTAGTGTTTCTTGAATGCTGACTAGGTATCAGGACTGTTCTAGAAGCTAGGGTAACACAGAGAACTAACTATTCAGACAACATCCATGGGTTTATGGTGCTCATCGTCCGACTTGGAGATGGAGGGAAGAGACAATAAACAGTATATGAATAAATGAATGTTGTGATTTTACTTATGTTCTCAAATAGCATTGTTTACAGTGGTTTAGCAGCAGTGGCTCATGTAATGCATCCAGGAACATATAACTAGCTGGGAAACAAGCATGTGGCATCTGCTTCAGAAGGTGTCGATCACAACAGTTACTGTGTGATCTTTTCAGGAATGTAAAACTAAGTTGATGGGACAGAGAGGACAGTTTTATTCTATCATCAGTAAAGTGGTTTGGAGACTTTCCCAAAGATACCGGCAGGATGGCTTTATAACATACAATGTGGGGACTTCCTAGTGGCGCAGTGGTTAAGAATCTGCCTGCCAGTTCAGGTGACATGGGTTCGAGCCCTGTTCCAGGAAGATCCCGCATGCCGCGGAGGAACTAAGGCTGGGTGCCACAGCTACTGAGCCTGCGCTCTAGAGCCTGTGAGCCACACCTACTGAGCACGCCTGCCACAACTACTGAAACCCACATGCCTAGAGCCCATGATCCGCAACAAGAGAAGTCACTGCAATGAGAAGCCCGCCCACCGCAACAAAGAGTAGCCACTGCTCACCACAACTAGAGAAAGCCCGCGTGCAGCAATAAAGACCCAATGCAGCCAAAAATAAATAAATAAATTTATTTATTTATTTCAAAAAAACATACACCGTGGCTTAGAGAGGATGAAATTAATCAGTTATTGGCACTGAGGTATGAAGTGGTGAATGAGGTGGGAAATATCAAGGGGAAGATCCTTTTTTGTATATTTGGGGATTTTGGGGGGGGAATTTTTGAATTTTATTTATTTTTCTATACAGCAGGTTCTTATTAGTTATCTATTTTATACATATTAGTGTATACATGTCAATCCCAATCTCCCAGTGCATCCCACCACCCCACCCCCACCCCTCCAGCCACTTTCCCCGCTTAGTGTCCATACGTTTTTTCTCTACATCTGTGTCTCTATTTCTACCCTGAAAACTGGTTCATCTGTACCATTTTTCTAGGTTCCACATATATGCGTTGATATACGATAGTTGTTTTTCTCTTTCTGACTTACTTCACTCTATATGACAGTCTCTAGATCCATCCATGTCTCTACAAATGACCCAATTTTGTTCCTTTTTATGGCTGAGTAATATTCCATTGTATATTTGTACCACATCTGCTTTATCCATTCATCTGTTGATGGGCATTTAGGTTGCTTCCATGACCTGGCTATTGTAAATAGTGCTGCAGTGAATGCTGGGGTGCATGTGTCCTTTTGAATTATGGTTTTCTCTGGGTATATGCCCAGTAGTGGGATTGCTGGGTCATATGGTAATTCTATTTTCAGTTTTTTAAGGAACCTCCATACTGTTCTCCATAATGGCTGTATCAATTTACGTTCCCACCAACAGTACAAGAGGGTTCCCTTTTCTCCACACCCCCTCCAGCATTTGGTTTTTGTAGATTTTCTGATGATGCCTATTCTTACTGGTGTGAGGTGATACCTCACTGTGGTTTCGATTTGCATTTCTCTAATAACTAGTGATGTTGAGCAGCTTTTCATGTGCTTCTTGGCCATCTGTATGTCTTCTTTGGAGAAATGTCTATTTAAGTCTTCTGCCCATTTTTTGATTGGGTTGTTTGCTTTTTTTTAATATTGAGCTGCATGAGCTGTTTATATATTTTGTAGATTAATCCTTTCTCCATTGATTCGTTTGCAAATATTTTCTCCCGTTCTGAGGGTTGTCTTTTCAGCTTGCTTGTAGTTTCCTTTGCTATGCAAAAGTTGCATTAGGTCCCATTTATATATTTTTGTTTTTATTTCCATTACCCTAGGAGGTGGGTCAAAAAAGATCTTGCTGTGATTTATGTCAAAAAGTGTTTTTCCTATGTCTTCCTCTAAGAGTTTTATAGTGTCCGGTCTTACATTTAGGTCAGTAATCCATTTTGAGTTTATTTTTGTGCATGGTGTTAGGGAGTGTTCTAATTTTATTCTTTCACATGTAGCTGTCCAGTTTTTCCAGCACCACTTATTGAAGAGACTGTCTTTTCTCCATTGTATATCCTTGCCTCCTTCATCATAGATTAGTTGACCGTAGGTGCGTGGGTATATCTCTACGCTTTCTATCCTGTTCCATGGATCTATATTTCTGTTTTGGGGCCAATACCATATTGTCTTGATTACTGTAGCTTTGTAATATAGTCTGAAGTCAGGGAGTCTGATTCCTCCAGCTTTGTTTTTTTCCCTCAAGGTTGCTTTGGTATTTGGGGTCTTTTGTGTCTCCATGCAAATTTTAAGAGTTTTTGTTCTAGTTCTGTAAAAAAATGCCATTGGTAGTTTGATAGGGATTGCACTGACTCTGTAGATTGCTTTGGGTAGTACAGTCATTTTCACAATATTGATTCTTCCAATCCAAGAACATGGTATATCTCTCCATCTGTTTGTGTCATCTTTGATTTCTTTAATCAGTGTCTTATAGTTTTCTGAGTACAGGTCTTTTACCTCCTTAGGTAGGTTTATTCCTAGGTATTTTATTCTTTTTGTTGCAGTGGTGAATGGGATTGTTTCCTTAATTTCTCTTCTGATCTTTCATTGTTAGTGTATAGGAATGCAAGAGATTTCTGTGCATTAATTTTGTATCCCACAACTTTACCAAATTCATTGATTAGCTCTAGTAGTTTTCTGGTGGCATCTTAGGATTCTCTATGTATAGTATCATGTCATCTGCAAACAGGGACAGTTTTACTTCTTCTTTTCCAGTTTATATTCATCTTATTTCTTTTTCTTCTCTGATTGCCATGGCTAGGACATCCAAAACTATGTTGAATAATAGTGGCAAGAGTGGACATCCTTGTCTTGTTCCTGATCTTAGAGGAAATGCTTTCAGTTTTTCACCATTGAGAATGATGTTTGCTGTGGGTTTGTTGTATATGGCCTTCATTATGTTGAGGTAGGTTCCCTCTGTGCCCACTCTCTGGAGAGTTTTTATCATAAATGGGTTTTGAACTTTAAAAAGCTTTTCTGCATCTATTGAGATGATCATATGGTTTTTATTCTTCAGTTTGTTAATATGGTGTATCACATTGATTGATTTGCATATATTGAGGAATCCTTGTGTCCCTGGGATAAATCCCACTTGATCATGGTGTATGATCCTTTTAATGGGTCATTGGATTCTGTTTGCTAGTATTTTGTTGAGGAATTTTGCATCCATATTCGTCAGTGATTTGGGTCTGTAATTTTCTTTTTTTATAGTATCTTTGTCTGGTTTTGGTATCAGGGTGATGGTGGCCTCATAGAATGAGTGTGGGAGTGTTCCTTCCTCTGCAATTTTTTGGAAGAGTTTGAGAAGGATGGGTGTTCGCTCTTTTCTAAATGTTTGATAGAATTCACCTGTGAAGCCATCTGGTCCTGGACTTTTGTTTGTTGGAAGATTTTTAATCCCAGTTTCAATTTCATTACTTGTGATTGGTTTGTTCATATTTTCTGTTTCTTCCTGGTTCAGTCTTAGAAGGTTATACCTTTCTAAGAATTTGTCCCTTTCTTCCAGGTTGTCCATTTTATTGGCATAGACTTGCTTGTAGTAGTCTCTTAGGATGCTTTGTATTTCTGTGGTGTCTGTTTTAACTTCTCCTTTTTCATTTCTAATTTTATTGATTTGAGTCCTCTCCCTCTTTTTCTTGATGAGTCTGGCTAAAGGTTTATCAATTTGGTTTATCTTCTCAAAGAACCAGCTTTTAGTTTTATTGATGTTTGCTATTGTTTTCTTTGTTTCTATTCCATTTATTTCTGCTCTGATCTTTACAATTTCTTTCCTTCTGCTAACTTTGGGTTTTGTTTGTTCTTCTTTCTCTAGTTCCTTTAGGTATAAGGTTAGATTGTTTATTTGAGATTTTTCTTGTTTCTTGAGGTAGGCTTGTATAGCTATAAACTTCCATCTTAGAACTGCTTTTGCTGCATCCCATAGGTTTTGGATCATCGTGTTTTCATTGTCATTTGTCTCTAAGTATTTTTTGATTTCCTCTTTGATTTCTTCAGGGATCTCTTGGTTATTTAGTAACGTATTATTTAGCCTCCATGTGTTTGTGTTTTTTACGTTTTTTTCCCGGTAATGATTTCTAATCTCATAGCATTGTGGTCAGAAAAGATGCTTGATATGATTTCAGTTTTCTTAAATTTGCTGAGGCTTGATTTGTGACCCAAGATGTGCTCCATCCTGGAGAATGTTCCGTGCGCACTTGAGAAGAAAGTGTAATCTGCTGTTTTTGGATGGAATGTCCTATAAATATCAATTAAATCTATGTGGTCTATTGTGTTATTTAAAGCTCGTGTTTCCTCATTTATTTTCATTTTGGATGATCTGTCCATTGGTGAAAGTGGGGTGTTAAGTCCCCCACTATTATTGTGTTACTGTTGATTTCCTCTTTTATAAAGAGAGAGCTGTTAGCAGTTGCCTTATGTATTGAGGTGCTCCTATGTTGGGTGCATATATATTTATAATTGTCATATCTTCTTCTTGGATTGATCCCTTAATCATTATGTAGTGTCCTTCTTTGTCTCTTGCAACATTCTTTAATTTAAAGTCTGTTTTATCTGATATGAGTATTGCTACTCCAGCTTTCTTTTGATTTCCATTTGCGTGGAATATATTTTTCCATCCCCTCACTTTCAGTCTGTATGTGTCCCTAGGTCTGAAGTGGGTCTCTTGTAGACAGCATTTATATGGGTCTTGTTTTTGTATCCATTCAGCAAGCCTGTGTCTTTTAGTTGGAGCATTTAATCCATTCACATTTAAGGTAATCACTGCTATGTATGTTCCTATGACCAATTTCTTCATTGTTTTGGGTTTGTTTTTGTAGGTCCTTTTCTTCTCTTGTGTTTCCCACTTAGAGAAGTTTCTTTAGCATTTGTTGTAGAGCTGGTTTGGTGCTGTTGAATTCTCTTAGCTTTTGCTTGTCTGTAAAGCTTTTGATTTGTCCGTTGAATCTGAATGATATCCTTGCCAGGTAGAGTAATTTTGGTTGTAGGTTCTTCCCTTTCATCACTTTAACTATATGGTGCCACTCCCTTCTGGCTTGTGGAGTTTCTGCTGAGAAATCAGCTGTTAACATTATGGGAGTTCCCTTGTATGTTATTTGTCATTTTTCCTTTGTTGCTTTCAATAATTTTTTTGTCTTTAATTTTTGTCAGTTTGATTACTATCTGTCTCAGCTTGTTTCTCCTTGGGTTTATCCTGTATGGGACTCTCTGTGCTTCCTGGACTTGGGTGGCTATTTCTTTTCTCATGTTAATGAAGTTTTGACATAATCTCTTCAAATATCTTCTTGGGTCCTTTCTCTCTCTCTTCTCCTTCTGGGACCCCTATAATGCGAATGTTGTTGTGTTTAATGTTGTCCCAGAGGCCTCTTAGGCTGTCTTCTTTTCTTTTCATTCTTTTTTCTTTATTCTGCTCTGTGGCAGTGAATTCCATCATTCTGTGTTCCAGGTCACTTATCCGTTCTTCTGCCTCAGTTATTCTGGTATTGATTTCTTCTAGTGTATTTTTCATTTCAGTTATTGTATTGTTCATCTCTGTTTGTTTGTTCTTTATTTCTTCTAGGTGTTTGTTCTTTAATTCTTCTAGGTCTTTGCTAAACATTTCTTACCTCTTCTCAGTCTCTGCCTCCATTCTTTTTCTGAGGTCCTGGGTCATCTTCACTGTCATTATTCTGAATTCTTTTTCTGGAAAGTTGCCTATCTCCATTTCATTTAGTTGTTTTTCTGGGGTTTTAATCTTGTTCCTTCACCTCGTACAAAGTCCCCTGTCTTTTCATTTTTTCTGTCTTTCTGTGAATGTGGTTTTTTCTTCCACAGGCCTCAGAATTGTACTTCTTCTTGCTTCTGCTTTCTGCCCTGTGGTCTGGGGAATTTCTTGTATGGTCCCCCCGATAGCATCCATTCCTGGAAAGCATCGTCATATGTATTTATTTATTTGGGGGGTTATGAGTTAGTGACCCACCCCACTGCATCTGCCATAGCAAAATGTTAGTTCATGTTCAAAACCCCATGTCCAACGTTGTTGAATTCCAAATGGCTGTGCTGCCCTTCACTGCATGGGTAAGTGATATGACCTGCTCTGCCTTTCTCCAGGCACCTACAAAGCCAACAATTCTCCATTTATGTGAGTCTCCTCTTGTCTTTATTGCCTCAGCCTCTTTTTTCCACTCTTTTTTGTGGTTCCTTTTTCTGTCCTTGTCATGTCACGGCTGTACATGTGTGGCTCAGCCTGAGCTCAAGGCTTTGTTCTTCTGCTTTTTAGAAACCTTTTTGATGAGTCGCTGGGTACTTCCAACCCACACTACTGTCATTTGATCACCTATCGTTTCATTGACCTAGAATTTTGGAAGAAAATGCAGTCTAGGTTAGTGTCTCGTAGAATGATTCAGCCTTTTCTTTTTTTTATAAAAAGAAATCCAACTCAAATGAAATAATTGTGTAGTTAGTAAAGAATCTAGACTAAGCACAGTGTTAATTTAACACTTTCAGGAGGGACCCCTGGATTCATGAATAGAGAATGTGTGAGTTGTTTGTACGTGGGTTCCTTCTAAAGTACCTGCAGAAATAAGAGTTTTAGGTTTGCTTAGTCAATCAGTCATCTTGGTGGCATACTGTGTGTTGAGTATTGGATAATAATAATGCTCAGGTACTAATAGCTAATACTTCATAGGTAGTATGCTCACTGTTTGCAAGGCATCATATAAGCACTTTACTTCATTATAGTGCTGTGGGTTAGGTACTGTTATCATACCCATTTTACAAATAAGAAAACTGAAGTGCCGAGAATTTAAGTCACCTGCCCGGGGTCATTTACCTACCAAGTGGCAAAGGTGAGATTTGGTGGTCTGGGTCTAGAATTCATGATCTTTATCCTTAGGCTGTCCATGGGTTCTTTCTTTATTGAACTTGTCATCTAGTCGAGTCTGATCCATACAGTTTTCTTTTCCGGACTCAAAGCAAACCTTTCTTCCATAGCAAAACCCAAGTCTTTATTCTAGATCTGTCTGCATTGCCTCAGGATCCAAATTAATGGAGTTCAAGGGAATGAGATTTAACCATAGGTACCATGCTACCCCACCTGACATGTGACTTGCATGTCAACAAGGTCTTCCATATTGACGGACACTTACATGTGATATTTGGTTATTGAGTTGAACTTGGGAAGTGGCTTGCATGCTCATCTACCTGCTGGTGAATTTTCCAGTGCCATGGGATGTGTCAGAGCCAGTGGAGCATTGCAAGTTAATTCCTTGTGTGCACAGTGGGCAGTGCTGCAAACAGACAGCCCCCAGAGATAGGAGGATGAGACATGACTTGAGATACCCAAGATTGGGCTGTTAATGAGTCATCTTGATGAGTAGGGAGCGGCGCATGTCAAGAAGGCCAGGTATGGCCTTGTTCTGATGGTGTGTTTAGCCTGTGAACCAAACCATTGTTTAAGTAGGTGTGCTGATGTGAGGTTGACTTCTGGTGTCACTGGTGGAGTTATATGACAGGGATTTAGTATTTATAATGCTGCATCAATTCCACATGAAAAAAATGTGTTCTGAAGATGAGAGCCACTGACTTAGTTCCTATTCATTTATTTGTTTCTCACTTTTTTAACATATATTTATTAATTTGGTTGCGTGGGGTCTTAGTTGTGGCAGGCGGGCTCCTTAGTTGCAGCATGTGGGCTCCTTAGTCACACAGCTCACCGGCTCCTTAGTTGCGGCATGCATGTGGAATCTAGTTCCCTGACCAGGGATCGAACCCGGGCCCCCTGCATTGGGAGCACAGAGTCCTATCCACTGTGCCACCAGGGAAGTCCTGTTTCTCACTTTTTTCACTCAAGAAAAAGTTATCGAGGGCTTCCCTGGTGGCGCAGTGGTTGAGAGTCTGCCTGCCGATGCAGGGGACACGGGTTCGTACCCCTGTCCGGGAAGATCCCACATGACACAGGGCGGCTGGGCCCGTGAGCCATGGCCACTGGGCCTGCGCGTCCGGAGCCTGTGCTCCACGACAGGAGAGGCCACAACAGTGAGAGGCCCGCGTACCGCAAAAAAAAAAAAAAAAAAGAAAAAGTTATCGGGTGCCTGTGATGTGCCAGATACTTTCTCTATCCTCTCTGAGAATAATGGGGTGCAAAATGGAGAGGTGGCTCTAGAATTTCTATATAAGATTCAGCCACTACAGCCCAGGTGGGAGTGGAAGCTAGCAGGGTTTGTCTTGCAGCAACTTTGGTATAGCAAGCCCTTTGCTTTTACTTAGCTTGTATGTTTATTTAGGTGACCTTGGGGAGGTCCATGGGCAAAGGTCTGTCCTAGCTATCTGTGAGGGCTGCCATTGACACTTACAGTTGGGCTGGTGGGAGGTAGTTGCTAAGAACAACATAGGCTTAAGTTTCTTCAAGAGAATGAATGAAACTAAGATAGGTGGTCCCAAAGGAAAGCAGTGTGGTTTTCTGCACCTTATGCCAAAGTTAACTGACCTTGAATAGGGGACCAAGGAAGAATTCCTTGAAGAAGTGTCCCCTCTGCTGTAATTTTCACATGTGACCCAGAGCCCAGGCCTGATCTGGGCCGTGAGGACACCAGACACAAGGCCTGCCACAGGTGTCCACGGCTGACCTGTATCCACATTACTGATGGGGAAATGGGGCTGTCACTGGGGACTTCTGATTTGATTTCTCACACTGTCTGTGATTTGATTTCTCACACTGAACTGTAAAGCCTTTTAACAAACTAGGCAGAATGGAGTGTTAAAAATCTCCATTAGAAAAATTTTATTATTACTCATTTTATCAGTAAGACCTTTAATTCTTCTCAGCTTTTTCAACTCCCTAATCTTCGCTGTGCTTGTCAGAAATGGTAAGAAATATTAACCCACCGTAGGAATGGTCTCAAGCCTCACTTCAAATGTTAGTAATGCATCAAAACCCCAAGCTGCATTTTAGATGTCTAAATTCATTCCCTTACTGGGAAGGGAAGGTATGTAATTTAAAAGCAAAAAAGGACTAATGATATTATAATTGATAATCATGGCCTTCTGATCAGAAACGAGTGCCATTCTCCCGGATTTAGTGCACAAGACTGCTGCCAAACACTGATTATAAATTTCGTTAATTTAAACAAATGCTTTCCATATAGATTAAGAGAGCCATGTTTATGTCTGACTAATGTGGGAAAATATTCTTTGAAGTGGATTTCTTGGGTAAAAGTCAATGGATGTTTTGAAAGATGTTTATATAAACAAAAGGTGTGTGTTTTGCAAATACATATGTATTTGTATTTATAAAAATGGCTTTTAGATTTTTCTCTAGTGAGCATGTCAAAGAAGTATTTCAAATAATAATGCTATACGACTGACGTTCGATATCATATCATGATCTTCTGTTGCGAATATATATGTTAATGTATCAAGCGTGCCTTTTTAAGTTGAATTTGAATGAGGAGAAATTCTGCCACAATGACACCTTATTCTTCCATGAAATAATTGTTTCTGGCATAAAGCTAAATGGTTGATGCCATTTTGATCCTAAGCAAGTACTACATTTAGCTAATAAAATGGCCTGAACCGTTAAATGTAAAAAAAATGTTACTTTATCAAACATTTGTAGTTGTGGTTTTCAGGATAATCATGGTGGGTATTTAACTTCATATTCGTTTTCTTCTGCTTTTCATAATCATTTCCCTTGTTGAGTGGTCTTCCCAGCTATGTTTCAGAGCTATGTTATATTCCACCAAGTGAGTACAGCCTCTCATTGTTGGGACAGGAAGTTTGTTCTTCCTTTTTGACATTAAGAATCAGAATATGAAGCCTATCTGTGTGCATAACCCTCTTCCTTTACTAAATTGGGTTTTCTTAGGTTCTTAGATTCCCACATATAGACCCACTTGGTCTAAATGTGAAAACTGTGTTAAAGTATTAAATACATATTGTGAGAATTCTCTCCAAAATATTTGTGCTACATTGTGGTACCTCTGGCATTGTCTGAGGGTATGTCTACCCTTATACTCTAATCAGTGGTAGTTTCTTGTATGAGAAGATCTGTTTGATAAAGATCCTGAACATGGTAAAATCAAGGTGCTACCATTTTTGAGTTGCCTTTGGGCTGTTCATTTAAGCCCTCTGAACTTTACTTTCCTTACCTGTTGAATGGGAGGTGAGGGAGAACCGGGTGAAGGATGATGATGTGGTGGTACTTCCTGGGATCGATGATGCTATTTCAGGGGATTATACAAAGCAAATGTATGGTCACAAAATTAACCCACTTTAAAGAACATTTGTAGGGTAATTAGTCTCATAACCAACCCTCTTTTAAACCCTTAAGTTCTTCTGAGACTTGGTGTCTGTACTCCACACATTTTATTGAAAAGTAGATGTCATATATGATTAAAACTAAGGGTACAAATGAGTTATCGGTTCACCAGAATTTGTACTCCCACTCCATGTGACTTAACTTCTTCATGTATCAGTTTCCACATCTGTATAATGGGAATGTAATACTGTATTTGATACAGGGCGAGATGAGGAATAAAACGAAATATTACAGACCAGTTTCCTGGTTCAGTGAATGGTTCATTTGTGGTCGGCAGCCACATAGTATAACTACTATGGCAGTAATTATAGGCACAAGAATGTGTTTGCCATTAGGGCAGAGAACCCTGTCCCTCCACAGAGTTCCGTGTACCCTGGATGCAGAGCTCAGTAAAAATGAGCCCTGGAAAAAAAAAAAAACAACACCACCACCTTGAATGGATATTTGCATCAATGAATGCATAATGGGGACAGTAAATGATTATCAATGTGTTGTGAGTGAATTAATTATTCTTCTTGGGGAATTTTAATTAAATACATGCAATAAAAAATAAAAGTTGGGCACACAGGAGTCCAGTACTGAATTGTGTGATTCAAGTTATCTTCCTCAGAAAAAGGATTGAAGAGGTGGGGAAGGCTTCATTTAGAGGGGCAGGACGTGGGTAAATTGGCTAGGGGAAGGTGATCGGGGAATACAGAGAGGAGGTGAGGTGAGCCTGGGCTTTGCAAACTACAGCGTTTAGAATGATTTTTTCACGAATACACTGCAGACTCAGTGTCCTTCATTTCCTCCATCTTGCCTGTGCTTTGTGGACCCTGGTGAGCACATCTGGCCATTCAGGACGAAAACGTGTGGCATCTTCTACGTGCACATGGCCAACCTGGGGAGCAAAGCACCTGGCCCAGCATGCCTCATGGCTGTGATGGGGGAGGAGAGAGAACATTTTTCTCCTTGGAAAGCGGCAGTTGGGAGATGGAGCTTTCCCATGTGCCTTCTCTGTTATATATGTAGGATAGATTTATTTACATGGGTGTGCAAATTAATATGAAACCAGTGAGGTTGTTTTTGAGATTATATTTCAAAGTAAGCATGGCATACTTTTGAGGCTTATCTATCTCTGGCCACAGATAGATTCCTGTCATTTCTTTTTAGCGTGGATAATTGTTCATTTGACTTGAGTTGTAAATTTCTTAAGCAAGTTAATGAAATGCTGAATTGCCACCTTTTTTGAACTGTGTGAGGTATATCTCCCAGTTGCATGTATTTAGAATGTCAATTCAAATTAATTTGATTCACTAGCATAGGGTATCTGGGTGACTTTGGGCGGGGGGGTGGTGTGGAGAAACTCTATGTCCCATAAGGAAAAGGAAAGACTGATTTGAACTCCTTTGTAGCCTCTTGACTTCTGTCTGTGTTTTAGAGTTAGGGAGAAAACCATACTTAAGGAGTTTTCCTTGTTTTAAAAAATTACCAATGAAGAAATGCAGCAAACAGAGAGGAACATCTCTGTTTAAAGAGGCCTGAAGAAAACACAGTTGCCTTATTTTCATATTTGGTGTTAATGTTTGCTACTTTTTTGAAGCTAATTTAATAGATTCGTCTGCTTCGAATAATAATACTTGAAAAGACAGACACCCAATGTGTTTTGCTTGGAAATTTTAGTTGTTAATGTGTAACAAATTATCCATAAATATGTAAGGGAAAAAACACCTTTGGGATTAGAAGGAGTTGCTTGACATAATTAATAAAGGTAGATTAGTAGTGGTGTCTTAATTGTGATTTTTTTTAAGGTGGATGTTCAGAATTTATTCTGAATTCTCCCTGAAAATTCTAGTGTCAGAATCTGCATCTTAAAGTCATATTTAATTCTTGGCTTTGAACTTGGTAGGACCGCGATGGCAGGTTAGGAAGAAAACACTCAGTAAAGGAACTTGAGCCAAGTTAGCACAAGTATGGGCAGTTATACCTGCCACTTATGCTAAATCTCCTGAAATATTCTAAAACCCTAAGGTTAACAGTGCCATAATGATTAACCTTTTATTTATTTTCTGTCCTGTCGTTAGTTCACTAAACTGTCAAGGTGGCTTGAATATTAGTGAATGGTAGTTTCAAGGAGCACTTGGTTTCCAAAAGTGAAGGTTGCTAATTGTAGGCTCCCAATCATAGAAGGACATAGCTGGCCATATCCAAGCAAAAGACAGTTGAGGAACCTGATCCCATTGGGACTCTATCCAGCCATTCAGTGGAGAAAATCGTTTTCCCATTTGGTAGAGGTAATGTTAGGAAATTAATGTTGGTAAATTGATTCCCTGTGTATGTTATCCATGTTTCTGGTTAAAGACCAGGGTTCAAATTCTACTTATCTTATTTCCATTGATTTCAGTGTGCTGGGTACTGGGTATGAACTAAAAAAAAATTTTTTTGCAATTTGAGACGAAAGGAAATTGTAGATTGTTGAGTACCAGTAGTGCATGAACAAGTTACTTCATAAACCATGTTTCTAGAAGTTTGACTGCATTGTTTGACAAGGGAGGAGATGTAACGTAGATTTCCAGTTAAAAATTCCTCTCCAGATCATTTGATGTAATGGAAGTGGTCTGAAACTGAACTGTGGTGTTGGTTGTACAACTCTATAAATTTACTAACAAAAATCATTGAATTCTATACTTGAAATAGTTGAATGTAAGCATATTTGTTATACCTCAATAAAGTTGTTTAAAAACCCTCTCTATTTTAAACTAAGGCTACATTGTTGTTTATATTTCTTAGAATATATACTGATCTGTGTATATATAGCAATGCACATAACAGGTGTATCCCTGTCCTTACAGGGTTCACATTTCACTGGAAACGGTGAGTAGACAAGAGACAATAAATAAAATAAGTATGTTAAAATATTGGAAGGTGAGTGCTATGGAGGAAAAAGTAAAACGAGGAAGAAAGCACATTGGGATGAAGGGTGCAATTTGAGTGGCAGAGCAGGGCGTTGAAAAACTGACATGTGAGTACCGATCTCAAGGGGGTGAGGGGTTACTTGTTACCCTAGATAGGACAACAGGAAAATGCTTGACATGTTCAAGGGATAGCCAGGTGGCCCGTGTGGCTTACATAGAGGGATCAATGTGGAGAGAAGTAGGATCTGTGAACAGGGAGGTAATTGGGGGCGGGGGTGGGGAGCAGATGTGTTGAGCCTTGTAGACTATTTTCCTGGTTTTGGCTTTTCCTCTGAATGTCGAAGGGTGCTGTTGAAGGGTTTTAAGCAAGTGAGTGATGTGATCTGACTTATGTTTTAATAAGATCACTGGCTGCTGTGTTGACATTAGACTGAAGGAGGGGAAGGTGGGTCAGTGAGTCAGGATAGGAGACAGGTACAGCAATCTCTAGGAGAGGTGATGACCAGAGTGGTAGCAGGTGGAAATGGGGAAGACATAGTCAGATTCTGGATCTGTTGTGAAGGTACAGGCTAGAATTTGCTGCTGAATCTGGGGAATAAGATAAAGAAGGAATGAGATATGACACCAAGGTTTTCACACTGAGCATTGAAGGATGCCTGTAAGATGGTACAGACCATACTGTACCAAGTTCAGGATAGAAGAAAGATCTGGAACTGGAATATCTGAGATGGCTTTAAGACAAGGGCTTTGTGATCAGATGTCCCCAAGGGCCTGCAGCTTCTGCCTGAGCATCTCATGAGGGGTTGGAATCAATACCCCTTTCAGAACAGCAGCCTTCCAGGCTTGCAGGGAAGTGTTAGGCGGAGGTTACTGGTGATTCCTTTATCCAACCCCAGACTCAGAAGGAGCACGCATGCCCATTGGGGTTCAGGAACTTTTGGACTATTGAGAACTTCAGGCAAGAGAAATGTGGGTATTAAGTTTTATTCAATATTGTCTTTGATAGAGTGTGAATAGCCAGTGGAGTAGTTTGTGTGATTTCACTTGTTATCTTGCAATTTTCTTTTCTTTGGGATCTCCACCAAAGAGTGGGAACAGCCCTAGTTAGACCTATTGCAAAGGAAATACAGAATGAAATATTAAGTACGATACCTTAAGTGATGCTTAGAACCATAGTGATTTAGAGATTTGGTCGTGTGACCCAGTAAACATGGTTAAGAGTCTGCTGCTTAAAGAAACGTCTGTCCTTTTTGAAAGTTTTTTCCCCTTATTTTTCTGATTTAGGTGTTTTTGGAGGGAGTTGGGGAGAAAATTTAATGCTAATAAATGAAAACAACCTCTTTTGCCTAGACACTAGAAAGGTCTAAATTCCCCCTAAAAGTGGTCCCACAGTTGAGTACAAAGGCTGCAAAAAGAATGAAAGCTGATTACAGCACATTTCCTCCTCTTTGTCCAGCATCTTCGGAAAATGATTATTTTATATTAAGGCTTTGTCTGCATTAGCAGTTTTATCTGCAAGGAAGGGACTTCTAATCTGCTAATTAGAGAGCTTGTTTTTCACAACCAGGTTCCTACTGTTTGGGAAATCACTAAACACTGTTTCTGGGATGTAAGCTCCTGAACTGAAAAATTCCTGGTAGGTCCATCAATATGGTGGCCAGGACTTGACTTAAGCTTGCATCATTAAGGGTTGGAGTTCTAGAATCCAGAAGGAAAAAACTCATGTTCTGTCTCCTGCTTCTGTCTCCTGTCACAAGCTGTGGATCCTAACTTCAGTTTCTTATTAATCCTATTTCTTATGCATCTTGCCAAGTACAACTCTTTATTGTACTGTCTGAAAAGAATAATTCGTTTCTCCTCCCTTTTTTCATTAAGCATTCCGTCCATATAGAAGTCCCCAAAGTAACTGTCAAATGGTGCTCTGTCTTCTTAATAATGTAGCTCAAATGTAGTCAGGAATAGTTGTTTTTCTCATGGTATTATTTTTTTTCTCATGGTGATATTTTTTTTTTCTCCTGGTATTTTTTTCTCCTGGTATTAGTGTAGTCAGGAATTTTTTTTTCTCATGGTATTAGTGGTACTTAATCGCCTAGTTGAAGAATTATAGGACCAACACTACACAGCCACACCTTAAGCCAAAGGTTTTTCATTTCATGAACATATTTACTGCAGTTACCTGCTCAGGTGCCTTTAAAAGTGTTTTTTAGGGGCTTCCCTGGTGGCGCGGTGGTTGAGAGTCCACCTGCCGATGCAGGGGACGCGCGTTCGTGCCCCGGTCCGGGAAGATCCCACATGCCGCGGAGCGGCTGGGCCCGTGATCCATGGCCGCTGAGCCTGCGCGTCCGAAGCCTGTGCTCCGCAACGGGAGAGGCCACAGCAGTGAGAGGCCTGCGTACCGCAAAAAAAAAAAAAAAAAAAGTGTTCTTTAAAGTGAGTTGATAATGTTTTAAAAATCTTTTATTACCTCAAATAGGGTAGACCCTCTTTAGTATACAAAGGTGTGTGATTTTTATTTAGATATTCATGTAACTTTTCCATCAGTTTTTCCTCCATCATAATCACGCAGTGTTCATGGCATTAGTCTTCTCAAGTTTAGTAGGGTAAGTCTGGAATGTTCTGTCTTTCTGTGAATGGCTGTATTTAGACAACAGCAGTTGCTTACTCACTTCATTTTCCTATCAGCCTGCTTAGCTTTGGGCCTCACCCACAAACACATGGTTTTATTGAAAATGTTAGTACTTTGATATTAACATTCTCTTTGCTGATTATGAAGAGCCATGGTCAAAGCTACCAGAACGCTATTCTCCCCAACTTAGGGCCTTGGTTGAGAGACTCAGTCCTTTGTGGAGCAGATTTTTGGAACTAGACACACAATCTAAGTTGAAATTGACCTCCAGATTTGGCTAACATCAGAACTGCCCAGAAGTTTCCACCCATTTAAATATTACTATAGCAGGATATTTAAAGAGGGGACTCTGGAGCTGTCTGAGTTTGAATCCTGGCTCCACTACTTGCTTAATGGATGGATCTAAATACCAAATAAATTAACCTTTCTAGGTGTAGTATCTTCATCCATAAAATGGGGATAGTATTGTCAGGAGCAAATAAAATAATCCATGGACGTTGATCCCTTCTCAGTGGCCCGTAAATGTTAATATGTAAAGAATCCGTGTGAAGTGGAGGTTAAAAGCTGCTTACTAGGGGAGTGGTCTTGAGCAGATTACCCTCTGACCTGCCTCATAATGTATAATGAGGATAATAGGGATAATAGTGAAGTTTATTACTTACGGTTGATTTCAGAATTAGGTGAGATGATTCTTGTAAAGCACAATGTCTTTAGCAACAGTATCAGCTCTTAGTACTGTTAGTGGCTGGTTTCATTGTTCTCCAAACAGTTTCCTCGATCCCACTTTTGAAGGTGCTGATATGGGCGCTCAGGAATATGGGTTTTATTTTTAATGAAGTTTTCTAGTCATCGAGTCCAGCACTGGTCTTTGGTCCAGCATTTAGGAACCACTGTTTCCATCATTCATGGCCATCGGTGGGCTGCCACATCCTGCCACTTAAATCCTGAAATGAAAGTGTAAATGAAATCCCTGGTATTTTTCATTATGATTTTGTTTTTCACAGTGATCACTTTCTTGGCTGTCAGTATAAATAGATCCCATCTGTAACTCTTACAATTGCATTTGTTTCTTTCCCATCAGTCATCAGTTTAGTCCCTAAAAATATAATAGTGATTCCTGAAGTTTATGAAGATGTCCATCAGACTTATTTTGATCACAAATCTTGGACAGAATGAAAAACAAGAAGGCTGGCCATTTTTTCGTTTCTCTGATTTGCTCTTTTTTATATTCCCCTTGTGTGCCCCCCTTTTTTTTTTTTTTTCTTCGGTACGCGGGCCTCTCACTGTTGTGGCCTCTCCCGTTGCGGAGCACAGGCTCCGGATGCGCAGGCTCAGCGGCCATGGCTCACGGGCCCAGCCGCTCCGCGGCATGTGGGATCTTCCCGGACCGGGGCACGAACCCATGTCCCCTGCATCGGCAGGTGGACTGTCAACCACTGCGCCACCAGGGAAGCCCCTGTGCCCCATTATGCAACCCATAGTTATCCCCAGTGCCTGCTCTTCCCACTGTGGGTAACAAGGGCTAGGAAATTAGAGTATGTCCTGCCCTGAAAGCACTATGTTCTGATATTCTGCAGGGAAGTTCCTTGTTGGCTCCTTTTTTAAAGCTCTGCAGTGTGTCTGAAACATTGCAGGATTTTCAAGCACAACCAACACAGATATCTGGATTTCAGAGAGAAGCCTTGACAGGCCATCTCTTGATATTCTCAGAGTTAAGATGGAGAAGGTGAGTATTTGTGGTAGATTGAAAAACTCTTCCCAGGGAATTCTGGATAATGTACCAGTGTAATGATGGAGAGTTCTATCTTGGGCCCTGGCCTTTTGAACATTTTTATCCTCAACTTGACAAAGGAGATGGATTTATTAAAGTTGCGAATGGCATATTGCCGGGGGGCCTAGGTCTGAAATTAGATGACAAAATCAGGATCTCCCCAGCTCCTGAGAGGCAGGAATGATGGGTGGAAATGAAATAGGATGTAGTAGAGAAGCAACAGGCAGTGCAGCCAAATGGAAGAGTTGTACAGACTTTGCTTCAAATCACAGTGTCAGTGCTTGCATTCCAAGTAAGTGAGTCTCAGTTTTCCCCTTGTAATAATGGGTATATTGGTAGGTTATACGGTTTTCCTATGGGATATGACATAAAATCACAGTGAGGAACATAATGACTTCTCAGTAGTATTGGCTTTTTTTTTTTTTTTTTTTTTTTTTTTTTGTGGTACGCGGGCTTCTCACTGCTGTGGCCTCTCCCGTTGCGGAGCACAGGCTCCGGATGCGCAGGCTCAGCGGCCATGGCTCACGGACCCAGCCGCTCCGCGGCATGTGGGATCTTCCCAAACTGGGTCACGAACCCGTGTCCCCTGCATCGGCAGGCGGACTCTCAACCACTGCGCCACCAGGGAAGCCCTGGCTTTTTTTTAATAGTTGTCTCATTTTTAGGTTAAAATAGAATTTCTGCTTTAATGTGGATCTGACTTAACAGTCACATGAAAAAGATGGGAGGATCTGTCTTGCTTACAGAATTCCATAATGCTTTTCTTCTCAACCTTATTTTCTCTTATCACCCGCTCCCTAAGGAGTCTTTTTAGATATTTTCCCCCGGATCACCCCCCAACCCTTGAAATTTTAATATCATAGATAGACTGTCCTATCTGATTACGTACTCTATGTATGTCTGTGCTTTAAAGATGAAAACAGTAACGTATTTTGCCCCAAAGAACAAACTTTCACCCTGCTGGGGCAGTGACCCCTGTTAAAGTGATGCTATAATGTATTAAGAGCTCAGGACTTCCAGAGTCCTTCAAGAATGTTCGTAGGTCAAGATCTCAGAGCTATGTGCCCAAAATTAAAAAAAAAAAAAAAATTTGTTGTTAATTACAGAAGCACATGTATTCGCAAAATAGATAGCTTTCTAGATCATATTAGCATCTTTTTTTTTCATGTTTAAGTAATTTATTTGATGTTCGCTGCTTGTGTGTTCATTTCAACCCTCCGCAGGTGTTAACATACTGGCATCTTTTGACTCCCGCCCCAGAGGTAACCACCATTTACAGTTTAGCAAGCTTCTTTGTAATCTTTGTTTATTTTTTGTCACTGGTTTTAATTTTATTTAATTTTTTTCTTTACAAGATATGACTTAATTCCGTAGTATTTGCTCTGCAGCTAGCTTTTTCCCATTGAATGCTATCAGATACTCCTTCCTCCATTTTAAGTTTCTATGGATCTTTTAAATTTAACTTTTAAATAGGTAATGTATAAATATAGTTCAGAGTTCAAAGGGCATAAGGGAGTAAGTAGTGGAAAATCTCTTTTTCTTATTTCCTTTTCATTTACTAGTGTTGTGCTTTCTTAAATATGCTTCCAGAGGTATTTTATGTACATACAGTAAATATATGTATATCATTATTTATTTTCTCATTTTTGTAAGCACAAATGGTAGCATATTATAATGTATGTTAGGTTTTCACTAAAAAATATAACTTGGAAGTTTTACCATTTCAGCTTTAAGAGGTTTCTTTTTCTTTCTTTCTTTTCCCCCAAGTTCCACACTATTCCAATGCATTGATTTGTCATAGTTTAGTTAACTAGCCCTTTGGTGATGGATATTTATCTCGTTTCTAATTTTGGTTACAACTGCTGATGCTGCCATGACTAACCTTAACCTTGCATGAATGCAAGTATATCTGTAGAGTTAACACCAGGCTCAAAGGAGTGCACATTTGTAATTTTAATATTACTACCAAATTTTCTTCCATAAAGACTGTTTCAGTTTCTCAGTAGTGTAAATGAAGGTGCTTATTTGAATACATTTTTTGTTAACAGTGTATCATCAAACACCTTGGTGTTTACAAATTTTGTAGGTGAAAAATGCATCTGTATAATTTTAATTTGTGTTTCTCCTTATTAGTGTGGCCTTTTCCTGTGTCAAGGGGCCATTTGTGTTTCGGTTTTTTTTGAACTGTTGGTTTATATCTGTTGACCATTTTTATGTGGGGTTTTGGGTTTATCGATTTCTAGAATCTCTTGGTATACTAAAGAACTTTCCTTTCTGTGGTATGAATTGCAGATGTCTTTGCAGATCATTTGTCTTTTGATGTTTATTATGGTGTGTTCTGCAATCAGAAAATTAAATATTTAATGTATTTGATTTTATCAGTCTTTCTGATGTTGAGGTTTTACATGATATGGAAAAATGCTTTCCCTACTTCAGATTTCCCCACAACTGCTTCTTGTGCTTTTACTTACTTACTTTAAATATTTAAATATAGGAACTACTGGAAATTTATCCAAGAGTAGGATTATCTACTTTTGAACCATTAGATGTGGAAGTAGTTAGCAAGTCCTTACTGTTGGATATTTACATTATTGCCAGTTCTTTCATACTGTAAACAAAAGGCCAAATGTAAATATTTTAGGGGTTTTTTTTTGTCTCTTTTACAACTGTTTAAGTCTGGAGTTACAGCACGGAAACAATCATAGGTAATACATACTTGAATGCGTGTGTCTGTGTTTCAATAAAACTTCATTTACAAAAACACATGGTGGGGGCCTCCCTGGTGGCGCAGTGGTTGAGAGTCCGCCTGCCGATGCAGGGGATACGGGTTCGTGCCCCGGTCTGGGAGGATCCCATATGCCGCGGAGCGGCTGGGCCCGTGAGCCATGGCCGCTGGGCCTGCGCGTCCGGAGCCTGTGCTCCGCAACGGGAGAGGCCACAGCAGTGAGAGGCCCACATACCGCAAAAAGAAAAAAAAAAAAAAAAACACATGGTGGGCTGTGGGCAACCCACACGCTATAGTTGGCAAACGCTTGTTTTATAGCATGGGTTAGTCCCATAGGTCTGGAATTGACTCAGTGGTCTGTCACTTACTATGTGAAGGCAAGTTTCCTTAGCTTCTGAGCCTCAATTTCTTTATCTGAGAAATGGAGAAACTAGTATATACTTGACACGAGTTGTTGAAAGGATCAAAGAAGATAAAATATAAGAAGCTTTCATCACAATGCCCGGCGCATTGTTGAATACCCTTCAAATGGATGATGCCTTCTTAATTGATGTCACTTTATGGCTATATAGTATTAAATGTCACTTAGTTATTTATCGTAGGGCTGGGACTAGGGTGTCAAAAAACTCAGCAATCAAGAGGAATTATATTTTAGTGCAATATTTGTGATTGCTGGTTTTTCCTTTTGCCTCAGACTCCAGGATGACTTTGCACAGGACTGTTAACTGAATATCATTAAAGTTTTTATATTTTGCTCATCATAGGTTTTTGTGTTTACTTTAAACCTTAAAATACTTCATTGAGATATTATTTATTTTGATGACTGAGTTTTTGGTGAGTGCCTCACCTTAAGCCTAGCCCTATGAGCAGATATTTATTTATTGAGTACCTTCTGTGTACCACGTGAACCAAATAGGCAAGTATCTGACATCATGGAGTTTATTTTCTCATGGACCATATACTAGAAAGAGAAATGCACGAGGTCAAGGAAATAGAACATGGATGAGGGGACTATTTTAAAAAGATAGGTTAGCAGAGACTCCTCTGATTTGATGAAATGAAGGGAGTTAGTGTTCTTTTTATCACTGTCGCTTCTGCTAATTTCTCCAATTTTCTTTATAGATCCCCTTTATTGGAAGTTCTGCACGCTGTAAATTTATTGAAATAGAAAAAAGTATAAGTTAAAGCAAACTATTCACAGTGTGTCAGAAAGACAGAATCCATCATGCTGTTTTGGCTTTACCTCATAAATGTGGCGCTTTATGTCTAGACATTTCCCCAGATAGCATTTAATAGTTAATACATTTTGGGGCATGCATTCCTCCTTTTATAGTTGTCGCAGGAAGGGTGTTAATCATCCTGTCTGTACCCTCTGAAGTGCTTCCCAGCCCCACACACCCGCTCCACCCCAGGCCCCTCAGCTGTTGAGTGAGCGCCTCACAAAACGGTTTTAAATTTCTTGTTCTTTTCCTCTCAGCCCTGAGGTCAAGGGTTTGGTCTGTACCCTCTTATTCCTTGCAAACACCAAACTCCTGAATTCTGTCTGGGAATTTTTCCCTTTTTTCTACTTGTGATTGAGATTTCTCCTGAGCTGACGCAGGTTATATTCCACAACCCTTTGTGGGGTGTGGTACTGACAATAGCAATGGTGCGAAAAAGGCCTTCTACTCAAAGACAGGAAGTCCCAGCATTGTCTGAACCAGACTGAACTAGACCCTGTCTGTTTTGTTTCCCTCCTGGAGATGCAACTCTGACCTTTGGGAATGTTGCATCGTCACCTCGGCAAGTCTTCCGTGTGTAGTAACTTGTGTTGTGGCTTGCTTCTGAGGCAGAAGCCTTCAGCGAGAGGCCACTGTTCCCATTAAGACTTTCAGGGGTTCTGTCCTGTGACCTCTGCGTTACCAAGGGTGTGAATTTACAGCCAGGGATCTCAGGGCCCGTTCCCTCTCCTCTTGTCTAAATGAGATCTTTAAACCCTTACCCAAGTCTATCCTCTCCTCTAGGGAAAGAGGAAAGAAAGGAAGGGGAATCAGTAGATGTTATCCTTATATATTCCATCAGTATGCGTTCCTGATTTTTATCTCTGTAATTTGACATTTTCGTCTTAGTGATGCATGTAGAAAGCATTGAATGATTTAACTGTTGGTATTTTCAAACTAACATTCTGATGATCACCTATATTTTTTGGTCACAAATAGCAGAAAGCCTACTCAAGCTGTTTTGAATACAAAGACACTTAAAATTCAGAAGTCTAGAGATAACATTTGAATTTCAGCATTTGTTTGGTCAGGTCCTACCCGCCCCCCACCCCGATCCCCACACACACCTTTTTCCTTGTCAGCTTTGGTCTCCAGCTGATTCCCTCTTGTTTCCAAGTCAGTCCTTTCCCTGCCTCCTCTTCATTCCCATTCAGGGGAGAGGGTAGGTTCTTCCTTTAGCCTCTGAACAAAAGTCTGGAGCCTGCTTTTGAGTAGTATCAACCTAAACCATTCCCGTTGACCAGAGAAATCCCCTGTGCTCATTGGCTTAGTCCTAGATTAACACCCCTTCCTGAGTCAATCTCTTGTGAAGGAGGATGGGATTAAACAGCCAGATAACGAATCGGGCTATTTCTGGAACCAGGAGCAGGGTCACACCATCCAGAATTTAGGGTTCAGTTAGGGTTACCAGAAGAAAGTATAGATAGTCATGTTTATTGAGTACTATTAGTATGTGCCGAGTGCTGGTGGATGTGCTCTGTGTATAATAATTTCTTTAATCCTCACCGCGTCCTTTTGGTTACTCTCACGAATGTATCTAATGAGGGTGAATGTTAGCTAGAATATCAACAAAATTTACATGCCTGTTTGATTCTTCCAGGTGTTACAGGAAGTATTCTTATAGTATTTAGAACTCTTTGGAATTTTAAAAATGATCTGATATAATCTGATAATTTGTGTGTAAGCAAATTGAATCATTATAAGACTTGACCACTGCCACATTCAGCTCCACTTTTTAGAGTTGAAACTGGAATGAAAAGAGCAAATTCGTGACATGGCCGTCACCATGGCCCCTCTGGCACTCTTGACAGACATTGGTAATTGGTCTTTTCTTTATTCATAAGTAATCAGACAATCATATGGAGCTAATGTGTGAGTTAAAGCTTATTTGCCACCCTTGAACTAGAACTTGAGTGGCTAGTCTCCTTACCGAGTGCTGTTTCCACTATGCCATGTGACCTTTTTAGTCCCTGGATGATTGTTTATATTGTTTTATGGGGACAGTCAGAATTCTGAAAGAAAAAATCTTGTCATATGATGAGTGTTGATTGCTTGAAGACGTACTTGACTTGAAGGTTGAAGACTTCAGGTCCAGAACTAACTTACCTACAGTTTATAAACACTTGAGATGTTTGGCATTGGATGGTAAAAATTGTGACTTTTTTGTTGATTGCTCAGATGGCTTTTTTAAGCAATTTTATGTGGTATTTACAAGAAACAAAAATAAAGTTGGCCCAACTTTAAACAATATTAGTTAGATTTTAAGTAAATTTATGTTTTCTTAACTGGCTTAAAAATTTGAAAATTCCTGTTAATAACGCTAAACAAACTCATACTTATTAAACATGAATAAAATGAAAACAGTGGAGATCAGCAATATGAATAAAATGAAAACAGTGGAGATCAGCAATATGAATGCTTTTTAAAAAGCACTTTTTCCGTTTTTCATATATACAGCAATAAACGCACAAAAGGTAATTAGCTACCAGGAGTAGAAAATGCAAAAGAATTGTAAGTTAAGTCCCATAACGCTTTTTAATTAAAAATGGAATAGTTTAAGATGTGTTTTAGATTTGGGAGAAAGAGCATTAATTATAATGTTAGGTTAAAAAATGAATACACTTATTTTTGGATTTTTGCTGTTGGTTAAAAGTAGACACCAAGATGCAGGGTAATCACGCTGGATCCAGGTAATGTTTTTAATATAAATTCCTTGAGGGAAGCATTAATAAGCATATTTGACTAGAAGCAGCATGTAACATGTATATCAGTTTTGTTTTTAATTAGATTTAGACAGAATTCATTATTTTTAATGGCTTTTCATTAGTGAATAGAAACCATTATGTGGATATATTATGGTAAAATAAATTCAAGGTGTATGCTTGTTTTCTCCAAAGAATCTCTTATGTATTTAAAGAAACCATTGTTTGGAATACAAATCATAGACATTTGAAATTCCTTGCTTTTAGACAAAAGTATGATTTATATGCTCTAAAGATGACACTTTTTTTTTTTTGGCTGTATTGGGTCTTTGTTGCTGTGCGTGGGCTTTCTCTAGTTGTGGCGAAGGGGGACTACTCTTCGTTGCAGTACGCGGGCTTCTCATTGCGGTGGCTTCTCTTGTTGCGGAGCACAGGCTCTTGGCATGTGGGCTTCAGTAGTTGTGGCGCGTGGGCTTCAGTAATTGTGGCATGTGGGCTCAGTAGTTGCGGTTTGCAGGCTCTAGAGCGCAGGCTCAGAAGTTGTGGTACAGGGGCTTATTTGCTCCGCAGCATGTGGGATCTTCCTGGGCCAGGGCTCGAACCCGTGTCACCTGCATTGGCAGGCAGATTCTTAACCACTGCAACACCAGGGAAGCCCCGTAAAGAGAGCACTTTTATCTCTTTTTCTCAGGTCAGGTATTAATAGTGAACTACACTGAAGTGAGATGATTTATTTAAACTATAGAAAAGTCTTGTTGCTAACCAATTATATTTGCTCATCTTAGGTTTTCAAGTAATATTGCTGGAGGTGGGGGGCAAGAGATTGAGATGTGTCTCTCAGATTTTCATTTGATTTTCCTTTGAACATAATAACTTAGTTTTGGTTGAGAATTTATGCATGGCAACCAAGTTCTTTGGGTTAAATTAGCCTTAAAGAAACACTGAACATCAAGCGGGGTCTCAGACGTGGGGCCCAGATTTACAGTATTTGCCATTATTTTCACGTGGGAAATTGTCTACCTTAAACAGGCCAGTTGGAATTAATCTCCAGTTGTGTGATTTATTCACCCTACTGTAGAAATATGTCTTCCTGGTGCTAATGTACTGAATTGTAGCATCTCAAAATGAGAAAAATACAGTGACTTGTTAATGGTACACCAAGGAGGTGGAAGTGGGTTCTTTTAACGCACAAATGAGCCATAATTTAAGCTAATAATGTTGTTCTTTAACGATAAGTTTGTAAGGTGAATTTCTCCAACTTTAAAAGGTTGTTATGTAACCTTAAATAATGAAATATCATTCACGAGCTTGCTATGCTTTCTTTAGGCCACGTCTCTTTTCCTTTGGCATTGCTCTATACAGATTTCTTTCTTATCAAGAAGATATGAGAACAACCCCAGCATTATCTGTAAATCAGTGTCCATCTCCTTCGTCTGTTAGGCCATAGACCTACCCTCAAGTATATAATAGTAAAGCCAGTAAAATCCGGATATTAAAATGTAACCCACTTGGGACTTCCCTGGTGGCACAGTGGTTAAGATTCCACGCTCCCAATGCAAGGGGCCCGGGTTCAATACCTGGTCAGGGAACTAGATCCCACATGCTGCAACTAAGGAGCCTGCCTGCTGCAACTAAGACCTAGCGCAACCAAATAAATAAATAAATAAATATTTAAAAAATATATAACCCACTTAACAAAACTTAGATTTTATTTGGCATCTGTGAGTTTCATAAATATGTCTTCCTCTTTCTTCCAACCTTTATTCAGAGCTCATGGGTTTTCTCACTAATTTCCATGTTTGGTTCCATCATTCAGTCTCAAATACCACATTGCATTTTCTGTCTCGGCTCCTAAATCTTCTTTGGTCTGAGACAGTTTTTTTATAGTGTTTCCTTGTTTGTCATGACCTCAACATTTTTGGGGAATATTGGCCAAGTATCTTACAGAATGTTCCTCAGTTTGGGTTTGTCTGATGTTTTCCTGGTGATTGGGATTATGGATTTTTAGAAAGAATCCCACAGTGGTAATGCACCCTTTTTATCACATCCTATCAGGATGTGCATGATAATCCATGAAATCGAAGGTGAGGTTGACCTTCATCACTTGGCTATATATAGGTCAGGCTTCTCCATTGGGAAGTTGCCTTTTTTCTCTTTATTTTTGCTTCATTCTTGGGAAGCTAGTCCCTACATGCGGCGGGTGCTAGGATTAAACTTCACCTCCTGAAGGGCTCACCTGTACTTTTGATTCTTGTCCTCTGCCCACATGGGAAACACTTGGACCTAGTACATTTCTCTGCACTTCAGGCAATGACTTCCTTCAAGTGTCACCTTCTCTGGAAGTTGTGTCCTCAGGGAGGTGAGGGCCCCTCCTCTCTCTTTTGATACCGCAGAATGCCTGCTTCCACCTACCTTAGTCATTGGTTGGACTGCAGGGTTGTTTCCTCCATTATATAGTCAGATTCTGGAGGGGTTGCTGCACATTTTGTAACATAATAGCAATGACAATAATCACAGCAGCCACCACTTACTGAGTTTCTATTGTTTGATACTGTTCTAGGTACTTTATGTGGATTATCTCATCTAATCCTCATAACCACGCTTGGACAATGACACCACTGATTTTCCGCACTGTACAGATGAGAAGACAGAACCATAGGCAGCTTCAGTTGCCCAGGGGAACTGTGGCAGCTCTGCCCCCTGGCCACCATTTCTTAGCACTGAGGCGCTGGTACTGAGCAGGTGTTGAGTCATTGAAATGACTATGGTGATGAATTTATGCACAGGACTAATTTTCCTTCTTGATTGACCTTCTTTGATTAGAGAGCTCTGTTAAAGCATAGGAAAAATAAGAGTCTTAAAAATAATCGTGTTTCCCAAAAGGCTTTTGAAAGCAAAGTTCTATCATACTCCTTTCTCTTAAAAACCATAATTGCCTTTGGTGGGCTTGTTAAATTTGCACACAGATTCTGTCATGCACATGGATCGAGTCTATCTTTATCACTGTTCAGATTAATGTCACATAATAATGATGAAGGAAAGGAGTATTTACTTCTGAAGTTGACATCCTGAGTCTTGAGACCAGGAAATGAGGAAGACTTAGGAAGAAGTCAGCAGATAGAAGTGTAAAATTAAAACCAAAGTAATGCACAGAAAACATGCTGTAGTGTCATTAGAAGACAGAACTATGGAAGACTCTTTAATCTCATCTTCCAATTCATGTATTTGTGCCAAAAATATGTATACTAGGAACTCACTGTCTGTAGGGTTCTGTGCTAGACATTGGAATAAACTTGAACAAGACGGGGAAGGAGCCTGTTCTCATAGAGTAATGAGCTGGTGGGGAAGCCAGACACTAAGGAGTAAACAATAAATTACATTTGTGCTAAAATGTCCATGGGAAAACAAGAACCCATTGCCGGGATAGTACAGAACCCAGTGCATCTCTCACGGAAGCCTCCCTGACAAGGGGATATTTTACACTGAGGTCAAGGAATTCCTTGACCTTGAAATTCCTTCAACCAGGAATTTCAGATGCATTCAACGAATGCATTAAAAAGAAAATATTTTTCATTCTAGATTGAAAGAGAATCAGTGTTAGTTCCCTTGGTACTAATATGTTGGCAGTATGTCTCCATCAAGATCTCATTCCTGGGGATTTCCCTGGTGGTCCAGTGGTTAAGAATCTGCCTTCCAATGCAGGGGATGCAGGTTCGATCCCTGGTCAGGGAACTAAGATCCCACATGCCTCAGGACAACTAAGCCCGTGCGCCACAACTAATGAGCCCGTGTGCCACAACGAAAGATCCTGCATGACTCAATGAAGATCCCACGTGCAGCAACTAAGACCCGATGCAGCCAAAAATAAAGAAAATAAATAAATAATAAAATAAATTAAAAAAAAAAAGATCTAATTCCTTCCAGACTGTCAACAGGTGAACGAGAAGTTACTCTTGGCAGACAAAGTGCCCTGTGGTTTCTACCCCTGAGCCCCATGCCTCCCTTTTTGAGAAGGTAGCTTTGCATAGTAGGTTGCCATGTCAGAGTTACTGAGCAGGTCAAAATGGGTCCAGATGCCAAAATGCAAGTATTCTAAGAAAGAGTTGCTAAGAGGGCACTGAAATGCACATGACTTTCTCTTCTTATTTTAGATGGATAATGTCAGACCTGAGAGAGGAAGGCTTCTTGCTGATTGTTTTCCCTCCTTCAAAACTAGGTTTCAGTTAACCACAGTGTTTTTTTAGTGTCATGTTTTTAACTTAAAGGCATTTATTCAAGGTTCTGAAAAACAAAGCTTTCAATGCTATGAGACTTGTGCAACTGAAAATGATTAATGGTATAATTCTCAGTCCTTTATAAAGTGTCTTAACACTGAAGAGATTTATACAGTGTGGAATGGCAGTGGTGCTTCAGTGTGAGAATAGGTAATCAATACCTGCAAGCTTAGAAAAAGTGTTCTATTTCCACCACTAATGACTTAGAGGTTTTTGCAAGGCAAGGGTGTCTGGAGCATGAAGCACTCCAAAGAAGAATTAATTTAAAATCTGAAGTGGAAGATCAGTTTCAATTAAAATTGCACTTGAACGTATATTGGGTAGAGGTGTGAAAGCAAGCATGTAGTCGGCTTAAATCTTCAGATTGTTACCAGTGAATAAATGAATCTCACTGGTATGAACCCTGATTATATTTTTATAGAGGGCTAAATTATATTTCACCCATATCTGGCAGGTTATGAGAAATAATATGTATGGCAAGTACTTATCAGAGCTTAAAGAGTATTTTTTTTAATCAGTAGGATAACTACCAGGTGTCTATGTGTTTTTACAAATGATGGCTTGCATTCTTATTTCTTTGGAGTCATATGTGTTTGGATTGATTTTTACCATGCATTTTTTTCCATTGAGTGCAATTTTATTGTAGTACTGAGTTTCTGAAAAGCATTACACACACACACACACACACACACACAACATTAAAACATTAGTTTCCATAATTCAAACATACAGGCCCAATTGTAGCTAGCCAGAATTTACATTATGGTCAGCTATCAAATATGTCAACGAGCACTTTATTCTATTTTTCAATGGATCCTTTTGGCATCTGTAAGAAAATTTAGAGCAGACAGGATAATTGGAGCCTTCTGTCCCCTTTCCCCTCCTTTTTTTCTTCAAATATATTGATGCAAGATGAAAATAAAGTTTGGCTCAAACATATGCAAATGCACACTCTGTTCCTTTATGACTCATCTCATGCAGTCTTAGGGAATTTGACCAAGAGGTGAAACGACATGAGGGAAAAGCCCTTGACAATTCCTAATTTAGTTGGAGTCCTACAGTAAAGGAAATGGCGATGTTAACTTTTTCTAGAAAGTGTTATGGCACTTATAAGTGATTTTGATAAGTGCCCAGAGGTTTTGCTAAATCTTTGCCAATCAGCGAACATGTTCTTTCTGATAGTCTCTTTTATCTTACTGCATGGGATAAGGATTAGGGAAAATGACCCCGGCACAGAGTGAGGCTGAGCTGTTTGCCAGATAGCAAGCATATGAATCATTTTTAGGGGAGCTTCATCAGTTGCTCTTACAGCCTTGAAGTTTCCATTACTGTGACTGAAAAGATTTTCTGTTGTTGCTGCTTTTTTCTTGGTACCACTGTTGATATCAGCTGTGAGCTGTGTCAGACTTAGGGGAATGGGGAAATCCATAGCCAGGGAGTGTGTGGTGGAGGGTTGGGCACAGGTGTGGACTTAGTAGGAAGGAGACCTATGTTAAGGTGTCTCCTTGTGTCTTCCATCATACAGGGTTAGTTATAGAGTGAGGCAGAAAAATATGGGTTCATGGATGGGTTGGTCTCCTAAAGTCACTTTGGCCATTCATCCTCTTTTATTTGATATGTGAAGGAATTTAATGCTAAAAAAACATAGGAATACTAGTATACACTAAACTTTATTGATTGGGAAGCCTAAATTTTATCTTCTAAAAATTATACAGTTTACACACACTACTGTATATAAAGTAGATAATCAACAAAGATCTACTGTATAGCACAGGGAACTCGCCTCAATATTCTATAATAGCCCATATGGGAAAACAGTCTGAAAAAGATAGTTATATGTATATGTATAACTGAATCACCTTGCTGTACACCTGAAACTAATGCAACATGGTAAATCAACTGTACTCCAATATAAAATTTAAAAAAATTTAAATTATACCGTTTAGACTTATTCTATATCTGCTCTCAAAAAAGAGATTTATCTTAATCTTTCTAGCAAAAGATGTTTTTTCCAGCTGACTACTTGCACTTTGTCATGTCAAGAAGGTTAAAGATAGGGCGCAGAAAAATTTCAGAGCTTGTTATCAACTGAGTAGACATCACCCCCAGATATATAATTTCTGAATAGGGCAGAGATGCAGTTGTTGTGATGTGTTTTCTCTATCTGTGCCTGATTGGTGTCCCTTAGGGTTATGTGTTATAGCTACATTCTCTTCCTCTTTTCCTGTAGCATGTGTTCCCCCAAAAGTCTTTATTTATATGAATGCTGATTCTAGTCTAAAGGTAACTTCATACCCCCATTTCCTATGAGAGTGAGGGATTGAGAAAGAGAAGTGAGTGCCTTAATATACATGTGTTCAAACTGGCTAAATTGAAAAATCTCCCAATTAGCCATAGGAAAACCCTGCCTCATTGCCCACATTATTTGTAATGACTCTCATCCAGTGTTGTGTTACTTTTAATTTTTAATTCTTTTCCTTTTCCAGTTCAAAAATTCCTAGGAACCTAGAAGAAAGTTGTGTTTAGTGTACTGTTCACAGTAGCAGAACATACTAAATTGACTAAGGTGTTTTCTTGTGAATAAATGCTCTGTTTATTTTTGGAAAACTATTTAAAATTTTTTTTTAAATGTGAACAACTCTGAAGGCCCTTCTGCTCAACTCCCTTAATCGGATTACGGATAAAGTTAGCAAATGTTTGATTACAAATCAAGAAGCAAAACTATCTTAAGTAACTTTTTTTCTCAAATTTTCTTGCCCTATCAAGCAAATGGCTTGGATTGATAGTCTTCCAATGCACTGACATCTTTAGGGTGGGGACATGTAGGAAATGTTAACCTTGGGAGATGCAGTGCCTGACTTTCGTGCATCATACTTATTTTATCCCTGACCCTTGAACCATGAGGATTGAAGTCTTCTTTTCTTTTAACAGGTTCCTACGGCCCTGAGCACTGGGTCACGTCTAGTGTCAGCTGTGGGGGCCATCACCAGTCGCCTATAGACATTTCAGACCAGCATGCACGTGTTGGTGAAGAGTACCAGGACCTGCAACTTGATGGCTTTGACAATGAGTCTTCCAACAAAACCTGGATGAAAAACACAGGGAAAACAGGTAGACTGTGTCTTCTTTACTTGTCTGTGGAACAATATGAAATGTTTCTGGGTCTTTGGTCTTTACCTTAACCATGAGTTGCTCCTTTAGTAGTGTATGTTGCTACAGAGAACGTATATCTGAGTGAGAGCTTTGGAATTGGCCCTTGGTTTGAGAACTGACCACTTGCTTTACTAGCTGTGTGACTTGGGACAAACTACCTAATCACGTTGTGCTTTAAAAATTTTTTTAATATGATAGATAAAAATTTAAAAAATATATATATAGATAACGAAATTATATCAGTCTCATAGGGTTATAAGGATTAAATGGGTCAGTCCATGTAAAGGATACCGCATAAACTTTTAGAAATCTGTTTTACTATAGTGGCCACTAGCCATATGTGGCTATATTCAAATTTAAATTTTAATTGATTAAAAGTAAGTAAGATTAAAATTCACTCCCTCAGTTTTACTAGCCACATATCGTTTTGTTTTCCACTTTCTTAGGTTGTGTGTTTGCAGTGTTTGAAGTAGGGGAGACCCACATTGAGATCTTTGGATTTTTCTGGGGTGTGGTTGAGGGTCACCTCTATTTATTTTTCCAGCTTTATTAAGATATAATTGATGTATAACATTTTACCATTTCATTTTATTGGTTGTTTCTTTTGTGGTGCCCAGCTTTTGAGTTTGGTGAGTCTCATCTGTTTTTACTTTTGTTGCTTTTGGTGTCATATCCAAATTATCATTGCCATGGCCAATGCCAAGGAGCTTTTTCCCTATGTTTTCTTCTAAGAGTTTAATAGTTTCAGGTCTTAGATTTTAAGTCTTTAATCCATTTCAAATTAATTTTTCTGAGGGATGTAGGGTAGTGATCCAACTTCATTCTTTGAACGTGGATGTTGCATTTTTCCAACACCATTTATCGACGAGACTATCCTTTTCCCATTGAGTATTCTTGCCTCCTTTGTCAAATATTAGTTGACCGAATATGCATGGGTTTGTTTCTGGGCTCTAGATTCTATTCCATTGGTTGATGTGTTTATTTTTGTGCCAGTTCCATACTGTCTTGATTACCATAGCTTTGTAGTATAATTTGAAATCAGGAAGTGTAACACTTCCAGCTCTGTTCTCCTTTCAAAGGATGGCTTTGGTTTTTCAGGGTCTTTTGTGATTCCATAGGAATTTTAGGATTGTTTTGACTATTTCTGTGAAAAATACCATTGGAATTTTTTTTTTTTTTTTTTTTTTTTTTTTTTTGCGGTATGCGGGCCTCTCACTGTTGTGGCCTCTCCCGTTGCGGAGCACAGGCTCCGGATGCGCAGGCCCAGCGGCCATGGCTCACGGGCCCAGCCGCTCCGCGGCATATGGGATCCTCCCAGACCGGGGCACGAACCCGTATCCCCTGCATCGGCAGGCGGACTCTCAACCACTGCGCCACCAGGGAGGCCCCCATTGGAATTTTGATAAGGATTTCATTGAATCTATAGATCACTTTGAGTAGTATTGGTAGCCACATTTCAAGTGTTCAGTAACATGGCTAGTGGCTATCGTATCAGGCAGCAAAGATAGAGAACATTCTATCATTATAGAAAGTTCTGTTGGACAGCACTGTGCCAAATGCATAAATTAAAATAAAATCCTTATCTTCCTTGAGAATTTGCTTTGTTAATATTAGTTATTATATTAGAATATAGATGAATACCATCTTATCCCTTTGTGTATCAGACCAGCAGTTTGATCCTCCTGCTTCCTTTTACCTACCTCACCTGTCACTTGGGGTCCACAAATATGAAATACCACATTTTCAACATTGCTAGTGCAAAAGCTCCTTCCCTCTTAATCACTATTATGCAAATAGCAGTTATAGATCATTGATGGAAGTAGCAGGAATGCCTTGCTGTGCCCCACTGTTTGATCTGAAAATAAATCCCTAGGTATTATATTACATTTGTGCCTAGTGCTACCTGGGATTCCGTTGGTGCTAAAGATATTTTTCTTATCTTATTTTTCAACTCTTATAACCCAACCCATTAAAACTAACTCACCCTCTCTCTCTCTCTCTCTTTGAAATGATCCCTTTGTAGCCAAGGATGTCGCTACAAACCACTGTTAGTAATCCCTTCAGGAGCCTTGGCTGCCTGAAGCCCTCATGCTGAGCTAAAATGACTTCATTATCTGTCCTTTGGTCCCATCCATGTTGTGGGTCACTGAGTTGCCTTTTTTTTTTTTTAACCTAACTGGCTGCACATACAACTTTGGGGATCCATTTCCTTTCTCCAAACCAGCATTTGTCTGAGATTATTCATGGCCGATTGCTTTGGGTTGGCTTGATTTGTTCTTAGAATTGTTTCCCACTCACTCGGCACAGTGATTCCCAGCTTTGGGCTCTTTTTCATAATGTCCCCACAAACAGTTCTTTGGGCGTTATAGCAGCTGCCTTCTCCTGTACCTTGATTCATCCATTTGAGCAGCTGCTCAGGACAGACTTGTGTACCAGTGATATTATCTGTACACACCTTTTCACCCCCACCTCTCTACTCCCCCAGTATAGGTGGTGTGCTTGTTGTTACCATTCAGAATTTCTCTACTGGTGGCCCTGCTTTATATTTCAAATGTGAGTGTCCTTTGGACATCTGTGATGGGAATATTACTCTGCAGACCATCTGAATGTGGTGGATGGAAGATTCGCCACGCTGGGGTAATCGGATTTTGCTGTCGAGTGCTACCTTGGTGCCACATTCCAGAAGCCTGCCAAGGCAATTCGCTGGGCTCTCTGATATGGTTTTCTGCTTGACTTGCAATGCTTGACAGCCTTCTGCAAAGATAACACGTTTCAGTGACAGCTTTCAACTTGGTATCTCCAATGACACGTTTTAGATGAGTGTAGGGTTCACTCAGTGCAAGTTGATTCATGACCTTGGTCTTCCAGAAGCTGATTGTCAATCTCTGTCACTCTGCTGTCTTCCCAGAGTGATCCCCAAGTTGTTGCCTGTCTATGGGTGCATGCGCCTGACTTTGCAGCACAGCCATCCAAATACGAACGCATCTGTCTCTGAAATTTCAGAAGAAGTATGGCTTTCTGAGAAGCAGGAATAAATCCTCGTGACTTCTCAAACTGTACTTATGACTACAAAATTTATAACATCATACTAGGCGGGCCAGTATCTCATAAATAATCTAACATGATTCTATAGGAGTGATTTTTTTAAAGTGCCAACCATTTGTATGCAATTTTAAATGTGAACATAGAATTGTTTTTCTGTTCTCTTCAAAGAGTTTCAATTTATGTTTGTCTAGAAACTTGGGTGCGAAAACCAACCTGTGTTGTTGTTGTTGTTGTTTTCTAAATAAGCATGAACCTAGAAACTTATTTATTCTGCAGTTCTTAAAATGCCCAGTGAGTTCGTAAATATTCCAGTATTTTAGAGAAATATGAGGATTCACTTGCTTTGTCAGTTATGCACGGATCATATAAGTTGAGCTGAACACAGTATAAATATAGTGCAGGGTGCTGTGTGTCTGAATTAAAGGTGGGAGTTCATAATATCTGCAGTGAGTAGTATTGATAGGCAATCTGGATAATATCCGTTTTAAAAAACACACATATCGGGCTTCCCTGGTGGCGCAGTGGTTGAGAATCCGCCTGCTGATGCCGGGGACACGGGTTCGTGCCCCGGTCCGGGAAGATCCCACATGCCGCGGAGCGGCTGGGCCCGTGAGCCATGGCTGCTGAGCATGCGCGTCCGGAGCCTGTGCTCTGCAACGGGAGAGGCCACAGCAGTGAGAGGCCCGCGTACAGCAAAAAAATAAATAAATAAATAAATAAATAAATAAAATAAAATAAAAATAAAAAACACACATATCATTGTATACTATAGTTTTGTAAGATGTGACCATTTGGGGAAACTGGATAAAGGGGACTCGGGACCTTTGTATTATTTCCTACAACTGCATGTTGATGTACAGTTATCAGAAAGATTAAAAGTTAATTTTAAAAAAACCCATATGTTGTGAGCCACATAGTCCATCTTTGTTACAGTCATTCATTTCATATCTAACTTCATACCTAGATGCCCATAAAAGTCATTTTTATTAAATCATTAATTTTTAAGCAAAACCTATTTTTCTTCCCCAAAGTCTTTTCTTGAACCTCGCACTTCTAGAAAATAAATCCAGGAAGGAATATTTATTTTTTTCTGGTAGAAATTTACAGGTCACTTATCTGTAAAATAGACTGTCATTTGGATATAAAAATATGAATTTAGAAAGTTAATATTTAAAGCGGCCTGTTACATACGGACAGTAACTTTCCTGTAAAACAGTTTTAATGTTCATATCTGTCTTAACCCCCGGAGAGGGCTATATATTTAATCTAGCATAATCAATAGAGCAATGTGGTTGTACCTAGCCCACTTCTCGAAAGTTGTCTAAAATATCTTTACAAGACAGGTAGCATCTCTCTATTTCTTCCCGAAGAGCCATGACTGTCTATTGTGCCAGTTCTCATTTGATTTCATCTAAAGTTATTTCTCCCTCTTTCATTTTTGTAGAATGAAAAGATAATGCATTCATTAAGAATATTTCAAGATAATCTTGCTGTTCCTAGCATTAGCTTCTAGCTAAATGATCAAAATTTAAGACTTAGATGGTGCTTCTGATATATGTTAATAAGCTGTGGTCTCCTATGAGTTTTAACTATTTGGAGGATGTTTTTGTGTTTTTTCACGACTTTTTCTTTTACCCTCCCCCCCACACCAAGGACAGATAGTAAATACATTTGCCATGATGCTTGTAACTTCCATTTTCACATTTTATATTGGTTTACTATATTTTTTCTTTGCCTACATTCTTTCTTATTTGTTTACATATACCAGTGCCTGGCGTAGGTGGATTCAAGAAGTAGTTGGTAAATTAATAAAAGTAGATTGATGGTGGGAAAAGTCTGTGTAGGTAAGTAGATCAGGAACCATGTCCTAATAAGTTGCTCAGCCCATAAAATTCAGACAAGGATTAAGAGGCTGTTGCCTCTATTTTACCAGGTCCTTCAAACTTTTATGGTAAAGTGACACCATAAGAAGCCACAGACTTAAACTAAGAAAAGAACAACCTCATTGCAGGCTGATATGAAGAGAAAAATATAATCTTAACAACCTCGGTCATTTCCACGTGCTACTTCCCTAACTGAGCACGTGACCCCAGCTCAGTACAAGAGGAGCATTTGGCCCTGCTGCTCTGCTCGCCCACAGGGCAAGGTTCCCCTGGGCCAAGCAAGTGTCTGACCGTGAAAGGCACTCTGCGTTCTGTGGGTCACTGCAGTTACAACTCAAACTAACGGCAGCCCCCATGCTGCCCTGCAGAAGCAGTGTTCTGGTCCAAGGTTGGTGGAGAAACTGATGCAAGCCTTACTGAGAGTCAGTACCGAGCTGCCATTATGGGCTCCTTACAGAGTTTCCAGTGGTGATTTTTATGATGCTTGATTTCTTCCCAAATTCATGGGCTTGCACGCTTAACCCCCGCTGAAGAGGGCATTCCACAGTGCCAGCGTGATTGTCCAAGTGTCACATGGACAATGAAAAAAGCCTTTAGCAATCCTGAGATTGGTAAGGAAGTTTCTAGGAATTCTGTGTGTGTGCTTGTCTTCTTATCCCTGATTGTTGGGGCTTTCTCTTCTTTCGATTTCTATTCTGGTTCTATTCTTTCTGTTCTGTTGGTGAGTATCTCTCCATGAGCTTTCACTTTTTTGCAGTTTCCTTCTCTCCCACCTTTCCTCTCACATGACCGTGAATTTCCCCACCCCTGTAAACAAGGCTCTGACTCTTGCCTGTTGGTCTGTTTTCACTCCCAGCTCCTAGTCTTCTCCCCCTTCTCTCCCTTCTTCCTGTCTTCCTTAGAGCTGACCGCAGATGAGAACCAGAGTTTGAAAAGTGTTTTTTCTTGCTCTGTTTATGGAGTAGAGAGCCCGGTGCTGATGGTGAAAACCTGAGTGTGTCCTCATTTCAATAAAACCTACATTCCTGATATATTGATGGGAAGGGCTTTTGGACAAGCAAAGTACACAGTGCTACCCCAAATATATGTTCTTGGGGTTTCCAATTTTGCTTGATACCAAACCATTAAATTATTTGTATTCCATTACCCTCCCACCCCCTTGGAGTGATCTTAATGATCCTTGATAGGTGTAAATGTGGCGCTGAAGATGGACCAGCATGGGGTCCTTTTTCCTGGATCACATTTTTTTCTTTAAGCTCTGAGTTTTGTTTATGCCACTAACGAATTGGTCATTTTGCTCGCAAAGAGGCTGCCAAGGTGTCTGATTAAAAGCATAGCATCAGCCAAGTAGACAGATGTTTGGAAACATCTGGGTGTTCAGCACCATTGACACTGGACATGCCCAACCCTGACTTCAAAATACCCCACAGCCCTCTGGTTAGTTCAAGGTTGCCCAAAAAAGAAAAGTTAAGTGTAATTTTAAAAAGATCTGTTCTTCTTTGGGGGGATGCTAAATGTGCTTTGGCTCTTCTTAAATTTCTCCTACTTCAAATATCCAGATTCTCGGGTTCTTTTCAGCCTGTTACTATTCAGTCTTGCCTGAACCCTGGAATTCAAGTCGGAGCTATTTCCCTGGGTCTCTCTTTGGCAAGACGCACTGCAGGCTCTGTTTCCTGTCTGCTAAGCTCTACTTCCTTTCTCTTATCCCCATAGCCCCAGTCCCTGCGCTCAGGTGGTAGCAGCTATTTTCTGGGTAGACCGAAGCCTAATTTACCAATTACACAACGGGCAAACCAGCGCTATGTTACATAACTAGACTCAAAACTGAATTCACAATTTTGAATTTTGAGGGTAATTTTTGAAGCGTTCTTTTTCTTTTTTAGGGCACAGAACCTTCTGCTAGGTTGTCATCTGTCGTATCTTATATGATTAAAGAGTCAACTAATCCACTTTGTTCCTCTTGCTCAGTTTAGCAGTGAGTTAACCGAGACCCAGGATAATCCCATGACTTGGTGTCTCTTGGTTCTCTGAGGCTGCTCCGACTCACCTTGTCTGTCCACTGTCTCTTTACTAGATGAATGCAGTAACCTCCTGACTTTCTTTTTTTTTAAATTAATTTATTAATTTATTTATTTTTGGCTACATTGTGTCTTCGTTGTCGTGCGCGGGCTTTCTCTAGTTGCGGCGAGCTGGGGCTACTCTTCGTTGCGGTGCACAGGCTTCTCATTGCAGTGGCTTCTCTTGTTGAGGAGCATGGGCTTGAGGCGTGCGGGCTCAGTAGTTGTGGTTCGCGGGCTCAGTAGTTGTGGCTCATGGGCTCTAGAGCACAGGCTCAGTAGTTGTGGCTCACAGGCTCTAGAGTGCAGGCTCAGTAGTTGTGGCGCACGGGCTTAGTTGCTCCACGGCATGTGGGATCTTCCCGGACCAGGGCTCGAACCCGTGTCCCCTGCATTGGCAGGCGGATTCTTAACCACTGTGCCACCAGGGAAGCCCCTGACTTTGTTTCTGCCAACCAATGTTGCTTTCCTTCCAGACCTTTTCCGTTTAGTAGCCATAATGATCTTCTTATTTCCCTAATCTGATCATGTCTGTGCGTCTCCCCCTCTTTCTTTCTTGTTCTCCCTCAACCATATCGAGGACCTCTCACTTCTCTGCAGAACTCAGACAGACTCCTCGCTGTCCCTGCTTTGCTGTCTGGCCTCTGTGCCACACCCTGCTCTCTGGGCACCAGTCACCCTGGCTTCCTCCACACAGGGCCTTTGCATGAGCTTTTCCGCCTGCTGTGCTCCCCTCTCTTCAGCGCTTTTACAACATAGCTCACCTCTCACCTCATCAGTCCTTGTTTTGAAACCTCCTCCCCTTCTCCAGTCTGGGGCTGGATGCTCACCTCTTACCACCTGTCCCACTTGCAGCGTTGCTTCTGTCATCTCTTTAGTTGCCGGGGCCTGTCTTTCCCACCAACTGTACACTCCCTGAAGGCAGGAGCTAAAGTCTCATTTACTTACCTTTTCTTCCCCAGTAGTTACTTGGTAAATTATTTGAAAAACTAAACGGTAGTGCCTACAGGGACGTTAGTAGAAGCCTAGAACTAGAGCCTGTGTGTCTTGACTTCCAGACCAGAGCATTTCCCTTTTCACCAGGAGCCTGAAAGCATTACCTGATGGACACTGGAATTGTGGGTGGTCTGGAGGTCTCATCATTACGATCCAGTAATGGGAGTCTTTTCCCATCTTGTAGTGTTAAAAATTGGTTGGGAAGTGGTGGGGGTAAGACAGTAACGGGCTTATTTTCCTTCTCATCCATTTTTTTGTTTAACTTTTGGCATCTGCTGCTGTTTACTCAGATTTTAGTGTGAACATTTGCTTTAGGCCAGCATTATTTAGACACATTGAGTTTAATTTATAAACAGTTTGTGGATGTCCTGTGAAGAATGCAGTGAATGCCTGGTACTCAGTCATCCTGTCAAGCTCAAGAGGAGAGTAACTCCTTATCCATGGTGTGACTCCTACCTACCCCCTGCCCCTGTGTAGAGTATTTTTTCATTATGGGGGGCCCTGGACACAGGGGGAATCTGTGAAAGCTGTGGATCCTCTCCCTAGGATAACTTTTATAAACAGCACTTATATAATGCCATCTATTTTTTAACTCTAAGTTTCAGGTATACAGCATTATAATTTGACATCCGTATAGACTACAGAGCTATCACCACCGCAAGAGTGTTTACTGTCAGTCACCACACAGTTGATCCTTTCCACCCATTTTACCCACCCCTCCAACCCCTTGCCCTCTGGTAACCACTCCTCTGATCTCTGTATCTGTGAGTTTGTTTTTGTTTTATTTTGTTCATTTGTTCTGTTTTTTTAGACTCCACATACAAGTGAAATCATACCTATTTGTCTTTCTTCTTCCGGCTTATTTCACTTAGCCAAATACCTTCAAGGCCCATTCGTGTTGTTGCAGATAGCAGGATTTCATTCTGTTTGTGGCTGAGTAGTATACCATGGTATATACATATACCACATCTTCTTCATCCATTCACCTATCTATAAACACTTATGTGGTTTCCATATCTTGTCTATTTTAATAATGCTGCAATAGACATAGGGATGCATATATCTTTTCAAATTCGTTTTCATGTGCTTTGGATAAATACCCAAGTGGAATAGCTGGGTGATATGATACTTCTAGTTGTATTTATTCTTACTGTTTTCCTTAGTGGAAAAATTCCCACCCACAGTGTACAAGGGTTCCCTTTTTTCCACACCCTTGCCAATGTTTATAGCCATTCTAACGAGTGTGAGCTGATATCTCATTGTGGTTTTGATTTGCATTTTCCTATTAATTAGTGATGTTGAACATCTTTTCATGTGCCTGTTGGCCATCTGTATGTCTTCTTTGGAAAAATGTCTATTTCGATTGTCTGCCCAATTTTCAATGGGAATTTTTGGTTTTTTGTTGTTGTTGAGTTGTATGAATTCTTTTGTATTTTGGACATTAACCCCTTACTGGATATATGAATTGCAAATATCTTTTCCCATTCAGTAGGTTGCCTTTTTGTTTTGGTGATGGTTTCCTTTACTGTGCAGAAGCTTTTTAGTTTGATGTAGTCCCATTTGTTTATTTTTGCTTTTGTTTTTCTTCTTTTGGAGTCATACCACAAAAGCATCAATAAGACCCATGTCAAAGAGCTTACTGCCTATGTTTTCTTGTAGGAATTTCGTGGTTTCACGTCTTACATTCAAGTCTTTAATTCATTTTGACTTAATTCTTGTGTATAATATAAGATAGTAGTCTAGTTTCTTTCTTTTGCATGTGACTGTCCAGTTTTCCCAACACTATTTATTGAAAAGATTGTCCTCATTCCATTGTACGTTCTTTGCTCCTTTGTTGTGAATTAACTGTCCACATATGTGTGGGTTTATTTCTGGGCTTTTACAGTGCCATCTTCCTGCTATAATGTGGTGAATGAGGTACTGTTGTGGGCATTCTTCACGTGTCAACCCTTGTGATCTCATAACAAACTTGTGAAGTTGCTATTGTATTATTCCAGTTTCACAGAATAGGAACTGAAGCACCCAGAAATGCAGTAACTTTCTCACAATTGATAGTGGCAGATCTAGGGCTCAAATTCACACCCAACTGGCTCCAGAGTCCGACTTCGTTTATGCACCCATGCTCAGAATTTTACTTCCTGTATCAGGAGGATGTAGACCCCAAAGTCTGTGGGTGGCTCTTGCTTTGGACTTTGGACTCCAGGTTAAAAACCCTGAATTTGAAGCTCCCAGTTTCTTCCACATCCTCCATCATTCTGCTTTAATTTCATCACAATCCATATTAGCAGTTGAACAACCAGAGGGGCCTCATTCTAGACAGTCCACTCCTAGGTACCTTTCCTGCCTTCTCCTCCTGGCCCATCTTTCTCCAGTCTTTAGCTGTTGCTTGCTACCTTCCTAAATGTCACCTTATCCAGATTCACTCTTGGTGCTACTGTTTTAAATTTTAAATTAAAATGTATTTATTCATTATTATCGTAGTATCGTTTACTTATTGTTTTTCAGTTGATGCACTTGATTTTAATTAAATGAATTGACTTTGAAGCAAAACGTTTTATCAACACCTTAATGCAAAACGCTGTGCATTTGACAAGGATAGACTTATGTAAAAAATTATGTCTGTAATCTGTGAAAATAAAGCAAAGGTACCAACATTATTAAGTTCTAGCTTACATATTTACTTTTCAGTAAAGGGGGAAATGAATGAGTATCATTGAAAGGTAGAGGGCATATTAGCATCAAACTGGGATTTTCTTTTCACTGATGTGACTGAAAGAATAGAAATCATGGAAATCTGTTTTTTACTCAGTGTTTTAGTAAATTCAGAGCAGCCACTCAGCACTTAACATCTCAAGTATTTGGGTCACACCTACCTTTGCTGTTTATTGTCCCTGCTCAAGGACACATTTTGTTTTGTGGGAAAGACAATATTGCTTTAAAATGGAACTCTGGGGACTTCCCTGGTGGTGCAGTGGTTAAGAATCCACCTGCCAATGCAGGGGACACAGGTTCATGCCCTGGTCCGGGAATATCCCACATGCCTCGGAGCAACTAAGCCCGTGCACCACAACTACTGAGCCTGTGCTTTAGAGCCTGCAAGTCACAACTACTGAGCCCGCAAGCCTAGAGCCCGTGCTCTACAGCAAGAGAAGCCACTGCAATGAGAAGCCCGCGCACTGCAATGAGTAGCCCCTGTTCACCACAACTAGAGAAAGCCTGCGCACAGCAACAAAGACCCAATGCGGCCAAATATAAATAAATAAATAAGTAAATTTAAAAACAAAATTTTTTTTAATAAGTAAATAAAATGGAGCTCTACCTGAAAATGGAGAGTTGCACCTGTATGGTTGCCCTTCTGTGCTGCCGCATGAACTCCGACCACGTCTCTAGAAATTATTGGTAGTTGGACAATAACCCACATTGACTTTGTGCTTGCTGAATTTCTGGCACTGGGTTAAGTGCTTTCTGTGTGCGATTTCCTTCAGGCGTCAAACAATCTCACCAGGTAGCCACTGTTATTGCTGTCTGAATAATGATGGAAACCAAGACACAGAGAAGTCAGGTAACTTGCCCAAGGTCACCCCACTGTTAAGGGGCAGAATGAGATTCTAACCCAGGTCCATCCGTCCCGTGAGCTCATGACCCTTCCTACATTCTGTGCTCCGCAGCAGCTACCTTTCGTACATTTTGTTGTGAAACAGAGCGGTGTTATCAGTGATCATCAGAAAAGTGTTGCATGGTGGCTGGGCAAGTTCTCTCTTTCCAGTGTTATATGTAAACAAAAATTTAGCCACTTTCGGAAGGTGGGGGCAGTACGTGCATGTAGTGTGCTGTGTGCTCACAGTGAGAAGTACTGTAAAATGAAAAATGAGATTAGTGTTTCAGGTTGTACCGTTCCCTAATTATGCTTTTAATTATTCATGTAAAAGAAGTAAAATGACCCCTGACAGAGATATAAATGATTTAGGTAAAATCAAATATTTATAAGATGCTGCAGAGTCCCTGGATGATTGTAACAGATGCACTCAAAATTCTTTGCCTTCATCCTTTGGATGCAAAATGTTATGGATAGAATCTGTAACCAGCTGAGAGTAATCAACAGTGTTAAAGACAATACTGAGCTAATTCATAGGTATTTGGGCTTTGGAACATTGGTTTAACACAATAGTTTGTCTTCTAAAATACATTGTATTCTAGGGATCACCAATTGACAACCCCTCCTGCTAGTTCTTAGGTTTGTTTTTGTTTTTGGTTTTGGTTTTTTTGTGGTACACGGGCCTCTCACTGTTGTGGCCTCTCCCGCTGCGGAGCACAGGCTCCGGACGCACAGGCTCAGCGGCCATGGCTCACGGGCCCAGCCGCTCCGTGGCATGTGGGATCTTCCCGGACCGGGGCACGAACCCGTGTCCCCTGCATCAGCAGGCGGACTCTCAACCACTGCGCCACCAGGGAAGCCCCAGTTCTTAGGTTTTTTACTGGTTGGGAAAAAATCAAAAGGAGAATATTCCATGACCTGTGAAAATTATATGCGAATTTTAGTGTGGATAACTGAAGTTTTATTGGAATATAGCCTCACCCATTCATTTACATATTGTGTTTGGCTGCTTCTGGGCTACTAAGACTAAGTTCAGTGGTTACAGCAAGGGCCATAGGACCCACAAAGCCTTAAATATTTACTATCTCACCTTTTACAGAAAAATTTTGCCAAGCCTTCTTCTAAACCATGCCTAGCACACAGTAAAGGAACATGCCATAGCATGTTCAATCAGCATAAGAAACACTTGCTTTTATTTCATTTTATCCTTTAATTCTCTGTCCCACTAATTGAATGTTCACTGTATATTTTTCAAAAGTTGAGAGAAAACTGCCTTTTGAATGCAGTAAAAAGGGATTATTACAAGCAGGTTTCCGTCACTTGCTCTTTTTTTTTTTAACATCTTTATTGGAGTATAATTTCTTTACAGTGGTGTGTTAGTTTCTGCTTTATAACAAAGTGAATCAGCTATACATATATACATATATATATATATATATATATATATATATATCCCCATATCTCCTCCCTCTTGCATCTCCCTCCCTCCCACCCTCCCTATCCCACCCCTCTAGGTGGACACAAAGCACCGAGCTGATCTCCCTGTGCTATGCGGCTGCTTCCCACTAGCTATGCTTCCCTTTTTACAGAGAAGTGCTGAAACTAATTGCACTTGTTTTAGAAATGGGTCATTAGTCTAGTCCCTATCTTTTATGGAGACCTAATTTTCATGCAGGATTTCTCTCTAAGGCTTGAACTGGCATCTCTTTAGGAAGAGGAGACAATGAGGATATGAAAGCTTTTCCCTGCCTTAAGTGAGCTTAGCTTCCGATCACAGGCCATTTAGTATGTTGGTTGGAGCGTTATGCGTATTCACCAACCAATAAGTGTTTGTTAAATGAATGAATGAATTCACTTTAGACAACAACAAAAAAGGGGGGGGAATATATGACTTATAAAATAAAATCTCTTTTTCATCCACTTGGATATTACATTCCTTTTGGAAAAATAATTTTTCTGGTAGTATAAGCCCAAGTTATTTATTCTTGATTTCTCTTTTCCATGTTTCAAGGAAGAGAGATGTGATTTTGAAATTTAGGATTTGAATTGATTGAGGTTTTCTATGTTAAGGACTTCTTATGTGTTCTTCTGGGTGGGCTAAGCAAAATTTTCTTGCGCTTAGGATTAAAATAAATAGTGAAGTAAATCTACTTACCTGCAGTTATTTGAGTGACTTAATGAGTAGAATTTTCACTATACTTTCCTGGACACCATTATCAAATACGAAGACATCTCCCAATCCCAGCTGTCTTCCCACTGTCATTTCCTTAATATTGGTAGAACCTACAAATTTTATTTCCTGGCACCTTGCTTAAGTTTTCTGATCAAAGAAACATGTCTTCTGCATCTGACTTATATGTATATTTCCCATCTCATTCCAGACCTTGAATCTTGGGATAGCCCCAGGAATCAGTGTTTAAAAAAGAAAAATAGGGCTTCCCTGGTGGCACAGTGGTTGAGTGTCCGCCTGCCAATGCAGGGGACGCGAGTTCGTGCCCCGGTCCGGGAGGATCCCACATGCCGCGGAGCGGCTGGGCCCGTGAACCATGGCCGCTGAGCCTGCGCGTCTGGAGCCTGTGCTCCACAACGGGAGAGGCCACAACAGTGAGAGGCCCATGTACCACAAAAAAAAAGAAAAGAAAGAAAGAAAAATAATTTTGATCATCAAGCAGAGTTAGGAGACCCTGATTCAGAGCCACTTACTCTATCATTGTCTGTTTTTTGTTTGTTTGTTTGTTTGTTTTTCCAACTGTGAAATGGTTAAGAAATTCTGAGACCATTCTCTGGGAATTTTCATGAGTTAGAGTCAACTGGCTCTTGAGAGCATTCTGCAGCTAGAATGTGCTAATTTATTCAGACTGTTTTTGACTTGCTTTCTAACAGGTATATGGGAAATAATTCCCATCATGTAATCATGAACTTTTATTTGAAGCAACAGGAGAAATCTTTCAAGTGTGGTTTTGAAACTCATTGTTGTTTCCCTTCTGCTTTACACAGTTGCCATCCTACTGAAAGACGACTATTTTGTCAGCGGTGCTGGCCTTCCTGGCAGATTCAAAGCTGAGAAGGTGGAATTTCACTGGGGCCACAGCAATGGTTCTGCAGGCTCTGAACACAGCATCAACAGCAGGCGGTTCCCTGTGGAGGTGAGAGAAACTTGAGATGTCAGGGGCAGCTGTGCTTTGGGTCTTGACATTAAAGAGATGCTTTGTCTTTACCCCCAGTCGTCTTGCGAATCAAACTTGTACCGTCCCTGCCTTTGTCTCTGGAAATCTTTTATATACAGCATGACAGCTGGATAGCCATCCTCAAGTTCCTCATCTTTGTTTAACGGGTGAAGCATGTAGAACTTGTGGACATCGTGGTTTGAGTAGACTCACCCCTGGTAGATGATTTCGGGCCCTTGGTTTCATTCGACACGGCTTCTTTGCCCTGTCCTTTCTGAAACCCTGCTTTCCAAAGTGACGTTCTGTACGAAACTCTGGCCACTTCGTTTTCACCCTTTAGAAAAGAGAAAAGGTAACTGATATGTGAAGAGGACTCAGAATCATCTCTCAGTAGGGAAGCTGCTTTAAGGTTTGTGTGCTGTCCACGCTGTTGAGAAGGAGGCTGTGGCCGTTGGTCGTATGACTCGCTGTTAACTTTGCGGGATTGACATTTTACCTCCTCTGAGTCAGTTTTCTCAAAGATCCGTGAAGAACGGGTGGTGCAGTAGGTCATGTGTATCTTTTTGGCGACTGAGGGAGGGAGCTTGTTTCCAAACTCCTTTTTTAATCTTTGGTGGGTACAACACATCTGTTCCATTGCTAACCTTATTTTTGTACCTTTAATCATGATCAGGATGTGAATATTCTTTCTTTGCGACAGACATATTTGTTGATTGTTTGGGTGCCCACGTGGTAAGCTTTACAGATTTGTAGAACTGAGAGGGTTTGTACCGAAGCCTGTGGTTGTACTCAAACATGGAGTGGCAGCTCCTAGTGTTCTGTGACTTCAGTAAGTCATGACCTACTTGGGTCATCTGATGAATACTTTCGATCCTCCTCCATAGAGAAAAATACATGTATGTACACACAGATTTGTGCATAATCTGTAGGGTTTCATCACTCACCCTCACTCCTCAAGCCCGTTCGTGGACCCTTTAGACAACCTTGAACTTAGGTGAAAAATCCCTTTAAGAGGAGAAAATCAATAGTATTTCTTTGTTTATAGATGCTTGTATTCACGTATCGATTTGTTTCTTATCCATGATTGCCTGAGAAACCAGAGATCACCATTCTGAGAAAGTGCTGCATATTTTTTTCTTGTTGAGCTGACAAATTCACAGTATCAAGAATTCTTCCCATATTAGGATTCCTCTATCCTTGGGACTTCCTGTCCTAGTCACATTAAAGTTTCTACTTAATGGGCTCTCTTTCTCCTTTTATGTTGAATGAATCATTTCTTAGAAATCTTAGCTTGATTTGTACTTGGAAAACTTGATTCCTAGAAGCCAAGTTGATCAGATTTTTAAGTTTGGGGTTTCTCTTTTGTTCCTGCCGGCCAGTTCCCATTGGCAGTGTCGCTGAAGGGAAAATTTGTGCCTAGCTAGCTTTGCTCTAAAGCTTCTTTATCCCAGAAATGGGTGGCCATTTGTTTAGTTAATGTTGTTCCGGACAAAAGACCTGTGCTTGAAAGTTTGAAAACTTAATTTGGCAGCTGCCTTGGAAAAGAAAAACTCTGGAGGAAGGAACTGGGAACTTCTGCCTCATTCCTAATCACAGTCCCTAAAGCCTGTGTCTCCTCCTCCTATTTGAGTCTGGAAAAATGAATAGACTAGATGCGTATTCTTTTGAAAACTTATTACTTTAAATGCATTTAGTTTTTTTACTCAAAGACGGCCATGAAATTTAGAAACTAATTAGAAATGGCAGCTACAATGCCCAGACTTATTTTTGACCAAACGATTTGAATTTATTTCTTCTAAGTCATGTCAGATGGTGAGGCTGCCTATATTAATTGGGTGCTTCATTGAAGCCCATCTGGTTCATAGCTTGTTATTGTTTTTTCTAATGTGATAAACATGTTGAATTACTTAGTGGTTGTATTTGGAGGAACTTGAATTTCAGAGATCAAAAGTAACGGGAGCAAATTTAACTTTAAAGTATGCACAGAAAAGTTGCTCACTTTTGCGGAAGACGTGTCTGTGATATGTTCAATTGTTTTATTTGAGTTCTTTATTAACACCAGCTCTCCCTGAGATTTTTACACTGTTTGAACATCTCAGACTTGGTTTATGTCTTTCCACATAACTACACTGCTTTTCAAGAAATTAAAATGAAAGTGAGAAAATTATAATGTACCATCTAGTAATTTATCAGCGTTGGGGACATTATTTATTTTATATAGAGTCAGAGAAGAGTCATTGTGGAAGATTGGGATGGGATTGGTAGAATACAGCATTGGTTCTCAACTAGAGACAGTATCCTCCCCCTCAGAGGACATTACGTGTTTTCTGGGGACGTTTCTGGTTGTCACTGTTGTGGGCATTGATATGCTACCAGCGTCTCGTGGATAGAGGCCAGGGATGATGCTCAACATCCCAGTTCATAGGACAGCCCCACCACAAAGAATTATCCAGCCAACATGTCACTATTGGGACACTCTAGGGTAGAGAATGCAGTATGTTTAGTGGGATCCAGCCTTCCTGTACTCATGTGGCATCATTTAAAGTAGATTTAAATAAAGAAGACTCACGGCAAAGTTGTTCCATCCTCTTGCAGCTTTTGGAGAGGAAATGTACTTTGCTTAATGGGTCAGAGCATTGCTGGTCCTGGTTCCTTTAGATTCCATTTGGGATAAAGTCATGACCTTGGGTATTTTACCAGTTCCCTCGGTGCTCCAGTGCTGCAGGTTGAGTTTTAAGCATATGCCCCACAAGACTCTGGATCTGCTCCCTGAGGGTAAATTGCAACAAACCCAACTTTGTAGGTTTTGCTGCTTCCCAGGAATTCTTTGAGGTCATCTACAACAACTTTGTACACATTCAGAAATTAAACGTCTCCACACTTTCCTGGCTGAAATCCTGGACTCAGCCTTGTAGTTCCTATACTTAAAAACATGCAGTCTAGTAGAAAAATAAATGTCCTTGTGAAAACAAAACAAAAGTCTTTCAATAGCAGCATTCTTTACAGCTCAGTAAAAATTAGAAAAGAAAGTTGGAATCAGATGACAAGGCTAGAAGACTAGACCCACTTTGGATCCTCAGAGGCACTCACCTCCTATTATTCAGCTTTATCTCTTGTCTAGCAGCAAATTTTTCTTGAGTGCCTTCTGTCATGTGGTTGCTGGGTTACAAAGCTGAAGAAGAAAGAGAGTCCCACCCTCAAGATATTTACACTCTAGTCATGACACAGAAATTGACCAAAGAGTCACATAAACAGCTGTGTAATATCAGTTGTGATATAGCCTCTGAAGGAGAGGGACATTTTGTCATGAGACAGAAGACCTTGGTGGAGACAGATATTTATCAAGAGGGAAAAGATTAATTGGAGCCTGCCCATAGAACAGGGGTGTGCAAAGGCCCTGAGACAGGTGATACTTGGTACATTTAAGGAGTAAAGAGAGATCAATGGGGATTTTGATAGGTAGGATAATACCCCTCCCCCCAAAAATGTCCACTCACTAATTCCTGAAAATTGTGAATGTATTTATTACTTTACATGGCAAAAGGGACTTTGCAGCTGTGATTAAGCATCCTTAAAGTCAAAAGGCTCAAAATATTCCTGTGATTAAAATAGTAGTCCTGTTTGAGTTCTTCTGTGGCCACTCCTCTTTGTATTATCTGTCCAACCACAGTTATCTGTGACGGCTACTACCCTATCCTAAATATTCTCCCTACCCCACACTTATTCCCTGTTTTAAATAAGGGTTCATGTAACACTAATAGGAATTGAATCATACGGTATTTCCACTTATAACTGAAGTTGGAGGTAGTGCAAAGAGAAACCTCCAGATAAAACCCTCTGAGAGCTCCATTAAGGTAGAGGTTCATTGCATGCTTGTTGTCTGAGGTAATTAAAATCTTGTTTATTACAATAAGAGATCCAGGAGTTGTTGATCCAGACTTACTGGTGCTTTATGAGTTGAAGTCTTCAATAAGCTTAAATGATCCAAATTAATTGTGTGTGCCCTTTCCAGTGAAACTCACAGCTGGTTCATTTCAGCTCAGTTTAGAGCATCTTAGCAAGTGAGTAGAAGAAAATACATTTTTCCTAATATATACCATGCACACACTACCATATGGTACAGGTCTGCAGTCCCTTAGCTGAGACCCTTGAGGCCAGATGTTTTAGAATTCAGAATCTTTTTTAGAAAGGCATGATGGTGCATATATGCCTTATATATTTACAGAAGACACATAGTGGGGTCTGGGACTATACCCCTTGAATGCATTCATATTTCTGCAGCATGCGGATGAATATTCACACTAAGGGGGAAATATCAGTATTCAACATAGCTTCACATCTCTCCACATCAGATTTTACTACTGAATTAGTTTTTGCACCATAAATATCAATAATAACAGAACATCTTTGATCTTGGAGGCTTTTGAGATTTCATTAAAGGATTTATGGACCTGTGTTTTAAAAACTGGGTCCATAGTCTGGCACTGCTTGTTTATGTTCCAAAGAGCATAGGTTATTACCACCCATGACAGAAGCACACTGAATTATTTGTCTCCCTGCTGGGCTAGATATGTCTGGGTACTACTCTCATCCTGCTCTCTGCTCTGTCCTGGTATTGTACAACATTCTTAGTCAAAGTTAAGGTTTGTCCAGGGGACAAGAAGTTGCTAGTGTTAGGCTGAACTTGTTCTGTGATTGGTTCCCATTGAACATTCTGTTTGAGCCTGCATTTGCCTTCAGTATCCACGTCTGTGGGTATGTTACTTTCACCTGCTCTGTATTCCCTCCTGTCTGTCCAGCCCCTACCTTCCTACCTAGAGTCAGACTAATGATTTGCTTTTCATTTTGTGAACTGGATCTTGGTTCTTCCAGTGCTTCTGTCACATTCCGGTTAGATGGTTGTCTTGCACTGGACCCCTAGGTTATGTCCAGGTGACCTGCATCTGCCTTCCTTCTCCCAGGTGAGCTTATGCACTTGTGACACACGCAGAGGCCTCACCCCGTGTCACCCTCTCTCCATTCACGCAAGCATGGCAGGTACTGTGTAACTCAGATGTGGACCAATCCAGCCAGGGATCGAGCTGCCACATTGAGTCCTGGCGTCAGTGGAGTGACACTCTAGAACAGGACTAAGGCGGATGAGTGCAGTTTGCCTGGCGCTCTTTCATGTATCCCCGCCTTTCTGCTGGAAATAAAGGTTGCCGTATGAAATGCCTTCTTGAAGATTTACTTTATGCATTGGCATACCAAAGGCTTTTAGAAGTCCTCCATTGAGGAAATCTGTTTGACTGTATTTAAATCAGTGTTTTTCCAAACTCACGTGACCAGTGTAAGTCAACAACATCACTCTTTTGGAAATGAGGTTCATAGCTTTCTCCTGTCCTCCTTTAATCCATATTCCTTGTAAGACATGGAGTCCTGTTCTAATAAATGTTTTCAGAGAACACCAATCATGATTTGGATTTCCATTATTTTGAAAACTATAAAACCAAGAAGGCTTGTTCACAAAACAACTGTTTGGTGTCTCTGAACTCAATACTATCTTGCTTTGTCATTAGAGAAAACTAATTGAAGGAAGTCATTGTCATTGAAGGAAGATTGAGACTTTTTCTATTAAAGTTATTCGGGAGCTTCCCTGGTGGCTCAGTGGTTGAGAGTCCACCTGCCGATGCAGGGGACACGGATTCGTGCCCCGGTCTGGGAGGATCCCACATGCTGCAGAGCGGCTGGGCCCATGAGCCATGGCCGCTGAGCTTGCGCGTCCAGGGCCTGTGTTCCGCAACGGGAGAGGCCACAACAGTGAGAGGCCTGCGTACCGCAAAAATAAATAAATAAATAATTTAAAAATTAAAAATAAAAATAACTTTTGTGGGATTCCCTGGTGACGCAGTGGTTAAGAATCCACCTGCCAATGCAGGGGACACGGGTTCGAGCCCTGGTCCGGGCAGATCCCACATGCCGTGGAGCAGCTGGGCCTATACTCCGCAACTACTAAGCCTGCGCTCTAGAGCCGCGAGCCACAACGACTGAGCCTGCGTGCCGCAAATACCTAAGCCCGTGCGCCTAGAGCCCGTGCTCTGCAACAAGAGAAGCCACTGCAATGAGAAGCCTGCGCACCACAAGGAAGAGTGGCCCCCACTCGCCACAGCTAGAGAAAGCCCGTGTGCAGCAACAAAGACCCAACGCAGCCAAAAATAAAATAAATAAAATAAAATAAATTTAAAAAAATAATAACTTTTGCAATATCACACTTTTCTTTTGGCCTGCCTTGTACTTTATGTAAATTCCTTCCATTGTTACAGTTTCTCTGAAAAGTTGCTTTGTGCACAGAGAGTCCTAAGTCGATAGAGCTCAAGACAGGGCCTGGTTTCCTGTCCTGCCCACTCATGGAACATAGGAAATGTTAAAGAGATTATTACCTGGTCATCTAGTGTTGGCTATTCTGTGGTGTAGCCAACGGTGTTTTTCTCTGGAGGGTTCCGTCAAATGGCAAAGGAATTGGTTGGAATTTAATTAATGACTTTATTGAAATAAAGATTCCATTTAAGAGCAGAATGTTTCATCCTTAACTAGGGAAATATTTAATTTCCATCTGGCTGATTTTTGATGTGTGTGTCCTGTGTTGATTAAGAAGAACATTTGAGGAGGCCGCAGCACTCAGAGTATGCTCAGTGGAGAAGTGCACGCCTGATTGTACAAAGCCAGAGAGTGGGTTTTGTGAGGCGGAAGCAGCCTTGGTCCCTTCGTGATGTCTGACAGTCCTCATCACACACAGTCATCCTGAGATGTGAACTTGGCTCAGGACTGTTTGATGGTGTGTCACCAACATGTGGGGTGCTGGTAACTGATTGGATCGTACGGAGAATCTCAGATGAGCAGATGGCCCTCTCTGAAAAGAAACTTGGTTAAATTGGAGGTATTCTCAATATAGAAACTTGAAGACCCCATGGGTGGGCGAGGGGGACCTTGTATAACCAAAAAGCAGGCTTAGGGGGGCCGTGGTGGTGTTGGAGGGTGGTGCTGGTGTTACCGACTCGGGTCCTTGGACTCTTGAATGAATAGAAATTGATAAGAGGCCACGTGAGTGATTCAGGCAAGACTTTACTGGGACTCATGCTGAGGGAGCCCAAGGAGGTCAGGCTGGTTCCTTAAATGGGGTGAGGGCAGGGGGGTGGCTGATCGGGCTGGAGGGGTGGCGTTGGTGGTCTGCCTGCCCCCTCGGTGGTGCTGTCTACAGGGATCATATGCAATACCCTGCTCTTGCTCTTGCATCTCAGAAATGGCAGTTGGTTTTTGGCCCTTTGGTATCTTATTGTTCATAATTTCCCCGACTGGGACTGCTGCATGCGTGAAGTCATTTTCTAGACCCTTATCGTTTCTTTGTATTTTGTTGCTTGAGGAGACGTTTGTCCCGGAGCAAGCACTGCCATAAAGGGTCCCAGGTCCCAGCCTGTCTCGCTGGTGGTTGTGATTGTAACATGATACTGTAGACACCATTTAATAAGCATTACCTATGTCTGGAATGTTTCAGATCTCACCCAGTTTAATTTTCTCACCAGCCTTATAAAAGAGGTGCTCTTATTTTACCCTTCTTACAGATGGCACAACTGAGCTTCAGGGACGCTAAGTGGCTCGGCTGAGGTTTACTATTAGTACTCCAGAATCTGGGTTCCTCTGTCTCCAAAATCTTAACTAGCATTCATTTTATTTGATAAGTTATTTCATTGTTTTTCTTGTCATCACTATAGGTTGTTTTTAGAATGACCAATGCAGTAGAAATAATTTTGTTGCAATCTTTTTTTTTTTTTTTTTTTTTTTTTGCGGTACGTGGGCCTCTCACTGTTGTGGCCTCTCCCGTTGCGGAGCACAGGCTCCGGACGCGCAGGCTCAGCAGCCATGGCTCACGGGCCCAGCCGCTCCGCGGCATGTGGGATCTTCCCAGACCGGGGCACGAACCTGTGTCCTCTGCATCAGCAGGCGGACTCTCAACCACTGCGCCACCAGGGAAGCCCTTTTGTTGTAATCTTAACCACTGTTTATTGTGTAACAGGAGAGGGGAAAAAAAAAAAATCAAAGGGCTTCAAATGTTCAAAGATGGCTGAGCCAGTAGTAAATCATACAAAGAGGAGAAGTAAAGGGAACAGAAAATGCCATCAACTCTTTGGGTAGAGGTACCTGTAGCAAATACTACATGTTTTATCTGGCTTGACCATTTCAGTCTATTTTTTATTTTCATGTCAAGAGCAACGCTGTCTGATGGGAAATAGAATGTGAGCCATACATTGTAATTTAAAATTTTCGGTTAGCCACCTTACAAGAGGTAAAAAGAAAGACGTGACTTTAATAATTCATTTTATTCTATACAATTTATATTATACAATAATAATCATTGTTACAATTTTAATCATCTATTATTTTTACCCAAATATATTAAAATTTTCTATTTCAACATGTAATCAAGATTAAAAGTTATTACTGAGATATTTTACATTTTTTTTTGTACTGTCTTTGAAATCGGTGTCCTTTTTACACTTAGAGCACATCCCGAGTCAGACTGGCTGGCTGCACTTCAGAGGCTCAAGATCCACATACAGCTTGTGGCTACTGTACCTGAAATGTGTCAGACTTAAGGGTTCCAGACCTCAATAACAAAATTTAGATAATAAACTAGCCAAAAGACTAACAAATTCTCTAAGAGGAATCTTTATGCTGAATCTGTGGTAATTTTTACACTTTTTCTCTTCCAACAGAAAAAAATATAATCAGTAGTTCACTTTTATATTGGAGTCTGACTTGGTTGTTGAAGAGCCTTCCACTGGATGTGATACAGGTTTTCTCTTTTTCCTTTATAAGCTTTCAGGTTGTTTCCCATTATTTATTTTCACAACATGCGTTCCTGAGGCCTTGAACACTGTTCTTCTCAGAATCCATTTGCAGGCTGGGGAAGCCACATAAAGCTGGTTAGGGAGACCTTTGTGCCCTGAGGGCAGGGATGGACCTCAGGCGGCCAGATCAGATGTATTGTAAGTTCAGGTCAAGAGGATTTATGGGCATCTGGCTCAGAAACACACCCCACACCTCCACTTTTCTTTTGTCCTGTCAAAATTTGAGCAGGAAGATTTCAAGCCATCTTAAATCTAAAGCCTTTAGGAAGTTCTGTAGTGCCAGCATCACTCAGAAGAGACAGTTGGAGAGATTTATAAGGAATAGAAAGAAGTCAAGATTGAAAGGAAGTCTATTTCCTCTCTCTCCTTTAAACCCCCAGCATAGAATTTTATAGTGCCCCCACTTTAATGGGATGGGAATGGATTCCTAAACCTTCTGTCTCCGGATTGTATGGCCTGGCACTGTGTGCAGCACAGATATTCCTCTGGGTACATTTCCTGCGATATACAGAGACCAGCTGGACAAAGTTACCAAAACCCTATTTTAGTTAAAAAAATAAAACGTTATCTCTTAAATGTTTGAGGATATCTTAGAAGACAGGGCTGTAAAAAAAACTCAGATTAATACATGAAAGATACTTGGGTTAATAGTAAAATAACTTCTAAATCCCAGCTCTTTCTATACAGATAGAACTTCGATTTTTGAATTTCCCTATTAAAACCTTTACTTAATTGGTTTATAAAAAGTTCAGTATGCAGGGAATCTTCTTAATTTACACTTCATTGTTCACCATTCTCTGATCAAGGAAGGCTCTGAGTGAAAGAAAACCCATCCCATGATCTTCTGACTCAGGCTGACTCTGCCTTTGAATTTGCCTGTCTCTATCTCTGTCTTCTTTTTCTTTCTCTTTTTTCATCACTTTATTTATTTATATTTATTTTCTGGCGGTGTAAGTGTGGGCTGAAATATCATAACTATATGTAGGTAGCGCCCTTAGAAAAATATGCCCTTAGTCTGTTATCTAGATTCTTGTTAGTGGGTCTCATTGCTCTGTGTAAAAAGTGATCCGTCGTCAGATACATTTAGGAAATGCTGCATGATATGTCTTCCTCTTATAGATTGATAATAAGCTAATACAGTGAAACTCTTGAGAAATATTCCAGTAGAGAAACCTGCATAATTTTCATTTAACTGGGAGTCTCCCAAACTCAGGTGACCATGGAACTCTTCTTATTTGTATCTCCTGTGAGACTAATGACGAAGAGAATGAATACACGGGGACATGCAGTGTCAGGTAATTGCACAGAGAGTCCTTTTCCATGTCTGGATGCTGTCTATATAAATGTTCAAATGACTTCCTTACACTCTTCCCTAGTTTCTAAATTATCGACAGTGTTTGCTTGTTCAGTTGATGAACAGAGCCTTGTCTGCATGGGACACAAAGTGCCCTGGCCCCAAGGGACCTTCATTTCAGCAGATGCTAGGGCCCCGAGGCAAAAGCCTGCCTCTCCTGCTTGAGCAAGCAAGGGCAGAGTGATAGGAACTAAGTCAGCGAAATAGTCAAGGTTCCGATGATATGAGGCCTGTGGACCATGGGAAGCTCTGTAGTTTTTACTCTAGGCCAGATGGGAAGCCCTTGGAATGTTCTCAGTAGAGGAACGGCACTCTCTAGCTTATATTTTACAAGGATCCTTCTGGCTGCACTTGCACGTGGGGAACAGACGTCAGAAGATGATTATAATATTTCAAGAGAGATGATGTTGGCATGTGCCAGAGATGGGGGCAGTGGGAAGAGGTTGAATTCTGGTTGTTTTGAAGGAAGAGCGTATTAATCGAGACGAAGTATGATATTGACGTTATCTTAGAAAGTTTATATTTCTTGGTTAGGAAAAAAACAATTTGAGGAGAGAAAATTGTGGATCACTGAACAGTCTGTAGTATTTTATAGCATTCCATTCAGTTTTTAAAAATTCTTTTAAATCTCTATGTCATATTCAAATTGTATTTGTGTAATAGGTATTATATACCAGTTTTGATTACATACTATATGCTATACACTAGGGAAGAGTGTAGCGTGGGGAAATGATTAAACATGACAATGATAAAAACAAAGCCCATTTTGGAAGGCTTCATTTGAGTTAACAGATGTAAAGTGCTTTCAGCAGGACTGGAACATTCTAAGAGCTTATTCAGTGTTCCCATTATTATTATGTGTGAATCCTCTCCTTCCATATGAGGCAACAGATCCTTAATCCATCCGTTTACTTTCTTTTCCACTATTTCCACCCAGGTTTAAGCCGTCACATCACCGTCTCTGACTTTGACCAGTGTTATAATTTGTTAACAGGTCCATCTTGCCACTGCAACAGTCCACTCCTTATCCAGTAACCAAAGTTTTCTTGTAAACACTTGAATTGCATTACATTTTTTCTTTAAAATCCTCCACCGGGTTCTGATCCCATGTTGAACAAATTCCAAAATCTGGCCTCGCCTTGCAAAGCCCTACTTGATCTGGCTCCTACTCCCCGACCTCCCATTTTCACTGACTGCTTCCTCAGTCCAGAATATTCTCTCCCTGTTTATCCCTTCTCATAGCTTCCCTGATCCAACCCATTATCAGCTGCATGCTCTCTCCCCTCCCAACTCGGCCACTTTATTTCCTGTTACACACTTTCATTTTCTTCACAGCACCTATCACTTTTTGAAATTGCTTATTGACTTACTTGTTTACTTTTTATAAATTTATTTATTTTATTTATTTATTTTTGGCTGTGTTGGGTCTTCGTTGCTGCACGTGGACTTTCTCTAGTTGCGGTGAGCAGGGGGCTGCTCTTCGTTGCGGTGTGCGGGCTTCTCACTGCGGTGGCTTCTCTTTGCGGTGGCTTCTCTTGTTGTGGAGCACGGGCTCTAGGCAGGTGAGCTTCAGCAGTTGTGGCTCACGGGCTCAGTAGTTGTGGCTCGCAGGCTCTAGAGCACAGGCTGAGTAGTTGTGGCGCACGGGCTTAGCTGCTCCGCGGCATGTGGGATCTTCCTGGCCCAGGGCCCAAACCCCTGTCCCCTGCATTGGCAGGCAGATTTTTAACCACTGCACCATCAGGGAAGCCCTGTTTACTTGTTTATTAACTCACTCCCCCTCCCCCACCCGCATACGCTGCATGTAAGCTTCTGGAGGAGAGAGGGGTCTGTCTGTCATGTTCACTGCTGCATCTTGGCTGCTGCTGGATACGTCCCATAAAAGGGTGAGCAGTAATAAGTATGAAGAAACCAACATCCTCATATTGAATCTTCATCTTGTCCTCTCAGTGGTTCAAAGGGTAAGGGAGTCTAATCCCCAAGGATAAAAAGTTACAATTCGCTCATAAAAAGGACATTTAAAGAAGCAGATCCTCCCCTCAAACTACCTCTTGTATTAAGGATGTGAAAGGCCCAAATAAATTAGTTACTCCCAAATAAACACATTCATTCTGTTGCCTCATGCTGCGAGGCTGAGGGTGAATCGTGCAGCTCAGAAGAATGATCTTTTTAAGTCTGTTCTTCCGGAGTGGAGCTCTTATATTAAGAATCATTACAGCTACAAGACAGATTGTCCCAATTAGTCAATGAGGTCCAGGTTTTTGAGAGCTGTTAATATGTACATGAGCAATTACTGTAGCAGAGTTAAAAGGTGTGCCTTTGGGAATTTTAGATTGAGATTATCAGTTTCATTCATGAATGAAAGCAGGAGCCCTGAGAATTAAGTGCTGCATTTCTCTGCCAGCTCATTCACTAGAGGGTTCTCCAGTGCCCAGACCCAAGGGTTATGAGGTTGCCAGGTTCCTCTCCTCTGCCCAACTCTCACCCTGTCGCAGACCAGTGCCTTCCTCTGTGTTCACTGAGACCCAGACACTGATGAGCATTTGGGAATTTCATAGTGAGTAAGGTAAACAAGCCCCTTGACTTCAGGCCACCTGAGAGACTGGCAGAGAGAATCTCAACTGGAATTTACATCAAAATCAAGTGGGCATTTAAAAATTTTCCAAAACCAAGTTCAAGTGATTTCCACTCATTCCTAATTAATAGTAAATGAAAAAACCAAAACTAAACAGAAAAGCTTGATTGAACATCTGTTTTTCTATGTTCCAATAAAATGCTACATTCCAATAAAATGCTCCTGTGAACACCATGCCTCTCCCCTGTGCTCAGATGCTCACATGCTCTATCTTCTTTGCAGAGTTTACTAAAATCCTGTGACATAAGCAGTCACTGGATTTGGAGTTAAAAAAAACAAGTGATTTGTAGAACCTGGGGGTGATGCCCCCCCTCTTTCCAGTAGGCCAGCCTCTTTGAATGGTTGCACATCAGCAAGTCAATCTCAAAGGTGCCTGAAATCCTGAAGTTCCTCCATTTGAGTTAAGGTATTGCTGCCTCTTCAAATGCTAATAAAAAGAAAAGAACAAAATGTGAGTTCTCTTTTGGACACATTAGTAAAGCTCATCAGATCCCACTCCTGTGGTAGCTAGCAAAGAGCAAGGCATCACTTGGAATAAGATGCAAAGGCGGTGGTCCAGCGGGACTCCACGCTTCCAGTGCAGGGGACACAGGTTTGATTCCTGGTCGGGGAACTAAGATCCCACATGCCACACGGCGTGGCCAAAAAAAAAAAAGATGCAAAGGAGGTAAACTCTAAGCGAACACAGGTGGACACCGCTGGATGAGACACTTCCTGTGGGAGAAGGAAGGACTAGATATAGTGTGATTGAGGGTGTGGATTGTGGGGAGGCACCCAATCCAGTAGTAATTCGATCTGGCCATCAATGAGCTGGCCTCATCTAGAGAGCAGGTGATTAGAATGAACAGTGAGATGCGGAGAGAGTATGAGAGTGGGTCTTGATATTTGTGAAGGGAGTCTCATCGAAGAAAAAATCAACTTAGTCTTTGGGAGCCCAGAATGGAACCAGGACCAGCAGAAGCCGACTCTGCTCAAGAAACTGGTTACAGCTCGGGCACAGCACACAGGCCAGCAGCAGATGCCATCCAGGGCCTCTTCTGCTTCACGTAATTCAGGGGAGGTTTTTCCAAATCAGATTTCCTCAGTCCCTCCAGGGACCTTCTGAGTCAGGTGTCGAGAAGCAAAAGCTATTCCCCCTTAGTTCTGCCATCAAAAAACAAGGCCTGGGATAATAATGATGGTTAACTTCATAAAAAGTACTTACTGTGTGTACTTAGAGCACTCTTCACACATTATGTCATTCAATCATCACTTATCAAAAACATCTTTCCAGGGGCTTCCCTGGTGGCACACTGGTTAAGAATCCGCCTGCCAGTGCAGGTGACACGGGTTCGAGCCCTGGTCCTGGAAGATCCCACATGCCACGGAGCAACTAAGCCCGTGTGCCATGGCCGCTGAGCCTGCGCTCTAGAGTCCGCGAGCCACAACTACTGAAGGCCGTGTGCCTAGAGCCCGTGCTCCGCAACAAGAGAAGCCACCACAATGAGAAGCCCGCGCACCGCAACAAAGAGTAGCCCCCCACTCACCACAACTAGAGAAAGCCCGCACGCAGCAACGAAGACCCAACGCAGACGAAAATAAATAAATGTATTATTTAAAAAAAAATCTTTCCATAAGAAAACAGCAGTTAATAATCAGTATCTCTACTCTTCTGATGAGAAAAGTGAGGTAAGAGAGACATCCTGAGAGACATCTCAGTAGAGCCTGAAGTTGTCTTGGTAGAAATCATCTAAGAAGCCTAATAGTCTGAGGTTAGATGCCAGTTTCTGCTGATCACAGAATGATCCCTGTTATCTTTTTTTTTTTTTGTCTTGCGGTACGCGGGTCTCTCACTGTCGTGGCCTCTCCCGTTGCGGAGCACAGGCTCCGGACGCGCAGGCTCAGCAGCCATGGCTCACGGGCCCAGCCGTTCCGCGGCATGTGGGATCTTCCCAGACCGGGGCACGAACCCGTGTCCCCTGCATCGGCAGGCAGACTCTCAACCACTGCGCCACCAGGGAAGCCCCCTGTTATCATTTTGATCTGTTTCCTTCCAATGTTTGCCAGAGGTTGGGGGAAGTATAAGTATAGTCAGTATCAAGGTGAATACAATCATAGCCTGCTTTATCACTTCATGTATTGTGAATATTTTCCATATTTTGAAATATTTTTCACTCCTTCAAAAATAAAATTTAATTTTCTTACTTGTCCTAGCTGCATTCTACCAGTTTTTCATAATTAATGCATTTTACTTTAAGATCCAGGAAAAAAAATTAACAGAACAATGAGTCTAATTTAATGTCATTTCTGAGACCTTTTATTTCTAAGCAGAAACAAGTACAGGGGCAACATACTGAAAGCATAAAAAACAACTTTTTCTCAATATGCAAATAGTTTTGTAGTCTTTTGATTTTCAAGGTAATATATGTTCATTGTAAAGTAATTCAAACAATATATGAGTTAAGAAGAAAGGACATGTTTTTCTTGCAGACACATAGCACTCTAGAAATGCCGGTATGCTGTGCATAGTTTTATAGGCTCATTTCCACTTGCTAGATGAGGGAAGTCTTCCATTGTCAGTAAGTAGCTGTCTGCATCATGCTATTTAAATGCTGCATAGCTCAGGTTCTGAGGAGATTACTGGGGTTCAAATCTCATCACTGCCACTTAGTAGCTATGTGAGTTTTGGGCATCTACTTAACCTACTCCTTTATCTGTAAACTGACATTTAGTACTAATATCTATCTGATGAGAATTTTGGGAAAAATTAAAAGTATCATATTTATAAAATGCTTGGTTTAGTGTCACACAGTAGGTGATAGATAAATGTTTGCTTCTCCATGGTGTGGATGTGACATAATTTAGTTCAGCAATGCTTTGTTGATGGCCATTTTGGCTCTTTCCAGTTTTCCCTGGTATTAACATCACAGCTATGTAGAGCATATATTTGGGATAAACTCAGGTTCTCTAGGGACCAGCCATATGACATGTACCTAAAAGGAATTGTCTTAAATGCTATTTGACTTGTTGACATTTGGGAATATAAACCAACATGAGTCAGAACTGGCTTTTTCAAAACAAGCTGGAAATCTCTGTTAGAAAAAGCTCGAATCTCTGCATTTATATGGATACTACACTCCTTATGTAAAATGTACTTCACAACTTACTGGTGGGCTAGAATTGGTGATCAGTTGGGTTTCATATGCAGGATGTTTAATCTCAGAGCTCAAGTCCTTTGTGTTACAGCTCACTCTGCCTTTACCTTCATGAATTAAGAATATTCATGATGCTATAGGAAAAGTTAGTTTGGTGTTATATCATGTGGCTTTATACATATTTTTTGAAAATGTCTATAATAATAATAATTACTTTCCCATACCAGAATGCAATATAAGAGTTCCTAATACAGGGCTAATAAACCTCCTGAAATTGCATGTGAAATTTTGTATAATTAGGTGTGGGTTTTTTTTTCTTTTTTAATCTACTGCTTCATTCAGACTCTAGTACTGTTTTCTGATCCTCTCTCCCCATCCCCGAAATAGTAAAGAATCAGGAGAGAAAGGAACAGATTTTTTTTCTATAGGACATTTGTCTTTTACTCTCCAATGGATAGAATATATAACATTTACATAAAATTTTATTCATAACCTCATTAATAGTCTCATGAATTTTCTAGAGTTCTGAAAACTCACAGTGAAGGCTGCTATAAGTGATTATTTTACCACCATCCAACGGGCAGTGTCTCATTAATGTCTATAGCCTCAGTACCAAGCACAGAACATTGGACATCGTAGGTGACCTATTTAAGTATTTTGTAAAATAAAAGAATGAATCCACTGCTCTTTATCTTTTAGTTTAGACATATAAGGAGTCTGCCAGCTCAGGTTCACAAGAACTAGCTCACAAAACATCTCTTTTAGTCAAAGCTAGTTCTTGGTGGTGCACCAGAGTCCGTATTGATGGGGATTTTGTTTTGACATACTGAGTGGCAGGCACCATGCTTGTCGCCTTCCATTGGCTCAGGAGAGTATGGAAAGTTCAGCAGGTCTTACCCAACCGGCTTTATTCAATATAAGTAGATTACAGTGTGAATGATGGAGGAGAAGGTGAGGACTGGCAGAGGGCTGGAATTTGAATAGGAGGTTGAATTTTTTTGACATGTCTAATGTTATTATGAATGGAGATGGAACCCTGGTTTTTGGTGATAGGTAGAAAGATTGGCTCTAGGATTGATAGAGCCTTGGGTGGATTATTAAATCGATTTGCTAAGAAGTAGAATGATATACACCTTTTGGGTCTGAAATTCACCTAGCAAAAGCTTAAGATAACAAACCTAGTGGCACTAGTGTTTCAAAGGTATTTTGTACATAAGCTATAAGTGGCTTTTCTGTAGAACTATTATTTCTACAGAAATAAAAGCTGGTGTTTTCATTAGTAAAAATGGGTAATTGATTTCTTGGTGATATATTGCTTATCTGAAGTCTTTTTCTGGGCTGTTCTTTTTAAAAAAATTCGTTCTTCAACCTTCTTATTGCATATTTGTCAAAATAATATGATAAATAAATTCAAACAAAAACGAACTCATTACTTAGGAAGATACTTCACTAATTAATTAAATTTAACCTCCAAAGGCTGCAGTTTAATTTTACTGCTGTATATGTTGTGGTTAAATTACCTGTTCTAAACAGTTTAATAAAACAGAAAAAAACAATAACAATACCTATTATCTGTTCAGTAAATTATACTTTTTTTTTTTTTTTTTTTTTTTTTTTTTTTTTTTTCTTTTTGCGGTATGCGGGCCTCTCACTGTTGTGGCCTCTCCCGTTGCGGAGCACAGGCTCCGGATGCGCAGGCCCAGCGGCCACGGCTCACGGGCCCAGCCGCTCCGCGGCATATGGGATCCTCCCAGACCGGGGCACGAACCCGTATCCCCTGCATCGGCAGGCGGACTCTCAACCACTGCGCCACCAGGGAGGCCCAATTATACTTTTATGTTATATTTACATGTAACCCTGAATCAACCTGATATAAATATATATATTATTAAGCAGATATTGATACCTTCATAGTCCTAATGTAAACATCAGGAAATCAGAACTTTCTTTTGGCTAAAGATGTAACTGGTCAAAAATAGAGTTACAATGACATTTACCTCAACTGTCCATTAGCACTAGTAATACAAAGGTATATTTCCCCAGTGTATAGCTATTTGGAAATTTCAGCCAAGGACCCCTGACTTGTCCAGTTCTTTTTACATCTTCTTGCTGGGATTTCTCCAACCATTTTTATTCTAATGTTATTAGTAAGTGGTCCATCTGGTTTGGAATATTTCTTATTGCTGTGTGTTTCTCCAAGTATTATTTTTAAATATATATTACTTTTCTCTTTTCATCATCCTTATTTACTTCTATGTATAACAAAAAAAAAAAAATCATTTCCAGGCTAGGTTACCTAAAATAACTAAACTTTCTGAGTTTTAGATGTATCCAAAATCTGCCTTTTTTTTTTTTACTAATATGGAAACCCAGGAAGACAGATTATTTTGAGATCCCAGGGACAACTTTGGCAATGCCAAGTCTTGCATATGAAAAGGTTCAAATCCTGGTCTATGGTAAATGTCAAAGAAGGTACTAGAATATAGTAAACCCTGAATAAATATAAGTTTTAAAAAATACTAACAGGGGCTTCCCTGGTGGCGCAGTGGTGGAGAGTCCGCCTGCCGATGCAGGGGACACGGGTTCGTGTCCTGGTCCGGGAAGATCCCACATGCCACGGAGCAGCTGGTCCCGTGAGCCATGGCTGCTGAGCCTGTGCATCCGGAGCCTGTGCTCCGCAACAGGAGAGGCCACAACAGTGAGAGTCCTGCGTACCACAAAAAAAAAAAAAAATTGTTGGATAGGCTTTGTATAGACTTCAGTAATAACCTTATAAGAGAAAACCCTAAACAGTGTCTTCCTCAAGTATTGCGTTTTAGAAGGCAAAACCATTTTTATATTCTTCCTCATATTTTACTGATATGTTTCTAATCACAAGATTTTCAAAAGGTTAATAGAAATTGCAGTGCTTTATCGTCATGATGCTTAAATGATTTCTTTTTCAATAAAGCGTATGTTATTAAAGAGAAAAATGATTTTGCAACCCATGCATTAAAATATGCAGTGCCATCTGTCTTAAGGCTTGGTTATCAATGGTGTAAGTGAGGCCAGTTTATTTCTCATAGATTTACTAACGTCACTGCATAAATAGCTGTTATAGAATCGATCTCTTAGGGTGAAGCAGCTTTTATCACATACAAGAGTTTGATGATAACTGTATTAAACATTGGCCTTTGATTATTCTTAGTCTTTCATGGATACAGAGGTTTCAGAACTTCATGGTTAAAGATTGAAAATGCAAAATTTCTGACATTTAAACATTTTTTTTTTTCTTTTTTTTTGCGGTACGCGGGCCTCTCACTGTTGTGGCCTCTCCCGCTGCGGAGCACAGGCTCCGGACACGCAGGCTCAGCAGCCATGGCTCACGGGCCCAGCCGCTCCGCGGCATGTGGGATCTTCCCGGACCGGGGCACGAACCCGTGTCCCCTGCATCGGCAGGCGGACTCTCAACCACTGCGCCACCAGGAAGCCCCCACTTAAACATTTTTTACATTAACTACTAGTCTTTGATATTACTTCCTAGACACGTCCTTTTGTTGCATGTCTCTTGACTTTTCTGTGACTCAGTAAAGTACTATGGTTACCATACCATGGCCATCTCCTTTGTGTTCATCTCAAAAGCACAAATAATAGTGTGGTGAGTGAGCGCATAAGATTTGACATCAGACATGTGCGCCTGGGTTTGAATGCCAGCCCCTTCACTCCTACCTGTATGACCTGGGCAAGTAACTTGACTTCTGCAAGCCTCAGTTTTCTCCTCTTAAAAATGGGTATGGGGACTTCCGGGTAAGATGGCGGAAGAGTAAGACGCGGAGATCACCTTCCTCCCCACGGATACACCAGAAATACAGCTACACGTGGAACAACTCCTACAGAACACCTACTGAACGCTGGCAGAAGACCCCAGACCTCCCAAAAGGCAAGAAACTCCCCACATACCTGGGTAGGGCAAAGCGGAGAGATTCCCGCACAGAGGATCGGTGCCGAGCGGCACTCACCAGCCCGAGAGGCTTGTCTGCTCGCCCACCAGGGCGGGCGGCGCTGGAAGCTGAGGCTCGGGCTACGGTCAGAGCGCAGGGAGAGGACTGGGGCTGGCGGCGAGAACTCAGCCGGAAGGGGGCTGGTGTGCCGCGGCTAGCCGGCAGGGAGTCCAGGAAAACTCTGGAGCTGCCGAAGAGGCAAGAGACTTTTTCTTCCCTCTTGGTTTCCTGGTGCGCGAGGAGAGGGGATTGGGAGCGCTGCTTAAAGGAGCTCCACAGACGGGCGCGAGTCACGACTGAAAGCGCGGAGCCCAGTGACGGGCGTGGGACGCTGGGGCTGCTGCTGCCGCCGCCAAGAAGCCTGTGTGCGAGCGCAGGTCACTGTCCACACCGCCCTTCCGGGAGCCTGTGCAGCCCGCCACTGCCGGGGTCCCGGGATCCAGGGGCGGCTTCCCTGGGAGAACGCACGGCGTGCCTCGGGCTGGTGCAACGTCACGCCGACTTCTGCCGCTGCAGGCTCGCCCCGCACTCCGTGCCCCTCCCTCCCGCCCGGCCTGAGTGAGCAAGAGTCCCCGAAGAGGCTGCTCCTTTAACCCTGTCCTGTCTGAGCGAAGAACAGACGCCCTCCGGTGACCTACACGCAGAGGCGGGGCCAAATCCAAAGCTGAGACCCAGGAGCTGTGAGAACAAAGAAGAGAAAGGGAAACCTCTCCCAGCAGCCTCAGAAGCAGCGGATTAAAGCTCCACAATCAACTTGATGTACCCTGCATCTGTGGAATACATGAATAGACAGCAAATCATCCCAAATTGAGGAGCCCGGAGTCAGTGCTGTGCCTCTGAGGTGGGAGAGCCAACTTCAGGACACTGGTCCACAAGAGACCTCCCAGCTCCACATAATATCAAACGGCGAAAATCTTCCAGAGATCTCCATCTCAACACCAGCACCCAGCTTCACTCAACGACCAGCAAGCTACAGTGCTGGACACCCTATGCCAAACAACTAGCAAGACAGGAACACAACGCCACCCATTAGCAGAGAGGCGGCCTAAAATCATAAAAAGTCCGCAGACACCCCAAAACACACCACCAGACGTGGACCTGCCCACCAGAAAGACAAGATCCAGCCTCATCCACCAGAACACAGGCACTAGTCCCCTCCACCAGGAAGCCTACACAACCCACTAAACCAACCTTAGCCACTGGGGACAGACACCAAAAACAACGGGAACTACGAACCTGCAGCCTGCAAAAAGGAGACCCCAAACACAGTAACATAAGCAAAATGAGAAGACAGAAAAACACACAGCAGGAGAAGGAGCAAGATAAAAACCCACCAGACCTAACAAATGAAGAGGTAATAGGCAGTCTACCTGAAAAAGAATTCAGAATAATGATGGTAAAGATGATCCAAGATTCTATTTCCCAGATCCAAAATCTTGGAAATAGAATAGACAAAATGCAAGAAACAGTTAACAAGGATCTAGAAGAACTAAAGATGAATCAAGCATCGATTAAAAACACAATAAATGAAATAAAAAATACTCTAGATGGGATCAATAGCAGAATAACTGAGGCAGAAGAACGGATAAGTGAGGTGGAAGATAAAATAGTGGAAATAACTGCTGCAGAGCAAAATAAAGAAAAAAGAATGAAAAGAACAGAGGACAGTCTCAGAGACCTCTGGGACAACATTAAAGGCACCAACATTCGAATTATAGGGGTTCCAGAAGAAGAAGAGAAAAAGAAAGGGACTGAGAAAATATTTGAAGAGATTATAGTTGAAAACTTCCCTAATATGGGAAAGGAAATAGTTAATCAAGTCCAGGAGGCACAGAGAGTCCCATACAGAATAAATCCAAGGAGAAATACACCAAGACACATATTAATCAAACTGTCAAAAATTAAACACGGGCTTCCCTGGTGGCGCAGTGGTTGAGAGTCCGCCTGCCGATGCAGGGGACACGGGTTCGTGCCCCGGTTCGGGAAGATCCCACATGCTGTGGAGCGGCTGGGCCCGTGAGCCATGGCCGCTGAGCCTGGCGTCCGGAGCCTGTGCTCCACAAGGGGAGAGGCCACAACAGTGAGAGGCCCACATACAGCCAAAAAAAAAAAAAAAAAAAAAAATTAAACACAAAGAAATCATATTAAAAGCAGCAAGGCAAAAACAACAAATAACACACAAGGGAATCCCCATCAGGATAACAGCTGATCTCTCAGCAGAAACTCTACAAGCCAGAAGGGAGTGGCAGGACATAATTAAAGTGATGAAAGAGAAAAACCTGCAACCAAGATTACTCTACCCAGCAAGGATCTCATTCAGATTTGATGGAGAAATTAAAACGTTTACAGACAAGCAAAAGCTGAGAGAGTTCAGCACCACCAAACCAGCTTTACAACAAATGCTAAAGGAACTTCTCTAGGCAAGAAACACAACGAAGGAAAAGACCTACAATAACGAACCCAAAACAATTAAGAAAATGGGAATAGGAACATACATATCGATAATTACCTTAAATGTAAATGGACTAAATGCTCCCACCAAAAGACACAGATTGGCTGAATGGATACAAAAACAAGACCCATATATATGCTGTCTACAAGAGACCCACTTCAGACCTAGAGACACATACAGACTGAAAGTAAGGGGATGGAAAAAGATATTCCATGCAAATGGAAACCAAAAGAAAGCTGGAGTAGCAATTCTCATATCAGACAAAATAGACTTTAAAATAAAGACTACTAGAAGAGACAAAGAAGGACACTACATAATGATCAAGGGATCAACCCAAGAAGAAGATATAACAATTGTAAATATTTATGCACCAAACATAGGAGCACCTCAATACATAAGGCAAATACTAACAGCCATAAAAGGAAAAATCGACAGTAACACAATCATAGTAGGGGACTTTAACACCCCACTTTCACCAATGGACAGATCTTCCAAAATGAAAATAAATAAGGAAACACAAGCTTTAAATGATACATTAAACAAGATGGACTTAATTGATATTTATAGGACATTCCATCCAAAAACAACAGAATACACATTTTTCTCAAGTGCTCATGGAACATTCTCCAGGATAGACCATATCTTGGGTCACAAATCAAGCCTTGGTAAATTTAAGAAAATTGAAATTGTATCAAGTATCTTTTCTGACCACAATGCTATGAGACTAGATATCAATTACAGGAAAAGAGCTGTAAAAAATACAAACACATGGAAGCTAAACAATACACTACTTAATAACGAAGTGATAACTGAAGAAATCAAAGAGGAAATTTAAAAATACCTAGAAACAAATGACAATGGAGACACGACGACCCAAAACCTATGGGATGCAGCAAAAGCAGTTCTAAGAGGGAAGTTTATAGCAATACAATCCCACCTTAAGAAACAGGAAACATCTCGAATAAACAACCTAACCTTGCACCTAAAGCAATTAGAGAAAGAAGAACAAAAACATCCCAAAGTTAGCAGAAGGAAAGAAATCATAAAAATCAGATCAGAAATAAATGAAAAAGAAATGAAGGAAACGATAGCAAAGATCAATAAAACTAAAAGCTGGTTCTTTGAGAAGATAAACAAAATTGATAGACCATTAGCCAGACTCATCAAGAAAAGAAGGGAGAAGACTCAAATCAATAGAATTAGAAATGAAAAAGGAGAAGTAACAACTGACACTGCAGAAATACAAAAGATCATGAGAGATTACTATAAGCAACTCTATGCCCATAAAATGGACAACCTGGAAGAGATGGACAAATTCTTAGAAATGCACAACCTGCCAAGACTGACTCAGGAAGAAATAGAAAATATGAATAGACCTATCACAAGCACTGAAATTGAAACTGTGATTAAAAATCTTCCATCAAACAAAAGCCCAGGACCAGATGGCTTCACAGGCGAATTCTATCAAACATTTAGAGAAGAGCTAACACCCATCCTTCTCAAACTCTTCCAAACAATATCAGAGGAAGGAACACTCCCAAACTCATTCTACGAGGCCACCATCACCTTGATACCAAAACCAGGCAAGGATGTCACAAAGAAAGAAAACTACAGGCCAATATCACTGATGAACATAGATGCAAAAATCCTCAACAAAATACTAGCAAACAGAATCCAACAGCACATTAAAAGGATCATACACCATGATCAAGTGGGGTTTATTCCAGGAATGCAAGGATTCTTCAATATACGCAAATCAATCAATGTGATACACCATATTAACAAGTTGAAGGAGAAAAACCATATGATCATCTCAATAGATGCAGAGAAAGCTTTCGACAAAATTCAACACCCATTTATGATAAAAACCCTGCAGAAAGTAGGCATAGAGGGAACTTTCCTCAACATAATAAAGGCCATATATGACAAACCCACAGCCAACATTGTCCTCAATGGTGAAAAACTGAAACCATTTCCACTAAGATCAGGAACAAGACAAGGCTGCCCACTCTCACCACTCTTATTCAACATAGTTTTGGAAGTTTTAGCCACAGCAATCAGAGAAGAAAAGGAAATAAAAGGAATCCAAATTGGAAAAGAAGAAGTAAAGCTGTCACTGTTTGCAGATGACATGATACTATACATAGAGAATCCTAAAGATGCTACCGAAAAACTACTAGAGCTAATCAATGAATTTGGTAAAGTAGCAGGATACAAAATTAATGTACAGAAATCTCTGGCATTCCTGTACACTAATGATGAAAAATCTGAAAATGAAATCAAGAAAACACTCCCATTTACCATTGCAACAAAAAGAATAAAATATCTAGGAATAAACCTACCTAAGGAGACAAAAGACCTGTATGCAGAAAATTATAAGACACTGATGAAAGAAATTAAAGATGATACAAATAGATGGAGAGATATACCATGCTCCTGGATTGGAAGAATCAATATTGTGAAAATGACTCTACTACCCAAAGCAATCTACAGATTCAATGCAATCCCTATCAAACTACCACTGGCATTTTTCACAGAACTAGAACAAAAAATTTCAAAATTTGTTTGGAAAAACAAAAGACCCCGAATAGCCAAAGCAATCTTGAGAACGAAAAACGGAGCTGGAGGAATCAGGCTCCCTGACTTCAGACTATACTACAAAGCTACAGTAATCAAGACAGTGTGGTACTGGCATAAAAACAGAAAGATAGATCAGTGGATCAGGATAGAAAGCCCAGAGATAAACCCACGCACATATGGCCAACTTATCTTTGATAAAGGAGGCAGGAATGTACAGTGGAGAAAGGACAGCCTCTTCAATAAGTGGTGCTGGGAAAACTGGACAGGGACATGTAAAAGTTTGAGATTAGATCATTCCCTAACACCATACACAAAAATAAGCTCAAAATGGATTAAAGACTTAAATGTAAGGCCAGAAACTATCAAACTCTTAGAGGAAAACATAGGTAGAACACTCTATGACATAAATCACAGCAAGATCCTTTTGGACCCACCTCCTAGAGAAATGGAAATAAAAACAAAGATAAACAAATGGGACCTAATGAAACTTCAAAGCTTTTGCACAGCAAAGGAAACCATAAACAAGACCAAAAGACAACCCTCAGAATGGGAGAAAATATTTGCAAATGAAGCAACTGACAAAGGATTAATCTCCAAAATTTATAAACAGCTCATGCAGCTCAATAGCAAAAAAACAGACAACCCAATCCAAAAATGGGCCGAAGACTTAAATAGGCATTTCTCCAAAGAAGATATACAGACTGCCAACAAACACATGAAAGAATGCTCAACATCATTAATCATTAGAGAAATGCAAATCAAAACTACAATGAGATATCATCTCACACCAGTCAGAATGGCCATCATCAAGAAATCTAGAAACAATAAATGCTGGAGAGGGTGTGGAGAAAAGGGAACACTCTTGCACTGCTGGTGGGAATGTGAATTGATACAGCCACTATGGAGAACAGTATGGAGGTTCCTTAAAAAACTAAAAATAGAACTACCATATGACCCAGCAATCCCACTACTAGGCATATACCCGAGAAAAACATAATTCCAAAAGAGACATGTACCAAAATGTTCATTGCAGCTCTATTCACAATAGCCCGGAGCTGGAAACAACCTAAGTGTCCATCATCGGATGAATGGATAAAGAAGATGTGGCACATATATACAATGGAATATTACTCAGCCATAAAAAGAAACGAAACTGAGCTATTTGTAATGAGATGGATAGACCTAGAGTCTGTCATACAGAGTGAAGTAAGTCAGAAAGAGAAAGACAAATACCGTATGCTAACACATATATACGGAATTTAAAAAAAAAAAAATGTCATGAAGAACCTAGGGGTAAAACGGGAATAAAGACACAGACCTACTTGAGAATGGACTTGTGGATATGGGGAGGGGGAAGGGTAAGCTGTGACAAAGCGAAAGAGAGGCATGGACATATATACAGTACCAAACGTAAGGTAGATAGATAGTGGGAAGCAGCCGCAGAGCACAGGGAGATCAGCTCGGTGCTTTGTGACCGCCTGGAGGGGTGGGATGGGGAGGGTGGGAGGGAGGGAGATGCATGAGGGAAGGGATGTGGGAACAGATGTATATGTATGACTGATTCACTTTGTTATAAAGCAGAAACTAATAAAAAATAATAATATTAAAAAAAAAATGGGTATGGGGAATTCCCTGACAGTGCAGTGGTGAGGATTCTGCGCTTCCACTGCAGGGGGCCTGGGTTCAATCCCTGGTCGGGGAACTAAGATCCCTCAAGCTGTGTGACACAGCTAAAAAAAAAGGGTATGAAAATCCTACTTAGAAGATTGTTGTACAAAACAAAACAAATATGTGTTGATGGTACTTGGCAGGGTGCCTAGCATAGGGGCAAATAAATGGTAACAATTATTATTATTATAACTATTATTATTATCTGCTCTTATTATTACTACTGCTGAGTCAAAACAAGACTTATTCACAGTAATCATTTAGAATCAGCATACGTAATGTATTCTCTTGAGGAAAAGGAAAAAAATTTTAATCCTATTTTGTTTTGTTTTCATTTTGTTATAGTGTTTTCCCCCCAGTGGCTATTTAAAAGGGTAAATTGGAGATGACGCTGATTCTGTTCACCCAAAATGATTTCTCTACAAAAGAGTAAAAAAAAAAAAAAAAAAAAAAAATTCACCAATGAATAGGGCAGAGAAGACCTTCCTTCTGGGCAGATCTAGCTGCAAAGGACACTGTGAGGGCAAGGGCGTCTGTGTTCCATCCACTGCCTCTCTGTCCGCAGAACAGTCCTGCCTAAACTGGCCTCCACTGTCTATACTTTATTCTGGTCATAGAAGGTGACTGGTAGCTTCACTCCTATTTACCAGCCCCAGCATGCCTACTGCCACCCCTGTCCCCTCTGGTAGAAAATGCTGTTTATACCCAATGGGCTTGTGTCAGAGGAAATCAGTTCCTCAGACACCCACTCAGCAGCCAGAGTCTTCGATGTTCAGGGTCCTGGCTGAAAGCAAGTGTCTGCTGAAAAATAATTTGTCCCTTACCTGAAAAAGCCTCTGTGCCATGCTAAATCTAATCTCTCCAAATATTTTTGAGTGCCGACTCCTATTTTAGGCCAAGCAGCTGACATAAATTTACCTGTAGGCTAGCTTAATCAGATTTTAACCTAGAAAGAGGCCTAGCCAAAGAAAGAAACTTATTTCGTGAGCAGAGATTTCCAAATCTGTCAAAATACATGCCCGAGGGCCAGTGTTTAAAACTGATTTGCTAAATGATCACCAGGGAAATGTGTGTGTGCGTCTATAGGACAAGGCCAGGAGTTAGAAGAGAGGCACATTTTTGTGTTTCAGTAAGTAGTTTTCCTTGTTATAATAAAAAATCACATCCCTTGTTGGAAATCTGGTCGGTGCCCAAATCCTCCGGGCAAGTGTTTGCAGCTCATGATTATTTATTCCTCAGATCTTTTTAGATGTGCTATGTGTGAATCAGCCCAGCCTGCATTTAAGGCTTGAAAAATGTTCTTCAGGATTCCTTGTATCAAAGCATCCATTAGTTACTGAAAGGATAAGGCAGTGGTTTACTGGAAGTCGTAATCTGCATGGCTGTTTGTTCCGAAGGGGAGAAAAGGAGTCCTCTGTGGAAAGGAGAAACACTTTTAAAGATACCCTTCTAGGGGCTTCCCTGGTGGCGCAGTGGTTGAGAGTCCGCCTGCTGATGCAGAGGACACGGGTTCATGCCCCAGTCCGGGAAGATCCCACATGCCGTGGAGCGGCTGGGCCCGTGAGCCATGGCCGCTGAGCCTGCGCGTCCGGAGCCTGTGCTCCGCAACGGGAGAGGCCACAACAGTGAGAGGCCCGCGTACCACAAAACAGATACCCTTCTAATATCCTGTTGAAAGATATGCATTTTTTTAATTGCAAAGAATTCTTTCAAAATGATCTTTCTGTGGTGGCAACCGCATTATACTGGAAAATATTCCTCTGTTTCTGGCAACAGTACACTAATGACTGCCTATACATTTTTTTTTTTTTTTTTTTTTTTTTTGCGGTAGGCGGGCCTCTCACTGTTGTGGCCTCTCCCCTTGCAGAGCACAGGCTCCGGATGCGCAGGCTCAGTAGCCATGGCTCACGGGCCTAGCCGCTCTGCGGCATGTGGGATCTTCCCAGACCGGGGCACGAACCCGTGTCCCCTGCATCGGCAGGCGGACTCTCAACCACTGCGCCACCAGGGAAGCCCTCCTATACATTTTTAATAGTTTAATCTGTCATATTCTACAAGGGAAGTGATTCTGACTCTGAACAAAACTGAAATGCATGACCAAACACATTACAAAATATGTGGTTTCATTAAATCCTGTTGTTAATTCAGTCAGAAGAAAATTGTTTAGTTCAAACAGAGGGACAGGAGTGCCGAGGTGTTATGATTGCAATTCCACATATGCACGTACCTCACGCTTCATTGTCAAACTTTGTCACCATCATCCAGTATATTGCCTGGGAGCTTCACAAAAGAAAGAACTGTCACAATTTGAAAGCAGCATACTGTCATAGATGGTAGTTTTGTTAGCACTCGGGTTGCATAGAAAAGAGACCCACTCAAGTCAGCTTAAATGTAAAAGGATAGTTTATTATAAAGACATAGGAGTGTCTCATGGAACTCAAGAGCACAGATGTGGCTAGAAGGGAGCTGGAATTTCTGTTTGTGTCTTCTTGGTTTCTACTTTTGTATCTTCTGCTGTGAACAGGTTCTCTCAGTCAGTGTGATGCCTTCTGGTTCTTGATAATTCTTGCGTTTGCGGATTATGGGTTGATACTCACCACGAGTCCTTTGGGCCTAATGCCAAAGACCCAGGAAGGACAATGTAATTGGTTCAGTTGGGTCAGGAGGTCCATACCTGGTTCAGTTGGCTACGGCCGTGGAGGACAGAACAAATGTGGTAGACCTGGGCCTACTCTTATGATCCTCTGCATGCCTGTTTCTAGAGAAAATAGGGCTGGCAGAGTCCCTAAAATGTCCCTTTCCTCACACACTAAGAACTTATTTTCACCTCTGAAAGACTATGTGTACCTGACACAGCATCAAATCTCAAGACTGGTGGTCTCGCAAGAACTCTGTGTATCATCCAAACACAGTTTAGAAAGCATGACTGACCCAGGTCTGAGTTAGAGTCCATTAGGAGACACTGCTTATTACTTCATCCTCACACATCCATCTCCCATCTTCAGAAGCTTCCAATTTACCTCCTAGAACAGAAGAGAAAGCTGTCTACTATTTAAAGATGGGCTCATTGTCAGAAGGTTCCCTGGGGTGTCCTAGCTACGATTCACATTCCTAGCACGCCCTTAAAAACTGCTAAAGCACTAGATATTATTTATGAATGAGTCAAAATAGCATGTCCTCTGAAGGGATGCCTGGGTTATTTATTTATTAATTTGTCCATCTCTGTTGGAAAACTTACCATCTGGATGCTGTCCACATTTTAAAAACACATAAATTAAAATCCAAGGCAAATTGACTACAGTGTGGGTGACCTTCAAACCCCCTCTTATGCCAGCCAGCCATTTCCTGTTCTGATTGCCCTGAAAGGAGGGAGGAAAAAGGGGAAACACATACACCCAGGTATATCTGCTCATGTTTATTTGGTGAGATGAGCTCTTCTTTCATAAGACCTTGCATTTACTTTAAACTTTCTATTATAGGTAATGGTAAAACATGAATTATGTATACCATGTGCTAGAGTAACATGCCTACAATAACACAATGCCCTTCCTCTTGCCCCTGTCACAAGGCATTGTCCAATCTGATTTTCTAACCTGCATTTCTGGCTCTGGTTGAATGACATCATAAATTGCTTTTATGATTATCCTTACGTTCTGTTAAAGGATACGTAGTCTGATGAATAAATATATTGTTTACAATTTGCTTCTATCGTTTGTGTATTCTCAGCTACTCAAGTTTTAAATTGCCTGAGGCTTTTAGTGAAATCATGTGTATCCAAACACGGGTTTAACTTTTTGCAGATATGTGTTCTACATATAGACACAGTTCTAAAATGATGTAAGAATTTTCCCTGTGTTTTTAAACTTAAGTCACTTTCTGCCTTTCTTTTATTGAAATCCATTTTGACACATTACCTGCCAAAAAAGTTTAGTTTATTAAAAAATGTTTTTGTTGTTACTGATATTTGTGTGGTAGCTTAATGTCAATGTCACAATCCTCATCAATTAATTAATTGTAAAAACAGTCTAATTGGGCTTCCCTGGTGGCGCAGTGGTTGAGAATCCGCCTGCCGAAGCAGGGGACACGGGTTCGTGCCCCGGTCCGGGAGGACCCCACATGCCGCGGAGCAGCTGGGCCCGTGAGCCATGGCCGCTGAGCCTGCGCGCCCGGAGCCTGTGCTCTGCAACGGGAGAGGCCACAACAGTGAGAGGCCTGCGTACCGCAAAAAAAAAAAAAAAAACAGTCTAATTGAAATACTTCTTTAGGGAACTGTTAGAGGTAGGTAAGAGGACAAAATATACATGAAACTAATTAGTATTTTTTTAATAGATGGTACATTTCTTTAAATTAAAACTCTCAGCCTAGGGATTTATTGTAGAATTGTGGTTAAATGGGTATTAGTCAGCTTGAGCATGTTGCCTAATGACAGGTAAAGGGAATCGGGCTTTAACTGGAAATGCCATCATTGATCAATCAGTTGACTTTCAAGAGAATCTTGAGGAGGCGTAGGTCTTGGAGTGGTGGGGGAGTCATAAATCATAAAATCTAGCTGGGGATACAAGACACACTCATGAACAGTTAATGCATAGCAAACAGTATGGAATGAAGAATGTTGCCTTGCAGACAAATCCAAGGAGATGATGTGAGGGTCTATAGTGGAATTAATTGTGCAAAGATCTGAACAAGACAAAAAACTGTCATTGACTTCACTGGGATGAAGGCTGATTCACCTTCATCAGGAATGGGGCAGGAATTTAGACTGACCCCCAGTGCCTTTGTGACAGTCAACAAAGGGGCACTGAGCACTGACTAGATGCCAGTCTCTGAAGGGCAAACAAGGCAGAGAACTAAATTGCAGTTATAGGACAACAGGTGACCTGCAGGCTACACTGGAAGAAAATGAGATCAGTAATTTACCTAGCCTAGAAGCTCAGAGACTCCTTCCTGAGAGGACTCACATATTCCCTGAAACCTAAAAAATGTAGAAAAGTTGATGTAGGGGAACCTGGGGAAAGGCCTGTTCAGACAAAGGGGAGAACAAGTCAAGGCCGAGAGTTTAGGGAGAGAATGGCATATCTGAGGGAAAAGTCCAGGACAGCTAGTGAGAGGACAGAGTGAAAACAGGATAAGAGCGAAGACTAGAAATGTCGACAGGGGATTTGACACTTACGAGTTTGGATTGTATCCTAAGGGAAATGAAAATCCTTTAAAGTGCTCTGAAGAAGCAGGGTGATGTGAGCAGAGTTATCTGGTAGGTAGTGATTAGGACTGTGGTGTGGACAGTGCAGTGGATTGAGGAGGCCTGCAATTCGAGGTCACCTTGGGAGGCTCGTTAGTAAAACAGGTACATGAAGGTAGTTACTTATCTGGATCTGACTGGAGGCAGAGGCCTGGAAGGAAGTGGATTGATTTGAGGGATATTTGAAAAATGAGGTTGACAAGTCTTAGCGTTGGATGTGGAGAGAAGACAGATGATATCAAGGTTTAGGTTTGCACAACTGGGTCCAAGGCAGTGCTCCACTAGACAGCAAGCCCTGTGGAAGGGGCGAGAAGCATTTCGTTTTACAGGTACAGGCTGTATCCAACTGGAGATGTCTAAGAAATCAATGGGTTAGATGGATCTGCCACTCAGAAGAGACAAGTCAGAACTGGAAATAAAGATTTGAGAGGTGTCCGCACGTGTGCGGAAATGAATGCCTTAGTGCTGATGAGAGCGACGAAGGGGCGCTTGGGTTGAGTGGAGAACTGGTCTTCCTGAGCCGTGGTCTTCCAGCCTTTAGGAGACACCTAGGAGAAGAGGGGCCTGCAGAGAAGACAGAGATAGAGATGGAATAGCTAGAGAAGTCAAAGGAAAACCTCAGCGCACACGGGGCAAGGGACACGTTTGTTTTGAGAAATGCAGGAGCAGTCAGTGGTGTCAGGTGTTCCCTCAGAGTCACGTGGGCGTAAGGACTGCGATGGAATTCAGCTACAGGAAAGCTTACTGGTGACCTTCCTCCTCCGCCCACCCGAGCAATCGCTTTAGATTTAATCAATATGGATTTAAATCGAAATATTCAGCACACCATTTGCTGAACCAACCTGAACACTGAATATACTGTTACAGGAAAGTCTCAAGTTCCCAGTGGCTAACTGGCAACACCAATAGACCCTTTTGTGGCCAGGAAGGAATGAAACAACTGGATTTTATTGGAGAGTGTTCCAATTTCACAGAAGTATTGAAGGAAGGCGGGAAGCAACAAATCTGATTTAGTGAAGACATTTTCCTTGACAGCCAGATTTACTCCTGGGTCATAAATTTGCCATGATCAAGACTAAAATGCAGTGAAAGTTAAATTTCACCTATATCTCATTCAACGCTTAACGTGATTTAAATGACAAGATTTCAGAAGTGACATGTAGCCTTGGATGTAAATATATTTTTTACGGCTGGAAATCTTAATTTCAGATCAGTGAAAAATCATGATGCCTCTTCATGTGTAAGAGACTTAAAGAGGGGAGCATTAGGCCGGTGCCGATGGTTTTGTGAGGCAGAACTATGAATGCTAAGGGGAATCAGATGGCAGAATTTGCACAGGCTTATCTATAAATTCGCTCCTACAAGATAATATTGAAATGGTTGAATGAGCGACCTAGTCCTAAGATAGAGCTACGATGAGTTCATCTTGTTTTAATCCCACATTGGATGTTCGGTTTGCCCGTGACATGCCGGCACAGACATCCTGTAAAAGCATTCCATGTGCATCACCCCATTCCTGCCTCCTACCCCAGCTGCATCTGGAAATACTTTTTTCTCTTGTTCTTTCCTCTCCAGTTTCATGGGCCTTTTTCCTTCCAAGGGCTTTGCCTCTTTCTACCTCAGGACCTTTGGACCTGCTCTCCTGGCTTGTCTTAGCTCAAAGCAGACTCCTCCCCTGGTAAAAGTCTCCATTTACCTTGTCACTTTTGGCGGAAGCCTCTTCTCTCACTTCCTTCCTGAGTTCTAAGGTCCCTGTTATTTAAGCTTATTGTCCCCTGTGCTTTTTTGAGTGAAGGCACATGAGGGAGGGAGGGAAGAAGGGAGAGAATTTGGTAACAACCACCTGACTTCTCTTAATGTTTCCATGACCTTGCTTGTTAACTGACAATCCTCATAGAGAAAATGATAATACAAGTTGATGTGTATTGGGTGTTCATCGCATGCTGAGCATAGGGATTATTTTAATTCTCACAGGAACCCTGCGATGTCAGTCTTCTCTTCCTGCACGTTATATGGGGAAACTGAGGCACGAAGAGCATAAGTCTCCCAGCTTGTAAATGCACTAAGTGGTATCGATGCAGTTCAGACCCTGGTGTGGCTTCCTCTGTGAGGTCTGATGGTGGGGTTTTTTTTTTTTTGAAAGGCAGCTGCTCTAAGCCGTGTGCTGAGTCACTTGGTAGGATGTCTTTCAAACCCCTCTGTTTTCTGGTCTTCCGAGCTTGTTACACTTACTTAGCTGTTGATGTCTGTTGAAACTCTCAACAGCCGGTGTAGATTTTCTCTGTTGTGATTGTGACTAATCCAGTCGAGTGATTGAGAGAAAGGAATTTCAGCAGTCAGGGCCCCCTCCCCTAAAAGAAAGTTTAAAAATATCAATTTCAAGAGAAGAAAACTCTGAATGACTTAAAAATAAATAAAACCAATGCTGTGGCTTTGCTGGGTTTTCCAGGTGATTGTCTGCAGTGGACTTGGCAATCTCACTCTATTACTTTTAAATTAACTTAGTCTGTGTGTCTGTCCTCCTCCGTGGCTCACTCTTGGGGAGCAGGACTGCTCCGTATTGATTCAGGTGATGGATGAGAATATTAAGCGTTCAGAGGCAGGACAGGAGCCCGGCATCACAGGCTCCACCTATGCAGACCCCTGTCTTCTGAGTAAGTCAGTGCCGCCGGATGGGAACAGCAGAACCCGGGGGTAAATTTAAAGTTGAAATCTGAACATCAAGGCTTTGCTTGGAGCTTGAAAATGGCACTGTTTTCAGACTCTGCATTTGGGGGCTGTTTTTTCTTCTCCAAATAAAAGTCAAAGCTAGAACAGAGTGACAGGAATTTCTGGTCATCGGGCAAGGCTGATCCTTCACAGACCCTTGCTGCACCTGGAAACAGAGATGTAGCTCCTTCAAACATAAAAAGACAATCTAAAGGGTTCAGCTTTCATGCCCAGAGAAATGGAGAGGGTGGGGCGGGGTGAGAAGGTGTAAAGATTCTTCCAGGACATTTCAGAGTAATTGTAACAATAATGCATTGAAGTGTCAGGAGGGCAAATGATTAATTGAATTTGCCTTCGTTTTTCTCATTTTTATTTTTCATTTTTTTATTTTTTTGCGGTACGCGGGCCTCTCACTGTTGTGGCCTCTCCCGTTGTGGAGCACAGGCTCTGGACGCGCAGGCTCAGCGGCCATGGCTCACGGGCCCAGCCGCTCCGCGGCATGTGGGATCTTCCCGGACCGGGGCACGAACCCGTGTCCCCTGCACTGGCAGGCGGGATGCTCAACCACTGCGCCACCAGGCAAGCCCTTCTCATTTATTTGCTTTTTTTTTTTTTTTTTTTTTTTTGCGGTACGCGGGCCTCTCACTGTTGTGGCCTCTCCCGTTGCGGATCACAGGCTCCAGACGCGCAGGCTCAGCGGCCATGGCTCACGGACCCAGCCGCTCCGCGGCATGTGGGATCTTCCCGGACCGGGGCACGAACCCGTGTCCCCTGCATCGGCAGGCGGACTCTCAACCACTGCGCCACCAGGGAAGCCCTATTTGCTTTTGATCCTGTCTTCACTGTCCTCTATTTAAAAAAAACAAAAAAACAAAAAAACAAGTTGTCCTGCTCTGCCCAGTCCCCAGCATTCTCTCTGAAGTCTTTTATTATTGCAAAGTGACATATGTGAAACCTTGCCGCTGACATTCATAGACTTATAATCCTACTCCTTCAATTACTTTATTAATGCCTTGGCTTTCAGCATAAAAGCCAGCATATTGAAAACCACAGAAAATTTCTGATTATGACAGTGACATTTATCATTCTCTAATGGAGGAGCTGTAGCTTCCAGGTGGAAAGTTGGCGAGTGCATCCAATGCAAAATTCCTCATTTTAAATGCAGCCGTGATTGAGAGTAGCTACTCTCTCAAACTCTGGATTATAGTTAAGCCTCACACAGTTGTAGGTGCATGTCCAGCAAACTGGCGGGAACACTGTTAATAATTTTTAACTATAGATTTTATGGGTGAAGAATTGATGCCATGTTAATTCAGAGATGTATTTAACATATTTGAAGTGCTTTCTATATGCAAGACACCGTTATATACACTTCGGATGTGTCAGTGAATAGACAGAAATTCTTGTCATCATGGAACTTACATTCTAGCAAGGGATAGGCAGACCAAAAAAACATCAATTATCATATATGAGAAGATGATAAATACTTGGGGAAAAAGTAGAATATGTAATGCAAGTCTGTTGGACCAGGGATTTGTTGGGGGTTGGAGGTTACAGCTTACGAGGCCTCATTAAGAAATTGACATTTAAACAAAAGCCTTGAAGGAAATGAGTCTGATTTCCAAATGAGGTGGGGAAAAACAAATCCATATTGGAGAGTAATAAATCCTGGATTACTGAAACCTAAAAATGCTTTCCCTTTTTTCTTTCCGACTTGAGTCCTCTTTCCTCCTGTCCAAGCCCTGGCATTATTTGGGGACATTATTTGAGGACCGTCCTGCCACTCCTTACTTTAACAGGAGTGAGATGAAATCAGGAGAATTCAGAATGTGACATTTGTGTGTGATATTCACAGATTGTCACGAAATCCATTCAAGAGTTAAACAAATGGGGGGGGTGGTTATTGTCCTCAGGCATGCTTTTGCCTCACTTTTATTGGCGTTCACTGTGATTCACTGACCTGATTCAGTTCTAATGGTTCACTTATATATGCAGCTTCTTGGGAAGGAGAAAGATAAAAATGTCCCCAGAGCAATTTTACTGAGATTTTTGTCCAAAAAGAAACAGCGTAAATAAACAGCAAGAAAAGCAGTAGCTGAGGCAGTGTGCTCGGGAACAAGCCAGAAGACAAATGTGGGGTAATTTGTACCATCCTCTGATTAAATGGCCATGAGCAAATCAGCAGAGCCTCCAGGGCCTCTCCAATCTCTCTGTTGTGGCAGTGGGATGACACACACGTGTGCACAGCTCTGCACTCAGAGAACTGAGGCTTAATTGCTACTGCTTCCCACCACCCTCGATACCACACACATAGTGTTCCCTGATGTACACAAGCTAGTTACGGTCATTATTTAATGATGATAATCTTTGAGTGCATTATCTAATTTCTCAATAACCTCACTAGAGGAGTGCTTTTTTTTGTTTGTTTGTTTGTTTAGTTTTGCGGTACACGGGCCTCTCACTGTTGTGGTCTCTCCCATTGCGGAGCACAGGCTCCGGACATGCAGGCTCAGCGGCCATGGCCCACGGGCCCAGCCACTCCGCGGCATGTGGGATCTTCCCGGACCAGGGCATGAACCCGTATCCCCTGCATCGGCAGGCGGGCTCTCAACCACTGCGCCACCAGGGAAGCCCCTGGAGTGCTTTTTTTAATCCTCAGTTTACAGATGTGGAAACTGAGGTCAAGCGTGGTTAAATTAGTGATGCCTAGCACACACCACTAGTTAAACAGATGGGGTCAGTGTGGGAAACCAGGCAGCCTAGTCCCAGAGGTCAGGCAAGAATACGTTCAGTTATATCCAGATAAATACTTTTTATTGACGTGATGCCAGATGATAGGGTTGATGGAATTGGTCTCTTGATGTTCTGCTTCCCGCTTGGTTAAGTTAACTTCTCCAGTCCTCTTCTCTTACCTTTCGTCTACCTCTCCTTGCCGATGTGCCCTCTCTATATAGATGTCCCTCTTCTTCCCCTAAAGGCTTGATGAGTTTATAGCTCTTTTTATTTATTTTTATTTTTAAATTTTTATTTATTTGTTTATTTTGGCCACTCCACGTGACTTGCAGGATCTTAGTTCCCCGACCCGGGATTGAACCTGGCCCCTGGCAGTGAAAGCACTGAGTCCTAACCACTGGACCGCCAGGGAATTCCCATATAGCTCTTTTGAAAGTTGGTGACTTCTGCCTGCCGTAATTTTCTCATAGTGTTTCTGAGAAGTCTTATTTCCTTTTGCTGACTATGAATGTACATGGAGGAGGACCAGGACATGGTTTCTCTTTGTAGCCACTGGCAGTGCCTGGCAGAACTCAGTATGTATTTGTTGAATTTACCTGGATACTCATTCACAAATATTTGTTGAAGGTCTGTTATATGCTAGGTAGTGCTTTGGAGCAGGGGCTCTCAAATTCAACACAACTGACTCTGCTTTGGGGGGACTGTCCTGTGATTTGAAGGATGTTTGGTAACATTCCTGGCCTCTACTCAGTAGATACCAGTAGCACCCCTTTCAAATTTTGACAGTCAAAAGTGTCTCCCGACATTGCCAAATGTCCTCTGGTGGGTAAAATCACTCCTAGTTGAGGAACCTCTGGTCTAGATGCTCAGTTTACACAGACCTGCTCTCATATGCCAAAATTAAACTGTTCATCTCTAGTCCAACTTCTCATCCATCTGGAAGCTGTTCCAGATGGAACAGTTATGGCTGAGTGCCTTAGTTAGCTTGGGCTGCCATAACCAAATACCAGAGGCTGGTGGCTTAAACAACAGAGATTCATTTTTCACAGTTCAGGAGGTTGGGAAGTCCAAGGTCAAGGTGCTGGCAAGGTAGGGTTTATTCTGAGGTCTCTTCTCTTGGTTTGTAGGCAGAAGCCCTTTCACTTTGTGCTCATATGACCTCTTCTTTATGCACTTGGGGAGAGAGAGTGCAAGCTGGCTGGTGTCATCCTACAAGGGCACTAATCTCCTTATGAGAGCCCCACCCTCATGACAGCATTTAACCCTGACTACCTCCCAAAGGCCCCATCTCCATATGCCATCATATTGGGGGTTAGGGCATCAACATATGAATCTGGGGGAGACAGACAATCAGTCCACAACACTGAGCCTTGATATGCTGGAAGGATAAAGAAAGAGCAGGAAGTCATACAAAGAGTTCACTCACATTCCAGCCTATTTCCTGACCTGCTAAATGGGGATAAAACTATTTGCTTCATGGGTTTGTTTTGGAGATTAAATGAAACAATCTATTCTAAGATGTCTGATTTTTAATAGGAAAGAGATATTTGCTCTTCTTTTCTTTCCTAAAGTCTGTCTATATACACCATAGGTGGGTGATGCAGGCCTACCTTGAAAGTCAGAAAAAAACACTAAAATAAGTGTGTAACACTTGGTGTAGTCTTTGCAGAGCGTTTTATTAAGTGTATTATAATTTATGCAATGAATAAATATGCTTTATTTCTTAGTCACCATAATTGTCACACAACTGATATGGTGCAGATAGATAGAGGGAGAGGGAGAGTAGGAGTGTTTAAATGTACTACTTAAGTAAAAAAAAAATTTTTTAAGCTAATAAGAAACTTCTGGAAATTTTCTTACCATATCTGGTAAGAATCAATGTTTTCAGCAATAGGAAAAAAAATCTGTTTTCCTCTAATAAAGCTGTGGAAACAAGATGAGTAATAGCAACGTGAGAGCATAGGATGTTTTCCAAATACTCTGGTGTTTGTCCCAAATTTTACTTCACTTAAGGCAAATCATGGTCTTGTATACAAATTTGAACTTCAGATCCATTTTTTGGTAGATCTGAAGAGAGTCTATGTACAGAACTGTTATTTGCCATCCTGAGGAATAAATTTCATAGATGATGGTTAAACCAATGTGGCCATGTGTTGAATTGATTTCAGAATACATTTGGGGTGATCAGCTATATAGGGACTCCTACAGCTCTTGAGCCTTAAATGTGCTTTATAACGATTTTGGTCTGCTGCCAGCACAGCTATAAGCACTTGGCTCCTTTGCTTTGTAATAGTTACAGCACTTGCCTTTTTTGCCCCAGCATTAGAGCAGTGCTAATCATTAAGTATGTTTAATAAAAAATATCTTCTCAGCCTCCAAGTGACTCTATGTGTTAAATATTTTAAAAAGTTATTCCACTCAGTGAGACACTCTTGACATTAAATAGATTTAATAAGAAATTGTTGGTTTCTGATGGTTTTCAGTGTTAAGTATTTTTTATAGGTAGTTACTTTTCCAGCTGAAAACCAGCTCTAAGTCTTCAATATTTAAAAAGTTGCTTTTATAGCTGCTTGGTGCATCTGTATATAAAACATAACATGAGGATTGCCTCTAAATTTTGAGAGACTCCCCTTAATGAACATAAGAAGAAAGCATTTTCATTTTCTAAGCATGTTTATATTTCACACACCTAGATGGCAGATTTCACAAATTGGAGACAATTTCCCCCCAAATATCAGTTTTCATGTCTTGTCAAATGCCAGACACAGAGGCACACTCGAAGAAATGTATTTATCTAGCGTTGAGTACCTATGGGGAATGTGCTATGGGTAATGATTAAGACATATAATTTTGTTTCCCATGGAAGTGCTCTGAGACATCATAGATAAATTAATCTGTCTTCACAGAGTTTATTCCAAGTTACACATGCTTCTCATTAGTAGAGATTTAAAGTGGAACATAGGGCAGTGAAGTACAGGAATTCAGAGCTCAGTCAGTGACCTCAGGTAGAGCTGGGTCCACCCTTTGATTTCTGATTTGAGAGAGCTTCATCCCAGGCCTCTACAGTGTTCAGCTCTTAAAGCTAGGATGTGCTCTCTGCGTATATAGTAGTTTTCAATAATTTTGCCAACTTTGATGGGGAGGCTGACTTAGGCTAAGCCCTGGCATTGATATGCCACAGGAGACAGGTGTAGAGAGTAAGCATAGGTGATGACGTTGGGTAGACCAAGCTTTGAGGCCTGGCTCTGACCGCTTTGCTGAGTGAGTCTGGGTCAAAACACTTAACCCCTCAGTATGTCAGTCTCTTATTCTGTAAAATGTGGGTAGTGATATCTGATTTTTGTGGGGTTTGTGAGAATTAAATTAGCTGATACATATTGAGGTTTTCTGTTCAGCACCCACAGTAGATTGTGTTCATTAAATATTTACTGTTTTATATTATTTTTTGTGCCATTGAATAGTAGAGTTAATTCTTTGCAGCCATGGTTCAGAGAAGGATTGACTTGCAGACTTAGAAGCCTCTTCAGATGCCAAATTTGATCAATCCAGAACACAGAACTTTGTTCTTTCCCTTATAGGACTTGAAGAACATCAGTATATTTTCCCATGTGTGAGCAGATTGGTGTCAAAAGGTTGGGATAATCCCACGCATGAATTCTAGAAATGTATGGGAGTCTCAGCCTGAAATTAACAAAGGACTGAGGATGTCTTTGGATTTCTTCCCCTTTGTAATCAAGGAAATTCTCCAGAATCTCTTCCTTCAGATAAAACCTATGACCCCTTACCCTGCATGCTCAGATTTCTCCCACTGTGCTTAGAATTCACCTTTTGGCCATTCTCCCCCATGTCTGGCATTCTGGGATATTCTCCTGGATTAATGTGGTGAGCTAAAGGGATCGTCTCATTTCTGCCTACAAAATCTTCCACTAGACCTTCGTATTCAGAAGTGATGGTGGTGGTGATAGTTGTGGTGATAGTGGTGATGCAGGTAATGGGGATGATGCTGATGTTGTGGAGGTGGTGGTGATGATGGCAATAGTGATGATGATGATGGTAGTGATAAGGATTATCATGATGATGATGACGATGGGGATGATGTGGTGAATATGGGGCTGATACCTCCCTTGTGTTGGCAATTACTGTGCGATTGGCACAGTGCTAAGTACCTGGCCTGCATTATCTCATTTAACCCTCATAGCCTCTTTTTTTTTTTTTTTTTTTGCGGTACGCGGGCCTCTCACTGTTGTGGCCTCTCCCGTTGCAGAGCACAGGCTCTGGACGCGCAGGCTCAGGGGCCATGGCTCACAGGCCCGGCCGCTCAGTGGCATGTGGGATCTTCCCGGACCGGGGCACGAACCCGTGTCCCCTGCATCGGCAGGCGGACTCTCAACCACTGTGCCACCAGGGAAGCCCCATAGCCTCTTTTTAATTCTGTATCATCATCATCCCTCTTGAATGGACAGGATTTAGTTAACCCAGGGCTTTAACCCAGGAAGTGGTGAGCTCATGTTCGAACCCAGACCTACCTCAGCTCCTGCTTACAGGGTCACTGAAAATCCTTCTAGAGCTACTAGGATTAGGGGTAAGCTCAGAGATGGGCAAATTTGGCCTGGAGCTTCCCCTCCAGCTATGGAGGCGGAGACGTGAACAGTGTTTCCAGCACTAACGTTGCCTCTTCTAAAGCCATGTCCAGGGACTGGTATGGAATAAACCTGGGCTTTGAAGGTTGGATCCTAGTGACCATGTGACCTTCAGAACAAGTCCACAGTGGCTCACCATCCATATTTTAAACACCTGTTATTTCTACTATGTATCCTAATGCTGAAACCCTTGCTCTATTTAGCCTTTCTGATCATTTGACAATTATTCAAGGTCTTGAGCTCTCTTTCTATATAATTGATCCTCAAGCATGATGTTCCTTTGCCCAAAACTTCCTTCCTACTACTCCCCAACCCCGCATGGCCAGTCCTTACTGTTGGCTTTTCCTCTGGGTCTCACATTACTTGCTTCCTCCTAGGAACCTTTACACCTCCAACTTCCTACCCTGGTACACCTCTCTTAGGTGTTCTTCTTCTCCTTTCATAGCCACTGTCACATTTTGCTGGAAGCGCGTGTTTCCTCCTTGTCTTTCTCTGAGACCATGAGCTTCCTGGAGATGCTAACTCTTGAGGCGTCTGTTCATCCCTGTGTGCTCAGCATTTAGCACATACCTTGGCTTAGTCAGTATGTGTTGCCTGCTTGAATGAATTCATGTCATGTTTGCACACATCAAAACCACATCAAGGAGCATGAGATAAGGAATTGGCATTGCGACCTTTTATCTTTTGACCTACATCTTAAAAGGGTCAAATTCTCTACTTCCGTACAAGCAATCACAGTGTAGGAAAAATGCATTTCCTGTTGGAAGATACTCTTCAAGGGTATGCTTCATTTTTGAGCAACGTGTGTCAAGGAGGTTTTTAGGCTAGATGGGGATAATAAGCTCATCAGCTTGAAATTCTCATTTTTAACAGACAGAAGGCATAAGGAAAGGCAAAACTCAATTTCATGTTCTGTTTAATTTGATCATATAAAAAGTATCTCAACAAATACAAGGAAGCCCAATATGTTTTTCCATTAGGCTTCTCTATTTTGTAGAATCAACTCTATAGATATACCTCCAGTGTTTTGTCATCCAAAAAGCAATATTGTTTATTTTCATATCCTATTTTATCTCCAGCAGCACACATCAAGACTTTTAAATCAACATTCAATTATCACCAAATGACTTTTCTGCCTGTTTCAGAATGATTTTTAATGTAGTGGTGTTTATTTTGTTAAAGAATTTTTATATCTGCCTTGGAATAATGCAATTAAAATTTTTCCTCGGGCCTCCCTGGTGGCGCAGTGGTTGAGAGTCCGCCTGCCGATGCAGGGGATATGGGTTCGTGCCCCGGTCTGGGAGGATCCCATATGCCACGGAGCGGCTGGGCCCGTGAGCCATGGCCGCTGGGCCTGCGCATCCGGAGCCTGTGCTCCGCAACGGGAGAGGCCACAACAGTGAGAGGCCCGCATACCGCAGAAAGAAAAAAAAAAAAAAAAAAAAAAAAAAATTTTTCCTCTTACACAATCACTACAGAACCCTTTGCATGAGAGAATAAAGACAAGAGAGAAGGAAGGTGGTTTTTGTTTATTTTAAAAGGGCAGATAAGATATTGTCCTCTGTTTTAAAAAGTCTTTTTTGGCCCTCTGTTTAAAATTTGGCAAATCAGTGGATTATATCATGTGCTTAGGATTTAAGCCATCTTGATTTTAGGTATCGAAAAACAAGCTTTAGTCACGGCTCAGGTTTTTTTCTAAAGTTCTGTGAGTTTTATTATTGGAATCATGATAGCCTCTTGTGGGTTTCAAAAAAGTAAACAACCCAACCCTTGTCCAAGGGCCACTATACTCTCGTTAGAAAGAAAGTACATGAAAGAGAAAACAGAATTGTCAGTGAAAAGAAGTTTTGAAATCTCCATCAGAGGTCATTAGAAAACGGGACAGCTTTTCAAAAATTGTAGTAGGACAGTGCAAATGGGTAATATGTACAAAGAACAAGAAGCAACCTGGAAGATTACAATGGAAGTTTTCCGTTTTCTTGGGTAAGGCATTTGGGGGATCATTTGCTCCCAGTAACAATGGAGCCAGCACCCTCTACTTGGCCTTGAGCCCCTCCCATTTTCTTCACCTGTCTCTCTGGAACCTTTCTTTTTTACTGCCACATTTCAAATGGCATTTTTAGAGGCAGGATTCCCAGAATCTGATTTTGAATGCACATTCTTGGCTGTGCTCCTTACTAGCTGTGCAGTACTGAGTAAGCCACATGGCCTCTCTGTGCTCAGTTTCCCCATTTTTAACATTGAGTTAATAGCGGTGCTTACCTCTTGAGATTGTTGTAGGATCAAATGAGCTGTCACATTTAAAGCAATTAGTTCAGCATTGGTCACACAGTAAATACTCCTGAAATCTCAACTGTGGCTATTAATAAAAACTAAAAATAATCAATGGCATATATTATGCAGCCATATTGTCATTATTGTTAATATCTTTCTAATCTCAGATATGTCATTGCTCAGCCCAAATGCCAGCTCTTCCATTAAGCTTTCCCTCTTCACCCATTGGAATTAATTACCCTTCTGTATTTTATTTACTTTTCCTGTATGTTTATTATAGTCCTTAATACTTAGTAGATTTTGTTGTGTGTGTCCTGGAAACTTGGGACCATTTCTTACCTATCCTTTTAATCAAGCCTGACTGTAGTAATTATTTTAAACACACTGTGGTAGAGGAAAGGATAAAAGATTGTGACCTGAATGAGTGTTTTAATTTACTTTCATTGCAAGACTAGGGAGGGGGTAGTGTTGGGGGGTGAAGGCAGCTAGTTCCTGAAACTCACAAGAGTTGACCCAGATGCTGCCTTGACTCTTAGCTGTGTGTTTGGATGTTTGCTTAGATTTCAGTTGTTGCTTTTCGAATGATGCAAACTCTTCCCTAGGTCCAATTCCTTATCCAATTCAGGAAGAAGTTTCCCCCAGATGGAAAGCCTTGAATTATTTATGCAGCATTTATCTCTGAGTTTACTTCCCATCACAACTAATTAAGGCTATTTGGATTCATTAAAAATAGCATTTTCTCATTTGGGAAAACATTTATCTGAAGGAAATTTAAATTTACCCACTTGGAAGCTCCAAAGCTGGTGTCAAGTTAGCTGTACAGCCTTTAGCCGAGAAACAGAAAAGGAAACTGATGCATTTTTCTCCTCACTGGACTGAGTTTTTTTTCTTTCTTTCTTTCTTTCTATTTCTTTAAAAGACTTGAATTATGTAAATCCAGCCTCATTTTGTCCAGTTTTTAGATTTAAATGTCTACAAATCAGAAAGCATATGAATGGCATGTGTAAGTAAATTACATTTGCCCTGAAAGCTGCTGTTTTCTGTACCATGTCAAGTGCTCTTAACATGAGTTATGATAATTTAATACATGTAGAATGGTAACAGTCACTCAATAGTTATCATTCTCCAACCATTACCTTGAATAAAATGTGTTAGTTCTTGTCTCCATAGGTCATGATCTATATAACTCATAGTTCTGAGCTCCTCCTCCCCCCAGGTCTATTGGTATTCCATTTAAAGTTGTACTCGAGGGGCTTCCCTGGTGACGCATTGGTTGAGAGTCCGCCTGCCAATGCAGGGGACACGGGTTCGTGCCCCGGTCCGGGAAGATCCCACATGCCACGGAGCGGCTGGGCCCGTGAGCCATGGCCGCTGAGCCTGCGCGTCCGGAGCCTGTGCTCCGTAACGGGAGAGGCCACAACAGTGAGAGGCCCGCGTACCGCAAAAAAAGAAATTATAAAAAGCTTTAAAATTGTACTCGAGCTTTTACCTTTTATAATGCAAGCTTTGCATTAATTCATAGACACTGTGTTTGAAATGAGACTGAGTTACACTTTGGATGGTCCAAGTGGGGCACAGCAGTAGGGCAAAGCAATAGTGACCATTCAGCCAGGGCGCCTCCGGCACAGTGCTCCAGCTGGGCCACTAAAGTCTCAGATTCTTCATTAGGAGGCAGTCGATGCTCAAGACATGCTCTGCGCCCTTGCCTTCCGCTTGAAGGCAGAAGCATCTGCCTCTTTCTGTTGTCATTCGAGGCCATAACTGTCAACTCTGGGATGCTCCAGTGACCTCGCCAGGGCACCCTCTTTGCACTCTAAACCTTCTGCAGGAGGCCAGTTATTTTAGGTAAGAATGGAATTGGAGTAAGGCTTAAATTGGATGATGTTGGTGATTAATGATATCAGGCTGTCTCCCCCAAAGGATATCCTCGTGTGTGCCCATCCACTGTGCCCTGTCCATGCTTTGAAGGTACAATGTAGGGATGAACCCTACAGGATTTCTTCATTTTATCTCCCTTCCATGTGACTGTCCACCTTCCATTGACCTTTTCTTTCTTTAGAGAGAGGAACAGCAGTATAAAATGGAGGAATAACAAATATCTTCTGTGTATACCTTTTGAGTCCATGCTAGTCCTCACTAATTTCCTAGAATCCTTTTCCCTGAGTTTGATAGGATTTCCTAATCTTTCTCAAAAATCAGAGCCAAGCAGCCACCACCAGCATTCACATGCTAGACTAAACCCATTTGCTACCTTAATTAAGTTCGAGTCTTTCTTCCCTATGTTCAGCTTGGGGGAACGTTCTGTCTCTTACTGTTAACGTGTTGATTTATTTTGAAATCAAACTTTCAGAATTCGTGTATCACCTTCAATCTGAAATAGTCACATTTTCCCAAGCAAAAATCATTGTATGATTTCATTCAAAGGAAGAATACTCAGAAAACCTTTTGGGAGGATTATCCTTAAGTTTACTGGTAGATATTTGTTATTTATCTGCGTTGTTTTGAGTCTTCCTTAAAGGATGTCATACGCACCGGAAAATATGCTAATAATAACCACTAGCCTTTAGTGGTACTTAACTGAGTGCAAGATTGTGTGCTGAGCTAATTATGAACATTATGTCATTTAATTCTCACAAATAGTGGTAAGTAGGTAGTATTACCATCCCATATTATGGATGATATAAATGGGGCTTGGAGAGGGTAATTTACCCATGCATATAAGTACCAGAGCTACAAATAGAATACAGAATTAGAACACAAATAGAATACAGAATTAGAACACAAATAGAATACAGAATTAGAACCCATATCTGCTGGATTTGCAAGTTTCATCTCAAATTTAAATCACAATCTTTCTGTTTAGTATATGTGGTGTGACACAACCCCATTTACTTCTCTATAATTGCCCTATGCTGGATTTGAAAGTAGCTTCTGGAATGCAGGGATTACTGGGATTTCTTGGTTCACAACTTCCTGTTGTTTAAATAGTAACCCTGGATGCCTTGCTCACAGTTCCAGACTTGCATGAAGTTCAAGTTTTATGTAAGACTTTTCTACCCCATTCAGCTGTCACCTTATATAATACGCATTTCCCCCTCTCTTTAAAGCTGGTGTCAGTGCTGAGTTCCTCAGAGACAGTACATGCCTCAGGATGGTAGGACCCCTTCATCCCTGATATAAATCATTCCAACAGAGGCCTTTGAGTTCATAAGTGCAGTAAGCTTTTCTCCCTTCCTACCCTTACTGTTCCCTCTCCTGCCTTTTTAAAACAGATTTCAGGTTTAGACTTACACAAATACAAAAAAGCCAGCACGGTTGTTTAGCTCCAGTCTGCAGTTAAAACAGTGGGACGCATAGCTAATTTCACTCATATTTTTAAAAATGTGCATTAGTAACCTGACACTCTATTAATTACTATAGTTCATATTGGGAAGCTAAACTAAGCCTGCTGAAAGTAAGACAATTACCTCGGCAAGCCACCTCCAAGTGTTTCATATTTAATACAGCATGTTAACATAATAATGCTGTTCCATGGAGAAAGGAGGGTGAATTATATACTGCTGATAAAAAAAAAAAACACCTTGCTTTAAAAAATAAATAAATTTAAAAGGAGAGAAAAGAAAGTGGAAATGAATGTTGCTTTTTCCCAAGAGGCAGGGTCTACAAAAGTCGGAAAAAACTAGTCAGGTTCAGGTGGGTTGTTGTAACCTGCTGGTTTGGCAGTTTGTAGCTTCTCTGCTACTTGCCTTTGACTCTGAGGGGGTGAGTGTTGGGGGAAGAAAACCGTCTAGAGCAGATCCTTATTCCTCCCCAGACATATATCTTGTGACCTCTGTGTGTAGACAAGATAGGTAAAAAGGAAATCCTCTGTCTGCACAATGGAAAACTATAGAAGCTATTAACCACCTCTTGTAAAGTCAAGATGCAGGAAAACACTGTGATGTTATCAACAGGAAGGACAGCCTTTTATATAAACTTACGTCTTTTCACCACCCAGTCTCTTTCGGTTCCTGGAAGTCCCTCAGACACTTGTAGACTGAAAGTGAAGAAAACTATGTATTAGCACAGCAGTCCCCAACCTTTGTGGTACCAGAGACCCATTTCATGGAAGACAATTTTTCCATGGACTGGGGGTGGGGAGGCGGGGGGGTTGTCTCAGGATGACTCAATTGCATTACATTTATTGTGCACTTTATTTCTATTATTATTACATTGTAATATATAATGAAATAATTATACAGCTCACCATAATGCTGACAGGAGGCGGATCTTAGGCGGTAATGTGAGCAGTGGGGCGTGGCTGTAAATACAGATGAAGCTTCACTTGCTCGCAGGTCACTCACCTCCTGCGGTGCAGCCTGGTTCCTAACAAGCCACGGACTGGTACTAGTCCATGGCCCGGGGGTTGGGGACCCCTGTACTGGCAGACTGTGACTGTGTTCAGAAAATGGTTGTGGTCATTTATTCTCCATCTAGAATCATGCAAGTTACCTGCACCACATAATTGCTGTGTCATCACATTTTTATTTGATCTGTAAAGGTGAACGTCTTCTTTTTCCCCCCTCCTGCAAGGAACAAAGTCAGAGGATATGTATAATTCAAAAATTAATCCAGTGAAGGCATAGAACTTTCACTTAATTAAAGGCTCTGAGTAAAGGAAGTTTGAGATAAGCTTGAACAAGTGGCCAGCCGCCTGTTTCTCCCTCTGGCCTTTTCAAAGGGGATACAATGTATAACTGAAAATTTTGTGAACCGCATGAGGAAATGTAAAAAAGGAAAAATGACTTGGACACAAATTTGAAGTTGATGACCTTGAAACAGAGAGAAGGTGAAGATCCTAAAAAGTATTTTTTTTTTTTTAAACCAGACTCTGGGAAAAGAAAAATCTCTCATTGTTCTCCTTTTGTATCCTTCAACTAATGCAGGACTCAAGCTATTTCCTGTCCATTTGAGATCCATGTAACATGAGCAGCATGTGTGCTCTTTTAAGGTTTTAACCCAGATTATGCAAGCCTCTTTTGCTTTGAAAATGAGTTTTGGTTTATAGATTTTTCCATTTCCAAATAAATTCATAGGTGTGTGTGTGGCCATTTGGTAAACTGGGTGGAGAAGGTTTGTTCAGAAGTAATTTTGAAAGTCCCAGTCTGGTAAAAATGTCTTTCCCATTTGATGTTATTTGGATGGCAGAGCAGGTATAAGGAAAGTTTACTTTGAAAGATGCTCATTGTTTCGTGTAATCAAATGCATCTTTACTTGGTAACTTTCCAAGTGATGTGTAGGATTTTCATTGTCTTGTGCCCATTAAAATCATCAACTGGAATGGAACAGCTAGATAAGGCACAAAAGATGCTGGGAGGGAATTTGTTTTTGAACTTGCATAGGTTTGGAATACCATAACATGTTGGTGGGAAAGCTTCTAGGGAAACTTACATGCAGAACATTTTGAGCTCTGCACAACTCAGCCTGCATGGTACATTGAAGGGAATTCCAGTCAGGGAAGAAAAATATTTCCGAGCTGTAGAGATAAATTCTGAGGAAAGCTAAAATTTGTTGGTTGAAGTAAAGTGGTGTTAAGAAGTAATTTTCATGTGGCTTTCTATAGAATTTCTCTTACATGTTTCTCCCAAACCTTGAAAAGCATCAAAAAATGGTGTTAAATTGCGGAAATATTAGAAATAATTGAATGTGTGATTAAATTGACGCCAAGAAGTTGGTTAAAGCTGCCGATGGATTGAAGAAATAAGCTTGTTGAGTGTTTTTTAGTGGACATCAATAATATCAGGAAAAGGATAATAACTAAATAGGGAAATTGTAAAAAAAAAAAAAAAAAGGGTACCTAGAGATGATCACACTAAATGAAGTAAGTCAGACAGAGAAAGACAAATATCATATGATATCACTTATATGTGGAATCTAAAAAGTGACACAGGGACTTCCCTGGTGGCACAGTGGTTAAGACTCCATACTCCCAGTGCAGGGGGGCCCGGGTTCGATCCCTGGTCAGGGAACTAGATCCCACATGCATGCTGCAACTAAGACCCAGTACAACCAAATAAATAAATAAATAAATAAAAATTTTTTTAAAGGCACAAGTGAACTTATTTACAAATCAGAAATTGACTCATAGACATAGAAAGCAAACTTATGGTTACCAAAGGGGAAAGGGGGGAGGGATAAATTAGGAGTTTAGGATTGAAATATATGCACTACTATATATAAAATAGAGAACCAACAAGGACCTACTGTATAGCACAGGGAACTATACTCAGTATCTTGTAATTACCTATAATGGAAAAGAATCTTAAAAGGAATATATATATATATTATATATATATATATATAATATATATATATAATGTAATCACTTTGCTGTACACCTGAAACTAACACAACATTGTAAATCAACTATATCTCAATAAAAATTTTTTTTAAATGAAAAAAATAAAACAGCAAAACAAACAAAAAATCATGGATTAAACTGTTCACTCTTTTTATTCACAGGGCAGCTTCTAGCCACTCTGAGGCTTTGTGTACTAAAATAAATCTACATTCTCAATAGGAAAAAAAGGTACAACAGGTAAAACACAGTAGAGACTTAGGCAGAAAATAACAGAAATACAGGCATGACAGGGGCTTGAGAGACAGCCCAGTGGCCTTGTTTTTTACGGAAATTGAGGAACATTGCTATTAAGTGGCTTGCACCGTTATGTGAGTATTGTTTTGATTGGGAACTACAGAATCCATTCCCATCTAGCTTAAGAAAAATATGGGAATTCAGTGGCTCACATAACTAAAAAGTTTGGAGGTGCGATTGATTTACTACAGTAAAGACAAATGATCATGAAGGCTCTCCACGGCCTGGCTCCTCTTTGCAGGCAGTCTAGCTCCTTGGGGTTGCCCCCTGCAGCTCCAGCTTATATCCTCCTAGGTTCACATCCAACGGAAAGTACTCTCTGAGTATTTACTGGAAAATTCCCACTTAATTTTTGCTGTGTCTGAATGGATCACATTTCCATCCCTGTAGCCCAGGTTTCCATAGGAAGCTTTTCTTCTAAAAATGGGGAAGAAATTGGTAGGCAAAAGAAGTCAGAATTTGGTTATCAGAGGCGAGGGTCAAACCTACCAGTGTCCTGAAGGTAGCACATAGAGCTACTTAGGGCAGAACGGAGGCTCACCTCTGGGTCTTCTTTTTTTTTTTTTTTTTTGCAGTATGTGGGCCTCTCACTGTTGTGGCCTCTCCCATTGCGGAGCACAGGCTCCGGACGCACAGGCCCAGCGGCCATGGCTCACGGGCCCAGCCGCTCCGCGGCATGTGGGATCTTCCCGGACCGGGGCACGAACCCGTTTCCCCTGCATTGGCAGGCGGACTCTCAACCACTGCGCCACCAGGGAAGCCCTGGGTCTTCTGACTGTATCAGTCTGCCATTCTTTCCATTGAGACCACTAATCCAATCCATTTTTATTGCGTGTCATCCATGAGCAAGATACAGAAAGTAGCAAGAGTCTCATTATTGAATTGATTCCAGTTTGGATTGGAGAGGCATTAGGCTACTTGGTGTCCAAAGTTGTCTGCCTTGGGATTTGTCTGGCATGGCTACTCTGGACCTAGTAGATCAGAATTTCTGGCATGGGAGCCCAAAAAAGTGCTATTTTTGAAATCAGCCTCCTGGGCTTCCCTGGTGGCACAGTGGTAGAGAGTCCGCCTGCCGATGCAGGGGACACGGGTTCGTGCCCCGGTCCAGGAAGATCCCACATGCCGTGGAGCGGCTGGGCCCATGAGCCATGGCTGCTGAGCCTGCGCGTCCGGAGCCTGTGCTCCGCAACGGGAGAGGCCACAACAGTGAGAAACCCGCGTACCGCAAAAAAAAAAAAGCCTCCTGATGACACCGATATGCAGCCAGTTTGGAGAACTACTATGCTAGGAAGGAGTGCTCTAAATGTGAATAAATATCTTCCTAAGAGTCATTTGTGGATTATTTCTATCATACCTGCAAACCAAGTTAGAGTTTCTCAAAGTTAGGAGCATAGAGTTCCTGATTTGGAATTATCACGTTAAACTCTTCAGATTTCAAGGCCCCCTCCCCACTCTAGACCTATTAGAATTTCTGTTGTTGAGTTTAGGAATCTGTATTTTCTTTAAGCTTCCCTGAGGAATTCTGATACATGATAAATTTATTCTCCAAAATGTGTTATATAACACTGAACCATTGAGGCTGAGAAAGAGTGTTTGTTAGAGTGTTACTTTTGGGACTTCCCTGGTGGCCCAGTGGTTAAGAATCCGCCTGCCAATGCAGGGGACACAGGTTCGAGCCCTGGTCCGGGAACTTCCCACATGCCACGGAACAACTAAGCCTGTGCACCACGACTACTGAGCCCGTGCTCTAGAGCCCACGGACCACAACTACTGAGCCCACGTGCCACAACTACTGGAGCCCGTGCTCTGCAACAAGAGAAGCCACCACAGTGAGAAGCCCACGCACCGCAGTGAAGAATAGCCCCCGCTCGCCGCAGCTAGAGAAAGCCTGTGTGCAGCAAGGAAGATCCAATGCAGCCAAAAATAAATAAATACATTTTAAAAAGAATGTTATTTTTATGTTTTGTCAATTAAAAGAAAGCTTTATTAATATTTGATATATCCATGGTAGCTGGCACCCTCACGTGGTCCATGTGCCAGGTGGTCACATGTTGTACATGGCAGGTATCCAGTGGAAGGAACAGGAATGCCAAAATACATGAGCATTCAAGTGCTTTCAGCATATTGCAATCAGTTGCATTTTACATATGCCTATATAAGTGAATCTGTGTGTTAATATTATGTTTGTAACTGAATCACTGCTCCCAAAATAGATAAATGGCTTAATCAGCATGCTGTCAGCCTTCCTATGGGTAAAAATTAATGAAGATCTAATCAGATCTGACATGAAAATTATAAATTATCAAGACAGTTTGATATATGCTTGTATGTCCCTTATCCTTAACCATCAACCTCACCTGAAATATATTTTGTGAAGCATTACCGGATGGTATGATTGCATAATAATTTGAAATAATGTTCGTTGCACCCTTACAGCATCTGTTTTTTATTTCTACTTTTGTGTGTTTTAGAATGGACGTATCATGTTTAGTACAGTAATATGAGTATATGATTTATAAGTAAACAAAAATAGTGGAAAAGCATGCACACAAAAAATTCGTACCAGTGGGCTGGGTATATGATCTAAAAAATAGACACCACTGCTTTGTAAAAAAAAGAAAAAGAAATGGCCAGTCTTTAGAGCTCTGGCTCCCATATTATGATACATTTGGTTAGCCTTTCATTTCCTAATTGCTTGACTTTAAACAGACAGAAGAAGAAAACATAGAACTGTCATTTAGTGTTAGATTTAAACCATAAGGAAAATACGTCATCTGTATTTACATGTTCATAAGTTGCCTTCACTCTGTCAGATTCATTTACATGTTGCTTTGGTGCTAGACTAGAGGGAGGTGCCCAGAGTAGCCAGATCAGCTCCTACAACACATTAATTTTTAAAGTGTTCTTTAGATCAGTCTCTTAAATTCGTTTGCTTTTCCAGTTTCAGTACCATTTGACAAAAGGATGTGTTCGTTTGCCTTCTCTCGGTCTTTGAAATTTTTTTTCTAAGGTACATCAAACTCTTGACAGGTATTTGAGTGTCATTTTTCTTGGTTTAATATAGGTAGTATTCATATTTATAAATGTACTTGCTCTCCAAAGGAAATCAGTAATTTGTAAGAGATTATCTGTATTTTGAACTTCAGTGCTTTGCTTTTAATATGTTTGAAACTTCTCAAGCTGGTGCTTAATATTCTGGAGGCATGATTTGTTTGCTGTAAGAAAGATAAGCATGACTTCTGGTTCACACCTGTGGTGCTGGGGCTAAAAAGTATGTGGTGAGTTATATTCAGGGCCCTTTGCCGGGACTCCAGGGAATGGTCTCCATTCTGAGATTTCTTCTCATCTAAATGTAAGCTAAAATCTTGACATCCCTGATATTCTTCCTCACCCTCAGGGCTTTTAAAGGGTCGGAAGGCTCAAACTGGCTGTTAGATAATTTGGCTTTTCAGCTCTGCCAAGCCAGCTGTTCCTACAGTGCTGAATTATTAAAACTTTCTATTGGGGTATAACATACCTATAGTCAAGTTTTCACGCTGTAAGTGTGCGGCACGATGGATTTTACTTATGTGTACACCCAGGTAACTACCGTCCAGATCAAGATATGAAATATTTCCACCACCCTTGACGTCTCCCTAGTGCTTCTTCCTGGTCAGTCACCTCGTCTTCACCCCTACATACTCCCTCTGCTGACTTTGGTCCTTTCTGTCCCCTTTTGCCTGTTCATGACCAAAGTTAATTGCTACTGATATCCAGTGCTCGCTGGGTTAGAGGAGTATTCTTGGGACACTAAAACTCTATAGCTCCTGTAGCTCTGAGCCAGGGAAAAGTCCTGTCTGCCTCCAGAATCTTCTGGTAGGCTTTTGATGGTATTGAAGATGTCCATTATTAGTTACCTGTTATTTTGGATTATGGTTTTATCTTCTCTCTCCAGTTGGTCTCCCGTGTACATGTCGCGTGCTCAGAGTAGCTTGTTAAGATATTAGTGTCCACAAACTCATTTGTAAAGATCAGTTGATCTCATCAGCTTGCTGTTTCTTGACGGTAGTGGGGACCTCCAGGGAGAGAGACGTGGGCCAGATAATTTGACTAAGAAAAAAGAATCAGGCAAGTCTGGTTCTTCTAGGAGTCTCTCGTTTCCCCTGATTGCCCGGGAAGGCTGTAAGGAAGAAGAGGCAAGGTTAACAGTGGGGATTGGGGGGACAGCTGCCTAACGTGTATCTCTTTGGGACATTTGAATTCTTCCCCGTTTATGGAAATGGAACCAAATTGGGAATCCCTATTATGTTTATACCTTTAAAAAAATCACATTTCACGGTCTTAACAGAACTGCATTATTTTTTAAATGTATTAACCATGTGACAACATGTGACAGGGCCTTAAAAGATGAAAAAGATGTGGTTTCTGACTCTACAGTGCTTACACAGGAAAGGCACGTGTGTTGCCAAATAAGTTTACAGATGACTTTTTAAGGCTGAATTACAGCCTACATTGGGACCAGAAAGTAGTCCCTGCCTCTGGGCTCCTGTGGGGAGGCTGGCTGGCTGGTCAGGCGTCCTAGTCAAGAAATATTTCACATAGCAGGTAACACTTAATTTGAATCGTGAAAGATGGTGAGTAGGAGTTTTTTTTTTTTTTTTTTTTTTTTTCTTTTTGCGGTATGCGGGCCTCTCACTGCTGTGGCCTCTCCCGTTGCGGAGCACAGGCTCCGGACGCGCAGGCCCAGCGGCCATGGCTCACGGGCCCAGCCGCTCCGCGGCACATGGGATCCTCCCAGACCGGGGCACGAACCCGCATCCCCTGCATCGGCAGGCGGACTCTCAACCACTGCGCCACCAGGGAGGCCCGGTGAGTAGGAGTTTTGCAGGTAAAATTACATCTTAAGCTTTCCTGCTTCCGGTTGTTCTGAACTGATACACTCACATCAGAAATTGCTATTGTGGTTAATATTGTAATTAAGGCCCAATTATGTTTCAAATGTTAGTGGAATTGAGTCCACGCTTTCACTGCATTGCAAAATTTAAAGCGGTAATTTATATAGGACTATTATTACAGTATTACACTCATTTTAAAGATGACACCGTACTTACTTTTTTACATTTTGGATTAGAATTGCAAAATGTGTTAGAAAAAAAAGGTGATGGTGCAGCAGAAGTGGAGCTACAACGGCTGCAATCACTGAGGGCAGGCGTGCTAATGGGAGACCAGCTCCTGCTTTTTGAGCATCTAACTCGGGCTAGTCTGTCGGCTTTATCTTGTCACATGTGCTTTTCACAGCAGCCTCAAGAACTAGATGCTATTATATTTAATCCCACTTAACAGATACTGAAAACTAAGACACATGCAAAGTTCCCCATGTTAGTTTTCAAGGGGTACCTTAACAAAGTATCATAAGTGGGAGAGCTTAAAACAACAGAAATTTACTGTTGCTCCCTTCTGGAGGCTAATAGTTTGAGATCAGGCTGTCAGCAGCGTTGGTTCCTTTTGAGGGCTTTGAAAGGGAATCTGTTCTGTTCTCTCTTAGCTGCTGGGGACTTGCTGGCAATCTGTAGCATTCCTTGACTTACAAATGCATCACCTGCTTTACCTTCACAAGGCGTTCTCTCTGCCTGTGTGTGTCTGTGTCCAGATTTAGCCTTTTATAAGAACACAGTCAGATTGGATTAGAATCCATCCTCATGACCTCATCTTCACTTGATCATGGGCAAAGACCCTGTTTTCAAGTAAGGTCACATTCACAGGTATTGTGTTTAGGGCTACAACATCTTTTTTAGGGAATACAGTTCAACCCATAGCACTGTTCACCCAGCTAGAAAGTAGTGGAAACAGGATTCCAACTCAAGTTCATGTGACTCCGTAGCCCTGGGCTCTGACAGCTCTGCCATCATGCATTAGCCCCAGTGTTCGTACCCAAATGTATCGTGTGCTTCTTAACCCAGCAGCCAGTAGACAAACATCATGATGTGGTCATGTTGTCCAGACAGGATTGATTTGGGAATATGCCAAAGCGGAAATGTTAGTCCAGTCGTCATGATATTGGAAATTTTTCACCTCCACTGAGATATAAGTGATGTGCTGCATTCTGTGTATGAGGAGTTTCTGAGCCATTGTCCAGTGAGTCTAAACAGAACAGGGCAACTCAACCTTAGCACTGATGTTTTGGGCTGGATATTTCTTTATTGTGTCATGTGCATTGTAGAATGTCTACTAGCATCCTGAGCCCCTACCTACAATATGCCAGTAGCACCCACGCCACAGTGTGTCAATTAAAAATTGTCTCCAGGGCTTCCCTGGTGGTGCAATGGTTGAGAATCTGCCTGCTAATGCAGGGGACACGGATTCGAGCCCTGGTCTGGGAAGATCCCACATGCCGTGGAGCAACTAGGCCCGTGAGCCACAACTACTGAGCCTGCGTATCTGGAGCCGGTGCTCTGCAACAAGAGAGGCCGCGATAGTGAGAGGCCTGCGCACCGCGATGAAGAGTGGCCCCCGCTTGCCACAACTAGAGAAAGCCCTTGCACAGAAACAAAGACCCAACACAGCCAAAAATAAAAATAAATAAATTAAAAGAAGGCTCAACATTAAAAAAAAAAAAAAGTATCCAGATGTTGCCAAGTGTCCCCTGGGGGGCAGTGTCACCCCTGTTTGAGAATCACTGGTTTAGAAAGGGAGGAATGGCTTTGTTGCTAAACAGTGCTGGCCTGGCACTTGCTATGCTTTGCCTGGACTTCGTCTTTATTTGGGTTGGTTGCTGGTGGAGAATATGAGGAAGACAAGCTATTTTTGTTGAATTTACTCAAGGCTCTGTGCTGTCCATGGACATGAGAAGGAAGACGACAGGTAGGATGGAGAGTTAAAGACCCAGAGCACGTTAAACATGCTCTCTGAACAATGTGATTTTTTTTTCAAGCAAGCTAGTGGTTTTGGAATAAATTTGAGATAAAAATTTATGGTCTTTCATCTGAACACAAGGGTTTATCCACGTTTCCAGAAAAATGCAAATGATTCTGATGGCAGGCCTGAAATTAATGTTTTCACTCACTATTTTGGGAGATATTTGCAATTAAGATCAGGATTTTATTTATTTATTTTTTAATCTTTTGGCCACGCCACGCAGCATGTGGAATCTTAGTTCCCCCACCAAGGATCGAACCTGTGCCACCTGCATTGGAAACGCAGAGTCTTAACCACTGGACTGCCAGGGCAGTCCCAAGATCAGCGTTTTAATGGGCCTTCTGTCTTAGAGAAAGGGAGTGGTAAACACTGGTCATACCTACAGGACAGTTTGTGAGGTTTTTCTGCTGATCTTTATGGTGAGAAGCCACAGCCATTCTCAGCTGGACATGGGAGCGTTCTTAGGAAATTCTGATTTAAAGTTCACTCCATCCTTCATCCTCCAGTTTATGCTGTTTTTTCCTGCTCAAGAAGATGGAGAAGTATCACTCTTCCCTTCAGAGAAATGCTTCTTTGTGGGTTGACTGACCAGGGACATCCAGGGAACTCTGTTTCCTGAGATGTGTTGGGATATCTACACCCCAGAGTGTTATCATGTCCCCACATCAGTCAGTGCATTTTCTCTCATCCCCAACCATTAACATGGTTGTGTACACTGGTAACAGCTCACAAAACTGGAAAATGAACTCAGAGCTTTGCTGCCATGGATGCCAACTTGCAAAGATGACTGTGCCAAAGCAGTGCCCAAACAGGTTCACAGCTCCAAGAGCCATGGTGTTGACGGCCTGGAAACCCAGCAGAATGGTTTTGCAAAAGGGAATCAGTCTGCTGTGCTGTTAATGTTCCAAACAGGTAATGCCCAAGAGCTCCAGATGAGTCTTAACGTGCTATTTAAGACTCAGGAAATTCAGAGAGCTGTATGATCTGTATCACCCTGTGCTCTTAGACTGAGAACAAAAAAATGGTATTTCCATGCAGCACAAATAGACAATCAAGTGGAGGAATCCATGGGGAGGATTATTGAGCCAGCGTGTTAAAAATAAGTGAGCTGTAGGTGTTTGAAGAAATAATAAAGCCTAATACGCCAACCTTGAGACCAGGGCATGGGCTATATTAGGATGGAATACAGTGGTCTGAATAAAAATATAATCCCTACCAGCGACCCCTTTGAAAACAGCAATGCATGTGCAGGTGTGTTTCCCCTAGCATGCAAATCCCCACAGATCCAGCCTTTCAGAAACAGGATGGAAAATTTGTGTTTACCTAGCCATAGTTCTTCGGTGTCTGGTACAACTCCATTCCTAACCTCTACTCAGTAACTGTGGAAGCAAGAATAAGTTGCCTTGGGCTTCCCTGGTGGCGCAGTGGTTGAGAATCTGCCTGCCAATGCAGGGACACGGGTTCGAGCCCTGGTCTGGGAGGATCCCACATGCCGCAGAGCAGCTGGGCCCGTGAGCCACAATTACTGAGCCTGTGCATCTGGAGCCTGTGCTCCGCAACAAGAGAGGCCATGATAGTGAGAGGCCCGCGCACGGCAATGAAGAGTGGCCCCCACTCGCCGCAACTAGAGAAAGCCCTTGCACAGAAACGAAGACGCAACACAGCCATAAATAAATAAATAAATAAATAAATTAATTAATTAATTAATTTAAAAAAAGAGTAAGTTACCTTATAGTGAAGAGGGAGCTTGACAACGCTAAATAATGACATTTGGATGTTCAGTTTAAATGGGTCTGTTCTTTGATTCTAAAGCCCTCCCCTCTCCTCCATTTTGTTAGTGTCCAGGTAATACCTCCTATGGACTCCGCTGATTCTTGTTCTTGGCCTGCGTTCATGGCTCTGGGGAGTTTCTGTGACAAGTACGTGGGCAGTGGGTCTGTGCTGGGCTTCAGTACATGCCTAGGTGCTGCTGGTTAGCCTGACCCTAGTAGGAAGATGAATTCAGAGTGCTTCCAACATCTAGCAGATAGGACAGAGCTTGAACTGGAACCAAAGCAGCTGTTGAGACAAACCACATCCAGGTTCCCTGAAGAAAGAAAACAGAGCCCTAGTGATCAGAACCCACTCAAGTTGAGATCCCAGAGCGAGGCTCTGTTGCTGCTCTGAACTGCATGATGGTGTCTGCTAGGTGTGCTCTGCCTGGTGCCCATGAGTGATCATCACACCAGAAAGAGTTGAGGGCTCCACGGTGGAATGCTGCTTTGATGGGCTGAATTGAATAATCCTCCAGTATCTGATGGGTCCCATGGGGCACATCCCCAAGTGTCTGGTCTTTTGTGGAGGAGCAAGGCTGGGTCCCTGACTGCTCACCAGCTGTTCCTGAAGCAGTTTCTATACTTTTCTATATTTCCCTTTTCCTGTCTTTAAAATGAGGGCAACAACAACACCTCCTTGTTAGAGCTGTCGTGACAAAAAAAAAAAAAAAAAAAAAATTCCCTTATTTTTGTAAAGCACATAGCCCCGTGGCTATTTTATAAGCGGAGCTCACAAAAGTGTGGATGATGCTTTTGAGACTTGGAGTGTCTCAAATTCTGGTTCCTTGGAACCTCCTCCCAGCCACCTCCCAGCAGTCACCTTGAAAACAGCTCAAAAGGTTGTCTCTAAAGACTCTGATACACTCCAACACACCCCCATCACCCACAGGAAAACCAGAGAATAAGAACTCACTGATCTTACAGCTTTCAACCTTGTAACAATGTGGACCGAGGCCTGGTACGAAAGAGAGGATTTGCTTTAAAGCATCATAGCATCTCTTGCTTAGAATGAGCTTAAAAGCCATCTGGTCAGGAGGATGGATCTCTGCTGTTGGACATCAGGAGGTGGTTACTCCTGGTTGAGGGTATTGATCAGATGGAAGCATATGGGGTTTCTGGGGTCCAGAAGTGTTACATGAGTGCTCGCTCTGAAACTTTGTCAAGGTTACTTACAAGTACATTTACGAAGGGCACTGTTCTGCATGCATGGCGACACCTCACAAAGTTTGATGGCACATCTTGTCATCTGTGTACTGTTTGGTTCCTGTTTTAGTCTTTCTTTGCGGTTGCTGTCTTTTGCTTATTATTTTAAATATTTACAAAAGTCGTTTTCCTCATTAAAAAAATTTTTAAACAGTACTGAACTTATGAAGTAAAAATTGAAGCCATTGTTTCATCCCTATCCCTCCATTTTCAGTTCTCAGACCATAGTTACGTTTCTTCTAGATTGTTCCACATGTTTTTCCCTCCTCCCTGTTTGTGTTTCTGTATTTTTTCCTTTACTTGAACAATGAGACAGTTATGTACATAGTGTTCCATAACTTACCTTTTTGACTCATTGGTATATCATGGACATCCTTGCATATCAGATGTAGAATCAACATCATTCTTTTTAAAGAGCTACATAATATTCCACAGTATGCACCCAATTTATTTAGTCATTTTCTTATTGATTGACAATGAATTTATCTATAGTATTTTGCTATTATAAATCATGCTTCTTGAGCTCCATGAATCTCCCTAGTAACATACATGACACTACTTGAATCCCAACTAAGACAGCCAATTTTAAGCTCCTTTTGATTTAAAGTACCTTCTTCATTAAGATTTTGGGCTGGAGTTTTGTGGGGAAGACTCTATGGTGGCTGAATCTCAGATTTGGAGATTATAAACCAAGCTTCCTGGATAGACTTCTGCTTGTGTTCACGGTTACGTTATGTATTATAAATTCAAGATAAGTGAAACAAGTGTTGGGACACAGTTATATTGAATGTATAGTCATGAATGGAGCTAATCAATAACATGATTATTGGCTGACACCGTCTCCTGTAGACTCTTGGCTTCTTAAAGCCATAGCTTTGATATTTTGTTATTTTTGTCCCATCCCTTAAACTCTGTCTTTATTCCAAATTATTAACAGTTCCCTGCCAAGATGTAGCTATCAGAATCTCAAGATGTTCATATTAATGGAGCTATTAACCCCCTTGCAAACCAGCAAGGCATTCTCTGGCTTGGACCCAAAGCCTGGAAAACATTGCCTGGCTTTCTCTTAATGTTGAGGGTACTAGTTTGACTGGTTGACTGCCGAATAGTGCTGATGGGTTTTTTTTTTTTGGTTTTTTACTTTAAAATGCAGTACCTGATAAAATGGATGGCTAGAGGAATGGATTGTTATTTGATAAAGCAAGTTTCTTAGACTATTAATGGTAGAATCTAAGTGGTGATACATAGTGTTCACAGTAATATTCTTCAACTTTGCGCTTATGTTTAAAATTTTTTCATAAGAAAATGTTGGGGGAAAAGGAATATGGAACAGAATGGGAAATGGGAAAATCTAATCAACAGAGGACTCTCTCGCGAGTCATACAGTCAATGAATTTAATACTACATAGTGAGTTGAAGAGAGAAATCTATTTTTTGAAAACAGTTTTCATGTAATAATTATAATAGCTATAGTAATAATGAGGAAGAAGATATTAATATCATCCCGTAGATTTTGTGGCATTCTTGTTTTCCGTGTAGTGTTTAATCCTAACACCAGACCTGTACACTTACAGTCAATCATCAAACCTTTTCTTAAGTCATCATCCTCCAAACTAACCTAATACCATCATCTCAGTTTGCCATATTTGGATACAGAGATCTAGAAATATTAAGTGATTTGCCTCCGATTTTTAACACCAGACGAGGCATAGCTTGAACTGGAACGTATATTTTCTAAACATATCTTTGCTACTCCATCGTGTGTTCGCTCGGATGATAAGATTCTGAAATCCAAAATCATACTCTGGTGAATTCATGGGAAGGAGAGTCATTCAGCCAAGAATATTCTGAACTACGATCAAAGCAATGATGGTGGCAGAACTCTGTCCTCGTTACCACTGAGGCCTGTAACCACTTCCTAAAAGCTTCTCCCTAAATCGTCGCTTCCAGGTTGCACCCAGTACGTCAGCAGAGCTAGTGCTCTCCCCAGCTTTGGGCAGCCTTGTTTTGCTCCCTCATTCGTTGGTGTTTTTCTGACCGAAGATATGGTCTGGGAGAATTAGTACTTTGTGTTTACTAGGTGTGCACACTGTAATTTTATGGCTAAGTAGGTGGGAAACTATTAGTCTAAATAAATATACTTTTCAACAGAGCAGCTGTATTAAATGAATTGAATAGTCTGTATATATCAGAAACAGTAGCTCCATCTTTTTTTTTTCTTCTTCAGAGTGTTAGCAAGCTTGAATAGTCATGTGTTTCATTGCAGGCACAAATAAATGAAGAGTGAATCACGTTAAAGTGAAGTCAGGAATAGAGCAGGATCATAGCCTGTGTGATGCTGTGCTCTCTGTCGCTAGGGGCTGATGGATTCATTCCTTTGGAGCGCTTTGCTGATGACGCTGATTTTCTGAGTTTGGTCCCCCAGATGGATCCATTAGCTTCACCTTCTCCTTCTGCAGTGGTTGGTGGGGATTTTGATTTTGTTCTTTTATTTTTTGATTCTTCTCTTTTTTCCCCCTCATTTTAAGTTTCTTGCCCCCCGCCAGATGAACTATTATTTAGAGACAGCAAGTATTTTAAACAGGTGCAATAAAACAAACCACACTTTCTTGGCTCAAAACCAATCCCCTCCCTAGAAAAAAACACTGTTGTTAGTTTATGTTATTTTCCAGATTGTTTTCTTGACTTTCCTTAGTTCTGTATATCTGTGCATATACATACACAACAAACATTTTGTTGTATGGCATTTTAAAAGTTAAATGTGTATTTATTCTGCATCTTGACTTTCTCCATTAGTAATACATCTTCAAGAAGTTTCAGTGTCAGTGCCTACTTGTCAATTTTTTTTCTTCTCTTCCATCGGTTATCTTACCAATTCTCCTATTTATTATGCATGTGAATTTTTTCCCATGATACCAACAATATGGGGCAAATAAATATATGTGTATATTTGTCTTTGTATTTGCAGCACTTGTGGCCAAGCCTCAGTTTTCTGAATAAAGGTTCTCCTTAAATTATAAAAAGGAAAATCATTAGAAAAAAATGAATTAAGATCCTCATTCTTATTGGTTATCAGGAAGATTAAAAAATGAAAACAGGAATGTCCACCCAATGTGTGAAAAAGAAGGATCCATAAATCCAATGTTAGCAGTGGTGTGGGAAGATAGGTCTTCTTCTTATTGACTAGAATACAAAAGGTGTGTCCCCTTTTCCAGGGACAATTAGAACCACTTCTAGGGATCTGTCTTGGAGAAAGGCTTTTGTGCTCATAGAGGCATGTTCACTTGTTTTTTATTTGTTTGTTTGTTTGTTTGTACCAGTGATTCTTAACCTTTCTGGCTTGCAGAGCCCTTGATGATTTTGATGAAAGCCATAGACCACGTGACATCAGAACTGAAAATGTGTTTCGAAGTGTTATCAGCATGTGGTAATAGAGGGAACCATAAGAGTTTATCTGATGAAAAGAGATAGACACTGTCCAGTGCGCACATGTACCACCCTTGGCAGTATTTCAGGAGATGTGCAGCCCTTCTGGAAGCCAAATCCGTAGCTCCATAAATTGGTTTTCCGCCCTCTACCAGTTATCTACCCAAAGCTGTTGGCTCTAAGGGAGACTTCGAAATCAGAGAGGGTTCGAATAGAGCAAGCAATGCATTTCCTCCCGTGCGAGAAATAACTTCCTTCCATTTATTTATTCCACAGTCATTTAATGAGTACCTGCTATGGGCTTGGTCCTGGGGCCAGTACCACCCAGTGGGAGAGGTCCCAGCACACTGGACCTAGCAGAGTCCATTGTAAGGGCACCTCCACCAGAATTAAACAGAAGGCCTGAGCAGCAGAGAGCTGTTTTAAATGTTCTAGTTCAACTGACCAAACTAATCTAAAAGATGCCTCACTGTGGAGATTACCTTTAGAACACTAGAGGGTGTGGTTTTGATTTATAGAACTCAAAAAAGCTTTTGGGAAGCGTCCAGTTTGTCTGGCATGTGTGTTCTTAGAAATGTTTTGCATAAACTTGTTTCTTAGGAGGCCCTCCTGATTTGGCAACATTTAGCTGCAAAGGGCAAAATGCAGTTTTCTGGATAAAACTGCACAACTTTTCTTTGTGCACAAGCTTTCTTGCAGGCTTCTGGCTGGGAGAAAGGGAGGGATACAACCAACTCTATACCTGTGTTAATTTTATTTAGCTTGATTGCAAATTCATGGCACCATCATTTCCCCAGAACCTATTATGAGGTAGAAAATACAATATCAGAAATGAGGAAAGAACCATAATGGGAACTTTGGGTGAGTCAGTAACAAATAAACTGTATTTCAGGTTTCTTGTATTTCAAAACAGGAGACCTATTGCTGATTCCTCGTTGGTTTGGAATGATTTATAGCCTTTTATTTGTGGTTGAGTGTTGCAGTCTATGTTGTCATGGAAATTCTATTGAATTTATAGGTCCATTTATCCAAAATGATTTTCCAGACTTTATTTCATGGTGAATCATGTGGCTGTTACTCCCAAGTACAAGCGATTTCTAAAAAGCTTCACATTACAAAGAGCAGAAACGCTGCGGTGGTTATTTTCGTGTTTTTGAAATACAAATGAGTTCCAGATGCACCTAGGCGGTCCCCTCCCCCTCCGCTGTGTCCAAGGTGTTAAGCATTTCAGAACCAGAAGCTTGTGTACAAAACAGCTCTGCAAGCAAGGAAAGGTTGTTTTAATAGAAAAGAAGGTTATTACAGTAACTGCAATAGGTGAAAGAGGTCTTGAAGTTACTGGTTTACGGGTAAGGGCAAGACTCTCCAATCTTTGAGCCCCATTACAGCAGACTTGTGCCTCCTCCCTGCAAGTTCGGTAGTAGGAAAGAGAAAGGAAAACAAAGAGCTTTACCACATTCATTGACTAGACTTCGTGTGGCAGTGGGTGTAGGTGAGGTTTCTACACCTCAGCACTATTGACATTTCTGGCAAAATAATTAGTTGCTTTGGCGGGGGGTGTCCTATGCATTGTACGGTTTTTAGTAAGCTCCCTGGCCTCTACCCACTAGATGCCAGTAGGATCTACCCCCTAGTGACACCAACCAAAAATGTCTCCAGATATTGACAAATGTCCTCTGGGGTCCAGAAATCACCCCTCTTTGAGAACCACTGCCATGGAAGCTTTATGCTAGGATCCTAGCAATAACTAATAGGTAGTTCTCACTGCTAATGGGAAATCTGATCGGGATGCTGTGTGGAGAGGATTTTTAAAGTGTAGGCTGTGCAATCAAATGGCTGGGTTTGAATCCTGGCTTTATTACTTCTTAGACAAGACCCAATATCTCAGCCTTAATTTCCTTTTGTATAAAATGGGGAAAATATTATAATAGTACCTACCCTCCAAATACCCCAAGGACTGAAGGAATTAATTCACGTCAAGTATTGTAGGAATTGGATACATTACAGCAGCCCTCTGCTGCTGCCTCTCTGGGCTTCATTTTGCAGTGTCTGCCTCAAGGGGAAGGGTGGAAAGAAGCAGTGCTAGGTCCACGTAATTGTTATTTAGTCCTCGGCTGGTGGGATTCTGCACGCTCTGAGCCAGCCACCCTAACTTGCTCTATGACACAAATAAGATCTCCCTGGCCTTATCCTCCTGCTTAGAGCAGCCTCTGTTGAATGGAATGGGTACAGAGCAGGGAAGCGAAGTCAGCCATGCTCCATTATTATAGGAGAAGACTATATTTTGTTGATCCCAGTTTCAAAAGCACAGCTTTTTCACTCATTTTATTTCTTTATTATCAAAATATACACAAAGAGGAAAATTCACAAGTAATCAGCGTACAGCTGAACGAATTTTCATACACTTGGAACCACACCCCAGATCAAGAAAGAGCACTTTCTCGCCCCCTCCTTCCCCAAGATCCCTCTTCCAGTGACCGCTCGCCAGGGGTAACCACTGTGTTGGCTTCTGAGTGCAAGAGTTTTTCCTGATGTTGTACATCATTCCAGAAGAATCACACAGTATATCCTTTTTTTTTTTTTTAAAGAAAATTTCTGTTTTTTTTGTCTCAGCATGGTTTGTGAGATTCGTCCCTATCATTACCTGCCATTGTAGTGCATTCTACATTGGCACTACAATTGTTACTGATTAGCATCTGGGTAGTTTCCAATTATTGGAAAGCCCATTATGGATTAACATCTGGGTAGTTTCCAATTTGGGTTTGTTGAAAACAACCCTTTCACTAACTTATTTGTGTTTTTTCCCCCGCATTAACTAATTTTTAAAGACACATGAAACAATAGGGAGCCTGTCTTAAGCCAGATGCCGTGGGAGGTGCTTTACTTGAGTTATTTTATTTAATCCTCAGTGTAGCCCAGTGACATACTTTTGATCCTCAGTTTCCTCATGGGGCTGCTAAGACGCGGAGAGGCTGACTAACTTCAACCGGCAGCTCACACAGCTATCGAATGGGAGAGCTGGAACCTACTACCCTCCTTCCTGCGTCCGTGATGAGGGAATCTAGCCAACATGCAGCCAGATGCTGAACCTGCGTCATTTATGTCCAAACTGATGCTGAACTGTAAGAAATAACTCAACAAATCATGCATAGTAAATCCCTTACTGTTGGAAGCAAGAGCCTGAACTTTTCCCTACCAGGAGACGAGGGCAAAAGTTAAATGTTTGACTAGTCAGATGAATCACCGAACCAGAAATTCCAAAAATCAACTAATAAATAGACTTATAATGGCATAAACAAGTTACACGCAGAGACTTTTAAAAGGGATCCCCAAAACACCCTGACACCTGATGGTATAGGAGTCATAGACCTGCTGTGCAATTTGGGTTCTTCTGCTCCCAAAATTTGGATTCCTGCTGTATATAGTTGAAGATACTTCCATATTACAGAGCAAGGGAAATAAGTAAGGATTAGTGCACTCTGTGATTAATGATACTGTATAAAGCAAACGTTTCAGAATGTTTATTTAAATGCTACCTTGCGTGTAAAGATGTTGAATACCTGCTGTTCTCTGGGGCACGGTTCTTCTAAAAATATTCTTCCAATGAAGGCTGTGTGAAGCCCACACACAGGTTTCTTTGCTACACCTTGTGGCATGACTCATTGGGATTGTTGACAGGCCCAAACAATTTATTTTCACTTTTATTTACATATCCATTCTGGTCATAAAGAAAGTAATAAAGATACATAATAATAAAAAGTGAGAGCTGTTGAATTTCTTCTTACTTGTCCCAAGCACGTGAGTAGGGATTCGTTATTACAGTGATCCCATGAGGTCAGTATTGCCTCTATGTGACAGAAGGGGACACTGAGCCTTAGAGATCTCAGGTGTCCTCCATATACAAACCAGGTCTGATGCTGTAGCCCATGTCCTTTGGTCTTCATTTAATATCACCCAGTTGTGTTGTCTGTCAAGTTCATGGATATTTTTCTGTAAGTCACGAGAGTGTGAACTGGGTTGTAGTAGGATATAATAGAATGTAGCCCCATTCTGCAGGGGAGAGGCTTGTTAGAAAGAGATGAATGAAGAGGATAGAGCTCAGAGCTCAAAGAAACTCAAAAAGGAACAGGGTTGCAGAACCGTTTTATAATGTGACGCACAGACACATATAAATATGTCTGGGTGTGTTTTGCTTAAAATCAGTAGTGACATTTAGGGGTGTATTAGTCAGAGTTCACCAGAGAAATAGGACCAATAGGAGTTATATACGAGAGAGAGACAGAGAGATAGACAAACAGAGAGGGAGGGAGATTGAGATTTTAAGGAAATGGCTTCCTCAGTTGTGGAGATGGGCAAGTGTGCAATGTACAGAGCAGGCTGGAAATTCCAGCAAGAGATGATGTTGCAGGCTTAAGTCTCAAGGCTGGAAACTCAGGCCGAATTTCTGTGTTGCAATCTGGAGACAGAATCCCTTCCTCTTAGGGCACGCTCTGGCTTTCAACTGATTGCACGTGGCCGCCACATTATGGAGGGTAATCGGCTTTACTCAGAGTCTAGGGATTTAAATAGTAGTCATAGATTTTTTTAAAAATACCTTTACAGCAACATCTGGAATAATATTTGACCAAACAACCGGGCACCATAGCTAGGGCCAAGTCGACACATAAAATTAACCATCACAGGGGTAACAATATAATCATGACCCTTTAAAAAAGTAACTGGGAGTAAAGACTGTTCATTGACATAAAACAAAATACCCATATCATAGTTCTGAATTCAGAGTGTTTGTTATATAATATACATAGTGTGTATTTATCATTTTTCTCCATAATTTAAGTGAATAGATTTTCTTGTGTTGGAGTGCTAAAATTTCAGACTAGAGTTGCTTGGGTGGAAAACGGTTTGAAATTCCTTGCAGATGAAAGAGAAAGTAATATAATCTGGGTTTAGCAGACCCATACCTGGGTCCACTTAGCCATTTCATAGTGATTTGGGCTTATATCTGGGCCTTCCTGAACATTTTCTCCAGCAGTTTAGGTCCATTCATTCTCTTAGTATCCTGATCTCTCCCTGCTACTCATCTTATGTTATTTATTCTTAGAGATAGCAAGAACCTCATTATACTGATTGGGGCTTTATCATTGGACTGTCCTTGCAGCTAGCTACCCAGAGCTCCCACTCATTTTATTCATTCCAAAATATGAATTAATAGTATTTACAAGAACAGCACTGTTCAAGACACAGCCTTTAACTAGGCAGGTAGCCTTCCTGCCCTCATCAGTCTTCCTGTCTGATGGCAGTGGCAGAATGAAAGGATTAGAACGTGCTGTGTTGAGTGTGTGTGATCTGGCTATACAGTAGTGAAGGTACAGCATAATCTAAAAATTAAGTTAGAGTAAGAACCTCTTATCCAAAACCTTAATTCTGACACCATCATTTGCAAATCGTCCAACAAGTGGAACCAGCAGATCATGAACTGTGTTGGGATTTTTACTTTGTCTTTGCTACATGTTTTTATTCTTAGGCAACTGTTTTTTGTCCACTACCATGTTCTCAACTGGCTGACTACATGGTAGGCCCCAGAATGATCAGGAAAATACATTTTGCCTCTTCAGTTCTGTTATCTATGGCCTCTTATTAATTCTGCTCTTGCCTTTCTAGTCACCATCTTTATTTCATCATGTTTATGTCTCACCTGTTCTTTTCCTGTAGCTTTTCCTATGTGTTCTTCCATTCTGTTAAAGATGAACAACAGTATCCTGGAAATGTGTGATGAATCTATGGGTAGATGGCCTTTCCTCTGGGCTCTCTGCATGCCATTTCCTTAATTCATCATGAATTTTTTTGGGCCATGTATGTGAGGAGGGGTGCGCGTTAGAGAAATATTATGTAAGTTTTTGAGAGGAAATTAAAACGTAGAGCTTTCTAAATCACCAAAGAAAGTACTGCTGGATTTTCCACTCTTGCATTGGGATCATTTCTTCTTGCCGCCATCAGGACAGGGATGTGAGAGCTGACTTACACAAACAACTACCACATTAGAGAATAGGAAGTCCACCTTCAAGAAAATATCCCCTCTTGCCCATTGCCTGTATTATTCTGTATTCATTTAGTGTATGCCTTACGTGACCGTGAGCCATTTACTACTTCTGGCGTTTTTGTGGTACATGTATCTACAACTCAACTTTGGCATTCAAAAAAAAAGGTTAACCTTGTCTTATTATTGATATTTTTATCTTCCCAAGTGCAAACTGTCTTCATTTGTCATAGTGCCTTATACATAATAGGCATTAAGCAAATTTTTTTGCCTACTGGAAGGAAGCACAGTGATTAAGGCTTTGACTAGGATTGGAACAATTAGGTTTTATCCCAACCCCACCCTCCGTCCTAAAGAGTGTTGTAATTTTAGAAATCCTTCTTTTCTTTGGCTGTAAAATGAGGATCATGGTGGTACCTACTTCAGTGAGTATCCATGAATGAGAGTACAGTGCCTGATATACAGTAGGCACTTTATAAATATTTGAAAAATAACAACATGAATAAAAGTACAGATGGCCGTCGTTTTCAGATTTGTTGATTTTTATTTATTCAGCTTAACACAGATAGTGATACAAATTGGAAACCTGGCATATATATAGTTTTAAATCAAATTGCAACTAGGACAGTTTTAAATGTAAGGGGGGAAATAGAACAAGGTAGGAGAAAAGGGCAGCCAAGTGGACGTTTTATTGTGACTCTGTATACATCATACTAGGACCCTATAGCATGAGAGCGTTGACTGCTGTCAACCCTGTTCTCACAGAACCCATCTCATCTTCCTCCCGTTACTTGATGGTGTTGTCATCCATTCGGCCATTTTCCATATGTATGATTTAGCACATGCTTCCTGGTCAGAATACCATTTTCCAAATGTCAGGTTATGCCATATTATACTCGATGTTATCTATCACCTTGATCTGGCTAGAGGAGTTCCTGCAGATTTTTCCATTCCAACCATTACACAAGGTAAAATTAAATGATCCACCAGGCCTGTGATTCTCACTCATGAGTTTGAAATACTTTATAGAACTCGTCCTTCAGTTGCACCCTGGTACCCACAGTCTACCAGTGGCTTTTTTAGTTGACCTTCATGCAGTTTGTTTCTGTTGTTGGGGAGACTTACATAACTCATGGCACTCTTTGTGTTGGAGGGACATTCATTTACACCAAGTTGACCCAGTTTTCTGGGTCCTGGTTGGAATAGACGTACAGAGCCTTAAGCTGTACAGTTTTCTTGAAGAACCAAAGTGTTCCAATATCAAACATATTTGGAAAATATTGAGTTAAAACTGTTTGGTCTTTAAATACCATTCCTCACTAAAAGAAACCAGGGCTCAGTCAAGAAATGGCCAGTTCCAGGGCTGGAACACGAGAAATACAAGATGAGGTTAGAACATCTGTGCCAGCTAATAAGGAGGTGCTAAAGAATAAAAAATGATGGGAACATGGCAAAATGACAAGGGAATCTGTTTGAAGGGTCTCCTGCTGGGCAAATTGGTGCTCTGTGAAGCCACGGTACTACAACTGTGGTCCCCTGTCCAAAAGGCACGACCTGAGTCTAATCATGAGAAACCATGAGACCGACCCCAATTCTACATAATAACTGGGCTGCACCCTTCAAACTACCAAATAAAGAAAAAGAAAGGCTGAGTAACTGTCCCAGGTGAAAGCTGGGGATCGGAGGGGTCAGTATAAAGAGACATGGCAACTGAAGGCAAAGTTAGGTCCTAGATTGGATTCCTGGACCAAGAACCAAATAATGATCTATAATAAACTTTGTATCAAAGTGAAACTTGCTAATTTTAATAATGTTACTGTGGATATGTAACAGAATATCCTTATTCTTAGAAATGATACACTTAAGTATGTATTGGTAAAGGGGCATATTTTCTCCCACTTAACTATTAAGTGATTCAGGGAAGATAATTGCTTGGAGGGAGAGAGGAAGAATGCAAATGGGTAAAATATAAATTGGTGATGTGGGTAAAGAATATAAGGAACAGTTAATAGATCTCTTTATTGCCCGATTTCCCAGATCTTTTCTTCAGTTTCAGTTCACCATGTTTCTACAGGAAGAGGATTGCTATACACTAAGCTTGACTTCGATTCACATTATTAGAAAGAACACACTTTGAGGGAGGCTGAAGGAAGGCTCTGAACATGGCACTTGTGAGCAGATACAGAAAGTTGATGGGCTTACTCGCAATATTCAGCAGCCACCCCAGTCCCTTCCAAAGATGTTTTGTAAAATAGGTCTCTAGCTTGTGCCTAAATTTGTCTCATGAACAATAACAACAAAATGACTTAAAGTCCAGTGCCCTCTCGGCAAAACTCCATCTACTTATTTACTTTCATATTTAAGATATCTTTAAAAGTTAACATAATTCAATAGACTACAACTTGAGAGAAATAGCAAGGAAAACTGATACTTCAGACCTATGGCTGCTGTTCTCTTTATGAGACATTTTATTATCCTGATGGGTGGAGCCATGACTCAAAGACATTTTCTAAAAATGAATTTCCTCATCCAGTTATAAATGAAAATGCTCTTGAAGAGATTTTAAAGTATTTTGTATCACACACTATTCAGGTGATGCATTAAACAATGCCGCCCCTGCTCATGGGCTGAAGAATAAGAAAATCTTCTGTGAACTTAGTTCATTTGAGGGCCTGGGTTTTAAAAGGAAAGTGACGTGTAATTTTCTGAATATACTTGTGCAGAGTTTCTTTCTTGGATTGGTGGCATTGTCCCCAAAGCAATTCACCCAGTATTAAACTATTTTAATCTGCACCTCATTGAATGGATTTTTTCTCAGAGTAAATTCATGATGTCTGTAGCCGTCCAGACATAAAGGCAACACATTTATAAGAGGTTGCCAGCGTCAGTGGGAATGCAGAGTCTAAGGAAAATAATTCACCATAAGAAAGAATATTCTCCAAAAGAATCTACCCGTCCTTCTCCCATCCACTTGGTTATCTAACTTTTCCTAAAAAGTGTCCTGATTTGGGCTCCCTCAATATACCCTTCAGAGAAGATATGTCACCTTGTTCTTAACATCTTGGTTAATTCAGTCAGCAGGGCTCTGTTCACCTTTGACGTGTACTTCAGCTTGTCTCTCTGACTTCCCTTTTCCCATTGGGAATTTATCATTTAGTGTCAAGTCTCCATACTCCATCTGGGGTGTGGTTGTTCAGAAAATAGCATCATGTCATTTGGAAAAGTGGGAAAATAGAGGTCATGGAAGAGAGCTAATGATATAGGAGATTTGATTTTCTGTAAAGAGTAGGGGCCATTCTAGAAAATTCAGTGCAATCACATTCATATTAGAAATCTTAAGATGCCTGCCAAAAGTTAACGTGACAAGGATGACGATTTGTGGAGCACAGTTAAGGTCCAGGCATAGTGCTGCACACTGTACCCTGCACGTACGTGTTTGATCCCCACACCCATCCCACCAAGGGTAAGTGCTTGATTCTATACATAAGGAATGATGCTTAGAAATTTGCTGGCTTGCCTGAGGGCTCACATGCAAGTAAACGAAGAAGCTATAATTGGGTTCCAGATCTTTTATTTTTATCACATATGTAGTCTCTCAAGAATACTCTGTAGGTTGTTTTTGTTCTCTGAATTGTTCAGGTATTGAGGAATGTGCAGGCATTAAAATTGTATAATTATTTTAAGTTGATTTATCTGTGTTCTGCTTTTTGAGTGCGAAACCCTTGCCACATGTAAGAGAAGGTATTTAAGGTTGGGATGAGAGCACCTGGACTTTACACTCTTCAACAGATGTTTCTTTTTAACCAAGTCGGCATCAACTTTCTGAAGCACTGTTTCCTCAGCTGTAACTGAGTGTAGTAATTTCTGCCCAGTCTTCACAGGGATTGTTAGATGGATTTAGTGAAATCATGAATGGGATGGCTTTTCCCAAACTGTAAAATATAAAGCATTATTATTATCATTACCATTATATTCTTTTTTGATTGACTAAAATAGTCCATTTGGACTGTTTCTCAAAGCTACTGAGAGCCCCCCTCAGATTCTCGTCATTAGAATGGGCATTATCTCTAAAAGATGTGTCCATTGAAGCGTTTATAATTTTTTTTTTTTTTTTTTTTTGCATTACACGGGCCTCTCACTGTTGTGGCCTCTCCCGTTGCGGAGCACAGGCTCCGGACGCACAGGCTCAGCGGCCATGGCTCATGGGCCCAGCCGCTCCGCGGCATGTGGGATCTTCCCGGACCGGGGCACGAACCCGTGTCCCCTGCATCGGCAGGTGGACTCTCAACCACTGCGCCACCAGGGAAGCCCCTAAGCGTTTATAATTTTAACATAAGGACTGAATCTCACAGTCTTAGTTTCCTACTTCATGGTATTTAACTCCATTAAAATTTTTTCTTAATAGGGACATTTCACCATGACATGAGTATTAGGTAATCAGAAGGTGTTGGTGTTATTTATTTTGTGTGGCCTGAAGGCATTGTAGTTATGTGGAAAGATGTGTGTTTTAGTGATACTTACTGAAGTATGTAAGGGTAAAACGATATGATGTCTGGGTTTGCTTTCAAATACTTTAGCAAAGAAAAAGGTACGGATAGATGAGTACATTTGACAAAATCTTAGTATGTTGGGGAATCTGGGTCTATTGTACTACTCTCTCTACTTCTGCATAGGTTTTCCTAATGTATTTTCCTAATATATTTTTTAATTGTTCTTTTACAGATGCAGATTTTCTTTTACAATCCAGATGACTTTGACAGCTTTCAAACTGCCATTTCTGAAAACAGAATAATCGGAGCCATGGCCATATTTTTTCAAGTAAGTTAACAGTGGGCTCAAGTATTGATACTTCAACCAAAGAGTTCTCTTGAGCATTTTTTTTTTAATTCACCGAATTGTTCCATGTTTAATGAATGCATCTGTTTTCTAGTTCACACCTGTCTAAATGAAAGATATTTCATATTGTTTAATGCGTGATTTAAAATGTAAATAAGTATGTTTAGAAACATAATGAAAATTTTTGCATGAATTATTCTGATTTTATTGCTACTTGACTGGTGCACAGATTGAAGAACACATTTATCATCTAAGTTACTTCACTGCTGAAGTGTTTTGAACAGGTTCCTACAGCATATTAAGAGACTGATGTAAAAAAAAAAGTGGTTTTTCTTTTGAGCAACTTTAAATTTGACATTACTTGCAAGTAGGTTAATAAACTGCATCAGTCATTTATCTAAAGAGACCTCGTTCCTTCCCCACCCCACCCCCGCCCCCCAGAAATCCCCATGATAACTAAAATTTTTATTGGGACCATTTCCAAGTTAGTACATTTTCATTAAATGAAGTCCCTAGTGTGGGTTTTGGCACACAGTAGACATTTGGTAAATGCCAAATAAAATATGTATCTGTATCCAGCCATCCCTGTTTCTATGGGATGGAGACCCTGTGGTATATGTGTCTTTTCTGCACGAACAGAAGTCTGTTCTGGGCGCTGTGCTGTTGGCAGTTCACTTGGGTTCTGTCTGGACCCCTTCTGTATCTAAACCATGATTGTTTTGCCTTAGGCAGTACTGAGGTCACTTGAACTTCCATTCTTAGACAGCTTCCACTTACATAGTTACCTCTTGTTTTCTGTTATTGTCCTCTTAGCACACTGTTTTTCATGTTGCTGGACCTCTACTCCTGCAGCCCTGCCATCAAACCTACCCCTGCCTCCCTCCCTGTCATGCCCACCCATGTCCAGTCCAACCAGGTTCTACTTTATAGGTCATCCTTTTTATAGAAAATAAATTTTAAAAATGTTTTTATGAGTACTGGAAGGTCTGTTTCACAGCGTGCTCTACCCAAAAGCTTTCTGTTTTTCCAGCTCTAGAAACTCTTGTTAAATGTAAGCCCAATTAAAGTATTGGGCAGGGGAGGCATATTGGTGTACAAACCAGCAAAAGACCTCAGTGTGAAATCTAGGTTTTGGATTTTTAAAGTATTTCCAGGACACGAGAGTAGTTCACATACAAGGAAATGTAATGTGTATTTCATCTAGTTAGTCCTCTAAATTTTGGCAGATAATATAAAATAGAATAGTGTTTCTTTCTTTTTTTTTTTTTAGATAGCAGCTGTATTGAGCTGCTTTCTTTGTTTTCTTTATAAGTCCACATATGCATTTATACATCAGAGTTCACACTGTGTCATGTAGTGGAAGGAAGACGGTATTGTTATTTTAATATGGCAGTCTCGTTAGAACCTGTATTTTGAGATCTCTGTGTTTTGAATCTTTCTAATAAGAATGCTAAATTTGGGAGTTTGGTATTTCTCCCCCAAATAGAGAAATCTTGATGTATATTTCCAAATTCAAACCTGGCATCTTACATTTTGGTATTAAAGAGGTATTCATCATTGTTTGAGCAGTGATTCAATGCCAGCTATGGTACCAGTTGCTACATTAAATATATAAGATGAATACAGTCAGCTCCTGCCCACTAGGAGGACCTCGCTGTCACAGTCCCATGTGATAATGGCTAGAAAGACATGAGTAGAGAAACTTTTCCACTTGTAAAAGGCTGTGGTCTGACTTGGTGCTCATAAACTCACATATTCATTTTCCAGAGTGATAGGATGTGAATGACCTACAAGTGCATGTCTAGGCAAGGCTAATTTCTGTGCATTTGCTATAGCTTTGATGCCAACTTACTCCACACACTAGAATACTTTTCTAACACTTTCCATTTTTCATTATCTTTGTTTCTTTTTTCTTCCGGATCATGTGCCTATTATGCTGGGTTGTTTTGGCTCTCTCACTGCCTTTGCTGTGATTAGATATGATGAGGTTCTTATGTTTCCAAAACACCAAAGCAAACACAAACCTAGCAGACACATGGTCGACCAGGGAACCATATATTGGCTGAGAGGATAGGTTGCCTGCAGGTGGTCCTATTGTGGCTCATGGGCATGATTATGGATGCTACATAGTGTTTACAATTATTTTCTTCAGTTAAATATGGAAGATTTTACATAAAATTTCCTGATGATGTTGCAGTAATCAAGATCTGACTAGTGACTCTCTGTCTCCTTTGGAGGGGGTGTGAATTCCCATGGCAACACAGTCTCTAGGCAGTTTTCTTCATGACTTCCTGTCAACATGACCTTGAGATCATGACTCGAACCTGGACCCCAGTAACTTTGACTAGTGCCTGACATCTTTTGGTTACAGACAGAGTTGAATGTCAGTCTCAGTGCTGAAATATAGTGAGCCAGGTTTCCCCTGAGTGCTTTGTGTGAACCCTAGTAAAGGAAGGTTCACCTCCAGGTATGGAAGAAAACAAATCATGGCAGCCCCACATGGTTTTACGCGTTTGGGCCCACACAGTGCTGGAAGGCGCATTCACTTCATAGCTACTCCTGACTGGAATATTTATTACAGTTTTCCAACATATGTTAGTAATGCATCTCGAGGAAGGAACACCTTTATTCTAGTTGACACGCCTTTGGACTAGCAGCCTTCTGGAAGATATAGGGGAAAGGAAGGGGAAAGTCTGATTTTAAAGGATTTTTAAAATAAAGAAGTTAAAACATGACATTGGCGAGGGATGGAGATATTTGTTGTTAAACCACTAAAGAGATAAATAAATGCTTGTTTAGCTAATTTACGTTAGTACAAAGTTAATTATTTTCTTTTTGTTAAAATAGAATCTCCACTATACTAGTTAGCCTGATTTGAATTCCTGTGGAAATGTAAATGCCAAAAGTTATTAAAATGCTCTCTTAATATATTATTCTGATAACACTCTACTTGGGTTATCTGTTGGAAGAAGTAAGAAATGAAAACCTAGGTTTATAGGACAGTTGAAATGACAGTGGAATGAAAAGGCAATTTGTCGAAGGATGCTTGGCTTTGAAAATAACTCAGAAAGATTTAAATAGCTTTGATTTAAGGTTACAAATCTTTGTCGACTTAAGTTGGGATTACCTCCTAATAAACCCGTCGTAAGTTTAAAATATCTTAAGTGGAAAATGCATTTAATACACCCAAGTTACTGAACGTCATAGCTTAGCCCAGCCTCCCTTAAACGCGCTCAGAACACTTGTATTAGCCTGCAGTTGGGTACAATTGTCTAACACAAAGCCTATTATTTTAACAGAAAGTCTAACACAACATGAAGTTTTGACTGTCTCATGGAATTTACTGAATACTCTACTGAAAGGGAAAAACAGAATGGTTGGGTACAGAATGGTTGTATGAGTACTGGTTGTTTACCCTTGTGATCCAGTGGCTGACTGGGAGCTTCGGCTCACTGCCCTGCCCAGCGTCAGGAGAGAGTATCTCACCATATCGCTAGCCCAGGAAAAGATCAAACTCTGAAGTAGGGCCTCCCTGGTGGCGCAGTGGTTGAGAGTCCGCCTGCCAATGCAGGGGATACGGGTTCGTGCCCCGGTCTGGGAGGATCCCATATGCTGCGGAGCGGCTGGGCCCATGAGCCATGGCCGCTGGGCCTGCGCGTCCGGAGCCTGTGCTCTGCAACGGGAGAGGCCACAACAGTGAGAGGCCCGCATACTGAAAAAAAAAAAAAAAAAAAAACTCTGAAGTAATGTGTGTCACTTTCACACCATCATAAAGTCAAAAAAGTTTTAAGTTAGGGACCATCTGTATAGAGCAGAGAGTACTCAATCCTCAAATTGACCTTTACCTTTAACTTGACCTAAATTTTTTTCTTTTAATATATTTTGGAGTATAGTTGATTTACAGTGTTGTGTTAGTTTCAGGTGTACAGCAAAGTGAATCAGTTATACATATGCATATATCCACTTTTTTTTTTGGTAGGTTCTTTTCCCATATAGACCATTGCAGAGTATTGAGAAGAGTTCCCTGTGCTCTACATAGTGTGTATATGTCAATCCCAATCTCCCAATTTATCCCTACCCCCCTTACCCCTGGTAACCATAAATTTGTTTTCTACATCTGTGACTCTACTTCTGTTTTGTAAATAAGTCCATTTGTACAAACAATAAATGCTGGAGAGGGTGTGGGGAAAAGGGAACCCTCCTACACTGTTGGTTGGAATGTAAATTGGTACAACCACTATGAAGACCAGTATGGAGGTTCCCTCAAAAACTAAAAATAGAACTACCATTTGACCTATATTTTTTTAGATCAAGAATCTTCTATGATCGCCCTCGGAATTGGGTTCTGATTTGGTTTTTCTTTCTTCCAATCTGTTTCTTCATCATTCCTCTTGGAACACGTCCCTCCATTTTCCCACCAGCATCGAAATGTCTTTGAACTGTGCACCCTTATTAATGGCTTTCAGTCTGATGCTCATAGAAGTTTGGGATCCCCAAACTTTTTATAATTTTGATTACTGTGATTTTATAGGTTTGATTTTTGTGGGTTTTTTTTTTTTGAGGAAGCACATGATTATCTTTGAACATGTTATGGGGAGGAAACCTCAGGTGTTTTACTACCCAGTTGCTACTGTTATTTGAATGCCAGAAATTTTATTTTTATTGATTTCCTGATTCCATTGAACTTTAGAATTATAAATGCATGATTCTTTAAGAGCATCTATATTTAGAAACTTTTCTCTTGTGGTTCTTTCCAGCTTCCTTGTTAGACCCTTTTGGGTTTAATCACTTCTGAATCTTTGCATCAGACACAAAGCTAAAATTTTTATCACGTCTGCATCCAGAGGCCCAGTCAACAGCGTATTTCTTGTACATTTAAGAAATAAATAAATTTTTAGGTTGTCTTAAAGTATTTCTTTTTGACAACCTATCTTCACCAACTCCATTGAGGCTTCTTCATTTAATGTTAGCTGTTCTGCTTCTTCTGGGAGGATTGAGCCCCTTTGCACAAGTATTTGCTTTTTTCCTATTTAAATTTCTACCCACTCTCTGACTGCTGTCGTTTGGTTTTCTCTAATGTCTGTCACTCAGGCATTTGGGCCTTCTTCACTTCTGCCCTTCCTTCATTGTTGAAAGCAAACTTCAAAACTCAAATGTTTCAAAAGTTGCTAATGCCTTCTTTATATCATGTTGGTGGTACCGACTGCTTAATTATTTTTCTCCATCTGGAGAGGCTTAGTAATTAAATGAAATGGCAGCACCTGGGATTATTTATAGATGTTGAGAAGGCAGGAGGAGCTCTTGATGACTCACCCAGGGCTGGCAAGGATGCCTTTTTTTTTTTTTTTTTTGCGGTATGCAGACCTCTCACTGTTGTGGCCTCTCCCGTTGTGGAGCACAGGCTCCGGACGCGCAGGCTCAGCAGCCATGGCTCACAGGCCCAGCCACTCCGCGGCATATGGGATCTTCCCGGACCGGGGCACGAACCCGTGTCCCCTGCATCGGCAGGCTTACTCTCAACCACTGCACCACCAGGGAAGCCCCAAGGATGCCTTTCTCTCCACTTCCCTGGATCTCACCTGCCCTCCCCCAACCAAAGGGAGATGTGATTTGTCCTTCCTTTAACCCCCTGTTTCTCTTAGCATTCCATCTTGCATTCAAGCTGTCATTTTTTTTTTTTTTTTTTTTTTTTTTTTTGCGGTACACGGGCCTCCCACTGTTGTGGCCTCTCCCGCTGCGGAGCACAGGCTCTGGACGCGCAGGCTCAGCGGCCATGGCTCACGGGCCCAGCCGCTCCGCGACATGTGGGATCTTCCCAGGCCAGGGTACGAACCCGCGTCCCCTGCATTGGCAGGCGGACTCTCAACCACTGCGCCACCAGGGAAGCCCCAAGCTGTTATTTTACTTGCTTTCTTCAGCCTCTGTACTGTGAGATCATTGAGGTCTAGGAGTACTCACCTACTAATCACTGGCATCTCTTGCAAGTGACTTCCACTGTGGCTTGATTGTACAATTACTTAGCTGAATTCAGTGGAAACATATTTAGGCCCTAGAGTCTTGATTGGAAAGGAACAAGCTGATAACATGGTAGCTAAGGAGTATTAGAAACAGGCACTAGGGAGTGTAGGACCTGAGAATACTAGAATACAAACTCTTGGAGGTGGAGGTCCATGTCTTGTTCCTCTTCTCCCTGTATCCCACCATCCACCTTTCCCTGGCCCTCACATCAGTGTCTTGACCTCAGTTGTTGTTCAGGATATAGGTACTGAGTAGGACTAAGTTACAGGAAACCTTTCAGGATCCCACCACAAGATTAATGATTTGGGCTTTGGAAAAGGATATGTCTAGGTGGCTGTGTAAGCTTCAGCTAAGAAAGGTGGTGGTTGTGCAGAAGTATAAGGCTTTTGAGATGGTGAAGGACATTGAACATGAAGTTTCTCAGACTCCCGATCCATTGAGGATAGGGCTTTGCCCGGGGGTTCCATTGGGTCTAACATGCTTTTAAAGGGCTGTGTCTCTGCTTATGCCTATAGGTGGGAAAAAGCATCAGGGCTTGAAACTTCTTAAAGGTGTAGTGCATTCAGAGGCCTTAAAGGAGTGTGTTAGTGCCAAGAATATCTGGCTATATCTATGTCTGAGAATATTTTTATAAAGTTTCACACCAAAATGGTTTCATCTCAGTAGACTGTGGGTGGAGAAGCTTTTTTGGATTATTTTGCTATTTTTCATTCTGGCTTGCCTCTGTCTTTTTCTTGAGCATTGCCTTCCTAGGGTTAGTTTCTGTATATTTCAGTGTGTCTGTATTCATGTTTTTTTGCTTTTTCTTGCTCTTGCTGTGTCCTTGCTTATGCTGACTCATTTGCTCACTCTGCAATATGTTAAGCACCTTCTTCCTGCCATTATTCATGAACATTGCAAATGTATCCTTAGAACTGTAGCCTGCCCTCAAAGTAGTTAGAGAACTATACGTTTTGAAAAGAGTTGGCCTTTGAATTCTTTCTTTAATAGTAGCATCATTTGGGGACTTCCCTGGTGACGCAGTGGTTAAGAATCCACCTGCCAATGCAGGGGACACGGGTTCGAGCCCTGGTCCTGGAAGATCCCACATGCCGTGGAGCAACTAAGCCCATGTGCCACAACTACTCAGCCTGTGCTCTAGAGCCCGTGAGCCACAACGACTGAGCCTGCGAGCCACAACTACTGAAGCCTGTGCGCCTAGAGCTCGTGCTCCTCAGCAAGAGGAGCCATTGCAATGAGAAGCCCACGCACCACAACAAAGAGTAGCCCCCGCTCGCCGCAACTAGAGAGAGCCCGCCTGCAGCAACAAAGACCCAACGCAGCCAAAAATAAACAAATAAGATAAATTAAAAAAAATAGTAGCATCATTTTGTCATTGGGAGATAGGGGAGGACAGATCAAGTCAGGTAGATAAAATATCAAGAGTATAAGAATGATATCTTTATAGATCTGTATATTTTCAAAATGATGAATATTTCATTTTAAGGGTATGAATTTCCTATTTATGAGTTTTAGAACTGGACTCTCCTCCATTTTTCTTTTTCCTCCCATTTTTCTACAAAGCAAAACATCACTCTTAAAGTATAAATCATCCTTTTTATTTATGGTGACCTAAAGTCATCTTTTCATTTTTTAAACCATCCTGAGGAAACTTTTTCTTTAATGAAGAACACATTTTCTATCATGGCTGGAGATAGTTCTTTTTTTTTTTTTTTTTTTAACTCCTGACTGGTCCTGTTGGCAACAAGGGCCTCTACTCCATAGAATAAAGGGGGGAGGGAAGGAAAGGTGCGGAGAGAGAAAGAAGGAGGAGGAGGAGAAAGGGATGAAAGGAGGGAGGGAGAGTGGGAGGAAAGAAAAAAGAAAAGAAATAGTAGTTATACCCACTACCAAACACCCACAGGAAAAAAAAAAAAAAACAAGAACCGTTTTTTGTTTTTTGGTTTTTTTTTTTTGATGTTGGGGGTAGGAGTTTATTACTTTATTTATTTATTTTGGCTGTGTTGGGTCTTCGTTTCTGTGCGAGGGCTTTCTCTAGTTGTGGCAAGCAGGGCCACTCTTCATCGCGGTGTGCGGGCCTGTCACTATCGCGGCCTCCCGTTGCAGAGCACAGGCTCCAGATGCCCAGGCTCAGTAGCTGTGGCTCACGGGCCTAGCTGCTCCGCGGCATGTGGGATCCTCCCAGACCAGGGCTCAAACCCGCGTCCCCTGCATTAGCAGGCAGACTCTCAACCACTGCTCCACCAGGGAAGCCCCGAAGAACCGTTTTTGAGTCGGAGATTATGTGAATTTGTGTTGGGGAGTCGTGATTGGTTTTTACAACTTCCTTCTTAGACTGCTTTTTGGGATAATTGAAGTAAACTAATATGATTCTTAATTTATTCCTTTCCGGTTGCTGCTATTTGAATATCATCCTTCTCACATTTTCCACATCCTGGTTTTATCTAGTTATAAGTTCAGTTCTTTCACTACATTACCTAGAAGTGTAATTTCAGAATGTTTTGGGCTGATTAAGAAGACTTTGTTTTTATACACACACAAAAATTAAAATACATATGTTCCAATTAAACTATTTTAACAGCTAATTGATTTCATAGGACTTACCATTAAGTGAAGGCCAGAGTCATCTTTAATGTTCGGGTTCAATTTTAGAACAGATTTGTGGATGTACGACATTGAATTTATAGCCTATCAGGTGTTTTCAGTACATCTCCTGTCTGCAGATGGCCTGTAATTCAAATTTCCTCTTAGTGGGCATTACGGAGGACTATAACTGGCGAAGCATTACAGAATTAAGAGACTTTGAAAAAGACCATGTGAAAATCTTCTTTAATTAAATCACTGTACTTCAAGGACAGTTACCAAGTACTTTGTCTTTGTACATCACTAAATGATAGTTTAGAATCTATCATTTAGTTTAGAATTTAGTTGTTTTGGCCATTAGTTCTAATATAAGTCTTTGAATCTGATTGTCATAGTCTCAGATAAAATACTAGGAACTCTGTAGTGATCCCATTAAAATGACAGAAGTGAGACTGGCTGTCTGAGAGTTAAGTGGTTGACCATGGTCCCATAGCTCCTTGAAATCTACTAAGCCAAGAATTCTAGTTTTGTGACTCCCAATCCAGTTGTCTCATTTTTCTTAGCTTTGATCTTCCAGAAGTATAATCTAGTAGATGCCTCAGCTAATTAGTTCTCTTGGGAGAACGCTACACACAAAGCACTTTGCATCCCAAGGTCAGAAGCTAGTGACAACTCTCCTCTCCTTTTCCTTTAGATAAACTAGTTGAAAAGATGCTTCTAAATAGAATACAAACAGTACTAATAAAAGTTACCATTTTTTGCATGTAAAATGCTAAAATGAAGCGCCCACATTAAACATTATCTTATTTAATCTTCACTGGGACCCCCTCAAGGTATCATTATGTCCATTTTACAAATGCACAAGGTGAGGCATGGAACTTTTTTTAATATAAATTACGCAATATCACATCAGCCAATAAATGTTCGAGCGAGTATTTCAACAGCAGTAGGATACCTCCAGGGTCTGTGCTCTTAGTGGGAAACTGAATCAGAAAAATTGACTCTTCTGTTGGAGAGGGTAGAGAAAGAAGTATGTATCATCGGTTCCAGTTATTATCATGTGTATATATGTGCTTCAGGACCCCTCTTAATTTTGCTGGTCCCCGAACAGTTATTTTCTTGCAACTAAAAATTGTGTTCTTCTTTTTGCCCGTAATTAAAACCTTTTATCCTATTCTGAATTCCCTTAGACTCTGTGCCTGTGATTATTTTATAGATTTGATGACAGTGTTTTTTCTTCTGCTTCCTCCCTTTTATAAAAAAGCTATAAAGGGTATTGAATGAATGGTGTGGTTAGATGAGGATGCTGTGAGTGAACAGGGTTAAGATTTAAACAGTCATTTATTAACTTCTTTAATGGCATTGGTCCTTATGGGGAGGAGTACAGGGGATTTTGCCCCCAGAGGCCATGAGGCCATGTCTGGAGATACTTTGGGTTGTTACACTGGGGTAGTGGTGCTACTGGCATCTAGTGTATAGAGACTAGGGATGCTGCTCAAAATTCTACAAGGCTCAAGACAGCCCTCCACAACACAAAATTATCTGGCCCAAAAGTCAGTGCTGACATTGAGAAACCCTGCTTGGTTTGAGCACCCCAGAAGGTTTTGATCTCAATAGATGTGGGCTGTGAGGGCTGTTTGGGTTATCCTGCTAGCTGATGGCCACAGGAATAACTAAATCATCCCATACCTGAGAATTCCCCTAGTCCCCTAGTCTCTGGCCAACCAAGATTTAGTCAACTGGATTCTAAGATAAGGCATAAAGACTTACATGCTAAAATATTTAAATCAACCCGTTTCTAGGTATTTCTGCTTCACCTTGGCGGCCCGCTTAAATTAAAGAGCCCATGGGGATATTTGTTCCCAGACGCTGCAGTGATTTTTTGAAACAAGCACCATTTTAATAGAACACTCAATTAGACCTAGAAAAGTAAACAAAGGTAAGAGCATGTGCATATGCCTTTGAACTAGAAAGCAGTGGGAGCTGGTTTGAAAAACTCAGAGATCAAGGAAACTCCCTGGTGGAGGTTGTAGAAGAATCCGCCTCTGCAAATCACAACAGTGTCTCATTCCCATGGTGTTGTAGAAGTATTTTCCCAGGGTAGGATTTTAAAGCTGTTAATGCTGGTTTTGTTTTAGAGGCTTGTTATGGCTTCCCTCTCAAAAGCTTTTTATTCCTTGGCCATCTAGGCATTGTCCCAGAGGAATGCTGAACTATCTTGAGCTGGATGAATCCCGATGTTACTCACCTGTGGTGCTGATACATTGAGTTGCCCGAATGAGAAGCTTGCAATTCTCTTTTGTATTCAGGGTTTACATTAAAACTACCGTTTGTTTTCTTTGTCTGTAGCATCTTAATATATATGGTACGTGTGTACTTGTCTGAAGCCCAGAGCTTTTGTTTCTCAATGTGTTCTGGATGATGCCTGCACATCTTGAGTGTACCTTTGACCCGTGCTCCCAAAGCACATATCCTGTACCCCACAGGCATTAAATTTAAAGACAGACCGGTCTGCACAGATCTTTCGTATTTGGTGGAGATCCATTCAATTACTCTTACATGATGTGATAACAAACCAGGAAGAAACTTAATTTTATTTACGTGAGACTGTTCCTGATTCCTCCTGTATCCACCTCTTCCTCTTAACACCTCAGCCTTGTTAACACTGTTTGGTCAACTCTGGTATTTTTCAGGAATGCACTCCTGCAATTTGTGAAGGAGACACAGATTATTGGGAGAACTTCCGTAATACTTTAACCCTCCTACCTTTTACTTGCAAAAAGTAAGCGCCCAAATATGGTACAGTAAAAGGCATAGTATTGGGGGTGTACGTTCTTTCTTTTTTTTTTTTTTTCTTTTTATTGGAGGGTAGATTTACAATGTTGTGTTAGTTTCAGGTGTACAGCAAAGTGAATCTGTTATACATATACATGTATCCACTCTTCTTTAGATTCTTTTCCCATATAGGCCATTGCAGAGTATTGGGTAGAGTTCCCTGTGCTATACAGTAGGTCCTTATTGGTTATCTATTTTACATATAGTAATGTGGATATGTCAATCCCCATCTCCCAGTTTATCCCTCCCACCCACCTCCGGTAACCGAGCTTGTTTTCTACATCTGTAACTCTACTTCTGTTTTGTAGAGAAGTTCATTGGTACCCTTTTTTTAGATTCCACGTATAAGCGATATCATATGATACTTGTCTTTCTCTGTGTGACTTACTTCACTCGGTGTGACAATCTCTGGGTCCATCCATGTCACTGCAAATGGCATTATTTCATTCTTCTTTTATGACTGAGTAATATTCCCATTATTTCTTTATTAGGACTGCCTAGCTGTCTTTTGAGAAAAATAGTAGCATTGAATCCCTCTGTTTTGGGTTTTGTATGAGTCATAAAATGTACCTATGGATTGACTTCTCTGGACAGGTTTATACAGCAGATTCTGTTTTTCTTAGCCCTTTGCATTCTCTGAATATGTATTAAGTTATGTGATGTTGATGTGCATGCAAATTCCTAGGTAGCTGTATATAAAATCATAAGTAGAGCTAATTAATTTAGATCTTGCTTATTTGGTATTCGGTTTGTCCAAAGTTGAGGTAAGCTGGGATTACCTAATTAAGAAAGCATTAATTAGGCACAACAGTACTGTAGATAGCATTGCAGTGAGAGGGACTGCTTAATCTCTGTGTATCAACTGGGTATTATCGACCAGTTTAATGTAGTATTCATTTGATATCAATCTTTTGGTTCTAACAGAGAATTCTTACATATGATATATATGTGTTTGGAGAGGGGTGCTCCTAAAATCACACCAGTGTGAACCACATATAATGAAATGAAAATCTCTATCTCTGAAATGATACCCAGTTTGGACTCTTAGATAATTCAGTTTCTGGGACTTCTTGATCTGTAATCCTGAGGTCTTACTCAACTTTCTGCAGTGTTTTCCCCACAGCTTGGCATCCTTGAGCACCACTCTAATGACATTTCAGTGAATTATTCCTATTTTTAGGCACTCTCCAATGGTGGCTGCCAGGCACTAGTTCTGTTTTTTTTTTTTTTTTTAACTGAACTGATTATAAGGTTTAGCGCCAGATGTCTCAGAAATGCAAGCAGCTAACTAACACAAAGCCAATTCCTAGATCATTCAGAAAAGGAAATGAATGTTTAGGACCACGTCTGAACTTGTTGACCTGGATACCCTCTTTTTTTTTTTTGTAATGGCAATCTCTATAGCTTTGGTTCCTCTCTATTTTGTATTGTACAGGTAAAAGATGTCCTTATCCCACTAAAACAGTTCAGACAGGTAAAATCCCAAGTCTTCTAGAAAGAGATTTCCAATTTCCAATTCTCTATGAATATAAACAATAATTTAAAAAAAAACAGTAGGTGATAGTTGTGGATCCTGGTCAAGTGGCTGTCTGCCAAGCATTCTACATACATTATCTCATATAATGCTCCTAACAATCCTCTGAGAAGGAGATTCTGATTCCAGAACTTTCCTCCCATGCTAGATTCCCTTTGATTGTGAAATCAGTGTCTAGGAAAGACTTGGTAAGGGTTGGAATTTTGGAGTGAAAAGTTCTGTGCTAAAGTTCGGATTTGCCACTAACTGGCCTATTTGTTTGGACAAATCTATTTCTTCCCTCGCTGACTCAAATTGCTTTGTCCGTAAAATGGAGATATTGATATCTGATTGGTTTGTTGTGAACTTCAAATTAAATCATGTCTAGGAAAGTGCTATGGACCAGAATATTAACCACTCCAAAATTTGTGATATTTTAGCAAATAGAAGTAAGTAAGAATTTGGATGATGTTGATAATTAGGAACAACTGGAATTCACATGCTAAAATAATAGGGAATGTTTTGAATGATTACTTCCCTGTATCTTAAAACCTGGCCCAGAATAGATCCATTAAAATAATCATATTGCTTTGGGTACATCAAGTATATCCATCTTCCCAGTCTCCTTGCATTTTGGTGGAGGGTGCTTCAGCTCTCTGATTGCCTTGGCTGGGAGACAAGGTTCTGAAGTCTAAGTGTTGTTATTGGTGCTATAACTCAGTAATTCAGGAGGAGATAACCGAATTCAGATTTCCTCAAGGAGCATCTACACGTCTCTCTTACTACTTTAAAGAGGAGCTAAGGTAATTAGTTGTAACACCTTGGATGGTGAAATAGTTATTTAATTGGAGCAGCCAGTCAGCTGGGAGAGAAACAAGTAACACGGGACCAGATGCCTGTGCATGGTGGGGAGGCCCTTTGCAAGTACAAGGGCCCCATCAGCTTTTCCCCCAAGTGATTGCTTAATTCCTAGTAATGAATTCCAGTCCAGGGTCAAAGTTTTAAACCAGGCAGCCTTTATGTGGCTTTATTCGTGCTGGAAGTGTATCCTGTTGCATGAGGTCTCTTATTAGTGTCTGCTTGGTTAGAGGCACTGCCAGCAATAATGATGTGATTGTCAGAGATTTTTAAATACTATGGCATGTGAATGATTGTGCTGGCCACTCATTTCACCCGACGCCATGTTCAATGCGGGCCGAAGGTTGAGTTGTGAGTGGGAGATGCTTACCTCTTCTGCATTTTGGCAAATGAGACGCTGTGTCCCCCCCTTGTCTAAAGGGATGTGGTCGGTCCATACACATGCCCCTCCCTCCCTCCTTCTCTCCTGTGGTCATTCCATTGCCTTCTTTGTTCATTCCCTTTGCAAAGCTGCAGTCAACATGGTGTCCCATGTACAGTAGGCAGCATGGTGTCCAGAGAATTGAATAGAGCATGGACCCTGTCATCAAGGAGGTGACTACACACACACAAACACACACACACACACACCCATGTAGGCTCTTTAAGACAAGAACCTTTGCTTGTTTGGTGTTACAGTCTCAATGCTTACCACAGAGGTATTGGATGCAAGCAAGAGCCATTACTTAAGAGTCTGCCTGATGAAAGAAAGAGACTCTACATCTCACTTATTTAAGTCCCAGTTTTGCCCATCAGTAGTTGTAAACTTCAGTCAAATTCACTTCACTTTTCTGTTTCTTAGTTTTCTCATCTGGCAAATGGAGAAAATAATGAGAGACCTGCCTTGGAGGGTTGTTGTGAGGTCTGTATTAGTGAATACAGGTGAAACGAACATGTGTGTGGCACACAGTAGGTCCTCACTAAATGTGAGCTCTCATTATAATCTGAGCAATAGCAGGTATCGTCACGTATGCAGTGACAAAAATTAGTCACCAAGAGCAACAGTTATGCGGAAGGAAGAGTGAAGAACCTGCATCGTGTGAGAGAGGAAAGGTGTCCTCCCCTGAGCTGGGGTCATGACACGTTACCTGGGATTTGTTTTTCCTCTTCCTCTCTAAACTTGGTGCTTGGCAAGAGCAAAGAACAGTTGTCCTCCACAGTGGCTGCACAGTGGGATCACTGAACAAGCTTTAAATCGTCCTGGTGCTGGGTCCCACTCCCAGGATTTAGATGTCATTGGTCTGGGAGGTGGCCTTTCTTCTTGCCCTTGCTCATGGGATTCTTAGGTGCAGTGCACAGCCAGTGACTGGCTGTCGGGGCTCCCTCGGGCTCCCTGAATTGTCATCCACCCCACACCCCCATCCCTGCTTAGGCAGCTGATGATTCGTTTGGGCCTTACTTGGTGGTTTTCTCGTTTTCTAGAGAGAGCGTGTTCTCTACTGCTGACGCCCCAGTGACCCTCCCTCCCTCCACTTCTTAGGGTGACACCCGTCCCACTTGGATTCCGTTCTCAGTTTGTAGTGAACAGTTTCAGGAAGGGCCATTGTCTGTGGGTGACTCCACCTTGTCTTATTACCCAAGACGGTGATTTTCTCATAGGTGTAGGGGAGCCTCTTCATCTCTCCCACCTCCTCGTTTGAGCCAGAAGAAACTCAGGTGTAAGATGTGTTAGTGATGGGCAGGTTGAAGAAGGAGACTGGGCTGGAGGCTCCCATGAGTCTATATGCTTCTCCCCGTGGAGAGGATGAACGGGCGGAGAGAGGCCAACCTGACTCATTAACCCAGTCGCAGGGGGTGGACTGGGGTCTTGGCTTGGCCGTCAGGACTGCTTGATGTTGGAGGCCGGAAGCCCGGGCGTCCCCTCTGGCCAGGGTGTGGCTGGGGGAACTGGGAAGACAGCTGGTGGGGGAGGAAGGGCTGAGCTGGCTTTTCCTTTGAGTGACCCAGTATTTAGGCGGAACTTCCCTGACTTGGGGAGGGGCTCGTGGAGGGGAGCTGGGAGCAGGGAATTAGAGGGAACAGAGGGAGCTTCTCCCCAAGCACTTCTGAGTAAATTTGTGTTGGTGCAAATCCCTACTTCTGGTGAGTCCGGGAGGGAATATGGGAGAGGGGAGAGTTAGTGTGTGTCTCCCCTGTTCGCCCTCCTGCTTCTTCTATTACTGACCATATTAGGGGAGAAAGTTTTACGTGTCTCTGGCCAGTCCGTACCCGTTATCTCCTTTGAAGTCTCAAACTTGTGCAGTAGGAACTTCTCTCCCTAACTGACAAATGAGGAGACCAAGGAACAGACATACTGGATGATTTGCCCAAAGTCACACGACTAGAAAATGGTAGGATTGGAATCCATTCTTTACCCTGGAGGCTCTTCCTGTCTTCCAACCTCAGTTTGGGTTTTTTTTTTGTTTTTGTTTTTTGGTTTTTTTTGCGGTACGCGGGCCTCTCACTGTTGCGGCCTCTCCCGTTGCGGAGCACAGGCTCTGGACGCGCAGGCTCAGCGGCCATGGCTCACGGGCCCAGCCGCTCTGCGGCATGTGGGATCCTCCCGGACCCGGGAGTACGAACCCGTGTCCCCTGCATCGGCAGGCGGACTCTCAACCACTGCACCACCAGGGAAGCCCACAACCTCAGTTTTATGCTGCTCCTCTCATTCTGGAAACGCCATCCGCCCGCTTTTTCTTCCCAGGAGTGTGGACCAGCATCCTCAAAGAGTTTCTGCTCAGCCCTTGGGGTAGGTGCCCTGGTGACAGTACTCGGGACATAAGGCAATGAGAACTTTAAGCAAAAACCTTTTGGGGTAAACTTATATTTTGGAGCCACTTCTCCTACCAGCAGCTCTCTTAACATTTGGATGATGCTAAGGTGGTGAGAGCTATGTGTTTTCCACTACCTGCCTCTAAAGCATGTGATTTTGATGCACTGCCTGTGGAACCTCGCTTCGAGCTCGACATTGGATTTTTATGCTTGTTGCCGTGCAGCTCCCTGAGTCTGGTTGCTTCAGTACGAGCTTGTGGATGTTCTCTGCTAGGATGTTCCAGGCACTGGCAGCACCTGTTAGAGATCTCAGGAGCCGAGCCAGGCCCCTCTGCCCCGCACCCATCACCAGCCCGACGTCCCCACTGAGGCCATCTATGGCGCTGATGCTGAGAACTCACTCATGCACTGGGCCAAGAGAGAAGGCTGTTTGTCTTGAAGGCTGTTTGTGTTGTGAGACTGGGATGGCTCAGGGCTTTCTCCATTGGCTGGTGGGCCCCTCGGCTGCTACAGAAACTTTTTGGAAGCCCGGAAGCAGTTCTGCTCACATCTGGCTGTGTTCTCTGCCAAGAGGCTTTTTTTTTTTTTTTTTTTTGGACGTTCCTAGCTCAGAAAAGCTGAGACCCACTGCAAAGGAGCACTTCTATCCACAGGGCTGCCTTTGCCCCACAGAATGAAAATCCACCTTCAGTGCGTTTGTCGCCAGAAGAGCCCCAACGTCATCAAGATATCTTCCCCTCTCCGGCTTTATCAATGATGAAATGTCGCGCAGCGTTTTTCTGTCGGGCAAATGTGTAAAAGCGGCCCGGGTCCCCGGCAAAGTACCATGCCTTCAATTACATCCTTGTTATAAAAGCTTCATTTAAACATTCTTGGGCGATAAAGCAAAGTGAGAGCAGCGTTTACCATCACAGGGCGTTGAGCCAGCGGGAACTCTGTTAGGCAGCGATGCTGTCAGTTCTCGAAAATGTCAAAGCTGCGTCCCCTGGGCGGCCTACAGGGAGGCAAAGGAAGGATGCGTAAAAAGAGATTTTTGCGACTTGGTTTGGGTGTCACCTAACTGGTGACTTCCAAGGCTCTTCTAGATACAAAAGGCAATATTGGGACATGACAGCCATACAGTGGATTATGTACTATCCTGCGTTCTCAGTGGAAGAAGAGTGTTACTGTCTAGACCTTTGCCGCTTATGCATATAGAATAAGCTGACCTCTTTCAGTGTTCATTCACCAAGTATCCCTTGTAGCCCAGTGTGTGCCGGGTGCTCTGCTGGGCTCGGGGGCTGCCTTGCTTAGGAGATACCCATGCGGCCATGCTTAGGAGATACCCATGCGGCCTTGCTTAGGAGATACCCATGCGGCCTTGCTTAGGAGATACCCATGCGGCCTTGCTTAGGAGATACCCATGCGGCCTTGCTTAGGAGATACCCATGCGGCCTTGCTTAGGAGATACCCATGCGGCCTTGTTTAGGAGATGCCCATGCAGCCTTGGTTAGGAGATACCCATGCGACCTTGGTCCTTGTGGACAGCACAGTCTGTTAGGGGAATAGATATTAATCATATAAATGTGCCCTGGATTCAGAGTTAAACCTGTGTTAAGCTCAGTGAAGGAAAGAGACGTTCAGTGCTTTGAGAGCATATCATGGCGTCCAGGCCCAGTTTGGGAGTCAGGAGAGGCTACGTGAAGAAGACATGATTTCACAGAATCTCACTAGGTCAAGAAGCTCTGAGCTCCAAGGGAGTAGCATGTGCCATGGCTCTAAGGCAGGAGAACAGAATGTCCATGGACCTGAAAGGAAGCCACTAGGGGTGGAGCTGAACCCCAGAGATCCTTGAAGGCCATCAACTCTGGACTTTTATGCAGGGGAGCCGTTGAGAAACTGGCTTCAGGAAGGCTGTGGTTGAGATCCAAGCTAGAGAGAAACCAGGGAGGATCACTGTCATCCGTTTGTCGTAAAGAGATGATGGTAGCTGGGACCTGGGGAGAAATGATCTCTTTCTATTACCAAGATGGTAGGAATTTTCTGTTCTTATGTAGGAGGAAGAAAATTAGTTTCAGGCTCTGGGAGGCTCCCTTTGAAGCAACTTGGTGACGAATGAAAATAACACTTCTGGGTAGGAAAGCAGGTCAGAGGGGTTTTATAAATGCTGCTGACGATCAGGTTTGTAGCAATATCCTCATTGTTGTTTTGATGCCAGCAATTTTTTTCTACGCTCACTTTTCACTGATTTTCGAGTTGGACGTTTTCTCCTATTGTGTTTATTTCTTTACTTGTCTTTTGTGTATTGTGAGAGTGTATTGAATGGGCCTTCTGTCTTCGTCTGGTTCCATTTTAAATTTGGAGAGCTGGACAGGGGTGTGATTACGATGATCAGCTCATGTGTGCATTTTGCTGTGCGTTATCTGTGCAAAATACAAGCTGACTGCTTTCCATTGTGAAAGTTAATTTTGCAGCCATATTGTTAAAACCCGTAAACCCATAGATCGAACTTCATGGGGATTTCACTAGTGTGTTTCTGCAAATAGTCTTTGGATGTCTAATATGTAAAAATTACAGTTGTCATAGAGTATCATGTTATCTCTCCACCCTCAGTTTAACGGCAGATTGATGACCAGGCTGAAGCTTGATTATAATTATCAGAATAAAAGAACAAATTAGGTGGATGGTCCCAAGCTACAGTGGCGTTGGGACCATCCACCTAATGTAATACCAATCACATTTTATACTCTGTTACAGTTCCAAAAACCTTCCATTTAGGTTTCATTTATAGCACAGAAGGATTTTTAAACGTACACAGTTTACCAGCTCATCTTAAAAACACGAAGCAGGGACTTCCCTGGTGGCGCAGTGGTTAAGAATCCGCCTGCCAATGCAGGGGACACGCGTTCGAGCCCTGGTCCGGGAGGATCCCACATGCCGCGGAGCAACTAAGCCCATTCGCCACAACTACTGAGCCTGCGCTCTAGAGCCCGCGAGCCACAACTACTGAAGCCCGTGTGCCACAACTACTGAAGCCTGCACACCCTAGAGCCCATGCTCCGCAACAAGAGAAGCCACCGTAATGAGAAGCCCGCGCACCGCAACGAAGAGTAGCCCCCGCTCCCCGCAAGTAGAGAAAGGCCGCACACAGTAACGGAGACCCGATGCTGCCAAAAAAAAAAAAAAAAACACGAAGCAAAGAGCCCTTCATCTTAAAAGTGAAATGGTGGGGCCGAGCACGTGCTGTCAGAAACACCAAGAAGCCCCCAGCCAGCTGTTAATATTATGGTGCATTTAAGCAGATGGTGAACTCAGATTCTCTTTGTAACTGGTTGCCTTGTTCCACTTAGTCCTATAAAGGAGATACTGGTTGTAAAACCTAATGGTGTGAAAAAGAGCTGGTAAAAAGGATGGTCTTCCCAGTTCCTGTAGCTCTTGCTCATGTAATCTTCCAGCTGAGAAGTGAGAATATGACTCCTATTAAATGCAGTTCTGTTCTGCCAAAGGCAATATTGCTCCAAACCTGGGACTGGTCCAGCAGATGACACCTAAATAAACCCCACAGCAGCACCTAGTGTTCTTTAAAGGACTTCTGGCCTGAGCATCTCCACAAAAATACATGAACACTCATGAGTAATGGTGCATTTTTGACATGCTCTTGTCACGGGTCTATGAATACGAATTAGAAGGCCACACGTCTTTAGGGGCAAGAGAGGACCCCCTCCACATCCCTTTTCCAAATTAAAAATACCATAACAGAGTAGGATCGAACTTTTTTTTAATTTTAATTTTTTTTTTATTGAAATATAGTTGATTTACAATGTTGTGCAATCCCTACTGTACAGCAGAGTGACTCAGTTATACATATATAGACGTTCTTTTTTTTCTATTCTTTTCTGTTACGGTTTATCACAGGGTACTGAATATAGTTCCCTGTGCTATACAGTAGGACCCTGTTGTTTATCTATCCTATATATAATAGTTTACATATGCTAATCCCACACTCCGAGTCCTTCCCTTAAAAACAAATTTCTAGATGGTATCCCGTGTAGGGAATAAATTGCACTCAGTTTTTGGTACCATCTGTATCCAGAATGCTCAGAAAATAGAATTTCCGAGAACACCAACAGTTCAATAATTAACTTCACTGTATTTTGGCTATTAAATAATAATGAACATAATATTACATTATATATTTAATAAATATGGACTAATGTACCTAAAAACCAGAAATCCGTTTTCCTAAAGGATCTCTTCTATGCAATATCTATTCTACTATAGTCTTTCTATTTTGAAACTTGGGTTAAATCAAATTTATGCATTTTTAATACAGAGAGATGGTGTTGATTTTCCTGTGCAGTCCTCTTTAAATTTTTCTATTATTTTGTAAGTTACACAAGGTGTATTATTTATGTTTTTAGAAATATTTTAGTGGGATGATAAGCATGGCCAAACATTATTATCTCATGAAGAACTCTCTAGAAGAGGAGGCATTTGGGATTCTCAAAATCACTTTCAGTAAAAAAAAATTTAAATGCACAATATAATGCTAGGAAATTAACTTCAGTCATGAAAGTAAGCAATGAATATCTCAGAATAATAATTACTGTCATCATACCTTCCCAGGTTTGAGTGGTCACTATTTGGAGATTTACTCATCCTAATTAGAGATTATCTTCATTATGGATACTAAGCTTTTGAGAGATTACATGACTAATTGGTAAAAGAACTAGAACAAATATTTTAATATCAATTTACCTTTCCACGGGGCATGACAATTTATCATGTGCCTTTACTTATATTGTTTGGTCCTTAAGTTGGTAAACAAGGCATTGTGGATTTCCTCACACCCTTCATCCTGGCCCCAGGTTTTCTTCTGGTCATTTTTCTTACCAGGTTTGGGGAAAGAAAGATAAGAGGTTAAGTGACTTGTCCGAGTTCACAGAGCTAGAACTAGCACCCAGACCTTTAGCTATCACGCCTGTCTTCTTTACTGCTTTCTATGAAAGCTGATGTTTCTATAGCTGTTGCCCTCCTCCCATGGATGGATAGGTTAAATGACTATTCTGGAAGGCATGCTATGTATCTTTGTATATACTCTCAGGAAGATAGCAGTCTTTGGTAGTTCCTAACCTCCCATGCTTATAGCTCATTACTAACAGATGGTAGAACTGAATTGCATGCATGAACTTAAAGGGTTGCAGGCACAGAATGTATTCTGACTTTAGGGAATGGAGAATTAAAATATAAGATGTCTTAGAAACAACAGTGCATATCTCAGTGTCAATGGACAAACAAATTCTGAGGTGCTAAATTTTTATGCAAGTGTAGGATTTAGAGTTGCTTTGAGACAGGAAGTGCCTCTGATGGCCACCAGCCTACAAATAAGAGCTGTGTCTTCCGATTTACTCATAAAATTCTGACAGTTAGGAATTCTCACCATTGGTGCTAGAATTGGGGCGCTTGTCTGGGATTTGACTATATAAGGAGGATTTGCTTGTACTTGTGACTCAGAGTACTAAGTGCTATAATTCAAAGTTGGATTAGTTTAGGATTTTCTGCTTTTACCACAAATTCTGATATAAAAAAACCCTCAGTGTGGAATCTGGTTTTTTTAATTCCTCACCACCTATCACTACATACATTAGTCTTTCAAAATGGTCTGTTAGGCCTGAAATTTAATCCTAAAAAATTAACTCAAATGTCAGGAAAGTTTTGGACACAAAGGTGTGGATTACGCTATTATTTATGATAGTGAAAATTGGTGGAAGAAACCCAACTGCCCATCATTTTGGAAATGATCAAGTAAATTAGGCCCATCCTGAAGTTGGAATATTGTATAGCCATTAAAAGTTATGCTGTATGGGGACTTCTAATGACCTAAGTCACATTATTACTTAATACTACTGTTGATAAAATGTTAATACCGTAAGTGAACAAAGCAATTAAGAATAGCAAACACGTAATGGTACCTGTCACCAGGAGCGCATCTAAGCAATTTACATATATCGTGTCACTTTGAAGGTAAATATTCATAGTACCTGTGAAGGAAATACTTTTGGTAACTTCATTTTTATTTTTATTTTTATTTATATATATATTTTGTGTGTTACGTGGGCCTCTCACTGTTGTGGCCTCTCCCATTGCGGAGCACAGGCTCCAGACACGCAGGCTCAGCGGCCATGGCTCACGGGCCCAGCCGCTCCACGGCATGTGGGATCCTCCCGGACCGGGGCACGAACCTGCGTCCCCTGCATCGGCAGGCGGACTCTCAACCACTGTGCCACCAGGGAAGCCCGGTAACTTCATTTTTAGATAAGAAAAGTAGAGTCCAGATGTTAGGTCACACACCTAGTAAGTGGAGGAGTTGGGGATTCAACCCCTGAACTCAGCAATTGCTACTGTTCTGCCCAGTGTAATGTTCCTGACAAGTGATCTCATCCGTGCTGCAAAATATGTTCACGTGTGCGTAGAAAATTTGAAAGGGCCTGTGACCCAATTTCCAGCACTGATGACTTGTGTGGTGGGAGTTTGGGTGGCTTAATCCTGTTCTAGTCTTTTCTGTATCTTATAAAGAACATGTGGTATTTCTGTTATTAGAACACAACGCAGTTTTAAATAAGTGAATAAATAGGAGCCTTCTTTATTTCCCAGAATCTCCTTGCCGCCGAGTAAAAACCTACCCCTGCACTGTCATATCCGTGCCTTCCAGTTTCTGGGCAGTCAAACCACCGTGGCCAGGCTTCCTCTACCATGATGTGGCATCCCGTCAGTCAGAGAGTGGGTCGGGCCACACACCAAATTTGCCTGGATATTTTTCTGCTTTCCAATCATAAGCAAAAGTCCAAGAGGCACGTGGGAATGTCTGACCTGAATTCTGGATCCCTCGGTTCCCATCTCATAATTTTTTAGTTGATTTAGCTAAAGGTGTGGGCATTTTAGACATGGAAAAAACACTAGTAAAGACTTTGTGGAAAAAATAATCGGAGGCATTTTCAAATGGTGCACTGTCTCCACTGAGCAATGGACAGATGGGTTGTTTATGCTCTTTCAAATTCAGCCTGTTTTTTTTTGTTTTCTGTTTTGCTGGTGAAAAGTAGAACCAGGGTTCTTTTTGTTTTTTCTCCACCTCTCTGCTAAACCATATCGAAATGTTTGCCTCTATAAACTAATTTGTGATGATAAAGTAGCGCCCCAAATGCTAAAGGAGTCTGTTAAAAGGCATTTGAAAGAGTCCCTTTCTTTTAAAAATACATATGAAAATATTTACCAAGACAATGTGATTGAGGATTTACTTCAGCATAATTGGAAGAGGGTAAGGATATAGATGAAAGAAGATGGATCATAAAGCTGAGTTGATGGGTACACGGGAGCTCATTAGACTACTGTTTCTACTTTTGTTTCTGTTGAAAAATTATCATCATAAAAAAAAATGAAGCAGAGACTTCACTGCTGTCTCAGCGATTCCATTGCATCATGAAACGCAACAAATTTAGTTTGAAAGGGAAGTTTTCAGGGAAGTCACATAGAACTTCAGTCTGTAAAATGCCGAAACAAGCAATTGAAATGTGACAAATTCTGACAGTCTATCACATTGTCTGCATACAAGGCTCCACCATGCCAAAGAATAATTTGACTGTTTTTTTTAAATTTTATCTTAGTTATTTTTTTATACAGCAGGTTCTTATTAGTTATCCATTTTATACATATTAGTGTATATATGTCAATCCCAGTCTCCCAATTGACTTTTTTTCAATTCAACTAATCTTATGATAATAGTATTAATGGATTTAGATATGTTTAAGTTGTGCTTTTGAGCTGTAAGCCTTTTATAAACTCTTACCACTATCTTACCCTTGGACTTTTGTGAAATATTTGAAATGTTCCCCTTTTTTAGGATCTTTTTTTTCTTAATTTTTATTTTATATTGGAGTGTAGTTGATTATCAGTGTTGTGGTAGTTTCAGGTGCACAGCAAAGTGATTCGATTATACATATGCATGTATGTATGTTCACTTTGATTTCAGACTCTCCACCTCCACGCCATCCTTCATGCTCCGTCGATACTAGTAGCACTTTTCCCTTATCATTATCCTCATCTAGAACTGGGCAGTGGATCTCTAACTACCTGTGAATAAAACCCAGTTGTTTTAGTCTGGCCCAGACCTACCCCTGCAGATTGATTTCTTCTACTACCAACTATTTCCTAGAAATGGAACCACGCAGGCAAAAGAGAATGGGCTATTTAAAACCTCCTGATATTTGTTTCCGAACAGTCTTATGAAATAGTTGTGTCAAGTTATACCCCCACCAAGTGTGTAACAGTGCCCATGTCACCATCCACACTGAAGAAAGAGTGGGCATTATTATTTTTCAAAATCTCTCCTGATACAGTAGGCCAAAAAAAGTCTCTCTTTTTTTTAAAGTTATCACTGAAGATGGACATTTTTCAAATTTTCATTGACAGTCATTTTTTTTCCATTTAAAAATGTATTTGTTTATGTCTTTCCCTATTTTATTATTATCCTATTCTCTAGTAATATTTTACAGCAGGATAAAGGTTCATCTTTTGTTCTCAAATGTAGATTTTCTGAGAGGGTCCTGTTATCTGACCCGTTTTGCACTCTCAGTACCTGGTCTTATGCCTAGTGCAGGGTAGGTACTTAAATATCTGTTTTCACTTGTTAACACCTCTATTTTAGAATTGAAAAGAATAGAATGGGGTCCATTTTGAGTAGGAATTTCTTTAATATTCCTTGGTAGGAAATCAATATTTATTATTGCTACTCCTGAGAGGTGACCCCTGGAGGGGTCTGAGAGGGCAGTGGCTACAACTCAGGAAGAATTGCCCTTCTGATTTGTGAACTTTGCTCCCCATACCAGGGGCATTATGTAGGAAAAGGAAGTGTATTGTGCTGAAACTTGAAAACTGGTCTTATAACATGACACTTACCAGTAATTTCTCTTGTGCTCATGCTGTTACCTAAACTGAAGATAAGATGATTAACAAGTTTTGAGAAGAACTTTTTTAGCTTGTTGCTCTAGATTATTTTAGTGGCTTTTTTTTTTAACCCATTTCTCAATCTTGGTACTAAAAATTAGGAGTCAAATCACAAGCGTTTTTGTTGTATCTTCCTAGCCCATCTTTTGTAGTATCCTGCTTCCTTTCTTTCCTCCATGATTTTTAGTCCTATAAAATTATTTTTAATAGGCATTTTTCTCATAAATCCTGTTCCTCATCAGATTTCCTTTATTTTGTATTTCCAGCTTTTGGACACTCAGCCTAAAGACTCTGATCTTTCTGCAGCACCCTTGGACTCTTTTGTAACACAGGGAAACCAGTCTTCTGTATTCTGCCTGTGCTGAGTAGATGTCTATTAAATCAAACTCATTAGGAGACTTTGTAGCACTCAGTTCTCATCAGCTCCCCGCCAGTTAACAGTGTTAAGCAGGGTTTTGCCTTCTCTTCCCACACATCTCCATTTAATTCTTCTAAAGGAGTAAAAGAAGAGTGGTACACTTCAAACACCTGAGATTTCAGTCTCATTAAAAAAAAAATCTTTCCCATTTCCATAGTCTGAGATGTACCTAGAAAGGCCAGCCCTAGAAAGGACTATTTAGTTACCCCCCAGTTTGTTCCTTTTCCTCGGTTCCCATGAAGAAATTCAAGACTATGATGTTTACTCCTTCTTTCCATTTTGATGTCATTTTGTGACAGATGGTGAATAAAAGCAGCGAGCCCAGGCCAGGTGGCATAGTATCTGTGTCTGCATTTTGATGACACCTGTCACTGGAGAATCCAGGCACATAGACGGTGATACTGTCCAGGGACAAGGCAGAGGAAGTCAGCAGCCTGGAAAGCCCACCAGATGAGGAGTTGTATTGGGGTCCCAACAGCTTGTGTAATTTTCATGTGATTTTGTAGTTAGATCCAAATTTTCAAGCAGCCTGCATAATGCAGGAGTTTCTTATAATCTGAATCATATTTCCTCTTACTTGACTTTCTTACCATCAGGTGCAGGATCCTGTTGCAATAAAATCATCGATGAAAGAGAAGTGCAGTCAGCATTGTGCGGTTCCCGCTAATGAACCAACATTGTTGTTAGCTCAGGTTCTAGAATGTTAGGTATATTTTTGCTTCTCCAGCATAGCTGCTCAGAACTATGCTTTGGTAGAGAGTAAGTTGGAATTTTGCTCCAGACATATGTGTTATCAAGTGTGTATGTCATTTTTAAGTCAGTTGGACTACCCAACCTAAAATGATCCACTAGCAAAGTTCTTTCCCTAACTTCTTGCCAAGCTAACATTTTGGAAGGTAGCACAGAAACAGAAGAGCTGCGGATTTTGACCTCTTGACATTAAACGCTTTTCTGACACAAGGCAAAGAAAGGAAGGGGACACGTAAATTTTCTCTTCAATCAGCTATGTCTTTCTGTCAACCTCCAAGTACTCTAGTATTCCCTGTTCCTCTTTCTCTGTCTCTTTATCTCTCATTTATATGTATATATAATTTTAGCTACTTACAGTCTCTTGGATGTCACCAATAGTCCATTGTAAGATTCTCAAATTATAGCAAAGCTCTTCCAACTTGAGCTGGTAAAATGGATTCAGCATGGCTCTGTACTCTGATCATATGGGCAAAGAGTAAGCCTTGCCTGACTTTGAAGGGGGTTATGTGACTTAGTTATCTCACTCAAGTTATCATTTGTATGGTGTCCTCTGCTTTAGGGCACACACCATGCCACAGCCTGTGCTTTCTGCTACATTGGAGGGAGCCCTGCTTGCTTTTCTTCCTAACAAAACACAAAACGCACTTTATGGCAACACTGATGTGGAATCTTAGGGGGATTTTTTTCCATTATTTTAAATGGCAGAAGGACATAGTTATGGTGATTTGTCACCCAACTCGTGCACTCAGGTGCAGTGTCATCGTGAAATGACTGTATGAAAGCACTGTTCTCCTTTCATCCTGCACAGCTTCCATGATGTGCAGTTATTGTCTTCGTTTGCTTTGTTTTGTGAGCCAAATATGAGATTCGGGCATGAAATCCTACAGCGTTGGCAATTCCAAAATCACACTCTAATAGCCAAAATTAAGTTGCAACTCTACGTGACACTGAGAAGTCTGACCTAAGGGCTTTCAGTCCTTTCCCTTGTTATCTGGAAATTGTCTTTCTCTTGGTAATTATCTTGGTTTTATTCAATTGTTGATTCAGTCATTCACTTAGTAAATTACATGAAATAGCTAGTATGCACCAGGTACTGTTAAGAGTATTTCATAGCAATGTCAACATTCAGTGGAGAAATGTAGAATGCTGTTTGTGTTTGTTATCAAGAACCATTTAAAATGGTGGACTTGAGCATAATTCTCTGCTTCTTTATTAGACTTGCTTTTGATGGGGAACAGAATTCACTTAAACACTCCATTGGGAAAGGCCCTCTCACATAGTTGTCTGCAATGTCACTTGTGACCATGAGTCCAGAATTTTAGAGCTTTACATATATTTTTTTTTAACTCGGAACATCTACTGCTAGAAGTTTATCCTAAGGAAATTAACATGGGTATGGACATTGCCATAAAGATGTTCATTCAGGCTTTAAAAAATAATAATAGTGAAAAGTTTAAAATAACCCATACGTCCAATAGTGTGATGGGTTACATACGTTATGGTCTATCTGTGCAGTCGAATCAAAAGCAGCCACTAAAAGTGATGTTGAAGCATAATGAAACTACACTTGCATATACTTGTGCATATACTTTTCATACATTTGGGAAACAATCACGTAGGGCAGGGGTCCCCAACCCCTCCGGGCCACGGACTGGTACCAGTCCACGACCTGTTAGGAACCGGGCTGCACAGCAGGAGGTGAGCAACAGACAAGTGAGCAAAGCTTCATCTGCCGCTCCCCATCACTCGCATTACCACCTGAACCATCACTGCCCCCCCACCGCCCAGTCCATGGAAAAATTGTCTTCCACGAAACCAGTCCCCTGGTGCCAAAAAGGTTGGGGACCGCTGATGTGGGGGGACCTGAGAATCCAACTTCACTGTTGCTGGTTTGGTGACCATTGGCAAGCGACTTAACTAGTATAAGCCTGAATCTCCTTATCCATAAAATGGTAATACTTAGCAAGTGCAAAGAATCATTATGAAAATAATAATTCACGTGAAGTGCCTAGCATAGTATTTGGCACTTAATAAATGTAACCTATGATAATGATTTGCTGTTGCATTGAATAAAAATTGGAAGTTTATATACCGAATTATTACTATTGTTTACATCTGGATGATAGGATAAACTTCAATTTTGATTTTTTGTAGTTTCTAAATTTTGATTATATGTAGTTTCTAAATTTCCTGCAATTAACATGTCTTAATGATGATTATAATAGAGAAATAATTATTTTAACTAGAGTTTTGGGGGAAAACACCTTAATTAAAGAAGTGTGGTCACTTTGGTATTACGAGCACCTGTATTTTACGCTAAAAGATGTAGGAACTTCATTGTTCATCATGGAACTGGGGGGATGCTGCAACAATTTTCCACAGATATTTATGGCTGGAGTTTTACTAAGACAAAGAACATGATTTAGTTGTCATCAGTGGGAAATTCATTGTATTTCTAGGGCATGTGTATTAGCAGCAGTGGCCGAATAACTATATTAATGTTCTGGTGTGTGATTTGGGTTAATTACTGTCATAGATTTATTAGGCTTTGACATGACTTTTTTTCCCCAGCAAATAAAACTTGAGGAAATTCAAGATTGGTGTTAACTGTCTTGGTGAAAATGCATTTCTAATATGGACAACTGAAATCAACAGCTATAAAACCACACTGTTGATGGGAAAGTGAAGATTTCCTAATATAAGCCTCTTTGATTTTCACTTCCCTTTGAATATGTATTACTTTACTTGCCTAGAGATGCATTTAAAACCAGAAGGTTCTGGGAGTACTTTCTGGAGAGGGGTGTGGTAGAGTTGCCTCTGAGTCAGTAAGAAAAGAACTATACTCAGTATCTTGTAATAACCTATAATGGAAAAGAATCTGAAAAAAAAGATATATACATGTATGCATATACATGCTGTACACCTGAAACTAATACAACATTGTAGATCAACTATACTTCAATAAAATTTTTTTAAAAAAAGAAAAGAGCTTAAGGGAGCATAGAGTAGAGCCTCTGTCTGGGTGGAGTCAGCGTTTCCAGTTTGGACAGCTGATCCTACTGCTTTTGAAGATGACAGGAACCCTTGACATGTAATTTGGGTCATCAGGAGCAAATCACTTGTCTAGTAGCAAGTCATCTATTGTTCATGCATCAGCTTGGACCTTGGGCTCTTCTAAAGTTTCTTAATCCGTTCCTTTAATAAATGTTCAGTGAACCCTGCACTATGTGCTTAATTAGGATACAGCAGTGAGCATGGCAGATGCAATTCTGGCTTTAGTGTGAGGATTTCTGGTACAATTATTTGCTGTAATAATATTCACAAATTTAGGGTCTGTTGCTACCTTTCTTGTCAGTGTCAAGGTTATATCATAATAACTGATCTTTACTGTCATTTATTTAAAATAGAATTCCCAAATTTTATTTTCATGGTCACCCTACTGAATCTAAGTATTGTACAATATTTATTTATTTTTAAAATTTTTGCTGCATTGGCTCTTTGTTGCTACGCGTGGGCTTTCTCTAGTTGCAGCAAGCGGGGGCTACTCTTTGTTGCGGTGTGTGGGCTTCTCATTGTGGTGGCTTCTCTTCTTGTGGAGCACGGGCTCTAGGTGCTCGGGCTCAGTATTTGTGGCTCCCGGGCTCTAGAGCACAGGCTCAGTAGTTGTGGTGCACAGGCTTAGTTGCTCCACTGCATGTGGGATCTTCCCGGTACCAGGGCTTGAACCTGTGTCCCCTGCATTGGCAGGCAGATTCTTAACCACTGCACCACCAGGGAAGTCCCTGTACAATATTTTTAAAATATATTTTTGCCCAGGTAAAATTATATTCTCTATACCAAAACTGAAAAGGAAGTGATATGGGCAGATTTTCTACCACTTCTGTGGTTTTGCCATCATGGACACAGAGTTGGAATCCAGAGAGTAGAAGGGACAGTATCACTGGTTCATGGTAGGTGATTTTTTTTTTTTTTTAATCTTGGGTGGACTCTAGCATCAGAGTTAGCCTGTTTGTGGTCTGTCTCAGCAGACACCACAAACCAAGCAGGGAAGTACTGAGAGCCCTAACTTAGGCAGGAGAGTAAGATCAGAGGGCGTAAATCTCCATTAGGGATCCCGTGAGTGAATGTTGTCTTTCCTGGGGTGCCAATATGTGATTCTCTTCCCGTCCTAGTCCTGATTTTGTCCCCTGTGACCTCTGAGAGACCTTACAAATGTCTTTAGTAAAACCGTGCGTGTTCACTAGAAGCAGGTAACTGATCTGTTCAGTGGAGCATAGCTCTTTGCAATGTAACCGTTTCACGTTGAAAAAGATCTTTTTAATTTTCTTTATTTTGTAGCACTGAATATCTTTGTGCGTACAACTTATGGCCACTCTCCTTTCTAAGGGTTCATATGGTTTTATGGGAAGAATATAAAAATGGATATTAATGTAAGAACCTTATTGAAAAGAAGAATGGTAGCTGTCTCTTTTCTTGATGATCTTTACCAGAAATATCAATCAGGCTACTCTCAGCATTAAGAACTTTATTTCCTGTATTGAACCATGATCTCTCTCACCTATAAATTAGAGGTGTTCAAGGTGTTCCCATTGATATTGAGAACAAGAGAAATACGAAAGAGTTAGTTGTAGAAATGGAAATTACAGACATACGGTTAGTTATATCTCGCTGTTCACAGCGGACATGCCTTTGATGGATTATGTCTCAATAAAAATTTTGTCAATAGAATTAGGTTCTTAGGTGCATCACGGGAGCTTGCTGTTCCAACAATTTGTATGGTAAATTATTTATGCAGTGTAGCATACTCCTATAAAATGATTAATCACCTCCAAATTTCAGGTGCAATTTTTATGTCTCCCACGTTTTCATAAAAAGGAGGTGTCTGGGCCACTAAAGGTATACTGATATGCCTACAGCATAAAAAAATGTGTATGAAATACTGTTACAACATATACCATGATAAAGGCAGCTTTTTATAATTGGACCAAAATGTTTCTAAGTCCCAGACAATAACCTATTAACTTGAAGAAATGTTTATTTTGGCTATAAATAACATTATGGAAAATGGATTAAGACTTCTCTGGAGAGATTTTTTTTTCCATGTGAATTGAGTTTTTAGTAATATGTGACACATATTATAGTAAGTTTTCCTAGCTTATCTTATAACACAGGAAAGGTACAAAATATATTTTCTGGTGTCTGAATACAGATATTTCCTCCAGAAACTGGCAAACTAACTAGTGTCCTGGTCAAAGATAAAACACTGAAAACATTTATATGCTTATTCATTCATTACGTATTTATTGAGCACCTACTTGTATGAGGCATTGTACTAAGTGCTTCCTGTTTCCTAATTCTCCTGTTACAGAGAAAAAGCTTTCAATCAGAGCTTTATAAAATTTCGGGCATCTGTTGATGAATCCATGGAAACGTCTACCTTCTCACTCAAACTCTTTAGCAGAAGGTGAGCCAGTCAGCCACTTTCTGGCTCTCAGTTAGAAATCCATCCTCCTTTGCCTATTGTGATACTTGAGCTGAACCCTGTAAATATTTCTCCTTTGGTAGCTGGTACAGAGATAGGCTTTGTCAATAGAGGGCGCCAGGGGACACCACAAAGGGTGAGGTCTCCCCTCCTGCTCCTGTGAGCTACGTGTGGGAGTGGTGGGCAGCGGGTGAGCAGGAGGGTGGCTCAGTGGCCCTCCTCTTGGCCGCTCTCGCAATAGCTCCAGCCCACACCTTCTAGCTGGTTTCTCCACCACTAGGTGGGCTGCTCCTTCCTAGACCAACTCCAGCCCACTTGTGTCAGTAGCAGTTCATCTGTACTGTGCTATGCCCTCTGGTACATGCAACAAACCACTCTTCTGGGTGTGCTCCTGCCAGCTCTCACTCTCCAGCAAGTTTCTCTGCTACCTAGAAGGCCAGTCCTCTGGACCATCGCCAGCACACACCCTCTGGCAAGCTCCATGCTATGGGTTCTAGGTCATGTTCCTGTGACATCCATTCCCTCCCCAAAAAGGTCTCAATATCAGCCTTGGGGGGAGGGCCGCCTTCTGCGTTCTTAATTTCTTTCTTGCTCACTCTCTGTCAGTTCTAGACTTAATGGCCACTTTCTGCATTTGCTTCTCGCGTACTCCTTAGAGCCCTTTCTCCCCCTTTTCCACCCACCCCTTTTTTGGTAGTTAACCACTTTTTACTTGATAACAATTCTTTATATTAAATTTTGCCTGTTCAAATTACCGATGTGGTCTCTGTCTCCTGATTGGACCTTGACTGAAAGAAAAGCCATCTGCAAAAAAAATTAGTTGCTATTGAACTGCCAACTTGTGACCAGTACCCTATTCTCTTTGACTTTCTTTAATATTTCTGCTCAATAACTGATTTTATCTTAGTATGGATTACATCAGACCTTCCATAATCAGTGCTGAATAGTCCTACCAGCATTACTGCATTGAGTACAAAATTTTATGCCTTTATAGTATAGAGGCATTTATCCACTCAGCAGAGATTTCTTCAGCATTGCTAGCATGCTTGGCACTGGAGTAGGTGCTAAAAAAAGGGGGGGCATGATACTCAGGCCCTGCCTTGCAAGTTTGTCAGGGAGACAGTACCTGGGTGTGCGAAAAGTTAACCAACAGTGCAATAGAGTTTGCATTAGCATTTGTATTGCTTCATATTTCTAAACTAAGTAATGTTGCAGAACAGCAGTATTCTGTTCTGTACAATCCGTTCAGAATTCTAAGCATATGAACATTCATTTGTCTTTTCAATTGTTTCCCATTTTCTCTGCATACACAATACTTGCTGGTAAGAATTTCAAGGGCTGCAAATTGGTAGGTCCTCTGTAATCAATGAAAATAGTTTACGACACTAGATCTTTGAAATGGTGTCTGAATATGCACACTTTGGGACTTGAAGAAACATTTCTTTTACTGTATAAATTACTGGAAGCCAGCTGTGTGGGATGAGGCAGGAATGCTTTGTGGAATATCATTGGTTTGGAGAGTGTAGAGCTCTGTGTGAAGTGATTCTAGTTTTGGAACCGTTATGCAGACAAGATTCATGGAGCCAGATTGAGAGTCCGGTGTCCCTTCATAGATGTGCGCTATACAGAATGATATTTAAGACGTTCCCTTCCCAGAATTGTTCTAGTGAGTCCCTTGAGTGGAATCGTGTGCCTTTCTCCGTGTAGTTCTTGCAGAGAAGTTAAAATCACAGGGACAAGGCAATGCCTGGGCCATCTGGAGCTCTGAAACGTTGCTGAAGGCAGTGCTCTGAAATTCGCTAGACCAGCCCTTCCTGGAGCATACTTGGAGGAGCGCTAGTCCTGGAAGATGCTCGGCCTTGATGGAATCCTGGGAAGTGATTTCTAGTCTAGAATATCCTCCTCATCTCGGAGACAGACAGTACAGTTTAGCATCCCAAGGGCTCTCTGATAAGTCCTGAAATGAAAGGAACCTGTCATTTTCCAATAAGATATTCCTGAAATATTGTTCACCCTGGACCTGGACCCTTTTCCTCTTCAGTATCAATTGTCCCACTGAAATACTGTTTTCCCTACATGAATTATGGAATTTGGCTGTTGTTTTTGCATATCTTGCTTTAAAGAAGCCTTTGCCTACCTGTGTCTGGGTGTGGGTGTGGGTGTGTGTGAACCCATATGGCTTTTTAAAAAGATTTTTCATGGCTCCTGCCATCCTTAAGAATTTGAAGGATTGGGTAAATTGTCATGGGGCTGGAAAGGAAACCATGCATATGGGGAATAGGAATTATGACACTGTAGGCAATGCCTTAGGATATACCAGCAAGACCATGATTGGCCTAAGGCTTGAGCCCTCTCCCACCTCTTTGTAGGTGTGATTTTTGGCCAAAACCACTTGTGCTCTTGAGGCCTTTGTTGCCGGATCTGTTATATGAGATGATCACTTGTTCTTACCTCACAGGGTTGTTGTGGGCAAAGTGAGACAATGACCATGGAGCACCAGGTGTACTGTGAGGGGCACTGTGACCTCAGTAGATACTGACTGTTACTATTTTGAAAAAGAATAGATTGTGGCCAGCATTTGGGATGGTTCTCTGCTGATCCTACCCGGGCATGATAGAGGCGATGACTGAAGTCATTTTGAACTAGGTTGGTAGAGGTCCTGCTGGTAAAATGCAAGAGATTATAACTGATACCAGGTTAAGCCAGAAGCATTACCATGTCCCCGAGATGCGTGTGCGTGTGTGTGTGTGTGTTGATGTCTGTGAGGAGGGGTCCTTGAGGAAAGGGCCAGAAAAACAGTAGCTCTCCCTGCATTTGCTCCTCCAGATTGGCATCACATGTCCACTCTTGTCCCCTCTGCTGTGACGGCTCTTCCAGTGGCCACTTCGGGGTGCAGTTCGTCAGGTCTTCTCTGCTTTTCACTGAACCATGTCACCTCAAATCCTATTCCAGTACAGAGAATCACATGCATCACAAGTTATAGGAGAACAATAATGGTTCCTGTCTGAGAGCTGATTTCACTCTGGGCCCGTTTGGGGAAACAGCATCTTAATGTTCTGCAAAACATTGCCTTGTTTTCCTTGTCCAGGTCAGGGGGAGGTGGGGCTCACTGCAGTCCACTGAGATATTCAGTATTGGCATTTTCTGCCCCCAGCCAGGTCCACATGGGAGGAAAAGGGGATTAGTGGCGTAGGAATGTGGCCTGTTGCCAGCCACCAAGAAGTCATGCTCTGGTTTTACAACCTCTGACCGTGTGTCAGAAACACAGTGGCCGATTGGAAACCAAGGCAGCACTCTTGCTACCACTTGCCCTGGTTTGTCTTTGCCAAAAAACTTGCTTGCTATTATATAGACATGTATTCATTTATCATTTATATATTTGATATAAACATACCAAATTTGATATATACACAAATCAAAATCGCAGAATGCACACACATATCACGTTTGATGTATATACAAGTTTATCAAAACTGATATCTACAAACATATCAGCGTTTGAATACAGTGTTTTTTCAAAATGCAAACAAATTTTTTTCTGGTTCTAAAAATAATTATGTTGTATAAATTTCAAGCAGCAAGAGGTTCCATTAAGGAGAAGGGGGAAATGGGATGCCCTTGATCCCAATCTCCAGAGAGAATTGCTGATGTTTGCTCTGTCTGTCGTCAGAAGCTTTAAAAGCATTTATGAATAAGTGTCACCCAAATAGGATGAAACTCTACTATAAAGTGGTTTTTACCCTAGTAATATTTCATAGTCATGTCTCGATGTTGGAAGATATAGATTTTCCTTATCTTTTTTAAACTTCATAGTGCTACACTGAATGGTGATACCATAATTTATTTAACTAGGTAGCTATTAATGGATTTTTTATAGTTGTTTCCAATTTTTTTATGTAATGAATAACACCAAAGTGTTGTATTCATATCTTTCTGCCCTTATCAACTTATCCAACTTTTTTTCTTTACATAAGTCTTAGAAGCAGATCTCCTGGGTCAATAAGTGTGCCCAGTATTAATTTTGAAAGGCTATCACAGGTTATACCACTCTAACAAATATACCTGTGCTCCTTTGATAAGTTTCTCATCAACATGGGGCATTTTTGATTTGGAGGTTGTGATTTTAACTCACAAGGTTCTTGTGCTATTATTCAATCTCATTCTTGCTCATTTCTATCCGTATAACCTAGTTACTTCACGTACTTCAATAGTTTAAGTTATATAAGAAAGTCAGTAGGAAAGAAAGAAATGTTGACCTCTAAACATACTAAATTAATTTTAAAAGTTACTATTTTTTAACCCAAAATAAATATGGCAATTTATACACTTGGGCTAGTATTAGTGGGCATACCTTTGCTAAAATGGGATTCAACTGAATGCTTCCATTGTACAGAGGCACAAAGCTTATAGATTTTCAGGCCATCAGGAACATAAAGGTTTTCAGCCATCATGTTTGTCTCCTCTCATCGTGCTACCTTATTCCTTACCCCAGTGCCCTAACTTCCAACCAGAATTTTAATCTCCCTCAGGTTTCCTAGGAGGTGGGATACATAGTATCTAAAATTGATAGATAAACCTCCTATTGGTTTATCTTCTCAACACTAATGCAAATGACTGAAAATCACAAACGAAAATTTTTCTTTCCCTCAGGAGATTAAAAAGAATGTTCATCTTTGGCACAGACTCTCAAGTAAAATTTTGTTCTGTAGTTTTGAATATCAACACATTTTCAAAGGGCTAGGAATATAAGCAGGTGGGTTACCACTTTGTGAAAAGTGATTGATGATGGAGGAAAGACTGTGAAACTCATGTTTGCTCTTCACCGATGGCTAAACCCAAAGAAGAGAATTAGTATGTCACTTACGTATGTGCTTGAAGTCAGTATTATTAATTTCTCTTTATCATCTAAGAATTTCAACCTAGATTATAGAATGTAATTGTACCAGGCACAGTATTGATGGGTCCAAGGCACATTCTAATGGTGGGAGAGAATGTAAGTGGGAGAGTTGTGCAAAAATAAGCTTACTATGATGTTTTTAATTAGCCAATCACAGTTTTATTGAAAGCAACTTTTCCCAGCATATAGTATTATATATATTGTACTATTATAATACAGAAATAACTAGTGTTTTGAGGTGCTTATCCAACGCCTGGATGATCGCCTCAGTTTCCATGACAGCTATAAGGTTACTGATGCTTCATTTCAGAGTTGAGGGAAATGAATCTCAAAGTTAAGGGACTTGCCCACGTCAGCCAGTTAGCCACAACTCAAACTAATGCTCTGCTCGACTCTTGTTAAGGTCCTTGTACTTGACAGTAATGCTCTCCTGACTGCCATGGTCAAGGCACTGATTGAGAACCAGTCGTTGTATTGGTCATGACTTTGGTACCATTTGAATAAAGGTCAAATTCAGTGTCATTGCTGTGCTGCCTCCTTTCCTGAAACGTTGCATCCCACCCTGATGTACTTTCTTGGCTGAAAACCTTCTTTCCATAAACTGCCTCAAACTGGTGATGGTTTATATGACAGAGAAATAATTTCCCACTAAAACAGCAAAGTATTGGATAAATAAGGCATGGTGCTTTCATATGACTGGATTCTCTACAGCAGTGAAAAAGAGCAAACTACTGCTACATGGAACTTGGCTGAGTCTCACAGATACAGTGATGAGTGAAAGCAGGTGGAACAAGAGACTGGAGTATAATTCCATTACTATACATTTGTAATATTGAGGTATCTGCTGGGTCATAAGGGAGCCCTCTGGTGTACTGGAAATATATGTCTTCATCTGGACTGTGGTGTATATATACATGTGTGAAAATTCATACAGCTGTACACTTAAGATTTATGTACTTTACGGTTTTATGTTATATCTCAATTAAAAATCAACATAAAAAGTGAATCACAACACACATTTCATCCAGGGCCTCAATGTCTATGGAGGGGTCATTTATCCTATGGACCTCTGCATCTCAGAGTTGATGCCTAATGAGACCTCTTATTGGCATCCAACTTACACGTGGGTCGGTTATCTGACAACCTTGAGAAGCTAATACACAGGCAGTAATTTAAAAATAATTCTGAAGTTTCAGAGGAGCCAGTTTATATATCACTCCACCCATACACTGAAGCACATGTACTACACTCACAAGAGAACTCTCCAGGGCTCTACCTTCTAGTGACACTTAGCAAGGGTGTGTACACCCCGAGACTTTGGCCTTCATAGAACCTGGTCACCCAATTATTATTTAAAAGGACCAGCTTTGGGACTTCCCTGGCGGTCCAGTGGTTAAGACTCTGCGCTTCCACTGCAGGGGGCGCAGGTTCATTCCCTGGTCGGGGAACTAAGTAGGATCCCATATGCCGCCTGGTGCGGCCAAAATAAAATAAAATAAAAATAAAAAATGAAAGGGCCAGATTTAATCCTTTACTAAGGCTTAGATTGTGTTGAAGAAGGCTGCTGATACTCATATCCTATAACTCACAGGCTTTGAGGACATTACAGACAGAAAATTTGCATTTTCTTTTTTTCTTTTTTCTTTTGTTCATCTGATAGATATATCTCCAGTCAAATATATTCTAGTTCAAGCATTGGAACTTACTAGATGCTTAGTAAATATTTGTTGAGTGTATGAGTTAATGAATTAATGAATGGGTGAGTAGATGGTTGAAGGGATGAAGTTTATCACTGATAATTTAACAAAAAATATTTACTATTCAAAATTTATTGAGTTCTTCGTATGTGTTTGGCACTGTGCTGAGTATTTTATGTGGATTGTCTTATTTGACTGTCTCAACAGCTCTGTTAGGGAAATACTGTTAGTATCTCCATTTCATAGATTGAAGAAACTGAGGCTTAAGGGAAGTTAAGTAATTCATTTGCCTAGAGCTGGGATTGGCAAACTTTTCTACAAAGGGCCATATAGTAAATATTTTTGGCTTTTCAGGCCATGAGGTGTCTGTCCCAACTGCTCCACGCTGTCTCGTAGTGCAAAAGCAGCCACGGGCAGTATGTAAACCAGTAGGCAGGGTTGTGTTCCAGTAAAACTTTATTTACAGAAAGAGTCAGTGGGTGGGATTGTACCAATGGCTGTAGTTTGCTGACCCCTGTCACAGCTCATCAGTGATGGACTTTTGATTTGAACCAAGTCAACGTGACTTTGAAGACTGTGTTTAATTAGGAGCAAATTAGGATCTGTTAAAAAAGAAGTCAGGAAACTTGCCTTAGCAGTCCTTTATTAATTCTCCTCTTCCTCCTATTATTATGTTGTTGTTATTGTTATTATTATTATTTGCTTTTGGCTTGCAAAACCTCCAGAGTCCCTTCAAAGAAAATAATACCAAAGCCCATCTCAGTGTAATATCTGGTCTCTAAGCTGTGGGGAGTAGTACCTGTTGTCGACACATCCTTTCATCTTACCCTTGCAGGTCCACTCTGGGAAGTGTGAGTCATCATCCACTGGCCCAGAGTGATTAAGTTACTTACCTCAGGTCACACAGCCAGCATACAACCAGGGCTTGAATCAGATTCTTTGGACATAAATCCCAGAATTCTTTCAGCTCTCTAGATATCCTGGCTAAAGTTTTCTTTGAACTCTTTCTTCCTTATTTCTTTGCCCTTCTTTACCTCTTTAATAGCTACCTGTTTTGCTTTTCAGAAAACATCTCTTAGCGCCTACCCTCTGCTGGCACTGAGATAGAGCTGGTGATTTAAAATCAAATTAAATAAAATGTTAACCAAATTTTCAGAAACAGGGACCTGATTGAAATAAAAAGGGATTTATTGGGGGTTTGCTAGGACTGCAGCCTGAGACACAGATTCAAGAAACACTTGACTTGTGTTCCACTGGGCTACAAAATGGAGGAGGCGTCTAAAGGCAAAAACCCATAAGGTTACACTTAGTTACATGAGTTGTTTATCAAGAATTATAACTGGAGGGCTTCCCTGGTGGCGCAGTGCTTGAGAGTCTGCCTGCCGATGCAGGGGACACGGGTTCGTGCCCCAGTCCAGGAGGATCCCATGTGCTGCGGAGCGGCTGGGCCCGTGGACTATGGCCGCTGAGCCTGCACGTCCGGAGCCTGTGCTCCACAACGGGAGAGGCCACAACAGTGAGAGGCCCGCGTACCGCAAAAAAAAAAAAAAAAAGAATTATAACTGGAGCTGGCAAGAAGTAAGGGTGCTTGTTAAGCGGGGATTGGTTAGGGGTTCGAAGTGGTTGCGTAGTCACAAGGGGAGAACTTATGACCATCAGTTTGCAGCTGGCAGGTATTATTCTGAATATGCCTGGTGGTGTCCATGGCTCTGGTATAGTTCAAAGAAAGTTCAGGTTCTCAGTGGTGCAGGGATGTGTCTGAGACCAGATCCTCAGTGAGAGCCCGATTCCATTTTTTTTTTGAATTTTTGAATTTTATTTAATTTATTTTTTATATGGCATGTTCTTATTAGTTATCCATTTTATACATATTAATGTATATATGTCAATCCCGGTCTCCCAATTCATCCCACCACCCCACCACCCCGCCACTTTCCGCCCTTGGTGTCCATACGTTTGTATGTCGATTCCACTTTTATGTGCCTGAACTGTGATTACTCCATTATAATTTCAATTCATCATTGAAAGTTTGAGCCCTGTCTTCAGGGAGCTCTCAGCCCAGTCAGGAGGCAGGTGTTTAAATAGGTCATTAAAGTGAAGTATAGTAACTGCTATGAGAGAGCCGGTGTCACAGGTGGTACCTTGGTGACCCTTGGAGGGGATGAGGACCTCTGACCTGCTGGAACTTCAAGGACCCTCCAGCCTGGATTTTCTGTAATGCACCGACCACCTAGGCTGCACCCTGACCTTCAGGTGTTGACAGGCAGAGATTGGTGCTTGCAGGGAGCGAAACAGAGTGATGGTTAGCAAATACATGGGACGGGCCAGTTTGGACGGGCGCTCAGGGAAGGCTTTGTGATGGAGTCATATTGAACTGAGGTCTGAAAAGTGAGAACCTGTCCGGCATAGAGCTGAACGAGGAACCTTCTCGGCAGAGGATCAGCGGGGCAAAGGCCTAGAGGCAGTGAAATGCTCAGGGTGTTTGAAGAAGAGGAGGGAGGCCAATGAGGCTGGACTGTAGTGAACCATGGGAATAAAAATAATTATTATTATTATATTATTACTGTGTGATAAGAGCCTACAGGTGGCCTGGGCCCAGATCTTGGAAAACTTTTAAGCAGGCCTGTGTTGTGATTGGATTTACTTTTTAAAAGATCATTCTCAGTGACTCTCAAACTCAGCTAGAGAGCTTAAGCACCCAGGCCACACCTCAGGTCAGTGGGAACAGTGTTTTGTCACTGTTGTTGTCTGTGTTTTTTTCTGAAAGCTGATTAGAAGGGATTCCAGTGGGCAGCCAGGGGAGGACCACTGGTGTAACTGCTGCGTAGAGAAGGACTTCCTGGAGAGTGCAGTAAAAGAAAGCAGGGAAACCAGTTAGGTGAGGCCGTCAGAGGTTGTTTAGGTTTAAGGTGGTGGTGGCCTGGGCTAGGGTCAGAATGGAGGAACTGGCAAGAGGTGGTGGACAAATTCAAGTTATGTTGAGGAGGTAGAATCTTCTGGACTTTATTTTTTTTGCCTGTGTCGGGTCTCAGTTGCAGCACGCGGGGTCTTCTTTGAGGCGTGCGGGACCTTCCGTTGTGGTGCAGGCTCTTCGTTGCACAGCATGGGCTTCTCTTCTCTAGTTGTGGCGCGTGGGCTCTGTAGTTTGTGGCATGCAGGCTCAGTAGTTTTGGCGCACGGGCTTAGCTGTCCCGTGGCATGTGGGATCCTAGTTCCCCGACCAGGGACCGGACCCGTGTCCCCTGCGTTGGAAGGCAGATTCTTCACTACTGGACCACCAGGGAAGTCCCTTTCTGGACTTCCTGATGAATCATATGTAGATGGAGCAAGAAAGGGAGGAATCAAAATAATTCCAAGTTTTGGCGATTGGTCTACTGGGTTGAAAGATGGTACCATTTTAATGAAATGAAATTTTGGCATGGAGGTCATGATGGACTGAATATAGGTTGGAACCCCCAAATTGTTGGTCTGTCTGTAACCAGAAGTAGAGTTGTATTTATGTCTTTGTGTGTGTTTGTGTGTGCCTGGTCATGGTGCCTCTTTGGGGAAAGAGTGGCTCCATCTACATTTGTAGTGAATCTTGGATATGTTAGTTACTGGGCTAAACATTCATTTAATCCCCTTAACCCACCCTGTGAGGTTATGGGGGAGTAATCTCCATTTTACAGATGAGGAAATTGAGGCACAGTGGGATTGTAATCACCTTTCCCATAATCACACAGCTCTTAAGTGGAAAACTTTTGAACCTGGGTCTACTGACCTGGTTTCAGAAACTCTGCACTTAACCCCTGCACTAGTCTTAGAAACCCAGGTTGCTTTTTCAGGTGAGTTCATCACATTCAAGTACAGGAGATCCACCTGCATTGTTTCTAAGGAGTGATTTATTCTCAGGTTATTGTCAATGGCAGTTTTTATAAGATAAGCTTCTTCCTGCTTAAATGTTACCTGCACTTATACCCCACTGGAGCCATTTTTTCCAACTGAGCTGCTGGAGGAATTGAAAAATCCTGCGTACTGCTGCTTAAATAAGTAGACTACATGCTCTGCGAAGAAATCATATTATTTTCTCAAAGAAGAGGAAGTTGGCCCAGGGAGACAGTGATTACTCGGAACAAACTTTCCGGTTTTCCATTTTGTTCTGCTGCATATGGCACGTTCTATCAATCAAGACCTGCTGGGAAAGATTTTGTCTTTGCTTGTTGCAATTTAATTTTATCCTCTGTTGAACTGAGGTGCATTTTAAATACAAAGCTGAACTGTTAGGTTAGCATTGATCTGTATCCTCCTTGAGATGGGACTGGCCTTTGTTTAGACGTATCACCTACTTAAAGGGAATTTCTTTAATTTGTGGATTTGAAGACATTGGCCACTTAAATCATCTTTTTGTATCCCCCTAAAACATTGTTTACTGAAGGCTCTTTAACCAGACACTCTGACAACTTTAACAATGTCTGCTGAAAAGAGTTTTCACTGGTTTCTTGGTGGATGAAGTGGGATGTTTCGAAGAGTTAACACGATGATTTTAGAGGACAGTGACAGGAAGCATAAGTCCCCCTTATAGAATCAGGCACCAAAGCCCTCCCATGAGTGCATGATTTAGAATAGGAAATGCCCTGTGAGGTATTGTTTGGGAGAGTGGATTGATACTTAATCAGTCTTCAGAGACTACACTATAGGAGCAATCATTCAGTGCTCAAAACGAAGCAGAGAGTAGAAATACCCCCTCCAAAAGAAAAAAAAAAAAAAAAGCATTGGGGTGTGTAATTAGTTTGCACTTGGCTTGCTTGCTATGACTCAGAAATAACAGCTGCTCACGCCCGTGCATTTTGCTGTGCACTTTGCCCAGGGACAGCTTTCATTAAGAAGGCGTTAGATTTGGTGCTGCAACTTGCTGGTTTTCTATGTTTGCTTAAACAAAAAAGCTACTGAAAACTCTTTGCCCCAGAGTTGATTATCAATGATTATTGGCTCCTCTTGGGGGGTTGCTGATTATTTTACCACGTTTCCCTGGTTGGAACTTGGATTCTAAATATATTGCTTCCCCTCAAACTCTAGAAGCTGTGATGTAACATAGCAGCTCAGGTCTAAGAGCGGTCAGGGTTTATTCAGAAGGAAGGGGAGTACCTTTTAATAGGTGATGCAGAGTGAGGACAGTGGTGAAGTGTGGATTCTTTACGGAAGCCAGGGCCCTCGTCCCCTCTGTGGGAGCTAGAACTAGACTCTCAGCTTTGTAAGGAGAAGCACTATGGCTTGTCCAGTATCATATCCCAGTGCCCAGTTCTTGACATGTGAATATCTACTGCTGTGTAACAAACTACTAGAAGCTGAGAAGCTGAAACACACATTTACCATCTCACAGTTTCTGTGGGCCCTCTGCTTCATGGTTTCTCAGAGGCTGCATCAGGGTGTCAGCCAGGCTTCTGTCTCATCTGGAAGTTCAGCTGGGGAAGGATCTATCCCACTCCCACTTTAGGTTGTTGGCAGAATTCAGTTCCTCCAGGGCTGTTTTACTGAGGACCTCGGTTTCCCTTCAGTTCCTCACCATACCTGCCCATCTAGCATGGCTATTTACTTCACAGCCAAGTAGGCACCAGGGAGAGTCTGCTAGCAAGATGGAGATGAGAATCTCTTGTTACCTAATCATAGAAGTGACTTCCCTTTGCCTTTGCCGCATTCTACTGGTTTAAAATAGGCCACTTGGGACTTCCCTGATGGCACAGTGATTGAGAATCCGCCTGCCAATGCAGGGGACACGGGTTCGAGTCCTGGTCCGGGAAGATCCCACATGCTGTGAAGCAATTAAGCCCATGCGCCACAACTACTGAGCCTGCATTCTAGAGCCCACGAGCCACAGCCACAGCTACTGGAGCCTGTGTGCCTAGAGCCTGTGCTCCGCAACAAGAGAAGCCACCGCAATGAGAAGCCCGCGCACCGCAACGAAGAGTAGCCCCCGCCCGCCGCAACTAGAGAAAGCCCGCGCACAGCAACGAAGACCCAACGCAGCCAGAAGTAAATAAATAAATTTATAAATAAATAAAATAGGCCACTAGATCAGCCCAGCCTCAAAGAGTGGAGATTTGTAGGGCCTGAATACCTGGAGTGAGAACCATTGAGGAATATCTTAGAGTCAGCCTGCCACAGCATGCTGTAGGCACTCAGCATATATTTGTTGAGAGAATGAGCCTAAGAGCTGGGTTCTTATGATTTGGGCTAAAGACATCCTATCATCTTTTTTTTCTCCTATCACATACTGTCTATATAAGATGAGCAAGGTTTGTTTTAATATTTTATATATTAAATTATATTAATATTATATACCTACATGATATTTACATAGTCTTCCTCCATCCTTCATATGCCATCTGGATGCTTGGTTACTGGACTTAAGGTTTATCCAAAATGATGCCCTTACCTACTCCTAAAGAGGAATTTTTTCAAGGGGAGGATCAATCTGGCGACCCCTTTGATCTGATACGCTTTGTCTCTCGTGTTTCTCTTGCTGCATACGTGGTGGGGATTTAAAACAGTCCCCACATCGTGCTTTCTGGATTCCGAGTCTTTTGTAAATGGAGGGCTCCGAGCAGCTTTTTGCTTGGAGGGAATGAAAAAGCAAGGGTGAGGGTTCACATCTAATGTGTTTTAGTTGAAGTCACTGGCTACACTTAGAAACAGTCAGCTCTGCTTTCTCCCCCAAGCCTTTGATATTGTTAGGGCTTTTCAGTGCATGGCAGGATTATTAACAAGAGAAAGTCAACATTGTCCAGCATTGCCACACTGAATCGAGGGAAACTTGCAGGCGAGTCACTGAACCTGAAATAAGCTTCTCTTGCCCCAGGCTTCCCAACTTTTTTGTTGTTTGTTTAATTCCAAGGTCATGACAATATCTGTGTGAAATGGTTTGTGCTGTAGCTTAAGACTCTGGGTCACACTTTGCTAGGTTGGAATTTTTTTTGCTTCTTCCCCGTTCAAGAGCAACCTTTACACTGAGAAGACTGGCAGGGGTGGGACAGGCAGGCTCTGGGACCCTGTCCTGAACTGCTGTAAACGTGTCCCCACTATCTTCTTGGCTCTGAAACACAATGCATTAAAAAGACAAAGAAGTGGGGCTTCCCTGGTGGCACAGTGGTTGAGAGTCCGCCTGCCGATGCAGGGGACACGGGTTCGTGCCCGGTCCGGGAACCGGGAAGATCCCACATGCCACGGAGCGGCTGGGCCCGTGAGCCATGGCCGCTGAGCCTGCGCGTCCAGAGCCCGTACTCCGCAACGGGAGAGGCCACAGCAGTGAGAGGCCCGTGTACCGCAAAAAAAAAAAAAAAAGACAAAAAAGGACAAAAATCACCATGTGAGCCCCTATGGACGTTCCATTTGTCAGATGCCCTGGTCTGCCCATTCCCTCCCTCTTTTCTGCTTTGGCTTTGAAATTGAGTGTTGTGTGAGTCCAGAGGCAGAGGAAATGGCACTGTATACCCAGGCCAAGGCAGTTTGATCCTCATGAAAATGAGAAATCACCTGTATTGACAATAGGCATGACTGCTGCTGGCAAGATCTGCACTTGTGCAGATTTGCTGCTGGGCCTTGCTATCACCCTGCTGGGTTGGTTTTTCCAGTAATAGACTCTTCCAAGCCAAGTCTGACAATTAAGTGGTAAATCCCCTCTGGTGAGCTGGAGAGGTGTGGGCAGAGGGATAGAGAATGGTCAGTTTAAGAAGACCAAGAGCATTCAGTTCATTTCTTCTGTGGCCTTCTCTGGCCGTGCATTTCAATTCTCTGGGGACGTATAACTTGTGAATTGACTGGTTTCCACGAATATTATGAATTAACAGGAAGTAAGCCATGTCCATGCTCAAGTTCCATTGGAAGTGAGGAGGGCAAATCCTATTAGCATTTATAATTGTGTTGCTTTTTCATGTTAATCCCTTCCCATGGCTGAGGAATTAGGAATTTTCTCACCTGCTGGTGGAAACCAGTCCCAGGAGTGTGTGTGTCCTGTCAAGTGCTAGAATATGGATGATGATATGAGACTGTGACCTTCCCCTCTGACAGGAGCTCTTCCTTCTCTGGTGAGATGGTTTGTGATATTTTGCATATCTGTTAGATTAGGCTTAACTACGATTGTGGAAATTCATTCTTTGAAGTTAAACCAAACCTCCTGGCCAGAAATCCATACTTGGTTACTTGCTGTTACTTGATTGGGAAGTGAAAATCCTTCATTTCATAAAAAGTCCTACAGCCTTACAGAGCTCCTTCTTCATTGACCATTACACCTTTTGGATCATGTCTCTGTTTTCTCTTTGACTTTATGCCATGGCAGTTTGGGGTGGTAAATGCACCGATGTCTCTGATTCCACTGTTTGCAATCCCACTTCAGCAGTGATGGTCCGGAGAGAATAGAAAACGTTATTGGGATGTCAAAAGGGAAAAAAAGAAATTTCTGCGTTAGAAACTGAGACGATAGGGTGTACAAGAAGAAAAGTCATATTTCTGAGCATTAAAAAGAAGAGCCAACCAAAGAATGATGTTTTCAATATAGATCAGTGTTAGTAGTTTGATGCTCTTATCTTCTTTTTTTTTTAAGATTTATTTATTATTTATTTGCTTGTTTATTTTTGGCTGCGCCGGGTCTTAGTTACGGCACATGGGGTCTTTGTTGAAGCATGCAGGATCTTTCCTTTCGGTATGCAGGCTCTTCCTTGTGGTGCTCGGGCTTCTCTCTAGTTGTGGTGTGCGGGTTTCCTCTTCTCTAGTTGTGGCCCACAGGCTCCAGGGCGCGTGGGCTCTGTAGTGTGTGGTGCATAGGCTCTCTAATTGAAGGCGCGCAAGCTCAGCAGTTGTGGCGCGTGGGCTTAGTTACCCCGCGGCATGTGGGATCTTAGTTCCCTGACCAGGTATTGAACCTGCGTCCCCTGCATTGGAAGGTGAATTCTTTACCACTGGACCACCAGGGAAGTCCCATTCTTATCTTCTTGAACATAGACACATTTCTGAAATTATTGACAAGCATTTATTTATTAATAAAGGAATCTGTTTGGTGCTCTGTCTCTGGAGAAGCCTTAACTGAAATGCAGTTTTGTAAACCAGCCAAGTTATGAATGGTTTTTGCTTGACAGCAACTTGAACTAAAACCTGGTGAGTGGTACCCAAGGTGTTGAAGTCAGAATGAAAGAAGCTGCAGCATCCTTGCTACATGGCTCTTTAGGTAAGAGCTGTGGAAGAAGAGAAGAATCAGATCTGAAATCAGACCTCCTAAGAAGTGCTTGCCCTTGTCCTGATAAACACTTTAGCTTCTGAAGATACAGTTACCTGCTAACCATCAGCTTGGATGGATCATCATCTCTGCAATTCAGGAAGGATGTGCAGAATCTCTGGTCCTGCTGTTTGTCACTTTCCCCCGCGGCTATGGTTAATGGTGTAGCCATTCACCCTCAGCAGGCATAAATCCTTTTTCCCACAAGCGGGTATTGGCTGGATACAACATTTATAGGACCAAAGGAGCAGCTGGCGATGTCAGTTTCAAGGCAACTAGGTTGTCTTGGACATCCTATTTAGCAGATGGCCAGGACTTGATAGATGGAAGGTTATTAGGATCCAAGTCAAGGGCCACATGGCACAGTGGACGGGAAAAGTAAACAAACGGCAGCACATCCGAATGCAGACACACAGCCTGGTGGGGCTTCTCTGCCTCATGTCATTTTGCTTCAAGCAGGAATAAATGTATGTCTGCCTGTAGAGCCTGGATTATCAACACATCTCTAGAGATTATCAGTAAGTTGGTTACTAAATTGATAGTTGGCTGAATCCTTAATGTCTATTATTTGGGAAAAAATTTTTATGAAGTTTAGATTTCATCAGCATTTATATAAATTTGGCCTTTTGCCCAAACCTACATGGTTTCCTGTATTGCTAATGTCTCTTTGTCTTTTGGTTATATCCAAAGACAACTTAAAAGCTTTCATTTCAGAGCCCTCTGTTGCATCTGTATTGGAAGGGCCCTAAGCTATGTTTTGCAATCAGAACACAAACTCTGCAGGGAAAGGGGTGTCCATTTCTTCTCGTCCATTTTAAGCTCATTTTTGCAATTGCTGCCTTTTCCGTATTACTGCATGACTCCTTTGATCTTAAAGTGGAAGGAAGCAAATTTCAAGAGCTAGGAAAACTCCTCCTGTGGCTTTAGCAGGAGCAGCATATTACAAAATGGAGTGGATGTCAAATAAAACATAAATTTGGATCATTTGAAATTCGAACTCAAGGAGGTATTGCTTTTAGAGCCAAGTGCATTGAGAAGTCTCAGGGATAAAACTGCTGTTGTTTGACATTCATTTACATTTGAACGTTTGGGTCGGGTTTGTTGCCCTGTCATACCAGCCCTTATTGAATGTTGCATTTGTACTCAGCATTATACGCCAAGCTTCATGCATTTCATTCTCATAACATTATGAGATTTATCCCCATTACACAGGTGAGGACACTGAAGCTCTAAAAAGTGCATTTTTTCCCCACCCCTTGGCCTCCTCTACCCAGGGCAGAGACCGGAGTATAAACAAGGGTTGCTGGTACACCCTTTCCGTAGGCATATTTCAAAGTTGCCCAAATTGCTTAGGTTATGTCCCTGAATTTTTTTATGTGTCAAATTGTTTGAGGCAGTGAGTGGAAGGGAATATTTCAGTTAGGGTTATGCCTTTCTGGAACAAACCCACTTATTAACATGCTCTTTGGATTCTAACCCTGAGGTTTAGATCCAAGACATGAACTGGAGAGTAGGCTCTGTATTATTAGTAAGTTACTTTGACCAGCCAGTGATCTCCATTATTCTTTCTCTTTCTGTCCATCTTCTCAACCCCAACCATATAAACCAGCAATGGAGGCTATGGAGATAAATGGGCATTGGAGAGGCTTTTCATTTTCCGGATTGCTTACAATCTAGGGTCAGGCTCTTGAACTCAAATGAGACCAGGACTGAGTAATCAGGCACAGAGATAGTGTAGTCAGAAGCAACCAGAAATCGAAGGTGGATTAGGTTATCAGCTTATTTTCCTTTTGCTTGGGCTACAAACGTCATTGGTGGATGTAAGTCACAGAGAATTAGGAACAGTTTCCTTGAAGTTTCACATCATCACATGAGACTAAATGCATTAAAGTGCCCTCCTGACTACAAAACATCCCCCCACAGCTGAGATAAAAAATCAGTATCCGGGCTTCCCTGGTGGCGCAGTGGTTGGGAGTTCGCCTGCCGATGCAGGGGACACGGGTTCGTGCCCCTATCCCGGAAGATCCCACATGCCGCGCAGCGGCTGGGCCCGCGAGCCATGGCCGCGGAGCCTGTGTGTCCGGAGCCTGTGCTCCGCAACGGGAGAGGCCACAGCAGTGAGAGGCCCGCGTACAGCAAAAAAAAAAAAAAAAAAAAAAAAAAAAAAAAAAAATCAGTATCCGTGAAATGTTGCCATGGTAGAGGAGGGGTTAACACAGTTTTGTAGAAGCACATGAGTTGATCAGGTTGATGGTAAATGTTGTGCCTTGTGATGGTGGCATCTCACTGAGAAACTTCCAAGACAAACTTTAAATAAGCAAAGTGTATTGGTTAAGAAAATTATTGATATTATAGCCTGTCCCCATCTTCCACCTCTGTACACAGTCATGAAACTCAGCTAAATTTTGCTCTGTAATCGATGATCCCAATTAGTTAAAACAACAATTACTTTGTTACTTTAGGTTGGCTGGTCGGTTCTTCTGGTCAAGGCCAGCTTGGCTGGTCTCTGCAGACTGCAGGTGGTCCATCTGAGGCTGAATGGTCTCAAATGGACTCACTCTCCTGTCTGGTAGTTGGCAGGCTGGTGAGTCTAGAATGGCTTCAGCCTGGACTTGCATGTGTCTGCTCTTTGCGGTCTCTCATCCTCCAGTAGGCTAGCCTGGAGTTCCTCACCTGGTGGTTTCAGGATTTCAAAGATTAACAAGAGAGGATAAACCCTTGCATTTGCATCCCTATATAAGCCTCTCCCTGCCTCATATTTGCTGTCCCTTTGGCCAAAGCATGTGGCCAAGCCCAGTTTGTTTGTCTGTTTGTTTTTAATTAAATAATTTATTTATTGGCTGCGTTGGGTCTTCGTTGCTGTGCGTGGGCATTCTCTAGCCACAGCGAGCAGGGGCTACTCTTTGTTGTGGTGTGCGGGCTTCTCATTGCAGTGGCTTCTCTTGTTGTGGAGCGTGGGCTCTAGGAGCACGGGCTTCAGTAGTTGCAGCAGGCGGGCTCAGTAGTTGTGGCTCGTGGGCTCTAGAATGCAGGCTCAGTAGTTGTGGTGCACGGGCTTAGTTGATCCGCGGCATGTGGGATCTTCCCGGACCAGGGCTCAAACCCGTGTCCCCTGCATTGGCAGGCGGATTCTTAACCACTGCACCACCAGGGAAATCCCCAAGCCCAGTTTCAAAGAGTGGAGAGGTTGATGTGCGCTCTTGATGGGAGGAGTGGCCAATCATATTGCCAAGATGCATGTGACAGGGATGGCAGGAGTTTGTGGCCATTTTGCTATTTCCCGCAAACATTAGAGTAACTTCAGGTAGTTGAACTGGCATTAGCATGTCTTGCAGACTGAATCTGGACATGGGAGAAAGAAGACCGTGTTTTTGCCTGTGACTTCAATTTGATATGAGATATTTCTGTGGGCTCTTACTTTGTTCTGTCACTTTTGAAGTTTGGCCATTTACTCGTAGACTCTCTTATCTTGCATTCTTGAGTTGTGTTTCCAATTTTGGTCATGTTTTAAAATTTTTGATTAGTCTATGTCCTGGTGCAAATATGGTTGTTTTTCATTTTGTGGTATTCTGTGGATGTTTGCCTTTCAGAAATGTTTTGTGCTTCAACCAGTGGCTTGAGCTTCCTTTCGGGCAATTTTGGAGCTACACTCATGGCAACTTCCAGAAATCCATCATTGTGATCTGATACACTGATCCTTTTTTTTTTGTAGTACTTGTAGTGTTTACAGTGTAGTACCAAATTCCACCTCATTTTATTAGTCTATAAACATAACCCCATACATAATGACACCTGTGTTTGAACTTAGTCATAACTCAGGGCTCCAGACATTAATATGTAATCACTGTTAACTCATAGAGCATCCAATCCGGGTTTCTCATTCTCAACTTCTGCATCGTTGGCATTGTGGGCCAGATAATTCATTGCTCTGGGGGGCTCTTCTGAACATTATGGGATGTTTAGCAGCAGGCCTGCCTCTACCCACTTGATGCTAATAGCCTCGCCCTTCCACCCTTACTTGTGACAACCAACAGTGTCAGCAGACATGGTCAAATATCCCCTGGGAGGGAATGGGGCGTGAGAGATAGGTAAACATGCCTCCAGTTGAGAACCACTGCTTTAACTTGGAGACGCTGAGGCAGAAGAGAGAAAGAAATTGTGAAGTATGACTTATTATTACAGAGCAAACTAGGATTGGCAGCCAGACAGGGAGAATCTATAAGGGAGGAAGGGGTGTAGCCATTTTTCAGCTACCTTAAAATTTAACCTAAGTTGGCCCTGGATTCATCTGGATTAACCAGGAAACATCAAGTTGGGTCTTGCTACCCATTGAAAGTTTCGTCAGTATCTCAATGTTATTGTGTTAGAAGTGGATTAAATGTAAATAACACCCTGGGAAAAAAAAATTTAGGAGATATGCTGACCATAGATAACGGATTTGGGGAAACTCTTTATTTGGAAAAAGTTCAACATACACAAAAGTAGAGAAAATTGTATCATGACCCTTCTGATGCTCATCACCTAAGATCCTAAATGATTGATTAATGGCCAGTCCTGGTGCATCTATACCCCGCTCGCTTCCTCTGCTATCCACTCCTGAGTTATTTGAAAGCAAAATCATTTCATTTGTAGCTATTTCAATATATCTAAAAGAAAGAACTTAAAAAACAAAATTATAATGCGCTGGTGGAATTTTAATCTTCTAGAAAGGACAAGAATGAGAATTTATGCCGAGTAGTATCAGAACATAAGGGGAAGGCGTGAGGGTCAAGATCAAAGAGGCTTGACATTTCTTTGGCAGATTAGAAACTCTGGGGGGTGGGGGAGGGGAGGCCCCTGGTGGTCTAGTGGTTAGGACTTGGCGCTTTCGCTCTGGGGCCCAGGTTCAGTCCCTGGTGGAGAAACTGAGATCCTGCAAGCCCCGTGGCACCGCCAAAATTAAAAAAAGTAAAAATAAAAAAGTAAAAAAATACTCCAGCAGGGAAGGGAGGTTAGAGACACTGTCTCTTTGAGCTCCGTTCCACTCTACCTTTTCCCTGCTTGAGTGACTCTTAGAAATGCCTCTTTGAGCATAAGTTAAGGCACAGGGAATCGGGATCCTTAAAAAGGAGAGTAAGCCGGCAGGGAACAGATCCATTTTTAAAAAGAAGAGGAAAAAACCATAATCACAAAAAGGTATTGAAATATTCAATCACTGATGGATTGCCCTCTGATGGCTTTCAATGACTTTTTAGCTGATTGGGGTCTACTTTTAATAAAACAAAGCAAGGGGATAGTCTGCTTGCTTTTTAAGATTTTTGCTAGGACTACGGTATTTCTCTCCTGTTCTAATGTATTCTGAGAAGTTTCTTTCTTTTGATTTAGACTTCCTCACTTGGTTTTATTAGGTCATAAATCTCCTGTGTTTGGTGAGAGCCATGGTGTATATGAGACCCAAGCAGCTTGCTAGATAGCATCTATTTCCCCCCCTTCTCTTTAGAAGATTAAACTGAGACTGTTGTGTCTGATGCCAGAATAGATTTAACCAACCATGTTTCCTTTACATATAGGTCAGTCCAAGGGACAATTCTGCGCTGGATCCTATTATCCATGGGTTGAAGGGTGTCGTACATCATGGTAAGTAAGCTGCATACACTTCCTTTTGCTGGGATGTGAAGGGCTAAGGTCTCCACCTAAAGGAATGGGTTATCTTGCAGAGGACGGAGTACGACACCCATTCCTCATCCACTGATGTTGAAGGGCATGAGGCCCATTATTTGATGGGTAGAGAGCACATCCATTTATTACCTGCAAATGGATCTGGGTTAACAGTAAGCAATTTGTTTCTCTTCAGGTACCACTCGGAATGCATGTGTTATAAATCAGAACACCCTAAGATGTACCATTCATACACGTTGAACCTGCCAGGTGCCTCCTATCTATCCTAAAATTATTCCCTTTTCAAGTAACTTTTCATTTATGAATTTCTTGATTTGCCCCTCAGATGTAGGGGGAAAAAACTTAAGTAGCCGTGACAAGTCATTAAACTTTGCCGCACGTGAGCAAGTACCATCAGCTACTAGAATGGAAAATGCTAGGCCGTGTTCTGTGCAGCAGACGTCTTATCCTCAAGCATAAAACGGGGAGAGAAAGTCAGATAGATGGGTTCTGTCTTACCCAACTGTTTTTTATTGGAGGAATTTCCCTGCAACTTTATTACTGGCGATGCATCATTACCTATGACATCAGGATCCTCTAATTTCAAAAGTACCCTTGTCACAGGGAGGTGTGGAGATGAGAGGTACTGTAGTGATTTGAAAGATTTTAATAATCTAATTAGAATTCCAAAGACATTGACAGAAATAGCATTAGTAACCTTACTACATCTCCTCTTCATCTCCACGGCTATGGTAAGACATCTTCACACCTTTCTGGGAGGATGTCTTTTGACATTAGCCAGTTCTGCAGAGCTTAACAAACATCTTACTCCCTTTCTCTCAGGGAAACAAAACCAGTTATCAGTGTTCCGTGGAAGCAGGTAGGATTTTGGATCGTTTTGCTCTTACAACTGTTCAATCATACGGTGGGTAACAATAATAAACCTAGTGAAAGTAGAAAAATAGGGTAACTGAAAACACCTCATCGAGGTTTTCACTGTAGGAAACATCCATTGCTTCCCGATTTTCGTTGTATTTCTGAAGAAGTCTCCTCACGCAGAGCTGGGAAGTAGGTAGTATGGAAGTTTGCCAAGGGAATAAAACACTTTTGCCAAAACTTAGGCCGTCTGCCCCTTTGTGATTTGATGTTGATAGCAGTAGTGGTGGGTGTGAGACGTAGGGAAATTTGCACTGGGCAGCCTCAAAAATGCACAGAAAGTTGATGTTACGGGCAACACGCTGTGTTCTCTGAGCTCCTTCCCAGAAGGTGCCCGGGAACTCTCAGTTCATCAGACACTTTCTTGGAATTCCAGTCTCTAATATAGATTATGAGGTTGGGGGTTTGAAATATACTAAACGATGGATAGATCTTCCTTCCCCCTGACTCTTCGTCCTTTTTAATACAATCACCCTACGAAGAATTCTGGAATCCTCAAAACAGGTACCTCTTCTTCAGCCTGAGAGGAGGCACTCCATCAGCTGTGGCATTGGAGTGGGTCTGTGTAATCTCATTTCCACAATGATCATTGCAGGACATTTCATATGTTAAAGGTAAGCGGTAGGCTTCCTTTAGCCCCCAAATCCCCAAATCGCAGTAAGCTCACTGCATAGTGATCGTTCGGTTCATGAGCTGTGTGCTGACGTAATCGTGTAAACCTTCCTCATTATCCACAATTAGCCTCTAAGAGGCAGTTATATGCAGGAATATGATACCTGTTACTGGGAGGATGGCAGAGATGCCAGGATGAGGTTTCAACTCTACCTCCTAATTGAAAAGTCAGAGGAGACCTGCAAAAAATAGTTAACCTGCAAAGGAAGTTCACTTCTTTTTTTGTTTGTTTTTTTGTTTTGAAGTTTTAGAACTGAACATTTATTTCAGTGTGTAACAGAGAAATAATTATCCCCTGGGAGGGGAGGGCATATTTCTTCTTTAACACACAAGTGAATGTGTTTGTTCATCATTGATATTTGACAGGAAGACGTGAGCATTCCTATCTGTGGGCATGTTTGGTTAGACTTTAGTCTTCTGGTAAAAGTCTGCTCTTGGTTTGCTCCCATGCGGCTGGCATAGCCCGAGAATTATTCCTCGTGCCCAGTTCTGGAGCTCAGATCAAGGTTTCTAACGTCTGGCTTTTATCCTGGTCATGTTAAGGAACTTACACCACAAGGGGTGCCCAGACATGCACCAAGCTGAGGTGAGGAACTGCAGAGTCGCTCTGTGAACACAGCAACCTAGCCCAGGAGGGAGTTCCAGCAATTCTGGGGGAGAATTCCTTCCATGCGCCATTGCAGGCATTATCAGGGTCTTAGGGTGGAAAGAGCATGGGATTTGGAGCCGGACAGGCTTCGGCGGGGATCTCGGCTTTGCCACTCACTAGCTGGAACAATGGCTGCCTCTTTAGCCTCTCTGAGAAAGTTTACTTCTTTATTCAGCAAAAGTGTTGCACGCCCACTGGGTGTGAGCCCTGGGTTGATGTACTGGTGAAGACAGACAGACACAGGCCAGCCCTCAGGTACCTGGAAGGGAGGTGAATGCCACTCCAGCCTGCCTGGAGCATTACCCCTTCCAGCCTTTGCATCTGCTGTTGCTGGTTCCTCTGTCAGAAAAGTTCTTCCCTCAGCTCAGAACAAGTGTGTCTCCCTCTAATTATTTCAGGTCTCAGTTTGGATCTTACCTCCTCAGACAATTCTTTTTTTTTTTTTTTTTTTTTTTGGCTGCGTTGGGTCTTCGTTGCTGCATACGGGCTTTCTCTAGTTGTGGCGAGGGGGGTCTTACTCTTCTGTGCGGTGTGTGGGCTTCTCATTGCAGTGGCTTCTCTTGTTGCACAGCATGGGCTCTAGGCATGTGGGCTTCAGTAGTTGTGGCACATGGGCTCAGTAGTTGTGGCTCACAGGCTTAGTTGCTCCGCGGCATGTGGGATCTTCCTGGAGCAGAGCTTGAACCTGTGTCCCCTGCGTTGGCAGGCAGATTCTTAACCACTGCACCACCAGGGAAGTCCCTAGGAAGAATCTTGTTTGTTCCTTTAGCTGAAAGGGCAATGAGGAATCTGGTCCCACCAGCCAACCATTGGCGTTTGGTCAGTAGGGTCCTCTGTGAAGCAGACACCAAGATGGAATTTTAAGTGCAGGCGAGTTTTTTGGCAGGGAGGGACTGCCCGGGAAGGATAAAGAGGAGAGGGAGAAGGAGTGGGTGGGGAGAGCACTGGGACCCCAGTGCAGCTCTGATGCCTCTAAAGAGAGGGAACCTAGGAGGACTGGCTGAAGGCAGCTCTAAGAAAGTCTCGGCTGGGACCTTGGAGAACGCCAGAGCCAAGACTGCCCGTGAGAGGAGTCCTCTGTTGGGCAGCAGTGGCCCAGCCCTACCAGGTGTGGTCACTGGCTAGAGCATCCCAGCGAGAGCGGCCTCCCTGTGAGCGCCGAGGTGTGCCCGAAGGCACAGCAGCTACCAAGCCTCCTCACAGCAGCTTGTCTCTAGAAGGAAGATCTTAGGGGTGTCTCCTGTGGCTGGTCCAGAGGTCACATCTTCCTTCCAAAGACATTTTCCTCATCACCTTGCCAAAAAGTTGATTACTTGGTCCTCTCACTTTTAAAACGCTCAGAACTTCTTACAGTCACTGCTTGTTCCTTTTGTGCATAATTATTAAGTGCTTCATCTAAGTACACCATGAAGCTAGGCAGAGAGAAAGCACAACACGCATGGCCCAGCCCTCCCTGACTTTGTAGACACTCAGGAGAGACATATGGTTAAGCATGTAATTACATTAAGGAGTGAGGAGGGACTTCCCTGGTGGCGCAGTGGTTAAGAATCCACCTGCCAGTGCAGGGGAAACAGGTTCAATCCCTGGTCCGGGAAGATCCCACATCCCGCGGAGCAACTGAGCCTGTGTGCCACGGCTACTGAGACTTCGCTCTAGGGCCCACGAGCCACAGCTGTTGAAGCCTGCGCATCCTAGAGCCTGTGCGCCACAACAACTGAGCCCGCATGCTGCAACTACTGAAGCCCACGTGCCTAGAGCCCATGCTCTGCAACAAGAAAAGCCACCACAATGAGAAGCCCGCGCACTGCAATGAAGAGTAGACCCTGCTCGCCGCAACTAGAGAAAGCCCGCGCGCAGCAACAAAGACCCAACGCAGCCAAAAATAAATAAAATTATTTTTTTAAAAAAGAAGAGCTTTAACTTAGACTTGGGGATATATAGACTGGGCATTGCAGACAAAGCGACCATGAAGACCTAAAGAGTGCATAGAGGTTGTCCAGGCAGAGAAGGGAGTATAAGGTCCCAAGCAGCACCAGCACAGAGGTGGCATGTTGGAGATCTGAGCTCTGGGACCTTGCTACTGTTGTGCAGGGGAGCTGGGGAGAGATACCTAGAAACCCCTTGGAAGCAGAAAGTGCTCTTTCTTTTTGTTTTGTTTATTTTTTATAAATTTATTTTATTATTTATTTTTGGCTGTGTTGGGTCTTCACTGCTGTGCGTGAGCTTTCTCTAGTTGTGGCGAGCAGGGGCTACTCTTCTTTGTGGTGTGCAGGCTTCTCATTGTGGTGGCTTCTCTTGTTATGGAGCACAGGCTCTAGGCGCACGGGCTTCAGTAGTTGTGGCTCATGGGCTCTAGAGCGCAGGCTCAGTAGTTGTGGTGCACAGGCTTAGTTGCTCTGCGGCATGTGGGATCTTCCCAGACCAGGGCTCGAACCCGTGTCCCCTGCAATGGCAGGCGGATTCTTAACCACTGTGCCACCAGGGAAGTCCCAGAAAGTGCTCTTTCTTAGGTGTTCATTTTTCTATGTAAATTGTGATTTTTACAAACTCGGAAACATGAACAAATATAAATAGAATGAAGAGAGGTGTTTTACCATTGATTCTGGTCCTGTCTATCCATTGAGCCATAGGTGGAAGCATTAAAATGTATCTAATCAGGGATTTTATTTATACTACCACCAGCATACCCTGAAAAGGAAAAGAAATTGTGACTCTTATTCACCACTCTGACCCAGTCATTCACAATGCTTTTTGTATATAAGAACCAGGACTTGCAAGTAGCCACACCTGATAGAAATATTGGTTTCAAAGAGCTTAGTCTAATTCTAATATTTTCAAAACCCATTAAAAAAAATAAACTTGTGGGGCTTCCCTGGTGGTACAGTGGTTAAGAATCCACCCGCCAACACAGGGGACATGAGTTTGATCCCTGGTCTGGGAAGATCCCACATGCCACAGAGCAACTAAGCCCACGTGCCGCAACTACTGAGCCCACGCACCACAACTACTGAGCCCGTGCATCACAACTACTAAGCCCACGCACCACAGCTACTGAAGCCTGTGCCCCTAGAGCCTGTGCTCTGCAACAAGAGAAGGCACCGCAATGAGAAGCCCACGCACCACAACAGAGTAGCCCCCACTCGCCGCAACTGGAGAAAGCCTGAGCGCAGCAATGAAGACCCAATGCAGCCAAAGATAAATAAATAAAAATTTAAAAAGCAATCCATTTTAAAAAATGAAATAAAACAATAAACTTGTACATGAATTTGTGTAAAAATGTACCAATTCCCTTATAAGTAGTTTGTACCCAATTGACCAATGCTAAGTAATGTACATTATATCCTCTGTCAATTAAAAAGGATGTATTATTTTTCTTTCAAGTTTTTCGATTACCTACTTTCTATTCTTTTTCATAATATCCACCCAAAGAAAATCCAGCAGACTGTACATATACCTAGTCTAGAACATTGACCACTCCCTCATGTCAATCATCTAAGAAAGATCCATTTTTTTGTTTCTGGAAGGAAACTTGCTAGTAGCGATTGTTTGATTGTTGAGCTTTGACTATCCGCCCCTCTTTTATAAAAAATATTTTTATTTTATTTTTATTTTTGGCTGCATCGGGTCTTAGTTGTGTCATGCAGGCTCTTCATTGCGGCGTGCAGGCTGCTCTCTAGTTGTGGCTCGCGTGCTCAGTAGTTGCGGCACGTGGGCTTAGTTGCCCTGCGGCATGTGGGATCTTAGTTCCCTGACCAGGGATCAGACCCACCTCCCCTGCGTTGGCAGGCAGATTCTTAACCACTGGACCACCCGGGAAGTCCCTGTCCCTCTTCTCTCATCGCCTTGCTTGCTGTCCTTTCCTCTTCCACTGAATGTACTACCTTAGTGCGTAGGAAAGTATCTTCCTCCTTCACGGGAAACATAAAGGGGACAGTTAGAAATTGCCTCAGACACCAGTCAGGACGTGATGGCTCTTCTCCCTGTCCGCCCTCCCCAGGCTCTTCTGAGAAACTTATCAGTGAAAGTACAAATACATTATCACCCGAGAACGCCCGTCTAGTGATGTCACAAAATGAGGCTCTTGCAAGCTTTCCTTGTTAAAACTGACCAATAGAAGTTGGGTCTATGAAAATCAAACTTTCTTTGCAGAATACCTCACCCAGTTGTTGACTAGTTTATTCACTGGGCTCACCTTGGGGATATTTTCTACCCATCTTCTCCCCAGCCCTGGGGTGCTCATTGTCAACTCACCAGATCTATGGACAAAGTCCTAGAATACTTAGACTCAATCCAGGCATCTAGCAGAAAGGGAGGTAATAAAGTAAATCTGCACATACGTGTGACTACCCGGCCAAGTGTTTTCATTTGGTGGTGAAAGCTGGAGCATCTGCCTCTGTTCTTTTTTCCATATCCCACCTGCTAGGATTGAGGTTTCTATAATCAAGACTAACCTGGAAGAGACTCCAGTCATAGAACAATCTGAATTCCTTTTAAAGCAGTGGCTAGGCTTTGCCTTGTCAACTGCCACTGCATCATTGGCCACAAATACATGATTTTAAAAGAAACTAGCCCTGGGGCACAGCACTGCTGGCACTCCAGGACAACCACTGTGGGTATGAAGGTGGCGCAGCCTTTCCAAAAGCCGTGTAGCCATTGCTGCCAAAGTTACACATAGGCCATACCCTCTGAGCCAGCAATTCCACATGTAGGTATATACCCAAAAGAAATGGCTACAAAAAGACCCATATACAGGAGCTTTGTTTATAATAGCCCCCAAGTGGAAACAGTCCAGATGTCCACCAAGGGAAGCCTAGATATTCAAGTTTTAGTGTATTCATACAAGGGAATAGTGTGCAGCAATTAAAAATGATGACTTGACTTACACAAAAACAAAAGAACATGGTTCCGTTTATGCAAAGTTCAAGAACAGACAAAACTAATCTCTGGTGATAAGAGTCAGAATAGTGGTGTGAAGGGGTACGTACAGGGGATGAGAAAGGACTCAAGGGAATCTTCCCAGGCAGTACAAAAATACTATATATCTTGATCTGGAGGATGATTAGATTACATAAATATATTATAAACACTACACTGTCCCCTTAGATTTGTGCATTTGACTACTTGCAAACTAAAGAACAGCCCATGGATATTATACATTAATTTCTCAAAAATATTACACTCATGAAGCTCTAAAATAATCTACCATCACGCACCAGACAGTCAAATATTAAAAACCCTGACAGCGTCAAGTGTTGGCAAGGATATGAATGCCGGGAACTCTCAGATTTTCTGGAAACGGTTTGGCAGTGTCTAGTCAAATTGATTCAGTAGTCCCACTGCTATGTATATCCCCTGGGAAAACTCAGATAAAAGTGCACCATGAGGGACTTTCCTGGTGGTACAGGGGTTAAGAATCCACCTGCCAATGCAGGAGACAGGGGTTCGATCCCTGGTCCGGGAAGATCCCACATGCCGCCGAGCAACTAAGCCCGTGCACCACAACTACTGAGCCTGCGCACCTAGGGCCTGTGCTCTGCAACAAGAGAAGCCACTGCAATGAGAAGCTCGCGCACTGCAACAAAGAGTAGCCCCCGCTCGCTGCAACTATAGAAAGCCCGCATGCAGCAACGAAGACCAAATGCAGCCAGAAAATAAATAAATTAATTAATTTTTTAAAAAAATGCACCGTGAACTGTGTATGAGAATGTCTGTGGCATTGTTTTTCCTAACTGCCCAAACCCAGAAATGCCTCTGATACCTATTGTTAGCAAGCTGGATAAATACACGTGGAGTCTTATGGCTCACACCAACACGGGCACATCTGAAAACTGTAAGGTGATGCAAGAGTCTGAAGAATGCACAAGGTGTTCTTGAACAAGTGTTCAAAAAATGGGAAAACCTAACCTTGGTTCTTTAGGAGTGTACATGTAGGTGGTAAAACTACAAGAAAAGCAAAGTAATGATTATTTAAAAACAGAGGATGGTGGTTACTTCTTGGAGTGGGATAGGCAAGTGATAAGGGCCTGGCCCCGGGAAGGGTGGCAAGTCTCCTCCTGTTCAGAGTGGTGGTTACTCCAGGGTTCACTTTAGGATTATTGGTTAAAAGTATGTTTATGTTTGTGCACCTTTCTGCATGTGTGTTAAATTTCACAATCAAAGAAGACAATGATGAGTATTAGAAAGTCAGAGATTCAGGCAGTGCTTTCTTCTGGGAGACATCGAGTACCAAGTGGCCTCACAGCAAACAAAGAGGGGAGTGACAGCATTTTATTTTTTCTTTACCAAACTTTTTATCATAAGGACCCCTGACAGGTTGTTTGTTCTCTCTACAAATGGATTGTAGACCAGAGAAAGAACTGTGGCTGCCTTGGGATTGTATCATTAAGCGATGACTTTGGAAGCCAATACTTCCTTGTGGAATTTAGAGAAAAGAAATCAGAAACCAGAGGGATGGGGTGGCAGGTGACAAGTCTGAAACCAAAGGCTCCTCGTTGTTACTGGGCTAGTTCATCCTGGCTCTGTACCAGGTCAGGGTATGATTAGCCTGACAGGCATCATTAAATCCTCCAGAAACCCTCTGATGTACAGCTCTCATATCCCCCATTACATAGAAAGGCAAGTAAAGCAGGCAGGGCCTGGGTGACTTAAACCAAGGTCTTCATGACTTGAGGCTGACTCTTGTTATTCCCAGGCCATCTCCTGCTCTGTTCTTGGCCAGGGTTACCATTTGCACCTTTTGGTTGACTGAGGCTCATCGTATAGACTTGTTAAAGGGGCAAGTGAAGAAATACTAAACAGGCCCATACTCTCATCCTTCTCTTCACTCCCTGGAGTGAAGATCTCAACATGAACTTTCTAAGACTAAATGGCTGAAGCTTCTGAAAAATATCTTGCATGGACTTTGGAAGAAGAAGACAAATCCGAGCACAAGGAACATTTGGAACAAAGTAAACTATTAGGTGAAAATGGCCATCTGTGTTGTTACAATCCAGCAGCAAGAAGATGGAGCAGAGATGAATTGATTTGATTTGAGGGGTTCTTGCCTGTTTTATGTAAGTGAAATTTAAGCCCCTTTGATCACAGTGTCCATCCATCCTTCCATCCATCGGGCCTAATAAGTGCTAGTTCGGGTGTTGAGGGTAAGATGATCAACTAGATTTCCTCTGCCTTTGGAAAATTTTAATCTCATGAGGAATCTTTCCTTTTCTTTTCTTTTTTTTTGGTCCTTGCCATTCTTGGTGATGGTCAAAGAGACTATAATTTGCCTACAGAATCATGTCATGTGTTCACATGAATTCAGCAATTGGAACTTTGAAATGAATTTATTTATTTATTTATAATGTTGATTTTTATTTTTGTCTGCATTGGGTCTTCGTTGCTGCATGCGGGCTTTCTCTAGTTGTGGCGAGCGGGGGCTACTCTTCGTTGCGGTGCGCAGGTTTCTCATTGCAGTGGCTTCTCTTTTTGCGGAGCACGGGCTCTAGGTGCACAGGGTTTAGTAGTTGCAGCACATGGGCTCAGTAGTTGTGGCGTGCAGGCTTCTATAATTGTAGTGCGTGGGCCCAGTAGCTGTGGCACACGGGCTGTAGGGTGCTTGGGCTTCAGTAGTTGTGGCCCGCAGGCTCGGTAGTTGTGGCTCACGGGCTCTAGAGCGCAGGCTCAGTAGTTGTGGCACACGGGCTTAGTTGCTCCGCGGCATGTGGGATCTTCCCGGACTGAGGATCAAACCCATGTCCCCTGCATTGACAGGTGGATTCTTAACCACTGCACTACCAGGGAAGTCCCTGAAGTGAATTTTTATAAAAAATCTGCATTATGGAATACCTTTAGAGAAATGAAATTTTATTACTTTTCACTTGAAATTTGACTCTTAGGAACGCTGCTGAACAGAGATTCTAGACCAGCACTTCAGAGTTCAGGCTGTCTTGGATTTGAATGCTGGCTTTGCAGTTTGGGAGCTGTGTGATCCTGTACAAATTGTTGGCTCTCTCTGTCCCTGAGCCTTCTACCTGGGAAAATGACAGTTGTGAAAGTATCTGCCTCATGGGTATTAATGCTAAATGCTTTAAGACAGAGAAAGTACTGAGAAGGAAGGGTGCCTGGAGTGTGTCCACTGTCCTGGAAATCAGAGATCAGGGAATACAATCTGCGGGCCAAATCTGGCCCACTGCCTGTTTTTGTAAATAAAGTTTTATTGGAACACAGCCATGCCCATTCATTTACTTACTGTCTATGACTGCTTTTACACTATAACGGCAGAGTAGTTGTGACAGAGAGACCCTCTGGCCTGCAAAACCTTAAATATTTACTCTCTGCTTCTTTACAGAAAAAGTTTGTCAACCCTGCCATGTCTAAACGGTAACTATTGTAGCTCTACTAATAGTGTTGCCTTCACAAAGTGGTTTGTTTATTTGGGGACAGTGTAAATACCCGCTCAGGTCATTACTTACCATTTGATACACTTTACAGAGATGGGCCTCAGTTTTGATATTGCCCAGATTGCCACATCATCCAGATATATTTCAATGAAATTAAAGAGGGTTCTGTTTTAATGTTAACCTTCAAGAAAGAAATTCACATTTTCTCCCTTTTGCATGGGAAACGCAGTGCTATATTATCTACAGGCCACTGATAGTTTTGAACACCTTAACATGTGACAAAATTTCCCCCTCTGAAATTTATGTTTCCAGCGTCTAATTACATGGAACTTTCCTGAAGTGTGCTATAAATTTGCAGCACCCTGGTCTTGACTAATAGGCTCAAGTCTGTTATGGATCCAGGGAGAGCAGATGCTTATCTGAACCCCTTTGATCTCAAAATCTTCTAGAAACAGGCACTCTTAAGCCATTTCCACAGTTTCCTGGATTTTGGTCTGTCAGAACACCACCATAGATGTGTGCTATTTCCATTTCTTTTCTTAGCCAAAGCCAGGAAATGGGATGCTGTGGGGCTCTATTTTATCACTAATAGCATTGTGAACAATCATGTTGAGTCAGAAAAAGACTTCAAAAGTGATTCCTTTTAGGTTAATTTGAATTTGAGGCTAGTTCTCATTTAGCCAGCCTCCTTTGTCAATATGTCATCATTTGAACAGGATTATGGGAACCCAAGGAAATGCCCTTTTCCTGGTTGTTTCACTGGGGTGTGAAGAGCAGAGAGTTTAAAAATATGTCTCCAGTTCTGTACTGTGAAAGTGCTCGCTAAAGTGCTTGGGGCTGCCTGGTGTGACCTTACCCTGCTCTACGCATGTCATCTTGGTATAGGAGAAGCAGGGTCGTATCGTGGCCAAGAACCCAGGCTCTGGGTTTGAATACCAGTTCTGCTTTTGACTAGTTGTACAAGCTGCACAAATCACTTCACCTCTTTGTGGTTCTGTTTTCTTAACCATATAAAGTGGTGATAGTAATACGAACCTTATTGGTTTGTCTTGAGGAGTCAGTGACTTATTGTACAAACTTGTGACTGGCACACGGTCAGCACCCAGTGTCAGCTGTTATCACTGCCATCCCCCCACCCTCACCCCCAACAAGTTGTTGTTGTTACTTGTTGATGTGACTGTGGTGGAGGCCGTGAGGTAACAGGAGATGACGGTGGAGCTCTGAGTTCTGCCCCGTCACCACCCGGCTATTGAACTAGAATGTATGTTGCTTGGCTTAGTTGGCTCATATGAAAATAAAATGAAGTGATGGAGAAAATGTGCACAAAGATGATTTGGGATAGCCAGTCCCTTTGAGACCAGGGGAAAGGGTAGCGGACCAGGGACCAGAAAGAGGGCGAAAGGAAGAAACAGAAACATCTGTTAACCCCTGGCTATGTGCCTAGCTCTGCCCAGATATTCTATACCTAAAGTCTCATTTAATCTCAGCAGTAGCCCAGGGAGAGAAGAATGCTTAATCCATGGTACAGATGGGTAAACTGAGGTTCACAGAGATTGGCTCATTTGTCCCAGCTCATGGCAGTGGAAAAGTGATTTGAACCCAGTTGTATTGGACTCAGATGCATTCTGCTGGGCCAGTTTCCAATTCTAGCATTGACTGTCTTCCTAATTATTGTCAAAATCACTGAACTCTGGTTTCTGCCTGGGTTTCTCCTCTGTGAATTAGGTCATTGACTGAGCATCAAAAGGAAGCTAAAAGAATGTACCCACCATGTCAATTATGGCCACCAGAACCAAGTAGGGGAGAGAGGCAAGCAATGGAAACTGTTCAGTGATAATACTGGGGTTTTGTCACTGTATAACTCTATAATTTAAACGTTACGTTCATTTCCTTAATTGTTGACAAGACTCTGCGCTCTTCGTGTAGTTTCTCTTTGGAAATGTTCATGTCAGCATATGTTTTGTTCATACATCAACCCTTAAATCAAAATGCTACATTTGACCACCTGACCACCAATAAACTCAAGGAGGCTAGATGTCTTTGAACCTGGGTAGAGTGGCTGTTTCATGACCTTGGAGTGCCACCCTGGTTCCTTGAATACAGGAGTCTGATTCATCAGGTGAGCTCTCTTCTGCTCAGGCCGCCCTTGCTCAGACCCTGAAATAAGATGCCGTAGTTGGGGCTTCTCAGATCTTCTCTGGACTGTGCCCATGCAGAAGGCCGAGGGGTGTGTATTAAATCCTGTGCACCCTGGTGGAGAGTGTTTCAGAAGCAGAAATAAGCTCCACACCTCTCTGTATCCTCATGTAGTTTGCTCCCTTCGTGCTTGAATAGGATTGCTTGTTGCCATCCCTTCTAAATACCCTGTGCTTCACAGAGGAGCAGGTGTCAGCAGACTTTCTTAGTAAAGGGATTAATGGCAAGTATTTTAGCCTTTGCCGGCCATCCATTCTGTGCTACAACGACTCAACTGCACAGTAGTAGCCTGAAAGCGGCCACAGACCATGGTATGGCTTTGTTCCAGTAAAACTTTATTTACAAAAACAGGTACTAGGCTGAATTTGTCCTCGGGGCCCCAGTTTCCCCACTTCTGACTTAGAGCTACCCAGTGACTTAGTTTGATCAATTTTTTTCAGCCACGTATAAAGGAGCTACTCTTTCAGGCCCTGTCTTAGGTGCTGGGGATACAGTAAGGAGCCACAGTCTTGATGTAGTGGAGCTTCCAGTCTGCTAAAAAAGAAAAAAAAAAAAACTATTACTAATCAATTACACAGCCTGTGAGGGAGACCCAGGTCTGTACAGCTATGACTGTTGGCAAGGTCACAGCCCTCATCATGACATTGATACCTACTTCACAGGGGTGTGAGGCCTCAGTGAGAGAAAGGCCACAGCAGGGCCTGGCACCAAGTTCACACACCGTAAATGTGAACTAGTAGAAAGACATGAATTACAGAACATCCACTGTGTGGATGGAGTCTAGGGTTCAGGTCAGTGGAGGGTAAACTGAGGCCAGAGGATCCAGTCAGTATTACAAATGGGAGTTTGCTGCCACCCGGCCTCGTGAGCATCTTGCACTGTGATCACAAAACAGGCTCTGGACCCAGCTTCTAGTAGACGCAGAAAGCTGATGGGGACCTTTGATGTGAGTCCTGTTGAATTATATCAACATCCTATTTCATCAATTCTGTAACTCTCATGTCTTCATATTTTTATTGAGATGTAATTGACATATAACATTATGTTAGTTTCAGGTGTATAACATAATGATTTGATCTATGTCTATATTGCAAAATAATCACCACAATAAATCTAGTTCACATCCATCACTACACATAGTTACAATGTTTTTCATTCATATTTTAACAACTCTAAAATTAGGACGCACCTTCCAGGTGATACTGTATCATTGCTTAATTAGCAACTTGTTGCTTTTACTAGTGGCATTTGAAATAATGGTGCATCTTACGATTGATGGTGACATGGATATGAAGAAATCTAGGATTTATTGGTTACTTAAAATACACCAACTGCTGTGTTTGTTTGTTCCTTCATTCTCTTTTCACAAAGATTGGGCATCTACTATGTTCTGGGCAGTGTTTTTGTTGCTGGATATACAGAGTGAACAAAACAGGCAAAGGCTTTGCTGTTGTGGAATTATCCGGCTCTTGGAGGAGACAGACAGTAAATGCATCTGGGAAGGAAATAAACCAGGTGTGTTGTAGATGGTTAATAGCAGCGGGAACAGCCTTAGATGGGGCGCTCAGGGTTGGCTCTCAGGAGATGAACTGAGATCTGAAGAATGAAAAGGAATCACCCATATGGAGTAGGGGTGGGAGTAGGGCAGGCATCGTAGGCAGAGGGAACAGAAAGGTGAGAAGGAAGGTGATGGTCAACAAGGGAGAGGGCAGAGAGAAGACGGGTTGCAGAGTTAGATCATGGAGGGCCTCATGGCCGTGGTGAGGAGTTTGGATTTTATTCTAAATGAAGTGAGAAACCACTGGATGATTTTGAGCTGGGCAGTGTCAGGGTTAGATTTATGTTTAAAAAGCTAAATGAGTTCTTTAGTCTTCAGAGAGACTTCCTCAGCTGATCATGTTTATGTCAGCTGCAGGAGAGGAACTGGGGGCCCAGGGATACAGAACTGGGTAGTAAAAAGGGATACCCAGACTCCCTCCCCACCTCACTGTGTGATCTTGGTTCAGTCACTTTCCCTCTGTGGACTTCATTTTCCTTATTTGTAAATGAAATAGAACTAGCGTTCTTTGAAACTCTTTGGAACCCCACAGAGTTCTCTGTGGTTCTTGGGTGACTTCCCCAGGATCCCCTTGTTGTAACTTCAGTGTCGTGCTTCTTCCTTAAAATCGTCTGTCATGAAGTCTTGCAGACAGCTACACCTTGAAAACGGTCCAGCCCCACTTCATTGCCCCGTCTTTGCCATTTCACCCTCCTTATTGATGAGAGAGATGATGTGAATGACAGTCAACATCCAATCAGATAGAGCAAGTTTCATTTCTTATATTTAGGTCATAAAATTAGTTCCTTGACTCCCTCTGCCACCATCTTAATTATAGTGTAATGCTGTCTTACTCACTGGTGGCTTCTAGATGCCAGGCTCCTTAAGTCCCTGGATTCTGGCCTTCAGGCTCTTGCTTTCCATCCCGACCTCCCACTTCCTGATGCTGTTGGGCAGGCCCTTCTGTCACCAGCTTGTCAGACCCGTGGCCCCTCCCAGGTCACACAGCCCATTGTGCCTAGTCCATGCTTAACCCAGAGCTGCTGACTCTGTCTAGTGTTTTGGCCTCTTCACAATTTTTAGCCAAATTCCAGATTATCCTTAACCAGCAGCTGATTTTTTTCCTCCTAGAGCTGTCAAATTTGGGGCACTTGAACTTTTCTTCCACTTTCCCTTTTGCTCCACTTCACTCCAGCCACACACCGGGCAGAATCCCTTTGCAGGGGCTTTTCTCTGTGCCTGGAATGTTCTCCCCAGGTAGCCACCTGGCTTGCTTCCATCTTCAGGTTTTTCAATCAAATGCTTCCCTCTCAACGAGCCTGCCCTTTGACACCTATTCAAAACAGTGGTCAGGGGAGACCTCATTGAGAAATTTGTCATTCAAATAGGAGTGAGTTGTTAGCAGCTGAAAGGCATTTGGTCCGTGACCAGCCATGAATAGAGCAGTGAAAAAAATGTTCCAGGCAAAGGCCCTGGGGTAGTGTGATCATGGACCAGCCAAGAGGTCAGCATGGCTCAGCCTAAGGGCCAGAAAGTAGCAGTGGATGAGGCTGCAGAACAGGGAGGAGCCCACTGACACAGTCCTCATAGGAACCGGCTTCTCAAGTGTGATCAGCATTGTTAAAACTGCAGAATCTCAGTCCCCATCCCATACCTACTGGATCAGAATCTACAATTTAACAGGCTTCCCAGGTGATTTGCATACACATTAAATGTGAGCAGCACAGTCATAAATCTTCTCCCATTTAGCATGACCTAATCCCCAGTTTTTTTCCACTGTCACTCTCCCTACCTTCCCCAATATGAAGCAGAAGGCCAGTGCTACCCCAGTGATTTTAAGCTTTTAAGGAAAAAGTAATAACTTTTCCTTATAAAAAATTGTGGGAAACCCTGAAGAAACCGGTCATTGGGCTAAACTCTGAAACTTGGGCTTTCTGTTCTTAGTTCATTTTATATACTTCCCTAAAATTGGTTGATTCCTTGTTTTGGGGATGGGACTGGTTTTCCTCCCCTAGAGACTATCACATTCTGTCCATATGCTTTCCAATGTTCATTTGGGGGTGTGTGAACATTTTCAGTATAATTCCATATTTCTCGATTGCTGTACAGTTTTCCTCTCTGCGTTGATCATCATGTTTTATAAAGGCTTTCTTTTTTCCTATATAACCAAAGCATTGAAAATATTTCGTTATTAACACACCGAAAAATGCAGTCAATGAGATGATTATCATCTAATGTTTTAATGATCACATTTTTAATCCAATTATGCATGATTGAATCTTTCAAATTTTCTTTAATTAAAGATTGCCTCCTAGCACTGCTATCAGAAATAAGAAATTGAACAGAATCGAGCCAGATATAATTTAATGTTGAAAGGAAACTGCAAGGATAACTGGGCCGCTCTGGGTTTAATGGCTGGCCATGACTTTAAAGCCCTCATACAGAATTTTCTAATTGATAAGAAAAATTTAATCATCTCCTGATATACTCTGTTTGCATTCAAATAAGGTATTTCTTTTTCTAAATAAACCTCCCCTAACTGATTATTCATATTGTCGTTCAGAATGCTTGAAAATGAAAGAGTTGGGTGAAATGTAGACTACTTAATATAGTGTGTATTTAATATAAAAGTCATACATTATTCATAATTTTTGCAATTTGAATAACTTTGAATTTCGCATCCCTGTTTCTCATCTTTTTCTTTGATGAACAATTAATTATTAAAATATAATATTGTCTGCATACAGCACTGGGATACTTGAAAGTGGAATATGAGATTCATTCCTTTTCAGTTCTTTTAACTAGTAATGCACAGAACTTGCTTATTATGGTATAATGGAATGGATGGTAGGATAAGTAGAGTATCTCAAATATTTTTCTCAACTAGTTAAGTGTCTGGGATAGGAATGTTTCGAATTCAAATTACTAATTAGAATAAAAGTTGGAGGCAGAGTGTTCTGATCTGGATGGCTTTGGAGTCAACTGCCCTTTTATAGTAGGATTCATTGAACAAGTATTTATCTGTGCTTATTCTATGCTAGACACTCTCCTAAGCCCTTAACTACTGTTAATTCATGTAATACTCTCCTTGATAGGATAAACCTCCAGATGAGGTCATTATTATAATCCCATTTTACAGATGAGGAAATAGTGACAGAGAGGTTAAGTAACTTGTCTTAGGTCAGAGCTTTAAGTAGACCAGTTAGGATTCAACTCCAGGGACCTGGCTCTAGCAGTCCTTCCACTTTATAACATGGACATTTATTAAGATTTTCTTAGTGGGAGAGTTTAAGTTTTTAGCTGAAAAGTACATTCTTCCTTCCTCCCAGTGACTGTACTCAGGAACACCCAGTCTTGGGTCCAGCCAGTTGAGTGCCTTGTGGCCTCTGTGAACTTTGTGGGCAGTGCCAGAAATACAGGGGTACCATTTCTAAAGTTACTTATAACAATTAAACATTATGAGCACCCCATTTGCCAGTGGAGCACTCCTATGGGACTGAGCAGGAAATGGAATTTGTAGAAAGATCAGCAAAAATCAACGTTCAGGTTGAACTTAGAAAAGTCATGGGAGAAAGAAAACAGCTTAGGAGTTAATTCTGTAACGTATGTTCATAAAATAAATTACCATTAGTGATGGGGACCCCTGAACATGTGGCATGCCCCACCCCCAGTTCTTGCTGTGGCTCTCAAGATGACTTTCTAACACTTGCCCCCCACCCTCCTATACTTGGCTTGCAATCAGGAGGGCACAATATGGCCGATGGCTAAATCCATTCCACTGACTGTTTTTGTATGGCTCCTGAGCTAAGAATGGTTTTCACACGTGAATCCTAGTTAAGCGAAATGTTCTTCCCGCCTTTCCCCTGCCCAAAAGAAGTCCTTTCTTCTCACTAGTAGATGTCTATTTTTAAAATTGTCCTCAGTTATTAGCGTTTTGAACATTGTTAATAAGGTTGTGGAAGTGTGTTTATTATATAGGTACCTATGTAACAACTTTGATTTTGCCCCTTAGCCCTGCAAAACCTAAAATATTTACTATCTGGCACTTTACGGAAAACATTTGCTAGTCCCTGGCTTAAAACACAAAATAAGCTGGCTGGCTCTCAGCCCAGTGCTTGCCTTGATAAGTGAGGGCTTATAATGGACCAGAGATCACACTGGACCAAGTGCTTACCTTAATAAATCAGGGCTCACAAGGCACTGTGCTAAAGCCCCTCACATTTATTAGCTTGATTAATTGTCACAGCATCCCTGAGGGGTAAATAATCTCAGTATTCCTATTTTACAGGTAAGGGAAGTAGCTCAGAGAGGTTAAGATTTTTTTCTAAGGTCACACAGCTGTTAAATATCAGTTGATTCCGAAGGTCATGCTAGAGCTTTGACAAAGAAAACTCTAACCTGCAGTGCTCAGATTGACGGAGACTGTGTCAGACATGCTGTGCCTTTGAGGCATTAGTAGTCCAGTTAAAAAATAAAACACATGCACGAACATTCAAAAAAGTGCATGGCTATGTGAGATATACATAGCTAGGTCTTGGCAGCTTAGAATCATAATACTAGTGGTAATAATACAAGTAATTAGAATGAGAATCATATTATCATTTATGAGATGCTTACTCTGTTCCAGGCTCTTTCTGAACCCCTTTCTTACACTGATTTATTTAATCTTCACAACAGCCTAGGAAGGTGTAGTAACTAAGGTCATAACAGCTCACAGGTGGAGGAGTTGGGATTTGAATCCAGCAGGCCGAGAATCTCTGCTCGTTTCACCAATCCCTGTAAGGGATGGAGAAATGAGGTGTTGATGAGGTCTTCAGTGTTACGTGATATTTCCTGCTCCCAGCCGTACTGTTTCAGATCCTAAGTGGTGTCTTTGAAGAAAGAATCCCATCCCAGTCTCTGTTTTCTCCCTAAGTTTTTTACCTTGGGTCCATTACTTCTCTCTGATCTCCCACTTCCCTAGTTGTAAAATTAAAGAATTGGATTGAATTGGTGGTTTTCAAAGTGTCCCTGGGTTCCCAGCTCAGCTTCAGCCCCAGTGGCTGCACTTCGGCTGTTTGAGTTGCCTGGCTCCTATGTAAGATTTGGTTTGAAGAAAGGGTTCTTTGGTTCCCGAAGCCACTGACCTAGGGTGGTCTAAGCCCCTTTCGGGTCTCAGAATCCTGAGATCCAGTGGCGGTGATGGTGGTGGAATCAGCAGGTAGTGAAGCCCCTCCCTTTTTTGTCCCCCTCACCGACTCTACCCACCCCGCCACTGATCTGATTACACCTTCTAAGCAATTAAATCAGAACCTGCCTCTGAAGCCCTTGGGTTGATCCAGGACAGAGAAACCCTTCTGCATTTGTAGAAATGGTCACACCTGCAGTTTCCATCCGTCCTTGCTGAATGCAAGAGCCCATACAAGAACTTACGTGAGTCCTGTTCCGGCTGAAACCATGTTCCTTTTTGAAATCCACCCACTTCAGATTGGTGGGGCAGGTGTTTCTCATTTATCTTTTTCTATAAAGCCACAGCCTCTTCCTCGAGTGGGTGCTTTAGATGGGGGCTTTGCTGGCTCGGGCTTACAGGGATTGTCTTGTCACTACCTGTCTGCATACAGCGTGCTTAGCTGCAACCCTAATATTGGGTCAGGCCCCTAGGGGAAGACTCTAAAGGTTTTCCGGTCCTTCAGTCTGGAGCCCTTGATCCTAAAGCAGGTTAGTGTGCTGCGGGGTTCACCTGCAGCGTGATGGGGAAATGAAGGTGGTGATTTTGTGGTTCATGATGCCAGGGCCTGTGCACCTTCTATTGCCTGGAGCCTCTTGTTGACTATTTGCAGGGCCGAGGAAGTGCAGCAAGCAAAGGCCAAAACGGTTCCTCCTCTCAGCCAGGCACGCTTACAGAGATTTCCACCATCATTAGGCTGCTGGTAACCGGGTTAAATTAAAGCCCAGATTTGCCAGCGGGCGGAGGGGTGATTCTTTTATTTCCAGCCTTTTGTCCCATGGAAACTGCTTTTGTCATTTTGATTATAGACCCCTATGATGCATGTATTAATTAATACTTAATTTTTCCCTTTAAAAAATGAACTGAAAACCTTTGTGAGAATCAGCCAAGGTTTCTGAGCCTTGTGAATAACTGCTGCCACTTTACTGTTCACTAGTGACCTTGGGCTTAGTGATTTAACCTCTCTGTGCCTTAAGTTCCACATCTGGAAAATTGGAGCATTAAAAGTAGATACTCCATAGGGTTGTAAAGTGAAAGGGTGTGGTGATGGCTTAAGAATAATGAAAGCCTGGATTCCAAACTCAACTACATGGTTGTATGTTCCAGCTCTGTAAATTGGGGATGGTAATACTTCATGGGACTATTTTAAGCATTAAATAAATCAATCTTTGTAAAGCTCTTAGAACAGTACCTGGCACATACAGTAAGTGCTGTTTAAATGTTTGCAACAGATGAGTACTCAGAAGAGTGCCTGACATATAGTAAAAGCTAAATAAATATTAAGATTTGTTCAACAAATCTCTACCAAAAGGAAATTACCATTTTCATTATTCTTTTTTTTTTTTCCGGTACGCGGGCCTCTCACTGTTGTGGCCTCTCCCGTTGCGGAGCACAGGCTCCGGACATGCAGGCTCAGCGGCCATGGCTCACAGGCCTAGCCGCTCCGCGGCATGTGGGATCCTCCTGGACCGGGGCACGAACCCACGTCCCCTGCATTGGCAGGCGGACTCTCAACCACTGCACCACCAGGGAAGCCCCATTATTCTAATATAGTTGATTTCTGCTGGGTTTTTGCCTTAACCCCCAGTTACATAGACCTTTTGCGTCTAAGGATACACATTTGCCCAAATACATACACTGCTTGTTCTGTATGAAGGAAAAGGAGGGAGGAGGCGTGAGGCTGGGAATAATATTCCTGGAAGTCACAGGAGTGTCCATGAAGTAACCTGGAGCCTTGAGGTCCCCGAGAAATGTCCAGGGGCGCATGGAGGAGGCCATAGGGTAGCTAAGGCAAGCCATTAGCAGGACTGTAATAGCCTTATTACATCCCCAACAGGAATGAGGTGGGCATTCCAGACTTAAATACAGGGCTAGACGTTTGAAGACCCAGGTAGAGACTAAAACTCTGATTTGTGAAAGAAGCTGGATGATCTACTGGGTCGGACTGAAAGTGTTATAGTATAGTGCCTAAACTCTGTTGCACTGCTGATTCCTGCCTCAGGACCTTTGTACATACTGTTCTCACAGCTTGAAATGCTCTTCTTTTCCTCTTTTGCCCCCACAGTTAAATATTCACCTAGTTTACTTTAGCTTCTTCAGCCTGAGTCAGAATTGTGCAAGTTCTGGTGTCAAGGTGCATGGGTTCATATCCCAGCTTTGCTATGTAGGAGCTAACCTCTTCTCTAACTTGTTTTCCTCGTAGAGTTACTGTGAGATATCATTGTTGGGTCCCAGCTTAAATGTCGTTTCTTCTACTTAAGGGAAGACCACTCCACTTTTGTAAAAAAAAAAAAAAGCCTATTTTCAGGGCCATCAGTTTACAAGTTCAGGGTCGTGCCTTGATCTGAATAAGCCTTGGGTGAAACCATAATGAAACGTAACCAGCTTTGGAATTGTACTTTACCATTGGCTTACAGTTTTCTTTTCCTAATTAATCTCTCATGGGAGTCCCAAAGTTTGTTCGCCTGATTATTAGTTCATAAGGATTAGACGGAGAAGGGGTCTATGATGAAACAAGATGGAGTATAACTGAATCACTTTGCTGTACACCTAAAACTAACAGAACATTGTAAATCAACTATATTTCAATAAAAAAAAATTAAAAATTAAAATCAACATTAAAAAGACTTAGCACAGAATATATATTAATATATAAAATATCTCATTAATGATTTTAATTTTGATTACATGTTGAAATAATATTTAAAATATAATGGGGACTTCTCTGGTGGTCCAGTGGTTAAGACTCCATGCTTCCAATGCAGGGGACGTGCGTTCGATCCCTGGTGGGGGAACTAAGATCCCACATGCCATGTGGCATGGCCAAAAAAAAAAAAAAAAGAAGGATTAAATAAAATGTATTATGGAAACTAAAAAAAATTTATATTGGAAAGGGGCAAGTTAAACAAAACCAAGTCTCTTTCTTTTCTGCAGGATTTAGTGACTTGACTCTGCTAGTGTTTTGTCTATTTCCTGGGGGAAGAGGGAGGGCCTGAAGTGTTGCCCAGTGCCGTTTACCATGGAACCCATTTTTCATGAAATGCAGTGCAGTACGATGTCTCAGAGCACACACACCCTGGGAAATGCTGCTTTGTTTTCCATGGCTCTCCCACCACCAAATGCTAGTGCTTCTCGGGATGTAAATAAACACAAGACTTGTGATGTGGCACCCGCATGCCGAGGGTTTTGACTGTGTGTCTGCAGCATAGAACGACTTACCACTGTGCTTTTCTTTTCCCTCTTCCCCCAAACAGAGAAGGAGACCTTTCTGGATCCTTTCGTCCTCCGGGACCTCCTGCCTGCATCCCTGGGCAGCTATTACCGGTACACAGGTTCTTTGACTACCCCACCGTGTAGCGAAATTGTGGAGTGGATAGTCTTCCGGACGCCTGTCCCCATCTCTTATCATCAGGTAGCTATTTGGCCCCCAAAGGGCCTCTGTTTTTACTTGTTTTGAGTTGACTTAACTATCTAACATTGCTAGACTATATCAGGATTATATAAGGATTTTTTTTTTGGCATCCTTTGCTTCTCATTGATTCTTTTCGTTTTTTCCAAGTAACATGTTTTTGCACCCAAGAATTATAAAATATAAAACATGGTTGCTGAGCCACAAATTAACTAGCTGAGGAGAACTGCAGGCATGAAATCAGATATCTTGTAAGTATTCAATCTTGAGGAGATAGTAGCTACCCTCTGTGATGACTCTGTGCCAGGAACTCTTTTCAGCTCTTTATATGTGTTAACTCACTTAATCTTCATGAACAACAGTCCTATGAGGTAGGTGCTATTTGTACCCCCGTGTTATAGAGGAGAGACAGCAGAAGTGTAGTGACTTGCCCAAGGTCACACAACCATTACCCAGCCATGGTGTCTGATCCCAAAGATCACGCTTGGAGCTGCTAAACCTCCCCTAAATTCAGAAAAGAGAAATTTGTATACCTGAAGAAATGAAAGAAAAAATACCATTGATTGAGCTCTTTTTGTGTAATAAGCTCTCATCGACTTAGTTACAAAACAACATTGAGAATTGGGTATGTTGCACAAAGACGGAACACATAAGAACATCGTGGCAGGGACAGATTGCATAACATGCCCAAAGATTCATGGTCAATGAAGGTTGAAGCCAGAAACCAAGCCCGGGTTTGTCTGATTCCAAACCCATGCTGCCGACCCCTACATGGAGCTGCTTCTCTCTGAGTGTGGCCTGGCAGATGTCATAGGGAGGTGGGTTTAGGCTGAGCACGTAACTGTGGGTAAGAATTTGGTGAAATGGGGATGAGGTTGGGGGCAATGTCAGCGGAAGAGGATCCACCAGGGGATGAAGGGCTTTGACATCACCTCATGAGGAATCATAGATGGAAGGGGAAATAGAGAGGATATGTCAGTCATCAAAAATGCAGCCTACACGGAGGTAGAAGGAGAGTAGATTTCTCCTCCATAATTTCAGAAAACAGAGCCAAGAACAACGGGTAGGATTTCTAAGGAAGTGGATTTGAGCCATTGACCTGGACTGTCTAAAAAATGGAACATTCCTATCAGACCCATCCATGGAAATGCCTCCCCAGCATTGGACAGCTAGGGGTAAGGCTGATGTAGAGGGAAAGTGGACGTTTTGGAATTATGTGAAAAATGTCAGTAATATAACTGAAGAGGACACAGGCAACAAGATTATGAACCTGGCTGGCTTGGGGAATAGTCCAAAGATTTTCCTAACAAGGGCAGAGAATATAGAAAAGGGAGTGGGGGAAATAGGATTGGATGATGTCCTGGCCAGGGCTGTTTGGGGTGTCAGAAACAGAAACCCACTTAAAGTAGCTTCAGTAGGGGAAATATTTGAAAGAAACCATAGTAGGGTCATCCTGAGCTGAAGTCATCATGACCAGGACTGTAACTAGTAAGTGAGGCACAAACTTTACTTTCTGTCTCTTAGGGGCCTCTCTCACATCTTGGAGCTTCTACCACGGCTTTGTGAATCTGTACTTTTGCAAACTTCTGGTTCCTTTTCTCTCCCAGTTTGAGTGTGGTTTTCTTTGGAGGGGATTGGAGCCCAATATGGTTACTCTAGTACCAGTTAACCTTTCAACTCAAGGGCCAGCTACCAACTGACAGTGGTCTGGGTCTGGAGTCAGCTGTTCAGGAAGATAGATCCGAATAGACATTAGCCAACAGCACACTGGCTGGCCTTGGGTCAGTTGTCCATTTTTTAATAAATCAGCAGAGGTGCTGGCCATGTCCTGACACATTGGTGTCGCCACTCTGGGGGCGGTAAGTGGAGCAGGTTATCTAGAAGGAGCTCTGTGCAGGAGAGAGAGCCCACCAACAAAGGTGTAGGTAGTGTGGGACCAGGGGAAATAGATTCATTTGGCCTCCCTGCAGCTGGCAGACATTTTACCTTGAGCTTTTTTTCCTTTTGATTCCATCGTGATGAAAAAAGAAGGACTAGCATTATGGCTGCGGAACAGGATCTGCTGGCCTTAAGGAGATAAAGAAATATGAAACAAGTTTGCTTCCTAATGGTGAAGCCAGCCTTGTTTCATTAAAATAAAAGAAAATTGCAGCCCAAATATTTATATCCTCAAGGTTCGGGGAGGGGGGCAGGGGCAGGACTTTGAAAAGGGATCCTTTTTGTCGATGAAGATGAATGCTTTTGTCCTCAAAGATATAAAAGCTTGAGATAATGAGGTTAAAAAATTCAAGTTTGGCTTTTTTTTTTTTAGGAGGCCCTGTGAAGGGGAGACATAGAGGGGTAATTGTTTAGTTGGGGCTGGGGGAGGGAAGAGAAGCATTAACACATACTGGGTTTTAAGGCAGTTTAGTGGGCCTAAACAAAAGGCAGATTTTTAGGCTTGGATGTCTTGTCAAGTATTTGTCAGTTAGAGGCGTTTTGACATTCGGGAACTGGATATATTCGAAAGTGCTTTGTTAACATCTTTTTATGCTTCTACTCTGCCACCCATACACTCAGAGAGAAATAATGGAAGAGTTTTTCTCCACGACTTCCAACGTATGACCTCTCTGTAGGTACTATTGTTTCAAGAAAAGAGTGAAGAAATAAATTAATCATAGTGGCTCCCCAGTTTCTTTACTCTAAACCATCTTAGATAATACTTCACTTGTATCAGGCACAGCTTCATGTATCCTTTTCTGTCTCCCAAAGGGACGAAACAGCTCATTTTCATGTGGCCAAACCGGTTACTTGCTGGTGGGCTGAGTGGAGGTCACAGCTGTGTCAGCCCTCAGACAGGAAAGCATGAACCACCCAAGTATTATTGGTTCAGACCTCCCACCCTGACCCTGCCAACATGCTTTCTGAAGTTAGCACAGAATGTTCATTTCAGAAGGGCAAACGGCCAATTCAGAGAAGCCAAGAAGACACAATTCCATGTCTGCTTCTGTGAGAAAGAAAACATTCCTAGTCCTTCATCCTTCTTTTTCTCCAAAGGTTCTTCTCTTCCCTTACACCGTGTGGGTACCTGTCAGCAGTGAGAAGGAGGGCAGGTTCACCCTAAAATGCAGTGCTGAGCACAGACTGTTGACCAGTATGATGTGGATTTCTTTCAAGTCTTCCTGAGTAAATATGAGCAACTCTGTATTTTCCCTCTTTTGTGGGCCTCCTTGGGCATTCAAACCAGCCCCGCGGCTAGTGAGCGCTGACTCCGGCTTCTGTGATGATCTAGATCTGAATACGGTGTTGCTAATGGAATCACACCATTCCATTGGCTTGGTTGGTCAGCAGACAGCATGGCTGTGTGGCTCCAATAAAACATTGACCATAAATATCAGGCAAGAATCATGCCATGATTTTGTCACCCAAACAAAATGGCGGCACCCCCAGTCCTGCTGTAGGAGGTCAAAGGAGCAGGACTAGCACACTGAGACGGTTGCCTGCCTTGCATTCATGATCAGTCAGGGAACATGATGGTTTTTAGTCTGGTGTACTTGGATGTGTTTTATTCTAGAACAGTGGCTCTCAGATGGTAGCGCTTTGGCCATTGGGCACTATCCCAGCCTTCCCTTTCCAGGACTGTTGGCTTCCGTAGTTTTAAATATGACACTGCCTATAATTTTCCCTAGCATGAGTTTTATTTAAGTGCCTCTTGGAGGTGCTATCAAAAAGGAAATAAATATCAAAAAGGCTAGTTTACTTGCTTTATTTGCATGACTTTTTTTTGAAGTTTATAGTTGATTTACAATATTGTGTTAGTTTCTGGTGTACAGCAAAGTGATTCAGTTATATATTTTTCTCAGATTATTTTCCATTGTAGGTTATTATAAGATACTGAATATTATTCTCTGTGTTATACAGTAAATCCTTATTGCTTATCTATTTTATGTATAGTAGTTTGTATATGTTAATCCCATGCTCCTAATTTATCCTTCTCCCACCTCTCTTTCCTCTTTGGCAACCATAAGTTTGTTTTCTACATCTGTGAGTCTGTTTCTGCTTTGTATATATACTCATCTGTATTATTTTTTAGATTCCACATATAAGTCGCATCATATAATAATTGTCTTTTTCTATCTGACTTACTTCACTTAGTATGATAATCTCTAGGTCACTCCATGTTGTTGCATGGCTGTGTAATATTTCATCGTGTATATGTGTGTGTGTGTGGCACATCTTCTTAAACCAGTCTTCTATTGATGGGCATTTGGTTTGCTTCCAAGTCTTGGCTATTGTAAATAGTGCTACTTTGAACATTGGGGTGCATGTATCTTTTCAAATTACAGTTTTTGTCTTTTCTAGATATATGCCCAGGACTGGGATTGCTGGATCATATAGTAGCTCTATTTTTAGTTTTTTAAGGAACCTCCATACTCTTTTTCATAGTGGCTGCACCGATTTACATTCCCACCAACAGTGTAGAAGGGTTCCCTTTTCTCCACACCCTCTCCAGCATTTGTTATTTGTAGACTTTTTGATGATAGCCATTCTGACCAGTGTGAGGTGATACCTCATTGTGGTTTAAATTTGCATTTCTCTAATAATTAGCGATGTTGAGCATCTTTTCATGTGCCTGTTGGCTATCTGTATGTCTTCATTGGAGAAATGTATATTTGGGTCTTCTGCCCATTTTTTGATTGGGTTGTTTGTTTTTTTGATATTGAGTTGTATGAGCTGTTTGTATATTTTGGAAATTAACCCGTTGTCAGGTGCATCAATTGCAAATATTTTCTACCATTCTGTAGGTTGTCTTTTTGTTTTGTTGATGGCTTCCTTTGCTGAGCAAAAACTTTTTAGTTTGATTTGGTTCCATTTGTTTATTTTTGCTTTTATTGCTTTTGCCTTGGGAAACTGATCTAAGAAAACATTGCTACAATTTATGTCTGAAAATGCTTTGCCTGTTTTCCCTTCCAGGAGTTTTATGGTGTCATGTCTTATATTTAGGTCTTTAAACCATTTTGAGTTTATTTTTGTGTATGGTGTGAGGGTGTGTTTTAACTTCATTGATTTACATGCAGCTGACCAGCTTTCCCAACACCACTTGCAAAAGAGACTGTCTTTTCCCCATTGTACATTTTTGCTGCCTTGGTTGTAGATTAATTGACCATAGGTGTGTGGGTTTATTTCTGGGCTCTCTATTCTGTTCCATTGATCCATACATCTGTTTTTGTGCCAGTACCACACTGTTGTGATTACTGTAGCTTTGTAATATTGTCTGAGGTCTGGGAGGGTTATGCCTCCAGTTTTGCTCTTTTTCCTCAGGATTGCTTTGGCAATTCATGTTCATGTGTAGTTCCATGTAAATTTTAGGATTATTTGTTCTAGTTCTATGAAAAATGTCATGGATAATTTGATACGGATCACATTAAATCTGTAGATTGCTTTGGGTAATATGGCCATTTTAACAACATTACTTCTTCCAATCGAAGAGCATGGGATATCTTTTCATTTCTTTGGATCATCTTCACTTTTCTTTCTCAGTGTCTTATAGTTCTCAGCATATAGGTCTTTCACCTTCTTGGTTAGGTTTATTCCTAGGTATTTTATGTTACTTTGAGGCTGTTTTGAAAGAGATTCTTTTTTCTTTCTGGTATTTCATTGTTAGTGTAAAGAAATGCCACATATTTCTGTATATTAATCTTGTATCCTAGTACTTTTCTGAATTCATGTATTGGTTCTAATATATTTTGTGTGGGATCTTTAAGGTGCATGCCTTTTTTTTAACCATTGTTGTCTCTTTCATAAAGAGTAGAGCAACTCTTTTGAATTAAGACTACGTTCCATATGGAGCCAAAATGTTCCATTCTTGGCTACCTTCTTCATCCAGATTACTCAACTACTCTGCTATGTCTCAGCTTTCATCTGTAAAATGGCAATGATAACAATACCTACTTTATGTAGTTATCATAGAGATTAAATGATGGAATGTGTGTAGAATGCTTAGACTAGTGCCTGGCACCATAGGAAGTGTTCAGGAGATACCAGGTGGGTTTCTTTGTTGTTGCTTTTTTTTGTTGTTGCCAAAGCCACTAGGGCAGCACTGTCTAGTAGCAACTAAGCAAGCCACATCCATCGTTTTAAATTTTCTGGTAGCCACATTAAAGCATGTAAAGAGAAACAGGTGAAATTAATTTTAATAATATGTTTTATTTAACCTCATGTATCCAAAATATTATCATTTCACCATGTAGGGCTGGCCACATTTCTCACATTTATCTCAAGGCCTTAACAATTAATGAATCACTTAATTGAGAAAGTTTCTACTGCAACACTACATAATAAGCAGTGATTTGAATAAAGGCAGTTTTTTTAAATGGTGGGTGAAGATGCCATTTTTAATCCATAACAGGTAGCTTTCATTGTTAATTATGTTTAAATCCTCTTCTTTCTGTAGAAGGCCTTTCTTTAATTGCCTTCATGCAAATCTGTCTGTAGCTACAGGGGGAGGGCACAGCCTGTAGTTAGCTAGCTAGTCTCAGATTTTATTTTTGCAGCCATGGTTCAATAAGTAAAACTTTGGATGCTCCAGGCTATTGGGAATTTGATATTCCCTCATTATTAGCTTGTTTACTAATGAGGCAACCAAACAAGGCCTGACCCATCATGTCTCAAATGTATGACGAAACTCATGTCCATGACCTTAGGTGTGACTTTACAGTCCTTAATGTTTACCCTGGAGTTTATTATTATTCATATAATGGACTCTGGTTTTGTTTAATTGCCATTCTATATCCATCCTATCAAATATTGTGCACATCAGCCTTTTAAGGGTTCATAATTATATTACTTTTGATATTCTCTCATTTCCCCCTTCAGCCATGATGGTCTCCTTCCCACATCTTATGGACCAGAGCTCTTGCTACACACAAACGGCATGAGTAGATTTCAACTTTCCTTTGATTCAAACTGACAGATTAAAAACTAATTATTCTCTGTAATATTTTTACAATAAAAACTAAGTTGAAATGATTTATATACACTTCCAGCCAACACATTTGCAATTCAAGGTTAAAACTGTTCTTGAAACAGCACCAGTTAAAATGCAATTACAGCTCCCCAAGCAGGGATAAAAAAAAGAAACATTTTACATGTTCACTTCAAAAGTTAAAAAGCCAATTAAATATTATAGAAATAAAAACTTTCATTAATTTTCACTAAATGATGAAGACTTCATTAGTTATATTAAAGTAAAGATAAATCCAAGTGTGTTTATTACCTGCCCCTGGAAAAGAATAAGATGAAGAAAAGTGCTGGTTTTGGGAGGTAGATTCCATTTTCTCCTCACACCTGCCATCTTGTTTATGGTTCCCAGTTCTTCCTGTGTTGGGCCATAGGCTGTTTCTTTCCAGAGTGCGGAAAAATGCAAGCAAGTTTATATCACCAGTAGTGAAATGGCAGTAATGGGTGTCCTGCATGCTAGGGACTTTGGAGGTCAGCTAAAAGGAATTGTTTTGGGACTTCTACTATCATCAGATTCAGTTTTTCTGCTACAGTGTTGCTCTTTCAGTGAATAATGCTGAGGGCCTGTTACGCATGTGGCGTGAAGTGACTGAAAGCATGCAAAACAGAGTCACACAGACCCAGGCTTCTAATCCTCACTTTACCTCTCAGTTCCTGTGTGATCTTGGGCAAGTGACTTAATGTCCCTCAGCCCAAGTTCCTTGTCAGTCAATAAGAATAAGAATAATACCACCAGCGTTACCGGATTTCTATGAGGATTAAGTAAGAGAAAGCCTATAACGTTCTTGGCACCTTGCCTTGTGCATAATCAATGCTCAGTAAATATTAGTTGGTAGTGTTAGTGCTATAATAATATTATTATTAACAGTGTTACTTTAATGTTATTATTTTGAGCTGAGAACAAGTTAGAAACCAAAACAATGTTTATGAAGTGCTTGTACCTGGCCCATAATGGGTTTGATAAATAGACACTGTAAGGTGCAATATGCCTTATACAGATACATAGACACATTATATATGTATACTGTACATTGTAAATATGCATATATATTATAAAGAAGAAAAGGAAGGCGAAGCCGCAGAGCTTCTTGTAGTTGTAAGCTTAGCACGCAATCATAGTTACCACATTCCTCATAAAATAATAACAATAACAACAGTAATGACAGTAATACTTATTGGGCACCTTTGGTGCATCAGGAATTATTCCAAACACTTCATCTGTAGTAGCTCAGTCAATAGTAGTGACCAAAACCATGTGAAGTGGGTAATGATGTTAGCTCCATTATACATGTAAGAAAACCAAAGCACAGAAACAGTAAATACTTTGACTGATGTCACACATTTAGCAAGTAGAGTTTAAAAAACAGAGTTTGTAACCCAGGTAGTTAGTGGAAGCGTTTTGCATTTGGAGAATAAGGCACAGGCCAAAACATTAGGACTCCACGGTAAGAATGGGAGGCTGTTGAAAGGTATTAAACAGAGGTGTGTGCTGTGATCTCATGTACATTTTTGAAGGTTCACTGTGTGGATATTAACTAGATCTAGAAGAGTCAAAGAGATTACACACCAAAAGTGTGGCCCCGTCAGAGGCCAGAGAGACACAGCTTTGAAGTTTGGTCTATGACTCTAGCGTTACACGGGGCTGCCATGTGGCACCGCTGTCAGAGGCACCTTCCTATGTCATCTGCTCTGTAAATGGCATCCCACGGAATCCAGCAAAGTGGACGTCCGGGTGGTGGCCAGATTCACCTTTGGCGAGTTGGGGTCTCGAGGCAAGGGTAAGGACCAAGGGACAACCTCTGGCCCAGATGATTGCTGATCACCTGCCAAAGTGAAAAGTATATAGGCTCCCCTTGCCAATCCGGGGATCATGGAAGTTTCCACTCAATGGCCAAGCATGCCAGTTACCAATAGGAGAGGCCACTGGCAATTTTCATTCAATTCAGAGGAATGACAGAGTTTTAGTAAATGCTGCCAGCCTACCAAAGGACGTTTGATGAGTCTACTAAGCTTGTCCTCCTTTTTCCTCTTTTATGAGACTGTCAACGGAAGCTGTGATCCAGGGGACAGTACAATATAGCCCAGGTCATCAGTTCACTGTCAGAACCATCACATACTTCCTTTGAAATCTTCGGGCAAGTTGAGTTAATGACAAGGATGTGAATGAGCTTTTCAGCCATAGCGTGTCATTAAGCTGTAGGAGTAATTTAAGCGAAAGCATTTTTGTGTTAAATTCAGAACCTACCTCTTTTTACATTTATATGACTAATTCTTTCCTGAGGATCAGAAATAAACTTTGTAGGAGAACTAAATGCTAGCTGTGAAGGAAGCAAGTATTTGAGAGAATAAACAAACCTTCGAGTCACATTGCTGAGGGTCTCCCAGGCCATCCTTTCCTGGCATCTCAGAGATGAAAGTATTTCAGGACAGATGGCTAGTCTCTTCCAGAAAATTTCTGATCTTACTTGCTATGTGTGGCAGCCCAGTCCATTTTTCTAAAAAAATCACCCTGAAAGTGAAGGAATTCCTCCCTCTATTCAACTCACATCTCTAAGGCTTTAATTTTAACCAGTTTCCTCTTATTTGGCCTTCTTTGGACATGGAGAAGAGCTGGTCAGCATCTTTCACATACAAGGGCCTTTAATCAAATTACTCCTTACTTGCCTTTTCTTCACACTAATAAACAATTCCACTTCCTTTAACCTTTCCACACAGGATTTACCCTCCATCCCTTTAATCATTTTGGTTGGTCTTTCCCTAGACTGTCTCCAGAGAGTCTTTGTTAATCCCTTTCATGTAGTTTTAAGAAGTTCTTTTCTCTGAGGAAGTCTTGAAATGTTCTCTCATTTTTGGAGGCATTCAGTTCTGATTTTGGTAGTCCTATCCAGTGAGTACACCTTGCTAGGTTGAGTTGATTTTTCCTGTCAGCACCTCCAATTATTTTCATCTGAGTGGGTCACCTTTGCACAGAGTAAACAGCCCAGTTTTCTTAGTTTTTCTGCTTTTATTGCCTTTCTCCCTTCATTATAAATAAACAGGGAACATCAGAAGGAAGAATGGGAAGAAAGGCAAATTCTAAATAGCAACGATGTGAGTTGTTAGAAGTTACATGAATTGTAGAAAATTAGAATAATAGGGGAATAACGGGCTACCTTTGCATTCAGGCTGGTTGAGAGACCACCCTGCTTCTATTACCTTGATGAAAAAGCAGAAAAGGCTTCATGGTTTATTATCACTTTCCATGTGCAGGAGAATTGGAGGGGAGGTGGAATGATAAGTGAATTCATATACTTAAGTGATTTTTCTTGGCTATGTAAATTCATTGCCTTCTCATGCAAAGAGAGGGCGTGTCAGACTGGAAGCAGGTCATTCTCTGTGTCATTCTCTGAGGCTGTTCGAGAAACACTGGGGTTAGTTCCAGGCTTCAAGACCCCCATCCAGAAATCCAGGTCTTAATTCTCTTGTTATCTTATCCGTTGGCGTTAGCCACCTCCTGATCCCAGAAGTTTAGGGCAGCCACTCCACGCCTGCTTGGGAAGTGTTTTTCTAACACCATCCCACCTTGTAATTCTCTCCTGCAGAAAGCCTTCTGATTTGGCATTCAAGGAACCAGATGGGCCAGAAAAAGTTCCATTTCTCTCTTCTTTATTTCATTTTCTTCCCCCAGCCCAAGGAGTTGGTATTTTTGGTGGCTGGGCATTTTACGTTACCCTCCATTTCTTTGGTGACAAGAATAACTTTGTGGTCCACTGAGAACAAATTGCCGTCACTCGGTCCCTGCTCCATTCCTCTTATATAATAGAATGACCCTTTTTTTTCCCCCCAGTAAGCAGAATGTTGAAGGCTGCAAAGACTCCTTTTTGATAATAAAAATATGATCTTGGAGTGCTGATTTTTTTTCTTTGCTTTTCCATAAAAGTTTGGACAGTAGTCTTATGGGAAATGTTTCCTAATAATATTATATATAATTATATATATATTATATAATATATAATAATAACATATAATAATATTATTATAATAATGATGATAGCAGCTAATCTTTACTAAGGGCTTACTACTGGCTGCCACATAGATTTTAATCTTTTCAACAACCTTAAGATAGGCAGTACTAGTATTGTATCTGTTTCACAGATGAGGAAACTTGAGTCACCGAAAGCTTGAATACTTTGGCTCTGATTGCCCATCTGGTAAATGTTGACCTTGGGCAGTTTAACCTGCACGCCGTGGGTCTGGCAACTTGGTGACAGCAGCTGCTGAACGGGACCCCTAGTGCGCAGGAAGATGCTTAGTAAGAATTGAATTGCAAATATGTACTGAGCTCTTATGCTTTAGGAACTGTTTTAAACACTGTACATGGAGGATCTCATTTAATGCTGACCCAAACCCTATCGGGTCGATGCTGCTGTAATTCTCACCATTTTATTAAGGAAGAATTGAGGCTCAGAGAAGTTAAGCAACTTTCTCAGCGTCACAGAGCACTTGAGCCATGGAGTCAGGATTCCCACCCAAGAAGTCTGGCTCTAGCACCTGCCAGTTTCACTATAACTCTATGCTGCTTCCTGTAATACTGAAGATCTTGCTGGGGGCCGGAGGGGCGGTGAGGCTGCTGCAGAAAGACTGGGCCTCTTGTCTGAGACACAAACTGCGCAAGTTCTATATACCTGCAAATGAAGTGTTTTCCTGGTTAGTTGGCAGGACAGAAACTGCAGCCAGATAGGCCCATTGGCAGTGATTCCAGCAGGAAGCCTGTGTCCTGCTGGGTTTGTCCCACACGGCTTTGTCGGGCACTTCCTGCCATCTTGTGTTCTTGTCGCCCCTATTGGCTTTGGACCCCATAGCTTTCTAACCGATGTTCTTTTTTCTCCTTCTCTCTGGTTCTCTGTTCAGCTCGAGGCTTTTTATTCCATCTTCACCACGGAGCAGCAAGACCACGTCAAGTCAGTGGAGTATCTGAGAAATAACTTTCGGCCACAGCAGGGCCTGAACGACAGGGTGGTGTCCAAGTCTGCCGTCCGTGATGCCTGGAACCACGACATGACAGACTTCTTAGAAAACCCACTGGGGACAGAAGCCTCTAAAGGTACATTTGGATTAAGTGCCCTTGCACAGAGGAAGATTCCTTATCGTAAATTACTTTAAATGAAAAGGTGTTCAGAACCAGCCAAGAATTGGAACATGCCGCTAAAAGCATGTTTCTGCGCTAAAAGTGGCTTGTCTGGATGATAAATAGAAGCATTTGTGGGAATAACTTCAGTTAGATACTTTCAGAATCGCCCTTTTGACTAGTAACATATTAGTTAGTCCTTCTCTCTGTAATTTAACCTTGTAGCATCAACCCTAACTAGTTGATGTCTTAAAGCTTTTTGGTGTCTTACTTTTTAACTGTTTCCCTGCCGTGATCAGGTGTTTGTCTCTGAGCTCAAACATCAGGACCTCAGACTTGCTCCCAACACCCCAATCTGCAGCTTTCTTACTAACTTCCATACCAGCCAAGAAGTCTCCCTCCAGCTCTCCACCCCCACCAGACATCACATGGCCTCTTTTTTTTTTTAATTTATTTTTGGCTGCATTGGGTCTTCGTTGCTGTGGCGAGCGGGGGCTACTCTTCGTTGCAGCGCGCGGGCTTCTCATTGCGGTGGCTTCTCTTGTTGCAGCTCACAGGCTTCAGTCGTTGTGGCACGTGGGTTCAGTAGTTGTGGCTCACAGGCTCTAGGTGCGCGGGCTTCAGTAGTTGTGGCGCACGGGCTTAGATGCTCCGCGGCATGTGGGACCTTCCCAGACCAGAGATCGAATCCGTGTCCCCTGCAGTGGCAGGCGGATTCTTAACCACTGCGCCACCAGGGAAGTCCCGGATGAGGGATTTATATCACGAGTGAGCATAATATCTGGTACCTCAGAATTGCTGACGTTACGACAATTACAAAGTTCTTTCCTAATAAGTGGACTGAACACATGATATATCAGTTGTGCAGAGAGGAGGCATAGCCCTTCTTACCTAAGGAAGTTGGAGAGGATACTGGTTTCCATTGCATTAAGTTGTCAGAGTGGCCACGATCTTACACTGAATGGGCTTTCTCTGAATTTGAGCAGAGCCATGGACCCATCCTTAGATAGAGAGAATTGGTTCTTCATTTTACAAGGTTACAATGATATGGTGTGTCCATTGCTGACTCTTAAGATGAGTGACTACTAAAATGTTTTGTGATCTTTCTAGACACAGAGAGAGATGTAGATGCACTCCTCTTTCTTTTTTAAACCTACTCTTGGAGTGTCACATACAGAAAAGTACACACATAATATGCACACAACTTGATTAATTTTCACCAACTGAATATACTTGAGTAACAAACACCCAGATCAAGAAACTGATATCATTTGCTTCCCAGAAGCACTTTCTTTTCTTCACTCTTAGGCACTATCCTTTCCCAGGGGTAACTGTGGCCATGACTTAGCCTTGCCTCCTGGTCAATTTCATATAAATGGAATCAGTTGGTAAGTCCTCTTTTGTGTCTTGCTTCTTTTGCTTTACACTGGTTTGGAGAGTTATCTATGCTATTACACGCAGTTGTAGTTTGTTCTTTCTCATGGTTGAATTTCATTGTATGACTGCACCTGAATTTATTTATCCATTTCAATATACATGAATATATGGATTATTTCCATGTTTTGGTAATTATGAAAGTTCTTGAACATGGCTTTTAATGAGCATGTGGACATATCTCCGTTGGGTGTGCACCCAGCAGTAAAATGACTGCAGCCTAGAGGACACACATATTTTCAGATCTGGTTAGACACTGCCGAACAGTTTCCCAACATGACTATATGTACCGCTTTACACTTCTGCCAGCAGTGTAAGATAGTTTTCTATTTTTTAAACATTTTTAAAGGCCTGATTTACATACCATAAAGTTCAGCTGTTGTGAATGTACAATTTAATAATTTTCAGTAAACTTATAGTTGTGCAGCCATCACCACATCCACTTTTAGAACACTTTCCCAGTAAGTTCCTTCATGCCCATCTGCAATCAATTCTTTCTCCTAACCTCAATTCCAGGCCACCTCTGATTTGCTTTTATTTTCCACTTGACATAGGATTTTAAGATTTATACATGTTGTAGCATGTATCAGTAGCTCATTTCTTTTTATTGATAAATAGTATCCCTGTTTGTTTTTTTTTCAATAACAACTTTATTGAGATTTAATTCGCATACCATAAAGTCCATTCTTTTAGAGTGTATACTTCAATGTTTTTTTTTTTTTTTTTTTGCGGTACGCGGGCCTCTCACTCTTGTGGCCTCTCCCGTTGCGGAGCACAGGCTCCGGACACGCAGGCCCAGCGGCCATGGCTCACAGGCCCAGCCGCTCTGCAGCGTTGTGGGATCTTCCCGGACCGGGGCACAAACCCGTGTCCCCTGCATCGGCAGGCGGACTCTCAACCACTGCGCCACCAGGGAAGCCCCTCAGTGGTTTTATATGTTCACAAAAGTGTGTACTCATCACTACTACCTACTTCAGAACATCTTTGTCACCCTCCAAAAGAAATTCCATACTCACTAGCAGTCACTCCTTTTTCTCTTGTCGCTCCTTCTTTCCCAGCTCTAGGCAACCATGAACGTACTTTCTGTCTCTACAGATTTGCCTATTCTGGAGATTTCATATAAATGGAATTGTACAATATATGGCTTTTTGTCTCTGGCTTCTTTCATTTAGCATCATATTTTCAAGGTTCATCCATATTTAAGCATGTATTGAATTTCATTCCATTGTATGGCCAAATAAGATATCATTGTATGGATAGACCACATTTTGCATATCCATTTATCAATTGATAGATTCCAGTTTCTGGCTCTTATGAATATCGCTGCTATGAACGTTCGTGTTGACATTTTTGTGTGGACATGTGTTTTCATTTCTCGTGGATATAAACCTAGGAGTAGAATTGCTGAGTCATAGGGCAACTCTTTGTTTACATTTTTTAAGAACTACCAGACTTTTCCCAAAGCAGCTGTACCAGTGTACATTCCCATCGGCATTTTCGGAGGGTTCTGATTTCTCCACATCCTCACCAGCACTTGTTACACATCTTTTTTATTTTAGCCATCCTACTAGGTATGAAATAGTATCTCTTTGTAGTTTTGATTTGCACTTCCCTAATGACTAATGATGTCCCTATTTGTTTTTAAATGATGTTCCTATTTGTTTTAAATTTCATAAAACCATGGTCCATATGACCAAATGCTCCTCCTTGTATTCCCCAAGAAAATTCAGGTAATTGCATGGCACCAAAGGCTGAAAGCCAGCCACAGATGCTGGCAGTCATCAGGCAGCCTGATGTGCTTAGATTATTGACCTTCGAAATCTGAGTAGAAAAGATCCAGTATAAAAGAGGAGTCCCTTTCTCTTCTCCAGGCTTATGCAAAAAAGATATTAGAAAAGGAAGGGTGGTATTCTGTAATCTTCAGGTGATTCAAAAAGAACAAACCCTGTCTGATTGGCATTCTCTATCTGATCATTATTGGAAGCTTTTGGTGCCTAAGAGAGCTATGATGTTGAGCATAGAGCTGTGCATTTATTGGGCTATTGTCACAGAAGAAAGAAAAATTAATTAATTACATAGGGCAGGCATCAGTAAGCTTTTTTGGTTAAGGACCATGTATTGGGTCATGTGATCTCTTGTTGCAACTACTCAGCTCTGCCACTGTAGCATGAAGGCAGCCATAGACAATATATAAATAAGTAGGTATAGAAAATGTCTTCTAATAAAACTTTATTTGTAAAAATAGGTGGCAGTCCAGATTTAGCCTGGGGACCATAGTGTACTGACCCCTGCTCTAGGGAATGGCTCAAACTAAGATGGTGGAACCCCATCTTAGGCTTGTTTGAAGGTATTTTCACAGCGGCCTTGACTGTGAAAGTGTCCATTGGTTGGTTCTGCTTTTCCATGACACTACAAGATCCTAGGAACAATTAGACGTTTATTAACTTGGTAACCATTCACTGACCAATCCACCTTAAGACCTCTTCATCTTCCACTCCAGAAGTATAAGTGGAGCCTCTGTAGACTGAGCCCCACTTCCGTTGTTCCCTGGCTGTGATCACTGACTAGTGTTCATTGAGCAGCACTGCAGGGGATGCTTGAGTTGATGTGCCCCCACCCTGCCCTTCTGTCAGGATGATCAGACATACTAGAATAGAGGAAACAGAATCAAGCCATTCAGTTACAAGCACGAGATGCATCGCCACATACGACACCAAAAGAAAGGGGGGAAAAGTCATCTTAATATTGTATTGTTGCCGAAGAAAGATTTATAATGGATGTCATCTGTAAAAAATATAAAGCTTTAGTTTCCAGTAAATGGAAACAATATTTAGGCTTGGTGGATTGTTCGAGGGACATCCAATTCACCACTCTGCCCTTTGTCGGTAAATAACTTAGACAGACTTTTGGATTTAATGCGCTGTCATTTTAGTTATTCTGCAACACATCCCGGGCACATGGAAGAGCATTTCGGTGATTAAGTGCTGAATACTGTCTATTGTGAAGACTTTTGGAACAGTGAACAGAGAAAAATAACTTCCCTTCCAACAACATGAAACATATGGTTTATTAATTTAACAAAACCTGTTCAAACCACAGTGGAATCAAAACCACTTGATCTGATAATTTTATTTGATGGCTTAATTAAAGTGACACTGTATAATGTAATAAAAGCAAAGGAAATGAAGAGGACAGTGGATGGCCTTTGTCCCCTCCAGTCCCCTAAGCCAACGCCGTGGTTTTTGAGAATGGTTTTTGTTTTTGCTGATGGAGGGATCTCTTTGTCAGCTGCATTTTCAGTGCTAAAGATTGCTTCCTGTCTTGGTTAAAAGCAGTTTTTAAGGTCATGTACCAGTGTGTGAGAATGCCTAAATAACTAGCCTGTTTTAAATCAGAACACATCGAGAAAGAGCATCACATTTTCCACCCAAATTAGCAAACAAAGGAGGAAATCCATGATTGCTTTTAAAAGGAGTTTGACATTGAAATCATGGTTTTCTGCTATTTTGGGAGAAAATATTAATGTTGTTCTATTTTCAGTTTAATCATTTTCACTCACCACATTAATGAGCTTGAATTACTTTATCTTAATAAAAGAAGCTCTGATATGGAACATTTAATTCCTTTATAGGCAGCTGCCCTCCCAGAAACTTCCAGAAAGTTAGCTTGGTACTTTTAGTAACTTTCAACACAGAAAAGTGCTAAGGAAAGCACATGTTTAATGCAGCCGCCATGGAGTCTTTTTGACCCCCTTCTTTTAAAAATAACTATTACTAGCTATTAATTTTTAACCTGGGGAGTGATTAAGAAAGCAAGCAAAAAGTAGGGCTGTTTTTTTGTAAGACTCTCCAACATCCTGGGTGCTCATGCTTTTAAAGGTCATGCCATGTTCTATCAAACATTTTTACAGGCTCAGATATCCCAGGATGACTAATTTTATGTAAATAGATAGAGAGTTGGTGTAACTTGCCTTTGATTGGTTGACATAAAGTTGGTATTTCATAGACATTTAACATAGCATTAACTACTTTGGGCTCATGTTTTCTAGCCAGTGAGTTTCTTTTCCCGTGTCAGGCATCTTCATCTACATTGAAGAGCTTTCTCTAGGGCTGTGCCTGGTACACCTATGCTTAAAAAGGCTACATAGGGGTTTTCATGGGCCAGGTGCTATGCTGGCCTTTTCCGTTCATATATGGTTTATTTAATCCTCAGAACAACCTGTGCCAGGATGCACTTTCCATTTGCCAAATATTTGTTGAGCATCTACTATGAACAAGTTTTAGGCACTAGAAATAAAGCTGAACAAGGGAGAAGAGTCTCTTATGGAGCTTAAGTTTTAGGGGGAAGAAAGAAATAAAGAGGTCAGTGATAAAGCTCTTCAGTGGTGTTCTGCAGATCAAATCAGGTGGTTTGCTAAGAGTGGCAGACATGGTGAGGCCAAGTGGAAGAGAGCTTCCCTGGAGAGGGTGGGTTGGTCTGGATAAGGAGCCAGCCCTGCCAACTTCTGAGAGGGAAAGGTCCTTTTGCAAAGGCTCTGAGGCATGGGAACCCGCGAGATTGAAGTCTCAGAAGACTTTTCTTGGTAAGGCGTTAAGACTGTGTTCTTATGACAGTGGCCTTTGGAGGAGTCTAAGCAAGGCTATGGAACCATCTGAACAGGTTTTTAGACCCATCACTCTGACTGTTATGTAAAGAATGTTTGCAGAGGACCTGGGGTGGAATCTGTAAGACCCGCAGGAGGCTGATGGAAATACTCCTGGCAGGACAACAGTGGTCGGATGAGGGTGATGCTGGTGGATCTAGAAGTGATCTGTTGGGGATGGATTTTGTAACAGAGCTTCTGAGATTTACTAACAGTTTGGATGGAGGATGGGTGGGGGTGAGCAAAGAGAGAAATGCAGTGTTACTGTTTCTCCTTAACGGATGAGGGGTCTGAGATTCAGAGAGAACAGGTGGTCGGTCATCCAGAGCCTCTCAGCCAGGAAATGGTAGAGCTGAGACTGAGATCCTCTTCTGTCCAAACACAGCATTCTTTCTATTTTCCAAGGGACTGCCAGCTTCCATATGAATCCACAAGAGGTGGTCTCTGTTTTAAATGGCATCAGGTGGCTTGAGCAACACAGTTTTATTATTATCTTTCTGTGAATGAAGGCACTTTAAAAGTCCTTGAGGCAATTGGGTGCTCTTCCTAAAGATCAAGTTTATCTTCCTGAAAGGAATCACTTTTCTCTGTCTTTATCTGCTTGGCTTGCTTTTGGCAGGTTATCTTGGGTCCTCGGGGCAGAGGTTACTGAGGTCTTGATCACAGGGTTAGTCCCTGGGAGGGTCAGTGCACCCACTTGATGTGGATGTTGGGGCCTCCTAGGCTAAGGATATTATGCATCCTTGAATCAACAGACCTAACACAGTACCTAAAATATAGTAGGTATACGGTCGTTGTTCATTAAATGAATGAATGGGGAGACAATATAAGGGCAATGGGTAAGAATCTAGACTTTGGAGTCAAGCAAACCTGGACTCAAATTCCATGCCAATCATTTACTTCTGCACATCTGTGCTCTAGTTAATATCTAAGCCTCAGTCTCCTTTCTGTAAGATGGAGCTAATAATCACATCCCCTTCCTTGGCTTGTGGCCTTTTAAGTGAGACAGTATAGAGAACAAATAGTGCAGAGCCTGGGACATGGAAAGTACTCTGCAAATAATTGTACTTCCTTGTCTGTAGGTCAGCATTGGCTTTCAGGACAACCTATTACATGTGACGTGATCACTGGAGAACACATTTCAAAACAAGGGGACCACATTCTCTTCCAGTGAATCCCACGGCCCATAGCGTGGTCCACACGTCCTGCCCCCTCCCCAACTCCGCCTTGCACTTCACTTTTCTTCACATCCTGCACCTCAGTCCACCAGCCGCACTGCAGTTCCAGCAGTCTCTTCCCTTGAAGGCCCCGGCCTCACCTCTGTGCATCATCCATCCCTTGTCAGCCTTCAAGGCTCAACTCAGTGGTCCTTCCCCGTGAAGTTTCCTGGCTGCCTTGGCCCAGACACTGTTGGGGCACCAGTACCTTTCTTTTGTAGCATTCTCAGCGTTGGAATTTTACATTCATTTATGTATTTTTTTTTCCTAATACCTAACTCTCCCACTACCTTGTAAGCTCATAAAGGGTAAAACTGTTTTTTTTTTCTTTTTTTTGTTGGAGAGAGGGTACAATGCTCACTGTTGGCGCCTTAGTAAATATTGGACTGGAGGGAATGATGATGGATGGATGGTTGGATGGATGGTTGGATGGATGGATGGATGGATGGATGGATGGATGGATGGATGGATGAAGCTAACCCACACATGCCAGGTGGCCAGGAGTAAAAAAGATTCTTGCTACGAGAGTTGGCACAGTTGAGGCATTTATGATCTAGCCCAGGCTAGGTGCTCTAATGGGAGGAGCATAACCAGGCATTTGGAGTAGGATTACACACCAGTTCCAGTACCTGAAATCAGAGCGGCTCCTAGGATTTGGGAAGCCATCTTCCAAATCCATTTGACCATAAGCCACTTGGATGGAAGTGTTGGTATCAAAACACCATGGAGAAAGGGCTTTCCTCTCTGTCCCAAGGAACAGCCACGTTTCCCAACCACTCCACCACTCCTAAAAGCAGAGAAAGGGAAGCACTGAAAGAGGCAGGCGCTGGTGTCAGGAGCCTCCCAGGCAGAACGACGTTATGGCTTGGGAGCCGTTGAGCTGATATTGTTAACAGATGCCAGGGCCCGCCTATTGTTTCCATACTTTATAACTATCACCTAATTACTTAATCCCCTGTCTCCAGGCAGGCAGGCAGAGTTTGATGTTCAGGGCTGACTTAGGCACCCTCCTATGGCTTCAGCTTTGCTCTGCTATCCAGGAAAATCTTCCCTGACACTGGGTTTGTTTGTGTGAGCACCGTGGTGCTTATGAACTGCAATCTGGAGATTACTAAAGGCCACCGGCATCCCTCCTCCCAGAGGGACACACTTCCCCTTTCTGTCGCCAGCGAATGTTCACAGCCCATGGAGCAGTAAGCTCCGAGATTCTTGCGTGCATCTCCCTGTCCTCGGGGTCATAGGAGTCACGGTGGCTGGGAGGCAGACAATTTATCTTCTCCATCCTTCCCACCGTTTCTTCTGTAAACCAACACAGGCTGATCGAGGTAGTTTTTCTTCAGGTTCAGGGAACATGAGCCGAAACCTTGGCTTTCTCGGGTGCAAGCAATGTTGTCACTGCCCCAATCCTTGAGCCCGTGTGTAAAGGCACAGAGGGGGAGACCATTATGAGGCCTCTGGGGTCATCTTTTTCTCTTCTAAGCACAGCCGGGGATCATCACAGTTGCTGGCTTCTCTCCTGGGCCCTCTCTGACTGGTTTTGTGATTCCAAAGCACTGGCTTGGACCGAAATGAGTGTCTGGGCTGTCCCATGTCATGTCTATGCCTGTGTAGACAAGGTGCCGTCTGTACATCTGACACCAGGTGCTAACAGGTATCATCTATCAAGTACACTGAGCCCTCTGGTTTCCATGCAAAGGCTTCCGGGAAAAGAGGAGCCTTCTCCATGGGGAGTGTACTGAGCATCTCAAACTGTTGGTCTTCACCAGCCAGCTAGAAGCCCAGTTCCTCAGAGCATAAGGATCCGTATGCCTGGGGTGGCCAGGAGGTCAGGGTGGCTCCGTCCCTCCCAAGTGCTGCACAGGTGATTTCCCACTGGGGCCCACTAGGGGCGCTGCTTATTCGCAGCCTGGTCTCTCCACTTAAAGTGGCAGGCTCCCTGATCTCTTGGGTCCTCTTGACCAAGCCTTGGAGGCGCTGCTTGAGGCCAGTCTCCAGGTGTGGAAGATCCTGGAACCATGCCAGAGAGGGCCATCCTTACCAAATGACCCAGGTGCCACATCTGGGGGTTGGAACAAGGTTGGCATTTAAACAATGGAGCTCATCCAATGGCCTCCCTGAACCAGAACAAGTAAGAGAGGCAGGTGCCAAGGAAGAATCAGAAATTCAAAGCTAGTAAGGTGAATGTCGGGAGACATTAAAAGGAGAACTCTCCTTTTAAATATAGTGGGTCCCTAAGTGATCCTAATTCTAAGAGAAAAATTATTTTAAGGACCAAATTGAAACAAAGGAGGCGGGCATCTTGGCCTATTGAGTCACAGTCATCTAGAATCAAGAATTTAAATAAAAGCCTGGCTAAACCCTTCAGTGTGGGTCACTGGTTGATCTCTTTTTTTTTTTTTTTACATTTAATCACTTTTTTTAATATATACAGCAGGTTCTTATCAGTCATCAATTTTATACACATTAGTGTATACATGTCAATCCCAATTGCCCAATTCATCCCGCCACCACCCCCCACCACTGCCGCTTCCCCTCCTTGGTGTCCATACGTTTGTTCTCTACATCTGTGTCTCAATTTCTGTCCTGAAAACCGGTTCATCTGTACCATTTTTCTAGGTTCCACATATATGCATTAATATACAATATTTGTTTTTCTCTTTCTGACTTACTTCACTCTGTATGACAGTCTCTAGATCCATCCATGTCTCTACAAATGACCCAATTTTGTTCATTTTTATGGCTGAGTAATATTCCATTTTATATAGGTACCACATCTTCTTTATCCATTCGTCTGTCGATGGGCATTTAGGTTGCTTCCATGACCTGGCTATTGTAAATAGTGCTGCAATGAACATTGGGGTGCACGTGTCTTTTTGAATTATGGTTTTCTCTGGGTATATGCCCAGTAGTGGGATTGCTGGATCATATGGTAATTCTATTTTTAGTTTTTTAAGGAACCTCCATACTGTTCTCTGTAGTGGCTGTATCAGTTTACATTCCCACCAACAGTACAAGAGGGATCCCTTTTCTCCACACCCTCTCCAGCATTTGTTGTTTGTAGGTTTTCTGATGATGCCCATTCTAACTGGTGTGAGGTGATACCTCATTGTACTTTTGACTTGCACTTCTCTAATAATTAGTGATATTGAGCAGCTTTTCATGTGCTTCTTGGCCATCTGTATGTCTTCTTTGGACAAATGTCTATTTAGGTCTTCTGCCCATTTTTGGATTGGGTTGTATGAGCTGTTTATATGTTTTGGAGATTAATCCTTTGTCCGTTGATTCGTTTGCAAATATTTTCTCCCATTAGGAGGGTTGTCTTTTCGTCTTGTTTATGGTTTCCCTTGCTGTGCAAAAGCTTTTAAGTTTCATTAGGTCCCATTTGTTTATTTTTGTTTTTATTTCCATTACTCTAGGAGGTGGATCAAAAAAGATCCTGCTGTGATTTATGTCATAGAGTGTTCTGCCTATGTTTTCCTCTAAGAGTTTGATATTTTCTGGCCTTACATTTAGGTCTTTAATCCATTTTGAGCTTTTTTTTTTTGTATGGTGTTAGGAGGTGTTCTAATTTCATTCTTTTACAAGTAGCTGTCCAGTTTTCCCAGCACCACTTATTGAAGAGACTGTCTTTTCTCCATTGTATATCCTTGCCTCCTTTGTCATAGATTAGTTGACCATAGGTGCGTGGGTTTATCTCTGGGCTTTCTATCTTGTTCCATTGATCTATGTTTCTGTTTTTGTGCCAGTGCCATATTGTCTTGATTACTGTAGCTTTTGTAGTATAGTCTGAAGTCAGGGAGTCTGATTCCTCCAGTTGCGTTTTTTTCCCTCAAGACTGCTTTGGTTATTTGGGGTCTTTTGTGTCTCCATACACATTTTAAGATTTTTTGTTCTAGTTCTGTAAAAAATGCCATTGGTAATTTGATAAGGATTGCATTGAAGCTGTAGATTGCTTTGGGTAGTATAGTCATTTTCACAATGTTGATTCTTCCAATCCAAGAACATGGTATATCTCTCCATCTCTTGGTATCATCTTTAATTTCTTTCATCAGTGTCTTATAGTTTTCTGCATACAGGTCTTTTGTCTCCCTAGGTAGGTTTTTAACCTAGGTATTTTATTCTTTTTGTTGCAGTGGTAAATGGGAGTGTTTCCTTAATTTCTCTTTCAGATTTTTCATCATTAGTGTATAGGAATGCAAGAGATTTCTGTGCATTAATTTTGTAGCCTGCAACTTTACCAAATTCATTGATTAGCTCTCGTAGTTTTCCGGTGGCATTTTTAGGATTCTCTATGTATAGTATCATGTCATCTGCAAACAGTGACAGTTTTACTTCTTCTTTTCCAATTTGTATTCCTTTTATTTCTTTTTCTTCTCTGATTGCCATGGCTAAGACTTCCAAAACTATGTTGAATAATAGTGGTGAGAGTGGACATCATTGTCTTGTTCCCGATCTTAGAGGAAATGCTTTCAGTTTTTCACCATTGAGAATGATGTTTGTTGTGGGTTGTCGTATATGGCCTCTATTACATTGAGGTAGGTTCCCTCTATGCCCACTTTCTGGAGAGTTTTTATCATAAATGGGTGTTGAATTTTGTCAAAAACTTTTTCTGTATCCATTGAGATGATCATATGGTTTGTCTTCTTCAATTTGTTAATATGGTGTATCACATTGATTGATTTGCGTATATTGAAGAATCCTTGCATCCCTGGGATAAATCCCACTTGATCATGGTGTATGATCCTTTTAATGTGTTGTTGAATTCTGTTTGCTAGTATTTTGTTGAGGATTTTTGCATCTATATTCGTGAGTGATATTGGTCTGTAATTTTCTTTTTTTGTAGTATCTTTGTTTGGTTTTGGTATCAGGGTGATGGTGGCCTCATAGAATGAGTTTGGGAGTGTTCCTGTCTCTGCAATTTTTTGGAAGAGTTTGAGAAGGATGGGTGTTAGCTCTTCTCTAAATGTTTGATAGAATTCACCTGTGAAGCCATCTGATCCTGGACTTTTGTTTGTTGGAAGATTGTTAATCCCAGTTTCAATTTCATTACTTGTGATTGGCCTGTTCATATTTTCTATTTCTTCCTGGTTCAGTCTTGGAAGGTTATACCTTTCTAAGAATATGTCCATTTCTTCCAGGTTGTCCAATTTATATTGCATAGAGTTGCTTGTAGTAGTCTCTTAGGATGCTTTGTATTTCTGCGGTGTCTGTTTTAACTTCTCCTTTTTCATTTCTAATTTTATTGATTTGAGTCCTCTCCCTCTTTTTCTTGATGAGTCTGGCTAATGGTTTATGAATTTTGTTTATCTTCACAAAGAACCAGCTTTTAGTTTTATTGATCTTTGCTATTGTTTTCTTTGTTTCTATTTCATTTATTTCTGCTCTGATCTTTATGATTTCTTTCCTTCTGCTAACTTTGGGTTTTGTTTGTTCTTCTTTCTCTAGTTCCTTTAGGTGTAAGGTTAGATATTTTATTTGAGATTTTTCTTGTTTCTTGAGGTAGGCTTGTATAGCTATAAACTTCCCTCTTAGAACTTTTGCTGCATCCCATAGGTTTTGGATTATCGTGTTTTCATTGTCATTTGTCTCTAGGTATTTTTTGATTTCCTCTTTGATTTCTTCAGGGATCTCTTGGTTATTGAGTAATGTATTATTTAGCCTCCATGTGTTTGTGTTTTTAACACTTTTTTCCCTGTAATTCATTTCTAATCTCATAGCATTGTGGTCAGAAAAGATGCTTGATGTGATTTCAGTTTTCTTAAATTTACTGAGGCTTGATTTGTGACCCAAGATGTGATCTATCCTGGAGAATGTTCTGTGCGCACTTGAGAAGAAAGTGTAATCTGCTGTTTTTGGATGGAATGTCCTATAAGTATCAATTAAATCTATCTGGTCTATTTTGTCATTTAAAGCTTCTGTTTTCTTATTTATTTTCATTTTGGATGATCTGTCCATTGGTGTAAGTGAGGTGTTAAAGTCCCCCACTATTACTGTGTTAGTGTCGATTTCCTCTTTTATAGCTGTTTGCAGTTGTCTTATGTATTGAGGTGCTCCTATGTTGGGTGCATATATATTTATAATTGTTATATCTTCTTCTTGGATTGATCCCTTGATCGTTATGTAGTGTCCTTCCTTGTCTCTTGTAACATTCTTATTTTAAAGTCTATTTTATCTGATATGAGTATTGCTATTCCAGCTTTCTTTTGATTTCCATTTGCATGGAATATCTTTTTCCATCCCCTCAGTTTCCGTCTGTATGTGTCCCTAGGTCTGAAGTGTGTCTCTTGTAGACAGCATATATATGGGTCTTGGTTTTGTATCCATTCAGCAAGCCTGTGTCTTTTGGTTGGAGCATTTAATCCATTCATGTTTAAGATAATTATCGATATGTATGTTCCTATGACCATTTTCTTAATTGTTTTGGGTTTGCTTTTGTAGGTCCTTTTCTTCTCTTGTGTTTCCCACTTAGCAAAGTTCCTTTAGCATTTGTTGTAGAGCTGGTTTGGTGCTGCTGAATTCTCTTAGCTTTTGCTTGTCTGTAAATCTTTTGATTTCTCCATCGAATCTGAATGAGATCTTTGCTGGTAGAGTAATCTTGGTTGTAGGTTCTTCCCTTTCATCACTTTAAGTATATCATGCCACTCCTTTCTGGCTTGTAGAGTTTCTGCTGAGAAATCAGTTAACCTTATGGGAGTTCCCTTGTATGTTATTTGTCGTTTTTCCCTTGCTGCTTTTAATAATTTTTCTTTGTCTTTAATTTTTGCCAATTTGATTACTATGTGTCTCAGCATGTTTCTCCTTGGGTTTATCCTGTATGGGACTCGCTGCACTTCCTGGACTTGGGTGGCTATTTCCTTTCCCATGTTAGGAAAGTTTTCGACTACAATCTCTTCAAATATTTTCTGGGGTCCTTTCTCTCTCTCTTCTCCTTCTGGGACCCCTATAATGCGAATGTTGTTGCATTTAATGTTGTCCCAGAGGTCTCTTAGGCTGTCTTCATTTCTTTTCATTCTTTTTTCTTTATTCTGTTCTGCAGCAGTGAATTCCGCCATTCTGTGTTCCAGGTCACTTATCCGTTCTTCTGCCTCAGTTATTCTGCTATTGATTCCTTCTAGTGTAGTTTTCATTTCAGTTATTGTATTGTTCATCTCTGTTTGTTTGTTCTTTAATTCTAGTTGATGTCTTGATATGGCCATTGGGATCACTTAAAAAGATAGCTCATGGGATCTTAGATCTTGGATGGTGTTTAGTAAAGTCTCGCAGTGCTGAGGACAGCTATAGGACGCTACATGACCCAGGTGTTTCTTCATGATAAACGAGGCCATAACATCATCTCAGCCATGGGAAGTAGGAAACTTGTCCAGCTTCAGTATAAGTGCGCTGGGCATTTTCACACCTTCATCCTTGTTTGTATAGACCCTTGGTTGGAGCCTATGACTAGAGCAAGGCTGCAGGAGAAGTTAAGAGGTATCATGTAGAAAGGATGCTGTGCTCAGTTAAAGGGGGATAGGTCCTCTGTGCCCTTTTGGCAGGAAATCACAGCATGTTAAAGTTGGAAAGGAGGGAAGGGCTTTGGGGCACATGGAATCCAGCCTTCCACCCAGTGTCTGAGAAGCAGCTGTTCTCAAGAAGGGCTTGGATGATGCACACTCTGGACTTTGCCACCTCCCTGAGTGCCAAGCTGAACAGTGCTTTCCCCTGCACAGGACAGAGGCACTTCCCCCTGGCCTTTAGCTCTCAGCGGCAGAGGGATATCGCATAGAAGATGGACTCCAAGGAAGTAGGTCAGGAATAACATAATGGGGAAAGTCAAACCTGTGTACTTGGAGGACTCTGGCTGCTGCTGTTGTATTTTGAGCATGTGGCTCCATCATATGCACAGTGTAAGAAAGTTTTCCAGTTTGCTGTCTTCCAGGGTAGTTGCCACAGAGCTTCTAACGCTCAGTTTTTGGCTGATAAACGGAATTGCACACCAAGGCTTGTTCGTGGGAGCGGAGAGGATACTGTGGGGTGGTGTAGGAAAGAACTCCACAGGTGTATTAGGGAAACTTAGTTCTCCCTCCTGAGTAGGTTCTCCGCCTCTTGTGTGTTTCTCCTTTACTTTTACGCAGAATCCTTCACTTCTGTTCACCAGATATGGGGGCAGGGGTTTCCGCACAACAAGCAATTATCTTCAACACCAGCTGGGTGTCCTACAGTGTAACTCCATCCCAACGCTGGCCTCTGTCCCACAAGACTGCTTCCACCCCACTTCAGATGCCAGTTGCAAGTAGGAGATCCCCAAATTACCCGTAACTTCTGTCCGATTTGGTTACAGATTGGAAGTACCCACGATTTCCTCCTCTGGTTTGATTAATTTGCTAGAGTGGCTCACAGAACTCAGGGAAGCACTTACTTACATTTACCAGTTTATTAAAAGATATGACACAGGGTGCAGATGAACAGCGGGATGAAGGGAAACATAGGGCGAGGTCTGAGCCGGTCCTGAGCACAGGAGCTTCTGTCGCCATTGAGTTGGGTGTGTTCACCCTGCCAGTGTATGGATGTGTTTTCTTCTTCGTTTGAAGGAAACAAACTCTAACTTGAAAAAGATATATCCACCCGCATGTTCATTGCATTATTTACAAATACCCAAGGTAAGGAAACAACCTAAGTGTCCATTGATAGGTGAAAGGATAAAGAAAATGTGGTATCTGTATAATGGAATATTATTAAGCCATAGAAAAGAATGAAATCTTGCCATTTGCAACAACATGGGTGGACTTTGAGGGCATCATGCTAGGTGAACTAAGTCAGACAGAGAAAGATAAATACCATATGATCTCACTCATATGTGAAAACAAAAACCGAGCTCATAGATACAGGCAACTGACAGGGGTGGGGGTGGGAGAAAGGAGTGAACTGTTTTTTCGATTGTTTTTTAGTTTAAATAAACTGAATGATTGTTTTAAAATAAATTTTAAAGAAGAATAAGAGATGCTCCTAGTATCACTTCGGAAGTTACAAGGGTTTTAGGAGCCTTATGCTGGGAACCTGGGGCAGAGACCAATATGTATATTTTCTGTCATCTCATAACAGGTTAGAGCTTGCATTATTTAAGACACCTTAGATTTAAAACTTGAAAGCAGTTGCCCTAGTGCTTGGGGGAACTTGGGGTCTCCCACATCATGAGAAAGTGGTCCTCCAGCAATGTCTGGCCAGAGCTGCCCAGGGATGAACCCAGCTCCACACACTTCACTTCCTTTGAGACCTGGTCTCAACCGTCCTCCTTCTCATTCTCTGCTTGTCAAGCCATGCTAGTTTTCTTTCCAGTTTTCCCGCCTGAGGGCCTTTGCATGAGCTGTTTTTCTGTCTGCCATATCTAAGCCTCCTTCCTTCCTGCTCATTTTCTTTTTTTATAAATTTATTTATTTTTATTTGTGGCTGCATTGTGTCTTCGTTGCCGTGCTTGGGCTTTCTCTAGTTGCAGTGAGCAGGGGCTACTCTTTATTGCGGTGCACGGGCTTCTCATTGTGGTGCCTTCTCTTGTGGTGGAGCATGGGCTCTAGGCACGTGGGCTTCAGTAGTTGTGGTGCGTGGGCTCAGTAGTTGTGGTGCGTGGGCTCAGTAGTTGCGGTGCACGGGCTCTGTAGTTGTGGCTCACGGGCTCTAGAGCGCAGGCTCAGTAGTTGTGGTGCACGGGCTTAGTTGCTCCGTGGCATGTGGGATCTTCCCGGACCAGGGCTCGAACCCGTGTTCCCTGCATTGGCAGGTGGATTCTTAACCACTGAGCCACCGGGGGAGTCCCTTCCTGCTCATTTTATAAACACCTAATCAGTTCAAACATCACTGTGCTCAGTAAGCGTTTCCTAACCAATCCCTCAAATCTAGGTCAGGGTCTTTATTAAACCTTTTTACAGAATTCCTGCAATAGTTTCCTTAAAAGCATGTAATCACATAATCCTTACTGCCATGAGTATCTAACCTTTTTGGTGCCATGGGCTCTTTCAGCCATCTGGTGAATCCCATGGGGGCGTGCCGCACCCTGCACCACCACAGCTATTTCCAGCCTCCCCGTGATGGCTTGAGGGACCAAGAGCTTAGTCTGTATTTCTGATGGGGGAGAATGGTTACTTGGGCTGCGCCCAGTTTTCGAGGGCCTCTAAGGAGTTGGAGGCTGCTCTGGAAATTGTCAAGAGACCCACACTCTCATCTGTCATTGCGAACAAAGAAAAGCAGGAAGGCAGAGGGAGTGGGAAGGAAGCTTTTTGTGCCAAGTATTGTTAACCAGGGAAGAAGCACAGACCTGAGCCGTAGTAGTGATGCATTGTGTCTGCGTGGGACAGTTTTCACCTTTTAAGCACTTTTGAGTTACCCTCCTGACCTCTTCATTGCCGTCCTGCAGATAGGAAGATAGATGTGGGAGGTGTTTGTGGCTAGAACGTATGTGGTGCTGCACCCCCGTCCCCTCTGGTATGGACTACTACAGGCTGCGTTCCAGTTCCCAGTGCCCTCCCACTCAGGGTCCTCGGCCCAGCCCAGTGACTTGGTCTCTCTGGACCCAGTGTCTTCCTTCATCTTTAGGGGAGAGAGTGCCCTTGTGGACCGTCTGAGAGGAAGACACGGAGCCTGGCCCGTGGCATGTGCTTGGCACCTCCAAGTAGAGAGAGTTCGGGTGTTGTAATCCCCAAAATGCCAGAGCTGGGCCCCGGCTTTGATCTGGTTCCGGCACCTTCGCCCATGCGGTTTCCCTTTCATGAGCTCTCGGGCGTGGAGGGGGGAAGATGACACCCCGGAGTCCCAAGATGCCAGGTTTGAAGTCCTACACGATCGGCTTTGGGGGATTTTGTGTTTACCTAGACCTTTTGGATACAGCCCTTCAAAAAGAGAAATCCTTCCCTGAGGCCATTTCTTTGGAAATTTCCCCTAAAGGCGATAGATAAAGAACTGACAGGCATTTGAGCTGTCTGAGGCTAGGCTGGTGGCTTTGTTCAGCTGAGAGGTTCCCTTCTGCTGAAGAGGAGACGGGGCTCCTGCTCTTCTGCCCTGCCAGGCAGGCGGGTCCCTGGTGTGCGGCATCTGTCTCCCCTGTGGTCCTCCGCTGGGCTGGTGTATGCCGCCACCGCACCTCATCCCGCAGGAAGCAGCAGTTTCTTGGCTGTTGACAAGCTCCGTAAGACGCGGACGGCACCGAATCGCTATGTTGGAGCAGTGCTGTTCATCTGATGCCCGTTGCCTTACGTGTGAAACTTGGAGGGGTCCAGTGGTGGGAGGAGGCCCCAGGGAGGACTTCAAATCCAAATCGTTGAAGGCACTTGGAAGTTACACTAACTTTCACAGAGAAAGGGTCCCGTTAGTTGATCTCAAACGCCCCAAAGGAAGAGGATTGTGGGTAGGGGAATCTCTCATTTACTTGTGGAACCACTGAGAAAATATCCTTGACGTTGATTGAGAATCAGAGGACCTTGGGTGCTCTGCTAGAAGCCTCTTCATAATTTAATGAAGGCTGGGGTCCTAATTACAGGTGGTTCAGAATGAAGGCAGGGTTTCTCAGAGCTGGTAGAGCATCATCCAAGATGCCTGTGAAATGCAATCAGACACCAGTGAGAAGGTAATCAGGCCCCCAGAGGGGAGGCTGACGTAAGGAGCACCTCACAGGGGACATTTGTTTAGAGAGCGGGGTGTGGTGTCTCCCTCACGGTTAAAAGGCTTTGATTTTGTGCAGAAGGATGTGTCAAGACGATCTGCCGACTCCCTGTGTTAGGTGCATTTGCAGTGGCCATTTGTCAGAGGTGTTGGGCACCTGTTCTCCACCTGAGGCCAGGCCCCTGGTGCTTGTTTTAGATCAGTGGGACACTCACCTGGCCTTGGGGGCCAGGCAGCTGTGGGTGAAGGCAGGGGGGAGGGGCGGGGACTGTGGCAGATGTGAGCACACACACCTGTCTGAAGGGGGCCTGCCCTGCCGCCCAGGAAACCACTGCTGTGTGTGGTTGCAGACCCAGTTTAAAAAGCCAGCTTTATATGTTTTCAAAACACTGTGGGCCTGGCAGCTTGTCCCCTGCGTGTGCCACTGGGTGTCAGGCCCTCAGATTCTGGTTGACCCACAGCTTTCTCTGTGATCGTTACCCCAGCTCTGTGAGGAGGATATTATTACCTGGTACTAGCCACCCATTTTACAGATGAGAACCGAAGGGTCCATATGAGTCTGGCTCCAAAGCCCACCCTTTATTATACGAGCTCTTCTAAACTGTCCCTTCTGTGATGTACCACAGCGCTGCTTTTGTCTGTGGTACTTGGAATTTGGGGGGAAGTTTTGTTGGAAGGAAGGGTGTGCATCCCCGGAAAGGCCGGCAAAGCTTGGAAGCACAAGGCACGAGTTCTTTGGAGGGTGTCTGGTCATCTCACCTCCCCCAGGGGCGTGATGAGCGCGTTGAGGGAGGGGGCCGAGGGGCCCGGGGAGCACAGAGGAGACCTCAGCGGGGAAGCCGGAGCTTCAGGGAGACACTGGGTGTGGGCTGGCCACAGAGGAGTCGGTGAGGAGGGGGTGGAGGGCGGTGGGGTCAGAGACGTGGAAGGGGTCATGTCCCATGGGACCTGTGGGCCAGGGCAAGACCAAGGGGTCGATTCCGTCCACTCAGCGCGCCATTCGTTCAGCCCAAATTTACAGGGAGCCCACTGCGTGCTAAGCTCTGATTTAGTACCGAGGACGGTGTAGCAAACAAGACAGGAAGTGTGCAGCCTCGTGGAGCTTACATTCTAGTAGAGGAGTGTGATGGCTCATTACAGACAGTCCATGAGGTCAACAGTATCACGCCGCGTAGTCTTGAGCTCAGGAAGATCTCAGCTCTGCAGGGGAGGGAGGCTCTCAGGCTGTGGGAGGGGCAGAATACAGCACAAACAACACAAGCGCAGTCGGTAAACGTGTTTCAAACAAAGGTTTGGCCTCCCTTTAGCTTCTGTTTCTGGAATCACCAAACCACTGATCCACAGGCCAAAACTCTCCCACCAGCACCTCCTGTACAGCCAGGAGCTGAGGGTGGTGTTTCTATGTTAAAAAGTTGAAAAAAATGAAAAGAAGAAAGTTTGATGACACATGAAAATGGTATGAAATGGCAATGCAGGGTCCATAACCAGTTTCATTGCAGCAGAGCCACGCCCATCATGTCCGGATGACCTCAGCTGCTTCTGTACTTCATAGGCAGAGCAGCGTAGTTGTGACAGAGACCATATGGCCGTCAAAACCAAGCACACTTACTGTCCTGCCCTTTACAGAGCAAGTGTGCCAACCTCTGTTCTGGGTCCTCCTTGTAATCTGCAAATGCTTCCTCCAAATCTGGCCCAGAAAAATCCAGCCTCTCAGGGAGGTGAAGAGCAGAAGGGAATTTTCTGTTCCACCTGCTCTTCCCTTAGGCCGAGATGGGCGAACCTCAGCCTACACGCCTCTGGCCCAGCGCTCCCATGTGTAGCCTCAGACAAGTGTGGATCTTTGGAGGCCCCTCAGTTACGGAATTCCCCACCTCCGCCCCGGCAGGCTGTCCAGTGGTGAAGACTGTACGCTCCCACTGCAGGGGGCACGGTTCGATCCCCGGTCAGGGAACTAAGGTCCCTCATGCTGCACAGCGTGGCCCCAAAAAAGATGGTCCTGTTAGATTGAGGCCAGGCCGTCCTCTTTTGTGAGCCCAAACCAGTATTTTCTAGTCCATTGAGACAGTGGGATTCTGTACTTTCATTCAGAACAGTATTACCAAGCTCTTCTTGACAAGGCAACATATCCATGACTTAGTAAAATACAACAAGAACAACAAATTCGCTCACAGGGCCATAATGCGTTGTATCCCATTTACATCAGATTGCATGTATGTGTTTTTACACATGCATGAAGACGTTGGATCCCCAGAAAGTTAACAGTGCTTGTCTCTGGATACTGGGATTTTGGGTGATTTTTTAAAACTTTCTTCTTCTTACTTTTTTGGATGACTTGGATTCTTTTTAAAAACATTAACATGAATCATCTTAATGAGCAAAGAAAAAGCCAGCTATTTTTATTTCAAAGAATAAATAAGAAGAATGGTTGCATCCGCATGTGGGTGATAGGATTATTTGTGTGATTATGATGTAACTGTTAAGAGATACGTGCATCCCCATACGGCTCACCCCTAATTGGAGCAGGGGGGTGATGGCTTCAGAATGAAGGAGATAAGTAAAAACATAGGGGGAGGTGAGACAAGATGTAGAAGTCAGAAAATCTGACATGTCATCATTGGAAGGACACGAGCTTCCGAGTATATAAATCTCCTTGGTTCATTATTGGTACTTGGAAAGATGGGAGCATAGATCTTTCCCTCATTCCTCCCCCTTCCCAGCCCCGCCCTCTTGAGAAACTGTAAACCACTTAGACGTTAGGGTATTTTAAAATGGTATGTGAGCGCCACCTAGTGTCCACACTATGTCATTTCACCCCCTGTCTCTGTGGGAGCCCTAACGTCACATTCTTGCTTTGATGTCCCTGTTCTGGTGGCATTTGCTCAGCAGGCAGCGAAATGCCTCCCGGGGTTCTGCAGGGCAGTGGGGATGCCTCATTAATTTATCCCTCCCTTCTTGTCTCAGTTGCACAAAGCGAATCTGTCCGACTGAAGCAGGGTTTGGCAGTCGAAGAGCAAAAGGCTGCCTCCCTGTCAAAACCAATCTCCGCTTTGCTCCGTCAGCCAGCTGCTTAGAGCTGGGTCCCTGCTTCTCTGGCAGGAAAGCCATCCTCCCCAGGGCTGCCTTGGGCTTGGGGCTCTTGAGGAGCAAATAGGGGACTCTGGCTCACGGTGAGCTGCTTGGCTTGTAGATGGGCTCCTGGGAGAAGCCAGAACCAAGCCCCACGTCCCCTGGCCCGTCCCCTCCAGGGATGCTCCCCTCCTGCCCCCCAAACCCCAGCGTCGTCCTCACTGCGTCCCTCACCCTCATGCCTCTCCTTGTCCAGCGCATCGCCAGGCTTTGCCTCTATCTGCTCTAGAACTTGCTGTCTCCTGTTCTCTCCTAGGTGGACAAGCACCCAGCCATCTGCAGCACCTCCTGACAGGCTTCTCTGCCCCTCTCTTAGCCCCTCTGGGTTCTTCTTTGCTCAGCTGAAGCTCCAGGGAGCTTTGTAAAGTGTACACCTGCCTGCGTCGTTCTCTGGTTCACATCCTTCCCGTGGCTTCGGAGTGCTGTAGGGGAAAGGCCAGAATTTTCATCTGGGCCTGCGAGGCTTCCCGCTCCACTGGCCTCCCTTGATCCAGCCCCACTGCCTTCCTTTGGGCCCCTCAGGCCTTCTCCCTGCTGAGGTCCCTTGGCCGGCCTCCCCTCTTCCCCTGACCCCCACGTAGTGAATCTCCACGCAGTTCTCAGTTGGATGCACCTGCCTCTAAAGAGTCTTCCCTGGACCCTGTAGCATGAATCCAGTCTCCCTAGAAAGTGCTTGGAAAATACAGCGTTCCTCTCCTCCCCTCCGCCCAGCCCATCCTGGTGTATGATAGTAGCTGCACACGTGTCATTCTCTGATGAATTCCCATCTCCCCCTTTAGAGCTGTAGTTCTCAGGGGTGTTTGGCCCCCCAGGGACATTTGGCGATACCTGGGGACATTCTTGGTTGTTTTAACTTGGGGGCAGTGCTACCGGCATCTAGTGGGTAGAGGCCCAGGATGTTGCTAAACATCCTACAGTGCATGTGACAGCCCCCAAGAGCAAAGAATCTTCTGGCCCAAGAGGCCAGTGGTACTGAGGTTGAGAAACCCTGCTTCAGAATGGAAGCCCTGTGCAGGCAGGAACCAAGGCCACTGGGAAAGAGCACATTTGGAGAGCCAAAATGTCGCTGTTAATGGCTGACTTGATTCTCTCAGCCCTTAAATGGGTTTGTTAGTAGATAGATATAGAGCCACCACATTCCTTCAAACCTGCTGGCCACAAGGAATAAACAGGGGCATTAGCCTGACTTTTCCTTTGCCCTGCATCAGGATAGTCACACAGAGCCCTGCTGGTGCAGAGAAAGTCATCCTGGTTTTTTGTGCCTTTGCTTTAAAATTATTTAAAGTCTCATTTTGCATTGTATTTGTTTACACTCTGATCTATTTACAATAAAATGTCATCTACAATTTTAGTTCGTTGGGACATTCCACATGTCAGGTGGCCTGGCTTCTAAAAAAATTCATTGTGGAAGAAGAGGCCAGATGAGAATGCTAGATTAAAAGAGTAATTAAAGCATTAGAACACTGAATGTGACACGTCATGTGGGCGGGGAAAGGGTTATATAAACAATCTTTTGGAGACAGTTGGGGAGATTTGAATAGGGATGATGTAAATGTCAGATAATATCAAGTTAGTGTTTATTTTCTTAGGTATGACAGTAGTCAGCTCGGGCTGCTGTAACAAACAGCATAGACTGGGCATCTTACAAACAACAGAAATTTATTCCTCACCGTTCTGGAGGCTGGGAGGTCTAAGATCAAGGTGCTGGTAGACTCACTGTCTGGTGAGGACTTGCTCCCTGGTTCACAGACAGCCGTCTTCTCACTATGTCCTCACGTGGCAGAAGGGGTGAGGGAGCTCTCTGGGGCCTCTTATGAGGACATTAATCCCACCCATGAGGGCTCCACCGCCGTGATCTAATTGTCTCCCCAAGCTCGACCCCCTAATACCATCCCATTGGGCATTAGGTTTCAGCACATGAATTTTGGGGGCACACAGACACTCAGACATTGCCATTATAGAGGAGAATGTCTTTATTCTTAGGAGATACAGACCTGAGTTTAAGGAGTGAAGTTCAGAATGTCTGCAACTTGCTTTCAGTGACACAGCAGGAAAGCGTGTGTGCATGTGTGTGTGTGTGTGTAGAAAGAGAAGGGGGGAGGGAGAACAGATGTGGCAAAATGTTAGCAGCCGGTGGATCCAAGCGATAGGGGCGTGGGTGTTCCCTGTCCTACTGTGTCAACCTTTCGAGGTTGCAGTCTTGAGGAACACGGGGCGTGTATGTATGTAGTGCCAGGAGGCCCTGAGCTTGGCCGTGTGTCTTCAGTCTGCAGCTCTCCGCCCATCCACATGAAGGTGCAGCCCCTGAACCAGACAGCACTGCAGGTGTCCTGGAATCAGCCGGAGACCATCTACCACCCGCCCATCATGAACTACATGATCTCCTACAGCTGGACCAAGAACGAGGATGAGAAGGAGAAGACATTCACAAAGGACAGCGACAAGGACTTGGTAAAACCTCCCTGTTCTGAGTCGGGGTGTCTGTAGCCATGAGAGGGGCCCCTGCGCATCTCTTTGGCGTGCTTTTCCCTGTGGCATCCCAGCCCTACGCTGCCTGCTGAGGGCGGGTGCCACTGGGGTGAACCGGGGCCGGAGCCTGCCCGGGCTCCATTCCGCCTTTATACGTGATGGCTACACCACCAGGAAAAGAGTTAATTTGTTTGTAACTGGGCCCTTCAAAACTGACTGCGTTTTCTTTCATGATTTAAAAAAAAAAAAAAAATCCGAAAGCCTCCACGAAGCCCTTGTCATCTGATAGCGTTGCTGTAAATGTCGAGTGAGTTCCACAGTTGTAGAGTAGGGCCTAGCACAGAGCGAGCACTGTGTCAGTACTGGCTATTATTATTATTGCAGCTGTCGCCCCCATCCTCCTCCCCACACCGTGCAGCTTTCCGAAGTCCCCACCACTCCCTTCTGTCACATTTCATCTGCCTCACACATGCCGACCTGCTAGACCCCAGTGACCACGGAATTTTTAGCCACTGCTCTCAGACTCTCAGACGCTGTAATACCTGACCTCACTTTGAGCTACACATGCCCAATCCAGCTGCTTATCTTAAATGTGCATAAATTTAGTGGTCAGTCCCCACCAAGGCCCTTCAGAACAGATGTTTGCAGAAGCCATCTTCTTCCCCTGGAAAAGCAGTCGCTCCAACAAGCGCTGGTCTTTACATCTTTGCACAGAAACTCAAAGTGACACATTTGGGTTTGAAAGCCTGGCGTTTATTGTTAATCAAAAGAAGTCTTTGGGATAATGAAGCCCATAAATTGTATATGCACGTGGAAAATGTAATAGCACTGAGTGGGATCCTTAATGACTGTTAGCACCTTTTTTCCTCCCTGTACAGAGTCCCCGGGGCCCATTCAATCAGTTATAGAATAATACTTTTCGTATTCCTTTAGATGAGGATTCTTTTTACTTCATTTCCATTTATGTTTTCAATTTCCCCACTAGACACTGTTATCTGGGTCACATTAGGGAATGATGAGTTTCATGAGATTGGAGAGGAATCTGTTGAAAGGCACCCAAGGTTATGATGTGTTTTAACCTTTCTCTTGTCACGACTGGAAGTCCATGAGGGATGTTTCTCTTTCTGAACTAAGGTGGCTTGCATTAATCAGCAGAAACTATCTAGGCGCTTATTTGGTTTCTTATTCTAAGTGGAAAATAATTAAACATGCAGAGATGAATAGATAACCAGCTTGGAGTGAATTCTAATAAATCCCTGCATAGATGGAGAGAAGATATTGCTCTGAGCAGAAGATGGGGTTGGAGGTTTAGAGAATGAGGCATAAATGAGTTTCAGAGAAAGAGAGAGCTGTAGAGAAAAATATGCTTTGAAGGCAAGTTCTTTTTTTTATAAGAATTTCTAAGGGTGGTGGTTTTCTTTGGGACACACAAAATTAATTAATTCCTCAAGAAGTTGAGAGTGCTGACTTAGTGGCAGCAAAGCTATCCTCCAACTTAGGGTTCTTGTGGCCCAGAAACCTAAAAGTCATACTGAACATTTTCCTGGCATTCTCCAGCATCCATCTTTCTCTCTCACGCCCTCACTGCCAACCTGTGGGACAGGTGTTAGTGCCCCTTTTTACAAAAGAGAGAAATGAGGCTGAAAGGGAAATAACTTGACCCCAACCTCCTCCTCTCACCAGGAATCCATTTGCTAGGCAACAGATAGCAGGTGTGGGCACAATAACATTTTAATGCCTCTTCAGAGGTTTTCAGTAGCTACACTGGGGAAAACCCACTCCGTGGTTAAGCTCCCAGAGCTGCTTTCTGGACTTGGCCCACAATGCGATGACAAGACATTTCATCCATTAGGGAGTCTTTGAAAATCAGTTGCTTTTGTTGTTTGTTTCTTCAGGAAGCAAGGCCTGCCGGCTTTTTAGGTATTTTCCATTTTTTGATTTTTAAAAGACTCTTGGAATAAAGCTTTGAGGAATGGGGATCTGGATTTGGCTCATGATGTTGGACCACGGGTTGGGAAACTTTTTTCTAGAAAGGGTCAGACAGTTAAGATTTTAGGCTTTAAGGGCTATATGGCCTCTGTGGGCAGCTACTCAACTCTGCCGTCAAAGGGTGAAAGCTGCCACAGCAACAGGTAAATGAATGGGCGTGGCTGTGTGCCAATAAAACTTTATTTACAAAAAACAGACAGCGGGCTGGATTTGGGCTGTGGGCTGTCGCTTGCCACCCCTGTGTTAGACTGGGGGTATACTTTCCATTTTGTGGTGTGGACTACCTACGAACAAGGCTTGCCTAGCCTTTGTTGTACAGCACTCACAAGAACCCTGTGAGGGAAATATTACTCTGTCCATTTAACAGTGGAAGGAAGCAGAGGCCAAAAGACATTGAGCAACTGACTCGGAATCACACAGCTGGTGAGTGGTGTGACACAGGTAGATCTCCTGTCCTCTGACCTCTAGTCAGGTGTTCTTCTAGCATCGTGCCCCATACTATCCAAGGTCAAGGTAGAACACTGCCCTTAAACTGCAAAGAAACAGACACACAGAGATTTTGTTGTGGCTGCGCTGATCTCTGCATGGCGCTGGAAATTCAGTACACCTGATCATTCTAGAGGCTGTCTAGGGTAAATCATTATCATTTATAAGGTAGAGTCATTTTGATAGAAGTCCCAGCCTTGTGAGTATAAAGAGGGTTGAAGGCACGTTCCAAGCCCGAGTCAAGTATCTGAGCCAAGACGACTTTTTGTTCTCTCACCCCACACATTTTCATGTCGAAAACAGATTCCCAGGTGAGGTTATTTCTGAAAGCTCATTCTTTTCAAGGTGAGCCTTTGGTCAGTGAGGAAACATCGCGTTTGTCTGTCGCGCTTTGCCTTGGTACCCAGAAACCTACAGGCAACACTTAACATTCTTTTAGGTTTGGCTTTCAAATGTAAAGTGCGCTCTGGCCTTCCAAACCGGGTCACTGCCTGTTCTTTCCTCCCCTGCAGAAAGCCACCATTAGCCCTGTCTCACCTGACAGCCTTTACCTGTTCCGGGTCCAGGCCGTGTGTCGCAATGACATGAGGAGTGACTTCAGCCAGACCATGCTCTTCCAAGGTGAGGAGCTGCTCTTCCTGTCTGCCCTGCATACCCCGGGTCCCTTCTCCCTTGGGCTTTGTCTTTTTTCCCCGTTGAGCTGCTTGGACACAAGAATATGAGCCTGGCCTAAGCATCAGTGTGGGGTTTGCAATAACACCTGAAAAGCCTGGGGAATTTAGGCCCGTCTTTTTGGTTGGGGCTTTCACAGGCCAGAAGAGGAGAAGAAGAATGAAGTGTTGATTATTTTTTTAATGACTGTTATTTTCCAACTGTGGGGAACCAAGTATTTGTCTAATACTGTGTCAGATCACAGAATCACCTCCTAGTCGTGTGGAGAAATATCGTTTTTGGATTTCTAACATGATTCAGTTAGCTGATTTAGGGTCTAGTGGAAAGTTTCAGACCAGCACTAGGGCGAGCCTAGGGGAGCATTCACTTTGGTGCAGAATTCAAAGGAGCTCTTAAAAACTCTGTCATCAAGATACATTGTATTTCAATGGAATACATATATATATATATATTTTTTTTTTTTTTTTTCTTTTGGCTGTGTTGGGTCTTCATTGCGGTGCGCAGGCTTCTCACTGCAGTGGCTTCTCTTGTTGAGAAGCACGGGCTCTAGGCGCACGGGCTTCAGTAGGTGCAGCACGCAGGCTCCATAGTTGTGGCTCGCGGGCTCTAGAGTGCAGGCTCAGTAGTTGTGGCGCACGGGCTTAGTTGCTCCGTGGCATGTGCGATCTTCCCGGACCAGGGCTCGAACCCGTGTCCCCTGCATTGACAGGCAGATTCTTAACCACTGCGCCACCAGGGAAGCCCAATGAAATATTTTTTTTAAAGCAAAATCAATGCAAAAGGTTCTTGAACAAAATATCGAAATTTTGCATAAAGACAGGATCCACTCTATCTTACTTGCCCCGACCTAATCCCAGTCCTGGTTCCAATAAAACTTTATTGACAGCCAGCCGGTGGGCCGTAGTTTGCAGACCTGGTTTGGTGAGGGGCACTAAGCAGCATCAAGGGAGCAACCAGGGCATTGGGCTTTGCTCTGCCGGTCTGATGCCCTCCCTGGTAAGGTTCATTCTTCCTGAAACCTCAGTTTCCGAGACACCTACACACCAGGCCAGTGATTCTTAACTTTTGCGAGTCATGTATCTGATGAAGACTTTGGACACTTTCTCTAGAAAAATGCCAGAATTTTGTGTATTACAGCTTTAGGGGTCCCATAAAACCTGTAGGCTGTGGATCAGCTTCATTGTCTGGAATCCTCTGAGAAATGCACATTCATGGGCCCCTCTCAGACTAATTGTCTCAGAAGCTCAGAGGGTGGGGCCCAGGAATCTGAATTTTAACCAGATGGCTCAGGTACCAGGCGTGCACATTACAGGTTGAGAAGAACTGACTTAGAGCCAGGGCCCTGACACGAGGGCCCCAAGGTTGAGTCCTGGCTGCCACTCAGTGTTTCTGCAACTCTGAGAATGTTGACTAGCTTCTCTAAGCTGCAATTTCACAGTCCAAAAGTGGTAGTCGTGAGAGTACCGACCTCACAGGGTCCTTGTAGAGTGACAGGGGGTGACACATGTTAACTAATTAGCACAGTGCCTGTTACCAACTATAAATACCCCCTAAGTATGAGCTTTAATATAAAAAATAATAAATGATGAACCCAGGATAAGAAGCCCTTCAGCTGAGAGTCCCTGCAAAGATCCCTTCTAGGTTCACAATTTTGCATCTAGTATTGAAATATTCTTTGCTAATGTTCACATTATCTCATCCTTCCATTTAAACTAATTGAAATTAGCATGGCTGTATTTTTTCTCACAAATAAATCACACTCACCATGTCCACCTTTGCCCTGAATGTATTGGCCCATCTGCCTGTGTTGAGGAGGGTCCAAAAGCCAAGGCCAGGTCTATGTCAGCCCAGGGGAGAGAGCACGGGAAGCCAGAGTGGAGCCCCGGATCTTTCGGCACGTAAATCATAATTAGGCCTTCCATGCACTCCAGCTAGGAGCCTGGAATCTGCAGAACCGCCTTTCTTGATTAATAGGCCCCTGAGCTCATTGGCTTCTGCACGGACTTTGAAAAATTAAATGTTTGTAATGTAATGCAATTCAAAAAGGCCTTGTCAGCTGTAAATTCCAAGCACGGAATATTTAAAATGTCTGATCACGGTGACTTGTTGAAAATGGCCAGTGTCTCCTTTGTCTGCAGTTTCTCTGCTCAGGGGTGGACATGTGTTTGCTCGTTTTCTGTATTGGTGTTTGTCCCTGCATGTTAACAAAGGGGCACACAATGGCCTTAGCATCTTCCCTGCAGCAGTGGGCAGTGGAAAAACAAAATCTTCAGGTAAGCTAGCATGCCTTTTCTGGTGAGCCAAGTAGGAGTCTATGAGCAGTAGAGGCCGGTGTACAAAACTGGTCAACTCTTAGGACTGAAGTTTTAAAAGGGAAGGAAATTAACTTAGGGAATTTCATTTACACCTTTGTTCAGAATAATTCGGTTTCCCAGTGATAAAGTTTACCTCTGGTTTGGGAGCATGAGGAAGCCCTGTGGAATATTTACATTATTATAGTAAATAAAGCAATATTTATGTCCTGTGTAATGTAATAAATAAGTTATGTTTACCTTACTGTAGTAAATATGATAATAATGGTAATCATTATCTGTAGAGTGGCTCCCCGTTACAGAGCATTTGCCCATAGGTTATTTCATTTGACCTCATGGCAACTTGTAATGCAGGTGTTACACAGAGGGGGAAATGATGTCCTGGGCAGTTGAGTAACTTGCGAAAAATCACTTGGCTACTAAGCAGAGTGTGATTTCTTATTCCAAAGCCCAATCATTTGTACACAACAACAGACCACCCCTAAAGCATAAATATTACCCTGTATCCCCAGTCTTCAACAAATGGCTAAAAAGATTGATTACTAAGTGTTCAAAAGCCTTTTTTGCAATTCTCAACAGTCATGGAAACTAGGGGCTCTTAAGCTTTTTCTTTGAGCCACAGACTCATTAGGCAGCCTGGCCAAGCCAACAGATCCTCTCTCAGAATGGTTTAAAATAAATAAGTCAAATACATAGGAAAGGAAACCAATTATGCTCAGATACAATTGTCAAAATATTTTAAACAAACAAATTGGGAATGTAGTCATCTGTGCGCTTCTTTTGTGAAAGTATTAAATGACAAGTGGTGGGTCTGTTAGCGACGGTGATTTCTGAGTAGTGATGAACATAAATGATACTCCAAAAAAGCTCCAACAACTCTAAGGCAGTAGGAAAATATTCCCATTTTAATCACAGAGTCATAGGATGATCCTATTAAAATGCAGCTGAGATTTGGAGCTTGCGTTCCTCGTGCAAGGAAAAGCTGCATCTCCGTGACAGCTTAGTGGGGATGCAGGTCTCATTTTTTGCCCCCATCCCTGAAGTCCACCAGGCCGGTGGACTCCTGATCTGAAAGCTCTTGTAGAAACTTCGTAGTCACCACAGCTAGAACTGACCCCAGTGGAAATTGTTCAAGATCAATGAAAAGCGGGCATGTTGATGGAGTGGCCAGTTTGTTGCCTTAAATTAAGGCCTTTGTAAAGGGCAGGGAAAGCAGGTCTCTTAGGGGGCTTTCTTCCTGTCTTAACGAAGGGAGGTGTGTATACCTGTCTGAGGCAGTGCAATATCGATCCCGAAGCAACTCACTGATGGTGGGAGGTTACATTTAGTGCCAGGCAAGAACTGTTTGCTTCCTAGGCTGCCTCATTTGACCTGGTTGTATTGACATCTAGATCCGTCTGTTCTCCACATTTGTCTCTTCACCCATTTCACTTTCCAGCTGAGCGAAGTGAACATATCGTTAAGTTGGGGGTCACAAATACAGGTGCCCCGGGGCCAGGCAGGCAACACATACAAATGCGGGGAGGGCCGTCAGTGGGAAATTGCAGAATGTGCCCTTCAAAAAGGGGTGACAGACACTCAGCCCCGACCAAATGTTGCCCTGCAGGAAGGTGAGCTCAGTGTTGCCAAATATTGTCATTTTTCAGGGATGAGCAGGAAATTGGGATTTTTAGGTAAAAGTTGCTGTTTACAATGTTGGCAGCAAATTCTTTTTTTTTTTCCCAAAAACCTTGCAGGGCAAATAAAAAAATATGTCGGGTACTTGCCCCACTTCTAGTTTAGATAAAAACTCCAGCAGGTACAAATGTTATTTATTTGGAGATTTAGCAGGTTTTTGCTAATTTTTCAGTGCCTTGTATGCATAGGAAGCAAACGTTTAGTTTATGTAAGACTATTGTTTTTGAGATCAGCACAAAGAAGCAGTCTGGTATATATTTTTAAGTTATACTGTTTAGCATTATTCACAATAGAGAAAAGGTGGACGCAATCTAGATGTCCATCAGCAATGAATGGGTAAACAAAATATGGTACATACAGGCAGCAGAATATTATTTGGCCTTAAAAAGGAAGGAAATTCTGCCACATGGGACAGCATGGATGAATCCTGAAGACATTATGCTAAGTGAAATAAGCCAGTTACAAAAAGACAAGTAAATATATATGACTCCACTTACATGAGATATATGGAGTACTCAAACTTACAGAAAGTAGAAGGATGGTTGCCAGGAGCTGGGGGGGCGGGGAGGGGCGGGGGAAGCTGGGACTTGTTTAATGGGTACACAGTTGCAGTTTTGCAAGATGGAAACATTCTGGAGATCTGTGGCACAAGGATTTAGCACAACTGAACTGTACACTTAAAAGTGTTTAAGATGGTAAGTTTTATGTTACGTGTAATATACCACAGTTAAACATTTTGTGTAGTTATATTGTTTAATAATAACACATGGGTGAACGGAACTGAAAGAAGGAAAGAACACCAGAAGGAGTACTCTGTGGCTAATATAAAAGAATTTGAGGGACTTCCCTCGTGGTCCAGTAGTAGAGAATCCACCTTCCAATGCAGAGGACTCGGGTTTGATCCCTGGTCGGGGAACTAAGATCTCACATGCCGCAGGGCAACTAAGCCTGCGCTTCACACACAGACTACAGAGCCCACGTGCCCTGGAGCCCACACACTGCAACGAAAGATCCCACATGCCTCAACAAAGATCCCCGTGCGGCAACAAAGACCCGACGCAGCCAAAAAAATGAATAAAATAAATAAATAAATATTTTTAAAAAAGAATTTGACCATTTAAAGCAACAGTGGTGATGTGTTACGAGGTTTTAAAACTTTATTGATAGAAATAAAATATATGACAGTACACAAAAAGTGAGTTGGGCAAATAAATTACTGTACAGTTCTTACATTTTTAAGGAGAGATGAAAGGACTAGTTTAAGGTAAACTGTAATAAGTTTAGGATGCATATTATAGTCACTGAAAGGATAATATAAGAAATTATAACCAAAAAGACAATAGCGAAGAACAATGGGATAATACAATTTCATTTATAAGAAGTTCAAAAATAGACAAAACGCTGACAAAGATCAGAGCGGTGGCGACCTTAGGGAAAGGTCATGAGGGTATTGCCTGGATGGATGCACGTGCAAACCTGCTAGGGTGCTGGAGAATGTCCATATCTTAATATGGGAGGAGGGGGAGTTACACAGGTGTTTACAGAGGTAAAAATTAATTGGACTCTATGCTTAAGATTTGTGCATTTTAGAGTATGTAAGTTTTACCTTACTAATAAAATAGAAAAATGATTAAAACTTCTTGAAGTTGTAAACTAATAGCTTAAGACAGGAGTCAGCACACTGTGGCCCACAGGCCAAACCTGACCCTCTACATGTTTTTTAATGACTCACAAACTAAGAAGGGTTTTACATTTTTTGATGGTTGGAAAAAAAATCTAAAGAGGAATATTTATTTTATGACATAAAAATTATATGTATTTCAGATTTGTGTAGGTAAGTGCAGTTTTTGTCGAAACAAAGTTATATTGTTTACAGTGTAATTTCTTTGTTTCCCAGCTAATACCACTCGAATATTCCAAGGGACCAGAATTGTCAAAACAGGAGTGGTAAGTAGAGAATGTAATCGCTTTGTCCTGTCTGGTTGGTAATTTGCATGCAGTTAAAACTGTCACCACTAGGTGGCAGTATGATGTTGTCTAAATGCTCAATGTGAAGCGGTTAAAATACTGAATAAATTACATTATTCACTCCTATAATTCAATGCATTATAAAAACAAGCTGTGCGACAGAGTTAAACCAGTAGTGTTATACTGTTATAATTTTTGTCAAGATGAAAATTTTCCGTATTTTTAATTATTTATTATTTGTGGGAGCATAGGACGTAAGAGTGCAAAGGAGTAAACATGCTAAAATTGAAAGGTTGTCATTTGGGAATTCCCTGGCAGTCCAGTGGTTAGGACTCGGCGCTTTCACTCAGGGGCCCGGGTTTGATCCCTGGTTGGGGAACTAAGATCCCACAAGCCATGCAGTGCGGCTTTAAAAAAAAAGAAAGAAAGAAAGAAAAAAAAAGAATGGTTGTCATTTGCCCAGTTACATTTCCACATTTCTGGAGCCTCAGTATCTAAGTTTTCCCCTTTCTAGTGCAACTAATAATCCCAATATTAATTGCAGCTTTGGTGATAACAATAAGAGCCTAAAATTTATTAAGCTTTTCCCGGGTTTCAGGCACAGATTATTATTTTATTTACTCCTCACAGCATCCCACAAGATTCGTGTTACTATTACTCCCATTTTATGGATGAGGAAACCGAGGCTCAGTGAGTTAAAGTAATGTGCTCAGCATCTCCCAGAGAGCAGGTGAGGGATTGTGGACTCAAGCCCAGGCTGTCTGACTGCTCTGTCTGCAGTGCCTTATCTTATGTGGTACCTGGCATTTCATTAACCAACTTCAGAACTCAACATTTGCTAACTTGGTTGTCCTTCAACTACAAACTTTTCAAACTGAAACTTGACGATACAGTGATGAAATCTGAGTTGTTCTGGGTGTATTATTTTGAACTGTATAAATGATGGGATGAAATTCTGGATTCTGCACACCAGGTTTCAAGAACTAAAATTAAACTAATAACTCAGAGCAACACATCTTATTTTCCTAAGATACTATGTACAAATAAAATCTTACAGCTGAGCCCCAGTTTAGTATGATGGGAAGAATGAGCTGAGGTTTGGCCACAGGCAGCCACCTCTACCCCTTAACCTCTCTGCACCTCGTTTTCCTCACCTGTAAAATGGTGTGATGATCATGTGTGTCTCCAGGGTAGCTTGGGAAGCCCCAACACAGTTGGTACTTGTTAAATAGAATTCTTATCGTTGTCATCTACATGAGCATAGATTTTGCTGTAGATAAATCCGGAGACTCTGGAAGGTACGGCAGCTGTACAGCGCCCGGTACGGGGATGCCAGCTGTAAAACAGCTCCCAAAGCCTTCAGTGTAGAGCATGGCCCCTGCTTCTGAACCTGCCACTGCAGACATGGGCGGGCCACTGTCCCTCTGTCCATCCACTTCCTCACTTTAAGTTGTGGAACCAGATCCTGGGGAGCGTTTCTAGACAAGGGCAGTTTATTCTCCACAAGAGCCACCAATATATACAAGACCAAGGGCTCCTGCTTCTTCCAGTGTCATCCCAACAACAGGTGGCAATCTGATGTTGCCACTTTATTGCTGATTTGATGTTTGTCTTTCAAACAACGTGAACGCTACTTATTGTTTTGTCACTTAGCCTCCTCCAGGGCCGTCAGTGAAAAGTTGGGGTTGATATGCTGGGTACAATTTTTAAGTAATTGTAAAAACGTTTAAGAGCAGGGATGGTCATCCGTGGATCACCTCCTGTCAGCTTTGGCACCATGCTTTAGGAAACCCCACGAGGAAAGTAAAAGATGAGTAAAACCCTTGGAGGGTCATACCCAGGGCCTCGTCCCCAATCCTGATGACTGACACTCTGCTTTCTCTTCCTCTGTCCCCTCCCCCAACCTCCCCGGGTGACCCCTTCAAGCCCACAGCATCTCCCGCCTCTTCGGCCGACATGGCCCCCATCAGCTCGGGGTCTTCCACCTGGACATCCTCTGGCATCCCCTTCTCATTTGTTTCCATGGCAACTGGGATGGGCCCGTCATCCAGCGGCAGCCAGGCGACGGTGGCCTCGGTGGTCACCAGCACGCTCCTCGCCGGCCTGGGCTTCAGCGGCGGCGGCATCTCCTCCTTCCCCAGCACCGTGTGGCCCACACGCCTGCCCACGGCCGCCGCGGCCAGCAAACAGGCTGGCAGACCCGTCCCGGCCACACCTGAGGCCTTGGCCTCTCCCGGCCCCGACGGTGATTCGGCGCCAACCAAGGACGGCGAGGGTGCCGAGGAGGGGGAGAAGGACGAGAAGAGTGAGAACGAGGACGGGGAGCGGGAGCACGAGGAGGAGGGCGAGAAGGGCGAGAAGGGCTCCGAGAAGAAGGAGAGGAACGGGGTGACCCACGCCGCGCAGGCGCGGAACCGCACTGAGCCCAGCCCCGCCCCCTCGGCTCCCGGCGGAGCTGCCCAGGATGGTGGGCGTCAGACTATATCCGGGCGTGAGCGGGACCGCACTGCCATCCCCACCGCCCGGCCCGAGGACGCCCTGGACCCCCGCCCCGTCACCCTCACCCAAGTGCCCCCCACAGTCACAGAGGAGCATTACGGAGAGAATGATCCCAAGAGGCCTGAGACACCGTCTAAGAAGCCTGTGTCCCCGGGGGACCGATTTTCTGAAGATAGCAAATTTATCACTGTTAATCCAGGTAAGTGGTCCACTCCTCACTTGAGCCTCCAAGCTGCTGTGAACAGTCCTACCCTTTAAAAAATAATTGGGGCCTCCCTGGTGGCGCAGTGGTTGAGAGTCCGCCTGCCGATGCAGGGGATGCGGGTTCGTGCCCCGGTCTGGGAGGATCCCATATGCCGCGGAGCGGCTGGGCCCGTGAGCCATGGCCGCTGGGCCTGCGCGTCCGGAGCCTGTGCTCCGCAACGGGAGAGGCCACAGCAGTGAGAGGCCCACATGCCGCAAAGAGAAAAAAAAATAATAATAATAATTGGGGGCAGGGGATAAGGATCCAGAGAGTGCTTAATATTCCTGGAATTGTGTGTGTCTCTGGTATAAAAATGTGTGTGTGTGTGTCTTTCTATTTTATTCTAATAAGAATCACCTACTCTCTTATCGTTGCTGGACTAAGTCTTGCCTTGATACTTGGTTCCTGGTAAAATCGACTTGCCTCAGAATACCTCCAAGCACTTCAACCAGGCCCTGAAGTAAATGAATAAAAAAGACATCGATCTTAAGAAGTTTATCCTTCAAGATTTCATTCCTTATTCACTTATTCAGCACCTGCGTTAATGGACTGCCCGTTTGGTGCCAGGCCCTGGGCTGGGTGCTAACCCCGGTGAGCACGGTCCCTGCTGCTTGAAGCTTACAGCGTAAAGGAGAAGACAGTGGTGGCGGCAGCTCGCCAGGGCGCACGCCGGGAAGTCAGGAAGCAGGAATGTTAGAAAGCCAGCGAGCAAGTTCGCTGAAAAGCCAGAAAACGAGCTAACTGTACGGTAAATAATAGAGGAAATAAACAGGGTGCTGTCAGAGAAAATAATCAGGAAGAGGGCAGGGAGCTTTTTGAATTAAGAAAGGCCACTCTGGGGAAGTGACATTTACATTAAAACTGAAAGCGTGGGGATGGGGAGAGCTGGTATTAGCCCATGATCCCAGCCCGGGAAACAGGGCTCTCACTCAGAGCCCTATTTGCTCTGTGAATTAGCCAGTTCCTGGATGATAAGACCAGGGCATGGCTGGTCTGGCCTCGACGGGGAGGATGTGATCCCCATCACGCTGACCGAGGGCAACTTTGTGACTGTTGTATGCTCAAATCTTTTTCTTTTCTTTTTTAAAAATTTTATTTATTTAATTATTTATTTATGGCCACTTTGGGTTTTCGTTGCTGTGTGCGGGCTCTCTCTGGTTGCAGTGAGCAGGGGCTACTCTTCGTTGCAGTGTGTGGGCTTCTCATTGTGGCTTCTGTTGTAGTGGAGCACGGGCTCTAGGCGCATGGGCTTCAGTAGTTGTGGCACACGGGCTCAGTAGTTGTGGCTGAAAGGCTCTAGAGCACAGGCTCAGTAGTTGTGGCCCACAGGCGTAGTTGCTCCATGGCATGTGCGATCTTCCCGGACCGAGGATCGAACCCATGATCCCTGCATTGGCAGGCGGATTCTTAACCACTGTGCCACCAGGGAAGTCCACGCTCAAATCTTAATGAACCATCCTGATAGTTTCTACAAGGGAGCCCTGAGCGTGAGGGGTTGTTATTGTTGTGAGGGGTTTTCTTAATAAGAAATTCTTTCTTTTGCCAGACTACAAGATGTTTAGCAACAATTTTTTTTGCATCTAAGCTGTTGTGGAGTTATAAGAGTGCAAAAAAAAAAAAAAAGCAACTGGTAAATATTTATTTGCTTTTGCACTTGTAAACATTAAAATTCATCTAAAGCTGAGACCTCGTATGTTAAGATACAACTTAGAATAAATTTTCATGTTTTGAATTACGTTCCTCCTTAAAGCTGGTATGGACTCATTTTTTGAAGTGTGGGTTTGCTATGGGAGTTGCTCACTTTGTCCTGGCTTTAGGGAAAAGTGCGGAGTGGCCCTCCAAGGAATTGAGTGGAGGAGATATCGAGCCACTTGTGAAGCTGTTTGAAGCTATTCCTGCATGAGCAGGAGCAGTGGCATTCCCTCTAGGAATTTGCTATGAAAAAGTTGGATTTCTTGCATTTGAAGATATTGAAGAAATATTTATAGAGTACCCACTGTGTCCCAGGCACTGGGCTAGGTACTGGAAGTAGACTCTAGATCTAGTCAGGCCTTGCTCTCCTGGGGTTTATGTTCTAATGGACAAGCTTGAGAATATTCCAGTAAACAAATGCATAACGTCAAGTGCTGGAGTCGGGGACAGGGACAGTATAGCATCGAATGGTCAAGGGATGGCATTTGAATGGAGACCCAGGTGGCGAGAAGGAGTTAGCTATGCCGTGGTCCATGAACGAGCGTTCTAGGCTGCAGGAGGGGTAGCAGGTCCAGAGACCCTAAAGTGAGAACTAATTAGGATCAGTCAAGGAGCCATCAGAGGGCCGGTGTGTCTAGACCGCCAAGGTCAAGGTTACAGGATGAGTTCACAGACAAGCAGAGCTCAGATCAGGAAGGGGCTCGTCAGCCATGCTGCGGATTTGATTCTAACCGATGTGGAAAAGCAGTGATGGATTTCAGCAAGAGAGTTACTCATCTGATTAATCTTCTCAGAAGGTCATGTGGGCCTCTGTGTGGACATCTGGGGAGGCAAGAACGGACACAGGGCGTAGAGTTAGGAGGTGATGGCAGTGGTGACGCGGACCACTGTGGTTTCTCCAAAGACACGCGGTGGACCTGCAATTGCTTGTCAGGCTTGAGTGGTTTGGCCTCTGGACTAGAGGCTCTGGCAAGTTGCATTCCCAGCCTGCTCCTCTTAAACATTTTTTTGTCCACACTCCTGAAAAGTGTGGCTTGCTAAGGGCTTGGGTTGGGAGTGTTGATATTGATACCTTGAGAGACTGGTGAGGGTGGGGACCTGGGGCATAGTCCAAGTAAGCAGAAATGAGTCATTGCAATGGGAGTCAAGTTCCAGAGTCCAAGGAAAGGGGAGAAGAAACAGGTGGTAAACCTGGGGTATTTCCACCTCCAGGTATGGGGCGTGCGGGTCTCAAGTTTCAACGCTGCAGGCATCTGAGTGTCTGCCATCTTGGCAGGGTAGCTCTGGAGTCAGATCCCTACAGTAGGCTCTGCCCTTTATTCACGCAGGGTCCTCAGGCCAGTCTTTGCCCAGAGCCTGTCTGTAAAGTGGGGATAGGCATAGCCCTTAGTGCCAAAGGAGGTGCAGAGTCACCCTTGTCGGTGACAAGGAAGGAGGAGCTTTCTGCAGCCTGAGGGCCACATGATGGCACTGGTGACTTAGGAGGAGGCCCCTCATAGGTCTTTCTTCTGCAGTCATTCTTGGACATTAAAGACCATGTGGAGACTGTGGTCCGCAATGACCTGGCTTTAAAAATGACCTCCAGGAACTCCGCTCTGTCCCCAGCACTGGTGAATCAGAGCATCTCCCTTGCCACCTTCACCTCAATGGGAACATCCACTCCTTCCCAGAGCCAAAAGGGATCTTCCTTTAGAATTCCAGGCAGTTCCAGGCAATTCCAGGTTGAGAGTAGTGATGGGGATCGGTTAAGCCAGAGATTGGCAAACTTCTTCTGCAAACAGCCAGAGAGAGCAGACATTTTCAGCTTTGTAAACCATAGGTCTTTGCTGAAACTGTGCATCTCTGTCAGGTAGCACGCAAGCAGCCAGAGACACTACACAAATGGGCGGATGTGATTGGGTTCTGGTGAAACTCTGTTTCCAAAAACAGGCAGTGGACCTCATTTGATTGGTGAGCTGTCATTTGCTGACCCCTGGTTTAAGCAGAAATGTGTGTACCCACTGGGTAATAAAAGGTGTGAGGAACTTGAGGGTAAAACCCGAAAACCCTGCCTTGTCCACGACCCCCAAGGTCTCACTCTGCTTCCATCCATCTCAGCCTTTTCTCCATCTGCCTCCTCCAGCTTGGTGTTTATTTTTTAAACGAAATCACCATCATTTTAATGTTAGTGGTGACTTCTTTGAAAGACTGTGGATGTACATTTGTTTAAATCTGTTCCACATTTATTTTTTCTTCGCGTTAAAAACAATTCTTTAAATCAATATTTAGTCTCTTTGAAAAAAGCGTTAACGTTTAAAGTTACAAACTGTGTTATATTTTTACCAGCATCTCAAAAAGGCTTGATGTTTGATAACATCTTTTCAAGTGCTATGAGTAGTAGCTTTAGTATTAACTTGCAGGGAAGGAGAAGAAGGGAATCCTTCTCTAGAAGAAAGCGCCGACTCAGACACATACAGAGATCAGGCAGGCAGTAGCCATGGTCCGTCCCTCAAGAGGCACAGCCCAGATGTGGTGTAGGCACCCTCAGATGCCTATTGATGCAGTAAAATGTTCTCGGGATGGTATGTGGCATGCCCCAGCAAAAGCATTTCAGGGTAGGTATTGTCTACAAACTCATCATCACTCAGTGCTGGGATTTTTCATTTTTCTTTCCTTAAATCAGGGCTCCTTTTTCAGATTCAGTCTTGCTCAGAACCCCATTATGTAAACACTCATTCACCGAAAGCTTGTTGACTGCCTTCTCGAGGTGAGCTAAAGAGACAGTCCAGTTTAGGGGTCAGGAAAGTACAGTCTCCAGGCCAGAACTGGCCCCTGGCTGGCCTTTGTCCTGCCCCTGAGCTAGGAATGGACTGTGTTGGTCAGCAACTTAGGGCTGCTGTTCTGCTCTGAGCCAGAGTCAAGGGTGCCAAGCTCCAGCCACCCCACTCCTTTTGGGCAAACCCCACTCCTTTGGGCACCTCTTTGGAACTTTCAAGCTCTAAAGAAAACCTTTGATTATAAAAATAATTACATCACTGGTTAACATTTGTTCTATGCTGGTGTTGTGTGTGCTAAAAGCCAAAATGTGATGTCACTTATCCCCCGGGAGGCCTGTGCTGTCCTTGTTGCCATTAGACCAGTGAGGAGACTGAGGCTCAGATGGTTAAGGAACGTGCCCCAGGCAAGACGTGGCGAGCCCGGGGGTCAGACATGAGCCCTGACTCCACCGTGGTGCTGCCTGCATCCCGCCTTAGGGGCTTGCTCCCTGAGTGGGCAGCACAAGATGGTTTCAGGTGAAGTATTAATTATTAAACGAGTATTTGAATGTGTACTTTTAAAAAGATACCATTTTTTAGTTTATGGCACAGGTTCTCAACCAGAGTGATGATTTCGTTCCCCTTCCCTGCAGGGATATTTGGCGATATCTGGAAACATTTTTGGTTATCATGACTGAGGAGGGGGCTGCTACTGGCATTTAGTGGGAAGAGACCAAGGATGCTGCTAAACATCCTACAGGGCACAGACCAGCCCCGCAACAAAGAATGACCTGGTCCAAAGTGTTGATAGTGCCATGGTGGAGAAACTATGATTTCTAGTATTAACATAAAGTTCCTTTTCAAAGAAGTTTACTTGAGGGAAAAAATAGTAGTTAATTTAAGGTCAGAAAGAAGTAGCAATACACGCTCATGAAGATAGGGCAGACATCATGAATGTGAAACTCAGCTGGGGTATAGGGAGGTAGGAAAATGTTGCATACTTTATTTAAAATAAAATAGAACAGGCACTCGTATGGACGACCGTGGCAGTTTGCAGCCCGGGCTAGTTTTGTTGGTCAGGTTTTTTGTGGGGAGAAGTTTTCTACGTAATTCTGCTTGCCCCGGCTCTTGGCTGTGATCGTCCTGGGAGTGTTGGAAAAAACTGGCTCGGGTGCCCTGAAGGCACCCGTGCGATTTAGTTTCCTCCCAGGAAGTGTCTGGGTCCTTGGAAGTTTCTGCCCCCCACTGAGTGATCTTTGAACTAGGACGGCCTGTGTATCTCTTAGTGCAGGCAACCAGACCTCACCAAGAACATGGAGGTTTCCAAAGAGGCTGCTGGGGTCAGGGATTCAGGCTGTAAGGAGCGGCGTGTTTGACATGAGTCCTGACTGATGGCAGAGTCACGTGACGTTGCAATGACGTGTCTGTGGCGGTGATTTCTGGTAGATGAGGACCTGCCGTATATATGGGACTTGGAATTAAATTGGGATTTATCACACGCCCTCAATTTTCCAGCACCTCATGGAAATACACATGACAGTTCCACTGTTGAGTCTGATTAAGTGAGCTCTGTGTGAAATGGTAAGGAGGGCTTATTGATGAGAACTCCTAGTGGTGACATAAATTGAAACACATGACAGATGCTCTAAGTCCAGCTCAGACTTGGGAATCGGAACATGGAACCCGTGTCCCATTGCAGGCGAATATATGTATTTGTAACGCACAATCATGTCTCTGCAACAGTGGTTTAGCTAATGCCAGGGCTCCAGAAAAATAAGACACATTTTGTGGCCCTATAAAAAAGCGGCTGCCTGTTTACTTCACACCCATTAGGGGGGCTACCACGAAACCCCCAAACCAAAGCAAAATAGAAAATAAGGTGTTGGTGAGGATGTGAAGAAATGGGGACCCTTGTGCCCTGTTGGTGGGAATGTAAAGTGGTGCAGCCACTTGGGAAACAGTATGGAGGTTCCCCACAAAATTAAAAATAGCATTACCATGTGATCCAGCAATCCCACTTATGGGTATTTACCCAAGAGAATTGAAGGCAGGGTCTTGAAGAGATATTTGTACACTCATGTTCATAGCAGCATTATTTATAGTAGCCAAGGGGTGGAAGCAACCCAAATGACCGATGAATAGATGAACAAAATGTGGTATATACCTATAGTGGAATATTATTCAGCCTTAAAAAAGAAGGAAATCGTGTCACATGCTACAACATGGATGAAACTTGAGGACTTATTTCATTAGTGAAATAAGCCAGTCCCAAAAAGACAAATATATATATATATGTATATGATTCCATATATATATATATATATATATATATATATATATATATATATATATATGAGTCCACTTACATGAGGTACCTAGAGTGTAGTCAAGTCGTAAGGCAGAAAGTAGGATGGTGGTTGCCGGGAGCTGGGGTCGCGGTGATGGGGAATTGCTGTTTAAAAGGTGCAGAGTTTCAGTTTTGCAGATGAAAAACAGATTCTGGAAATCGGTTGCACAACAGTGTGATATGCTTACCCCTACTGAACTGTACTGTTAGACATGGTTAAGACGGTGACTTTTATGTGTGTTTCACCACAGTTTTTTTTTTTAAAAAAAACAGTGCCTTAATTCACAGCTGCGGGTGGTTTTGAAGGAGTGGCCTTATCAGAGCAAATGCAGTCCGGTTGTGCACGACTGAACCCGGCTGTAGATGTCTGAGTGTGCAGGTTGTTCTGCTCCTAATCTTTCTTGAAAAGTGAAAGAATCCTACTTTCCCCGAGTCCTGAGAGTGGCCTCTCAGATCCAAGCTCATTTTAGTCTTGACCACGTAGGAGTTCTTGTCCTGAAGCAGAAGTTGAGCCCTCACTGTGGGGTAGGAAGCGTTTCAGAAAGGTCCATCTGATGTCTCACTGCCTGTAGCATTTATAGTACATTGTACTCCGTTTTTATTTGCTTCTACTGGGATGAGAGCCAAGCCAGTAAAAGGCAAACAGCATTAATTCAGTGATGACATATGCCACTGAAAACTGTTTTTCTTTTTCTTTTTTTTTTTTTTTAATTTTTTGGAAAAAGCAGAATGGAGGCACTTTACTCAGATACTGGTGGATGCGGAAATAAAAGCTGGGAGGAGGAAGGGCTGTGGGGAGGTCATTAAACCCTACCTCCCTCCCGCAGATGCTCAGAGAGGGTTAGGTATTAGACAGCATTTTGCCGTAAGTTTCCACTGGAAGACATTTCTGAAACCGGCTCATTCTCTGAGTCCCAGCCCTGCCTGGCCTCCCATCTTCTGACCCTCCTAGCAGCTCCTCATCTGCACATCACATCTATTGGGGGAGAGCGGGGTGTAAGTTGATACCTCCTTTCCATTTTTATCCTTTTACACACAGACCAGCAAGATGCAGCCCTGGAAAGAGTATGAAGAAGGTCCAAGTTCACAGAGAGGAATGGCCCACGTTTATAGATGGAGCAACTGTCTGATTCATTTCTAATTGGTTGAAAAATAAAATCTCTTTGAAAATAAATATGGAATTGGGAAAGCTGCCTGGTCAGAAGCAGCCTCTTCTCTCGAGCTGAATTAGTAATTTCAGAATCCTGGTCAGGAGTTTTATTAAACCATGATTTTTGCTTTTGATGATAAGGCCTTTGTAAAAGTCCCAGGTGTGTGCGTTGTTCTGCTGATTCTTTGGGTCAGAGTGCCGTCCTGCAGACAGAAATTCGACTGGCCAGAGGGAGCTGGCAGCAGGAGTCAGGAGTGAAGAAAGCAGGTCTGATGTGAGACATTAGGGAGCAGTGAGGACTGTGGCAAACTGATGAGCCAGGCCCTGTCTTAGAGAGTGTGCTGCTTGGTTCTAGCTGGTGTTTGCCATGTGGGAATTCAGACCTGTGTTGCTAGCCAGTTTTGAGCATTTCCAGGAGAAGATTCCCTTTTTTATTTTTATTTTTTTTTATTTTGATTACTTTGTGAACTCTATTGTTTATTAAATCTTGGCAACTAACTCACAATTTAATTAATAATTCCCGGGGGAGGGATGCCAAGCCAGACACATCTGTGGGCTGCCAGTTCACACAACCCATGGCAGGCAGGAATCAAAGGGCTAGGCCTGCTGGCAAACCCAAACCAGCTGGACAAATCAGAGATGGAGGCGAGAAGGAGGTGCATTAACCCAGAGGTCCTGCACTTGTCCTGGTGTCAGGATTCGGGCATCACGGAGAGAGGCAAACCTTCCAGGAGCAGGGTGGCCAAGCTCTGCTGGACCTTTCAGGAGGCAGCTGGGATACAAGTGAAGCTCTGAATAAAAGTGAGCTGCTTCTAACAGTTGGGAGCATCTAATTTTATCACACTGTCAGCGCCGTTGCTTGGTTCCATTGAAAGGAAGAACGAACGTTCTCTGGACGCGGGCACTGTGCTCAGTGCTTGACTGGTCAAGGCTGGCTTTCTGAGCATGCAGCCCGTGCAGTCACACAGCCTGGTGCTCAGAAGGCCCTGTGTTGGCCTTCATGTTCTGCTGTCATTTTATGAAACTCTTTAATAATTTCTGAACAAGAGGCCCCGTGATTTCGTTTTGCATCTGGCACAATCTGCTTTGCATGGATTATGTCATTTAATCCTTCTAAGTCCCCTGAGAGGTGAGCATTATCATCTGTTTCCCTTTGACAGAGGAGCGACCAGAGGCTCAGAGATAGGCAGTCACTTATCCAAAGTCACACAGCTAGAAAGGCCTAAGCCAGAATTTGTAATCAGGTCTGCCTGACTCTGAAGGGCAGGATGTTGGTTTCTCTGAAAAGTTGATAATATGTTCTAGTCTCTGGGGGCCTTGACGTGGGGAAGATTGTCAGGAGACTGAAGCAAAGGAGGAAGAGAGTGTATACCCAGGCCAGGCGGCATGTTATGTGTCCCTAGTAGCTTCTGGTATTTCACTGTTTGATTATACTTTCTCCTTTGAGGGCCTGCCGGGCCACAGATTGAGTCAGGCAGTGGGACAAGCGTCTCTCCTGAAGGATGGCAAGAAGCATTGTGCAGTCTTGTCTCGGGGCAGACTTTGAGGTTCTGGCTCTTCACTGGCGGTCTCCTCACAGGCAGCCCCCTGCTGCTGATGCCCATAGAACCCATCTGAGGTTCTGTGTGGTTGCCACACATGCCCTCATTTATAACAGGGGGATTCAGATTTAGCAGACACCCGATGAGCACTCAGCATCTGCCTGGCGCTGTGCTAGGGTGTTGAAGAGGGAGAGGATGGTGGTGGTGATGATGATAATTAGTGATGCTGTGGGTGGTGGGTGGGGACGTGATGATCATCATCACAGTTGATAATGGTAACCAGGTGCTTATGGTTGCCAGGCAACATGCTAAGTGTTTTATTGCATTAGCTCATGTAATCCTCACGCCACCCACCATGTAGTGAGCAATATTATTATTTCCATTTACAGATGAGGAAACTGAGGCCCAGAGAGGTTAAGTAACTTGCCCAGAGTTGCACAGCTAGTGGGAGACAGAGCTTTATTACTGTTCTATATACAGAGAAAATCAGCCCTGATTTGGGGGAACCTTACAGTAAGTAGTAAAAGAGCACTTGTAATTGAGTGTGATGTGTGCCGTAAAAGAAGTGCACAGTGACAACCACCATGATGAGAATGAGAGTATTTACTTAGCATTTGCTCAATGCTGGGCACACGTCTAAGCGTTCTACGTGCATCTTAAGTTTTCCCACCACCTCTGTGAAGTAGGTTCTTTTATCCCATTTTATAGATGAAGAACTCCAGGCCTAAACTGATTTCAGTTATTGGTTAGAGGTCACGTAGAAGGTGGCAGGCCAGGATTTGAACCTGTGATCTTTACCCTCCAGAGCACAGACCGAGGGTTTGGGGAGGCTTCACAGAGAAGGTAGCACCTGAACCAGGATTGAGGAATGAAGAGGAGCCTCTGAGAGCGGGATGGGAAGGGTGTTCCTGGCAGTGAGATCAGCAGGGACAAAGGCAGAGAGGTGCACCCATGGCCCATCATGGTCACTGGGTGGGTGGGTGTGGCCGGAACCCGTTGCAGGGGGCGCAGCAGGCGATGATGGGGTGGGAGGAAGGCCCGCTCATGAAGGGTTTTGCTGTCCCTGAGGGCAGTGTGGGATTCCTCAGGAGAGTGACAGGAACAGATTCCACATGACTATGCGGCCATGGCATGAAATTCCAGGCTCCTGGTACTGCGAAGACAAAGCAGTACTGTGAATTTTCGCATGAACTCAGCTTGATCATGCCCACATGGAAATCCAGTAGCGCTCCTATATTTGCCTGACCTTTATGTAAAAGACCCAGGCAAATCCGGCTGCCAGTCATTAGTCCAGGCCAAGATTAGACTGCTGTCAGAAAAATTTCCTTAGGTCTCTCACACTGCAAGTTGTTGCCGGCCTGAGTTCTCCTCCATAGAAACTGCCATTTTGGGGGCTGTCCAGAGAAGGATTTCTGATGTGTTCACTCCTCCATCCCCTCACAAAAACAACAACAAAAAAAAACCTTACACAGCGCCATGAAATGTTAGAAAGAGCAGTAGCTCAGTGGTGAGACCTGAGGGACAGTTTTGGCGAAGGGTCCTTTTCAGTGATTGAGCATGAGAAGGACCTGGGGTTTGTATTTGGTCTCCTACCCATAGCTGCCTACTGTGTAGTAGCCCAGGCAGGAATCCTTTTCTGTAAGAAGGCAAGGAAAGAAATAAGACCCTGGGGGCTTCCCTGATGGCGCAGTGGTTGAGAGTCCACCTGCCAATGCAGGGGACACGGGTTCGTGCCCCAGTCCGGGAAGATCCCACATGCCGCGGAGCAGCTGGGCCCGTGAGCCATGGCTGCTGAGCCTGCACGTCTGGAGCCTGTGCTCCACAATGGGAGAGGCCACAACAGCGAGAGGCCTGCATACCGCAAAAAAAAAGAGAAATAAGAAATAAGACCCTGGGTATGCAGGGGCTTCCCACGGTGGATAGTGAGTTCCTTGGACGTGTGGCCTGTAATGTCAGCCCTCCTGCCATATTTTCCATTAACAGGACCATCCAGGCTTGGGGATTCCCCACTGCCTGCCAGATTATTACCTGGCTGGGCTGCCCCCTGCTGGAGCCCTGAAAAATTAACCTCATTTGCAACTGTGGTTCTTGCCGCACGTGTATTTGCACATTCTAAGCCAGTTAACTCATACCACGTAAGAGCTACATAATCAAAATCCCATAAATTCCTAATTAAAATCCCTGCTTTATCCAAAAGTACAAGAACAATGGGGGAAAGTGTGGCTGGTGGCCAGAGCTTTGCAATTAAAGCATTATATTGAGGGATAGACTGCACATCTGATGCTTGTCTGCCTCAGCTTACAATACTGCAGTGAGTTCCACTGCAAGCCCTGGGGCCTAAAAGCGGTGCCCGTAATTCAGCCTATAGACCCTGGCTGAGGTGGCCTCTAACGCTCCATCTTGGTGGCCCCCCTTGTTCTCCTACCCCCCTCCCCCCGCTTCAGTGCACTCTCTCCAGAACACACCTGCCCTTGCCCTTGGCCTGGCTAACTCCCCTTCATCCTTCAGCTCCCACCCGAACGTCAGGAAGCCCCTCCAGAATTCCTGGGCTAGGACAGCTGTTCCCCTGTACCCGTTGTGCTTTCCCTGGCGTCACATTCATTTTATTCTAATTGCTTGGTCATGTGTCTGCTTCCCCCCCTGTAAGTTCCTGCCCCACGGGCACAGGGTTGTTCCTGTCTGATGTTCTGCTGCATCCGCCTCCCCTAGCACCGTGCCTGACACACAGTCGGGGCTTGACAGATAGCTGCCTGATGAAAAATTGTGGAGCAAGGGATATCGAGAAATGGGCTGGCATAGTTAGGAAGGCAGTTTATAAACCGCCGGCTGCCCTCCTGTGCTTTTTAATCAGAGTGTGCCTCACTTGCCTGCCTCTGTGTCTTTTTACTTGTGAGCTGGACATAAATCTGGCCCTGCCTGTGCATGAAACAAAGGAGGGCATCAAGGTCCAGTACATTCGAGGAAACCCAGTAAAAACCCTGTAACCCATTTCTTCTTCACTCCAGGTCTTGCCTCTTTAGCAGTCTCCTCCCAGGGACAGTTATCTCTTTCCTGCTCAGCCCACCTCCTCTCTCTTGGAAACGCAGCCTGATTAGCCCTGCATTTAGTCCATCCAGCAGACGGACGCGTGCGGCTGGCTGCAGGCTGGCCTCGTTTTTGCAGAGCAGGAGGAATCCTTGCTGAGCACGGGTCAGCCTGCAGCCAGCTGTGGATGATTCTGTGGGCTTCTTGTGGTCACAGCGAACCTTCGCTTTCTCGCCGCGTGCCTCTCGTGACCGTCTCTGTGTACCTGGGCTCTTCCCAGCCCCGCATCGCATCTGAGCTTCATTCGGGCTACCTGGAGATTTCCAGGCATTGACCCCACAGTTCAAGAGACTAGGTTCTCACCTGAGGCTGCTGGGGACTTGTGAAGATCCTCGGGGCCTGAGAGAGACAGGAGGAGCTGCTGGGGTAAGAGGCGCTGGTTGACCAGAGAGAATCCTGGACCATTTCACAAGCTTCCCTGGTTAACCCCTGCACTGGCTGCTGTTGAGTAGCCGCTGTGCGCTCGGAGGAGAGCGAGGCGTGGCGGCCAGTCTGAGAGCTTTTAGAAGAATGGGGAGAGGGGGCGGGTGGGAGAGGAGATCAAAGGAAAAGCTTTTGAACCATATTTGAGGAAAAACAGGATCTCTGGGGAACTGGTAGGCAGAGGAGTCTGGGTGCTCCTGCTGGGATGTGCGGTTGCTCAGACTTTGAGTGGCTCGTTGAGATTCTGGGGGTGAGAGCACCATTGCCTTAGCTTGAGTCCTGCCCCTCCCCTTGGCCGGGAGCCTGGGGGGCCCACACTTGGACAGTTGTGCCACCAGGACTGTCTGTTGGGGAGAGGTGGTCTCCCACAGCAGAAATGGGTGCAGTTACTAGAGGAAGGGGTAACAGATGCTAAACAGACAAAGAAAGACATACCCATTGCAGTCACAGCCGGTTACCTTAGTAAAACCCATCGTTGCCTCCATCCCTCCTGCCTTGGCAAACCTGCAAGGCTCCCCCGCCTCTTTCCACGGGCAAGTTTTGTGCTACCTTCCGACTTGAGCACATTTCTTCAGTGTATCCAAAGGCCGCTCAGGGACAGTAAGGTTCTTGGAGAGAGGCTGGGTCTCTGTCTTCCGTGCAACTCTTCTTAACAGCACCTTGAACTCTACCTGCAAATCCATCCCACTGGCGATTACAGGGTGCAGCCTGCAGAAAAAGGTCCCATTTGGCTTGGGACTCAGTGGGAAGCAGTGTGGGCTGCAGGTTGCCCCTTGTCACCAGGTAGCCTTGTTCTCCAGAATCCACCCAAAACTGGAGCAGAAACCCGCATCACACTCTGGCTCCCCAGCCCCCCGGCTCGGCTAGCCTCTGTCCTCTAACTGGCATGGTTTCTCTTTGCAGCAGAAAAGAACACCTCTGGAATGATAAGCCGCCCTTCTCCAGGGAGGATGGAGTGGATCGTCCCTCTGATTGTGGTGTCAGCCTTGACCTTCGTGTGCCTCATCCTTCTCATTGCTGTACTAGTTTACTGGAGGTGAGTCAGCCAGGCAGCACTGACAGAGAGGGTGTGGGCGTCGGCTTGTGCTGTCAGCATGCTGCCCTGGCGGGGGGCGGGGGGGGGGGCTGGCCCCGGGGGAGGGGAAGCCCATGGCCTCTTCATTCAGAAAGGTAAGGTAGCTGGAGTGTTTCTGGTGTCACCACCTGGGAGATCCGCTTTATCTGCAAGAAGCCGGTGGGATAGAGCCACTACTGAGATGAAAGCACTCACGATGAGTTTCTAGGACTTAGCGCCAGAGAGGCTTTTGCTTGGGAATCAGGGAGATCCGGGTTCAAATCCCAGGCCTGCTACTTGCTGGCAACAAATCCCATTTCCACTTTGAGCTTTAGTTCCTAAACCTGCAAAATGAGTTAATAAGTTTCATAGCATTTCCAGTTTCCCTGAGACCATGCTTCGCTTTGTCGTATCCACATAATAGCTCCTCTTGACCTGAAAATTGTTTTCATAGCCCTTTGCTGCAAATTCGGTGATAGGAAAACGTTTATCATGTTGTGTGGCATTTAATACACACAGGATAAAGATGGCTGATGGAAAGTCATCCTTATGTTAGCATCATCCTTGAACTGGTTCTCACTGCTTCCCACGGGAAGCCTGCTTGCAGCTTCTATTTAAAAGTTGTGTGTTTTTTCAGCTACACTCTGTCAGCCAGTTTAACTGAGTGAAGCAGGCTGGCCCACGTGGCTGGCCTGGCTGCCTTCACCTCTCAGACTGACGTAGGAAGCTTCTGCCCTTTAACAAGCTTCATCACTGATGAATAGGTGTCATATTTCCCTCCCTCCCTCCCTTCTTTCCATTCATTTGAGGAATTTTGAGCCCCTATGGTGTGCCAGACACTCTTCTCTCATGGAGCTTACATCTTAGTGGGGGAGACAGGCAATAAGTAAAGCAAAAACAAGGTGGTGGTAAGTGTATAATGGAGAAAACTAAATCTGGAAAGCAGAGGGAGGATGCTGAGGCTTAGCGGTGAGTGGTCAGAGCGGTTAAGGAAGGCCTACCTGGCGAGTGGTATTTGTCCAAAGACCTAAAGGAGGAAGGAGTCAAATGGGCTCCATGTGGGGCATGTTCCAGGCAGAGGAAACAGCATGTGCAAAGGCCCTGAGGCAGGAGTGCGCCTCGTATGTTCCAGGAATGGCCAAGAGGTGTGGCTGGAGCAGGTGAGAATGGGGGAGAGTGGTAGGAGAGAGGGTATCAGGAAGAAACAGGATGGAAGGGAGTTGGGTCAGGTACCGCTTTGTGGGCCATTGTACACACATTGCCTTTGACCCTAAGAGAAGTACTGTTCGGTAGAGAAGTGTTGTGATCTGACTTCAGGATGACTTGGCTGTGCTGCAAAAGCAAAGAGACCAGGTAGAAGACTACTGAACTGGTCCCAGAAGGAGTGATGGTGTCTCCCATGAGGGCAGCAGTGCAGGTTGTGGAACTGATTGGATAGAGATACATTCTGAAGGTGGGATCAACAGAATCTGCTGACAGATTGGCCTGTGTCCCTAGGTCTGTTTTCAGTTGGAAAGAAAAGAGAAGAAGGAAGCGTTCATCTGAGGCTTCCCCAGGCGTCTAACTATAGCCCTGTTAGTGCTACAGACCAGCTAGATGTGGATTATATTGTGTTTCAGGGTGAGCCTGGAAACAATAGACTCACCTCCATGCCATCCTTTCTCCAGGACAGTGGTTTGCAAACAAGTAGTTGTCTGGAGCCCGTTAGTAAGTGGGAGGCTGCCTAACGTGGGTTGAACTGAGCACATAGAGGGAACGAAAGGTCTGCCTGCCCTTCTCTTGGCTCTTTTTGGTGCTGTGTGGTTTTAGTTGCAGACTCTCCCCACAAAGAAGCACAGAGAACCCACAGCTGCCCCAGGCTGGGTAACCCTAGCAACCCCAGTGTGAAAAAGTTCCTGTTCCAAATAGTTCTAGCAAAAACCTCAGGGTTGTTTCTGGTTGGCCCACCTTGGCTCTCTGCCTACCTGAGAATGGATCACTCTGGCCAAAGAAGACCATGGACATTTGGCCAAGCAGACATGTTGAGGGCAAGCTGCTTACAGGAAGGGGCTGTGTAATGTCATAAAGAGAGCTTTCAAGACCCTTACATTCAAGGTGTTTTTTCCCATTAGAAATTCACACTGTTTATATTTTTGACAAACTCAGTGAGTCTGACTCAAACATATGTATTGAGTAATACATGATTATTTCATGTTTAAAATATATTTATAATGTCTTATATATATTACTTATATATATACATATATATGTTTATATTCAAAGCTTGGTTTAAAGTAACCAGAGCTTTAAACCTCCTCCAGTAGATGCTGCCTGTGAGTTTTTACCAAACTCCTAACGCCAGTACACAAAAATGAGCAGGAAGGAGAAAATTCTTACAGAGCAAGCAAAGTAAAATTGAACTAGCATCAGGATGGACAAGTTTGCTAAGCATGAGAACAGCCTAGAGAGATAAAGACCTTTTTAATGACCATCTTTTTTTTTCTTTATTATTAATGTGAAAGAGGGACGCGTTGGGGAGCTCACACAGAAAATGGGTAAATGCAGAGAAGACGGGTGTTTCCCTTCGATGATGCGGTTTTGAAGCTAGACCAGCAGTGCTCCTCTCCTGCCTTTTGAGGCGCGGTGAGAGCGGATGATTGGTCAACAGACTTGACCTAAGTAGAGCATCGAGGCAGATCAAAACCTTCTGGAGTGTTTCCTCAGGTGGCAGGCCTTGACGCCGGGGGTTCCAACCAGCTCGCCACGGTGGCAGTTTCTACCACCGAGGACTGAGCCTTTACAGCTATTGCTCTGGTTTCTGTGTGTTCACTTAGGGCTCTTTTCACTGCAATTGCACGGGTTCATGAAACCGTTGGAAATGAAAGCCGAGGACTCTGAATTGTTTCTCCACTAGTGTCCCTTGCACGATGTTAGTGTCCCTTGCTCTCATTGTTGTGGCCTCTCCCGTTGCGGAGACCAGGGAAGCCCCACAGAGTCCTTTTTGAGCACCAGCTGCTGTGCCAAGCCCTCGCCAGGCCCCATCTCCTGGGATCCTTACGACAAATTTGTATGTTACCATCCCCATATTAAAAGTAAGGGGCAGGGCTTCCCTGGTGGTGCAGTAGTTGGGAGTCTGCCTGCCGATGCAGGGGACGCGGGTTCATGCCCTGGTCTGGGAAGATCCCACATGCCGCTGAGCGGCTGGGCCCGTGAGCCATGGCCGCTGAGCCTGTGCGTCCGGAGCCTGTGCTCCACAACAGTGAGAGGCCACAACAGTGAGAGGCCGGTGTACCGCAAAAAAAAGGCGGGGGGGGGGGGGGCAGAAGCTTGGGGGGGCACGTGACTCATGAAGGGTCCTGTAGGAAGTGGTGGACCCTGGTTTTGAACACAAGATGTCTTCAATCTAGAATCCATAAACTTATTGAACCACTGAGATACATACCTGGTACTACACTGAATCCTGTGGAGGCTGAGCATGATGGATGTTCAGCTCTAAGTCACACGGACTTGGGATCCGTGGGCCTGTTGTGCCAGTGCCTTACTGTTAGACTCAGCTGCTTTCTTTGACCAGGGAAGGGAAAGGCAACCAACATTTGTTGAAATGCCTACCGTGGGCTCAGGAGTGTGCATTGTTCTCATCCACTACTGGTCAGAACCATTTCTGTTACAGCTGACAGAGACCTCTTCCAAACTGCCTTAAGCACAGGAAAGAAAGAGTTGGTTGATTCGTGACGTTGGATGTTCAGGAGCATCAGGCCCAGCTCTTTTCGGAAGACAGACCAAGGAAAACGGGCCTCGGCATGTTTAGTGAGCCTCTCTCTCTCTCCCTCTGTCTCTGGGATCTGCACTCTCTCTGTATGGTCTTTCCTCTTGGGAAGGCCCTCTGACTGTTTCCACATGGTGGCCTCTGGCCCATGTTGGACTTACATCCCCCCATCCCAGTGGAAAGGGCATTGCTCTCCTCCAGTAGAGCCAGTTAAACCCCAAGATGGCATGTCTTAGGACTGACTCAGGCTATTTGCCCATCCCCAGAGCCCTCTGGCAGCCAGCGGGGATGAAGACTTGTCAGGCCTGGGTCTTATATTTAACTCTGGAGCCCAGAAATGAGGACATTGCCCTCGAAACCACATGCATTGAAGGTGGACAAGGGGTGGTTCCCCAAAGGACCGTCAAGACCCAGAGAGGTGACTGGATGCAGGTGCCAGGCAGACAGAAGAGGGCGGTGTCCCCTCCAAAAGCTGGGAAATCGGAATCAAGGAGGGGGAGGGATTTGCACTAAGAAAAGAGAAATCAGACTTGGATAGCAGGGGAAATACACGTGTAAATAGCCGGAAAGAAACAAGGCAGGCGTGTGAGCTCAGCGCGGCCAGCCTCAGGTTCTCACTAGGACTCTGGTGTCACGCGTGTGTGTGTCATGCCCTGGAAAATGAGGGGTGTTTTCAATCCTGTCTCAAGTGCAGGATTATTAAAGAGTGCATGCAGGAGTTTAGAAGGTTCAGCTAAGGGTTCTGCTATGAAATAATAAAGCTATTTTACTATTCTGTGGGCATCGGAGCCCCTTGCAGCTCCTATTCGGCAAGCGCTTATGGAGTTCCTGCCACACACCGTGCTGGGCCTGGTGATTTAGGGTTGATGGCCCTTACCTCAAGGCCCTCACAGTCCACTGGGCGATGCAGTCAGGTAAACAAAGACTATGGCGAGTGTATGGACAGGAGTGACAGGCAGGACTTGCAGCAGGCTGGGGGGCGGGGTGGAGTCAGACAAAGCTCCTTGGGGGAGCTGATGCCCGAGCTGGGCCTGGAAGCACAGCGGTCCCCAGCCAGTGCAGGAGGCGTGGCGCTGGAGAGAGAGAACCCGGCCTCTCGTAAGCAGGCACCTGTGGTTCAGTGTTGCTGGAACAAAGCATGAGGGGACAGGAGGGGCCCGATCGCGAAGGCCCCGGATGCCACTGCCTTATCCTGAGAGTGATGGAAACGCGTGAAGGCCCAAAGCTGCAGGAGGGCAAGACGAAAAGCGGCAAACACTGGGAAGTGAGGTACGAACACGGGCCAGAGTCAGACAGCCTGGATTTGGGGCCAGACTTCACCAGTCCCTCACCTCGTGGGTCGCCTTAGAGCATGTATTCCTACCGGGAATGTGATCATCCCCAAAGCGGCGAAAATGGGTTTGGGGAAGGTGAAAAAACTGACTTTTTGTATATCAAGCGCACACACACACACACACACACACACACACACATCTAGTACATACACAGATATGCAGTTTGTCATTGATATTAAAATTTCATTGGGAGGGTGTGATTAGGAAAAAAATGTCTATAAAGGCCCCTTAGGGGAAGTGCCTATGAAAAAAAGGGGGAGAAACACTACCTTAGACAAGACTCCTCCATCACCTTCAGCGTCCTCCTCTGCAAAATACAGTCCAGAAATGTGCCAATGAGTTCATGTGAGGATTAGGTCTGAGCACCAGGAAATGCTCATTCCAGTGCCTGGCAGGCGGCGAATATCAGATCCCTGACTGTAGAGAAAAATACAAATTTAATTCTGGGTCCTGCAGTGCCTAAAGAGAAGTCATTGTTCTCGAATAAAGAAAATCAGGTTTACAGATCTAAACAGATGCTGTCCCGGACATGTGATCATATCGTAGGACTGCACACACTTCCCAATTATATGTTCACTGCTTAACACATGGCTTGAAAATAACTTTCGGAATTTCCTTCTAGAATTCCTTCTTTTGCATGATCTCAGTTGTGCAAAGTACTTATCCTAGAAATAGCTGAAAGTTGCCTGTTGGGAGCTAAGGATAGTGGAAATGGAGGTGAACCTACCGAGCAGAACCATTTTGGGCCAAAAAAGGGAAGGGCGACCGTAAAGCTAATGATTGGTTTGGGTGATGCTTTCAATGGGCTTGGAGACAATTCCAGAGGAGCGCACCCTGAGTAACTAAAGATGTGACCCCACCCACGGCCCTGTCCCTTCCGAAACAACACTGAGGCAGGGTGGTCAGCCTGGGCAGTGCTGGAATCAGCTGCTGGAGCTGCTGCAGAAGATACCCCCCCGCCACCCAGTGGCCTAACCACACGAAGCTGAGTCCTCACCGTGTGACGTCTGAGGGGGGTTGGGCAGCCCTTTCCCACCTGTGGTGGAGAAAAAATTGATAGAAAAATCGACAAGGCACCTAGCTTTCAACTGCACGGCCCAGGAGTGTAATCCTCCACTCCTGTTTGCTCCCCATTGGCCACAGATGGCCCCCTCAGCCCCAAGGACACAGGATAAGTCGGGGAGTGCACTGATATTCGTGGAGCACAGCCAGAAGTATCCTTAAATACTTAGGCCCTTTGGCATCATTGGGTTAAGAGTATGTTTCCTGAAAGGGACCCCTTTGGAGGCCAATTGTTAGTCTTGTTACATCACATTTGGCCCAAACTAAAAAATATAGGTAGAGACCTCGTATATTTTTGGTCAACTGGAAGATATACAGAGGTCCATTGAGAGCTATTTGAGCAGCATTTTTACAGGTAGCAACATGAGTTTGTGGGAGAAGTTTATTTTGAAATACGGTTGGCTGAGATGTTACAGGTAGTTTTCTCTCCGAGTCTCCTTGCAAAGGTCTGCCTTGAAGAGATGTAGTAAAATCTGTAACAATGCAAAGGTGCTGTAAAGCTAGGAAGAAGCATGCAGAGCGTTTTGGCACCAGGGTCAGGGCGGTGGGACAGCTAATAAAGACAAAATCAAGGAAAAATCAATGAGCACTTACCACTTGCCTCCTTTTATAAATGGTGCCCTGTGTGTGCCTTTTAAACAGTGTAACCCATATCAACATGCGATGGTGCAGGGCTGTAATCGTTTCAATTGAAATGAGGGAGAAGAAATCAATTCAGTACTTTTTGAAGTGTGCCATTTTGGCCCTGTTCCTCAAGATGGTAACAAAACGCACCTTTTGAATGACTACAGTCAGAAAGGACGTTCCAAGAGCTCCAGCCCCCCATCTTACCAAGACAAGCTGTTATATGGCATTAATGTGCTGACGTTCCTGAAAAAGACTTGGAGCAGCACAGCTGCTGCCACTCAGAAAGAAGAGGAAATTTTGGAGAAGGTTTCTTTGCGATTTGCATAATTTGAGGTTGATGCTGGGGAAAAAGCTATATACAGGGTGTCCAGTCCGTATGCTGGGGCATGCAACTTGTTTATTTATTAACTTGTTCCATAGAATACCTTAGCAACTATGAGCAAGACATGAGCGTCCACTTCGAATTGTCAGTATTGTGAAGATATTTTTAATTCTTTTCTTTTCTGTAATCTTGAGGAAAATTGCTTTGAAGGTAGCTCTTCTCTCTCTGATGAGCAAAGAAAGTCTTACCCTGACATGGTTTCATATATCTTAAGGCCTAAACAGCCAAGAATCTTTTCTTGAGTATTCACCATAATACACATGTGCTAAGCGGATGAACATTCGAATCCTTGGAATTATTACATCCATTTTGCAGATCAGAAAACTGAGGCTTGGTAAAATCATGTCACAGTGTTAATCTTTGGTGGATCCTGGATTTGAACCCAGCCACTCTGACTTCATTGCCCACTGTGTTAATCATTACATTGTTTTGCCTAGACGAGGAATAGCTTGTCTGGAGGCATTTACTTCCTTCCACAGCCTGTTTTTATAGCACATGTTTGTGTGTTGAAAAGATCCTATGTTTTTGGGGCTTCCCTGGTGGCGCAGTGGTTGAGAGTCCGCCTGCCGATGCAGGGGACAAGGGTTCGTGCCCCGGTCTGGGAGGATCCCACATGCCGTGGAGCGGCTGGGCCCGTGAGCCATGGCCACTGAGCCTGCGCGTCCGGAGCCTGTGCTCCGCAACGGGAGAGGCCGCAACAGTGAGAGGCCCGCGTACCGCAAAAAAAAAAAAAAAAAAAGATCCTATGTTTTGGATTTGCCAAAAACACAAAGGAGAAAACTTGAGGACCAACTATATGTATTTTCAAGTGTTTTAGAAGCCAAATAGATTTTGATGTTGAATAATATCACGTATCTGTTCTGTTCTTAGTTCCAGCTAATCAGTGCTATCGTACCTTGATGACAAATTGAGCATCTTTTTTTTTTTTTTTTTTCCTGCGGTACGCGGGCCTCTCACTGTTGCGGCCTCCCCCGTTGCAGAGCACAGGCTCCGGACGTGCAGGCTCAGCGGCCATGGCTCACGGGCCCAGCCGCTCCACGGCATGTGGGATCTTCCCAGACCAGGACACGAACCTGTGCCCCCTGCATCAGCAGGCGGACTCTCAACCACTGCGCCACCAGGGAAGCCCTGAGCATCTTATTGACCGTAATTCTAGCTTGGGAAAGAACTTTCCAGAAGCATAAAACAGCTTTTCTTCTCAGACTCAGATAGGGCTGAACTAACTACATAGACTCTGGAACAGAAAATGCAAACTCAAAGTGGGAATTGTAACATCTAACCCGGGTTTGTTGTAGTTTGGTATTAGAAGGATTTCACTTTCTGATCTGAGAAATTCACATCCCTTTTCAGCCCATGACTGAGCCGTCTGTAAATTCCGTGGTAAATCAGTCAACACCAATTTAGCTTCATAGGCAGATAGAAGAAGGTCTCTCTTTTACTCTCATCTTTAGATGTTCAGAAATTTTGCCCTCCGTTGGTGCCTCCTCATTAAGAAGGCTGTTCATGAAAGCAAGTGCATTGTGTCGACATTGCAATTTTTCTCTTCCCTGGATGTTCGGAGGAGACAGCATAGTAAATAGGAAGGGACACAAACCACAAATGTGTGTGGGTTTTGAGTTGGCATAACGGAGCCTCTGGTAGACAAACAGATGCACGTCAGGTCAAGTGTGGGCACGCGCTACCACCCTTCTTGATGGAGGAATGGCAGACCACGTGTGCCCAGCAGAGCTTGCATCCCTCCTGGATTCCACAGTAGCAGCCGTGACACTCAGAGCTGCTGTGAGCCGGGCACACGCTCTGCGCCCATCTGCTCTAGCAGCGGGCGCTTCCATGTGTGCTCTCTGATGACTGGATTTGGTTTAGATGTTTGCCCTCCCCCCCTCCACCCCAGGAAAGTCACAAAGGAGATGGTGTAATAGCAGTGATTCCCTGCCCCCCATGCATGTGCCTGTGGACAGATAGCAAGGGGGAAACATTGTGTATCACAACAGTCAATAATGGTGAATTAACATGAAGCAAACATGACATGACTTAATCCTCATAGCAGCCATGGGTGGTGGCCAAGGTGGCGGGGACTGCATCACCTTCTTCCAAGGGAGAAGACAGTGTCCAGAAGGGGAATGGACTTGCCCAGGATCACAAGCTAGTATGTTTGGGAAGTACAGTTGACCTTTGAACAACGCATCTTTGAACTTCAGGGGTTGACTTATACTCGGATTTTTTTTCAGTAGTCAACACTACAGTACTATACGATCTGTGTTTGGTGGACTCCGTGGAATCACAGATGTGGAGGAACTGTGGATATGGAGGGCCAACTACATTATATGCAGATTTTCGACTGTGCAAAGGTCGACACCCTAACCCCCACATTGTTCAGGAGTCAGCTATATTCACACCTAGGGCTTTGTTTTGTTTTGTTGACCTAAGACCCTTTACAGCTGGCTTGTGTATTCCTTCCTTCATTTGTTCATTCAAAGACATTTCTCTAGTTTGTGTCAGGCGCTGGAGATGCTGTGAGGAGACAGAACTCCTGTCTCAAGGAGCCTGTAGGTTAATGGAGGAGATGAGCAGGTAAACAAAGGTTATCCCAGGTAGAGGTCAAGAACTGGCGGCCTCCACATCTGGTTTATGTAGCTGACTTCTTGTTTTTGGGGGTTTTTTAAAACATGTCCTCCCTCCCTCCCTTCCTTCCTTCTTTCCTTCCTTCCTTCCTTCCTTTTTTGGCTGTGCCATGCAGCACACAGGATCTTAGTTCCCCTTCCAGGAATCGAACCCATGCCCCCTGTAGTGGAAGCGTGGAATCTTAACCGCTGGACCGCCAGGGAAGTCCTGACATCTTGTTTTAAAAATCTGAATTATTGGGCTTCCCTGGTGGCGCAGTGGTTGAGAGTCTGCCTGCCGATGCAGGGAACATGGGTTCGTGCCCTGGTCCAGGAAGATCCCACATGCCGCGGAGCGGCTGGGCCCGTGAGCCATGGCCGCTGAGCCTGCGCGTCCAGAGCCTGTGCTCCGCAACGGGAAAGGCCACAACAGTGAGAGGCCCGCATACCGCAAAAAACAAAACAAACAAACAAAAAAACTGAATTATTTTGAAAATAGGAAGATTTTGCTTAAAACCCCAGCTGTCTGGGTTCTCGTGATAAACAGGGAGATCGACATCACTGTCCTCACATCCCCTCATGGCACTAGAAGGCTGCACAGAGCCAGCTGTGGTCCCCTGCTCGCCAGTCTGCCCGTCTCTGCCCTCCACTTAAATGTGCATTCTTCTATGCAAAATAAAGTCCACTTTTGTGGGCAGGCTCAGATTCTTTCTGAGGGGATTTGGGGCATGGACAGAGGCACTGGGTCAGACCAAGCTGCTTTTCTGTATCTCTTGTGAGGGAGGGCATGAGAATCAAAAGATGGGTTTACATGCAATTCAAGTCTAGAAAAAGCCAAGCTTCCCAGTCGTACTTTTTGGTGGCTTTGTGTGATCACCTTTATCTTTTCTGTAAACAGACCACTCACGGGGCCACCTGTATTCTGGGCATCATTCTTTCTTTTATAAACTGGTAAACTGCCCATGTCACTCATCTCTCTGGGGAACCTGTACCTGTAGGTATAGTTCAAGAAGTTTTTTTTTTTTAATCATTAGGAATAACTGTTACAATCCAGCTCGACAAAGCTTCACAACATGTGGAGCCAGTGGGGAGAAGAATGCACATTTCATGATGCCAAAACTGCTTGCCTCGGAGGGTTGAGTTTCTGATGACATAGTGGTGTCTTGCTCTGAGATGCTAAAAGCATGGGGGTAGGGAGCCTCTAGAGACCCCAGCTGTTCCTGAAGATGGGCAGCTATTTTTTTCTTTCTCTGGGTAGCTCTGTGCAGGGAGATCTGGGTCACGTGGGCGATCCTAGGCAACTTTTGCTCAACAACTGTTTCCCAAATGGCTACTCAGGGGCCTTTCAGAATTCACGAGAACCGTCCGTTGTTATAGTAACCGGCCCCCTGCTGTCTAGTTGGCCCTGAGATGCCAGTTGAAGCTCTTAGAACCAGGGAACACGTAGTCATTTAGACAAAAGCAGGGAGAGATTCACCACTAAAGGTTGCCATTTAAACACTGTGATACTTAAAAGACAGGACGCACTCTGTTCAGAAGTGAATGGATACATTTTTCAGCCAAGCTGGCTTTTCAGGAAAAGGGAAACTCCTTATAATGTTCAGTCTCTGCTACATAACCAACACCTTTCTTTGGATTTCTCTGAATTAAGTGTCCTCTCTCCCAGGGCTGATCAAGTCTGTCCTGTCGGGTTGCTCAGGTAGCCCCCTCGATTATTCAGGATGTTAGTTTTATGGCATTTGCTTCTCAGCGGAGTGTTGTCAGTTTACAGGGTGGTAGTTTGAAGCGCCTGTGATTGTGTGTGAGGAGAAACTGCGGAGATAGCCGGCTCCGCTCCAAAATTCCCGAAAGAGTGAGTCTGGCAGAATTCAGAGTAGGGCTAAGGGTTGAGAGGAAGTCTAAATATTTTAGGAAGCTGCAAATTTCAAGTTCTTATGAAAATTTGCAAAAACACTCCACACACTCGTGATTTCCTCGGATTAATGTTGGTAGCCGCACTGAGTATGTACGTGGTTTTGAGGACAGTTGTTGTAGTTGCAGAATGTACTCAATAGAGGGAGACAAGAAGTTCTGAATTACAGCACCCTCCCCTCCCCTTCCTCACCCCAACACTTTTTAATCATTTTCCCAAGTTTTGATTCCTCCCTAATTTGGTTTCTGCGCCAAGCACTTTTACCCAACTTGGAGTCTAATAATTAACAAAATAAATGAAAGCTTGTATTAAGGGAGAAGAAAAACCTAATAGTTGAGAATTAGAGGATGTCTATTCCTAGAAGTAGAAAACCACCAAGTAAATCAGAAGTTAACAAATGTTCTTTGAAATCACATAACCTGAATTCAGAGTTCTGCACGGGATTCATTAGAACTTCTAAAAAAGAGAACCTTCCTACATCGGAGTTAGTTTTTACTGTTCTATCAGTGGAGTTTGGAAAGAATAGGAATCCTTTCAGTGTGAATTGCTATAGCCCAGGCGGTTTGGGGATTAAATATAATTAAATGAACATTTTCCTGTGTGACAAAAGTGCATCTTTCAAATGCTAGAACCAAGTCTCCAATTCTCTGCTCATTTAAGTTTAAGGGGAAACAAAATATCGGACTTTATATTTGGTAATAACTTGCCAACTGCTACCTCCACCTTATCTGAGGAGCCCTCGTACTATTGCACCATCTGTATTGTGAATCAGGAAAGTGTTTGTTCAGAGATGAGAGGAGCGCATGGGGAAAAGGCAAAACCCCGGATTGGTCTAACAGCACCGAACTCAGAGAAATTTGTGGCAGAAGGGAGGTTCAAACGGTACCGAATAGATTCCTCCCAAGTTCTATTTATTCCAAGGGTATTTTAAGCCATCCTGTTTGCAGGGGAGCTTGTCAAAAATGGAAGGACCAGAGGTTATTATTGGGTTGGTGATATCTTTAAAAAATTTTTTTAACATCTTTATTGGAGTATAATTGCTTTACAATGGTGTGTTAGTTTCTGCTGTATAACAAAGTGAATCAGCTATACATATATGCCCATATCTCCTCCCTCTTTTGTCTCCCTCCCACCCTCCCTATCCCACCCCTCTAGGTGGTCACAAAGCACTGAGCTGATCTCCCTGTGCTATGCGGCTGCTTCCCACTAGCTCTGTTTTACATTTCGTAGTGTATATATGTCCACGCCACTCTCTCACTTCATCCCAGCTTACCCTTCCCCCTCCCCGTGTCCTCAAGTCCATTCTCTACGTCTGCGTCTTTATTCCTGCCCTGCCCCTAGGTTCTTCAGACCTTTCTTTTTTTTTAGATTCCATATATATGTCTTAGCATGCGGTATTTGTTTTTCTCTTTCTGACTTACTTCACTCTGTATGACAGACTCTAGGTGCAACCACCTCACTACAAATAACTCAATTACGTTTCTTTTTATGGCTGAGTAATATTCCATTGTATATATGTGCCACATCTTCTTTATCCAGTCATCTGTTGATGGACACTTAGGTTGCTTCCATGTCCTGGCTACTGTAAATAGAGCTGCAGTGAACACTGTGGTACATGACTCTTTTTGAATTATGTTTTCTCAGGGTATATGCCCAGTAGTGGGATTGCTGGGTCGTATGGTAATTCTATTTGTAGTTTTTTAAGGAACCTCCATACTGTTCTCCATAGTGGCTGTCCCAATTTACATTCCCAGCAACAGTGCAAGAGGGTTCCCTTTTCTCCACACCCTCTCCAGCATTTATTGTTTGTAGATTTTTTGATGATGGCCATTCTGACTGCTGTGAGGTGGTACCTCATTGTAGTTTTGATTTGCATTTCTCTGATGATTAGTGATGTTGAGCATCCTTTCATGTGTTTGTTGGAAATCTGTATATCTTCTTTGGAGAAATGTCTATGTAGGTCTTCCGCCCATTTTTGGATTGGGTTGTTTGTTTTTTTGATATTGAGCTGCATGAGCTGCTTGTAAATTTTAGAGATTAATCCATTGTCAGTTGCTTAATTTGCAAATATTTTCTCCCATTCTGAGCGTTGTCTTTTCGTCTTGTTTATGGTTTCCTTTGCTATGCAAAAGCTTTTCAGTTTCATTAGGTCCCGTTCGTTTATTTTTCTTTTTATTTCCATTACTCTAGGAGGTGGGTCAAAAAGGATCTTGCTGTGATTTATGTCATAGAGTGTTCTGCCTGTGTTTTCCTCTAAGGGTTTTATAGTGTCTGGCCTTACATTTAGGTCTTTAATCCATTTGGACTTTATTTTTGTGGATGGTATTAGGGAGTGTTCTAATTTCATTCTTTTACATGTAGCTGTCCAGTTTTCCCAGCACCACTTATTACAGAGACTGTCTTTTCTCCATTGTATACACTCTTGTCTCCTTTATCAAAAATAAGGTGACCATATGTGCATGGGTTTATCTCTGGGCTTTCTATCCTGTTCCATTGATCTATATTTCTGTTTTTGTGCCAGTACCATACTGTCTTGATTACTGTAGCTTTGTAGTATAGTCTGAAGTCTGGGAGCCTGATTCCTCCAGCTCTGCTTTTCTTTCTCAAGATTGCTTTGGCTCCTCAGGGTCTTTTGTGTTTCCATACAAATTGTGTAATTTTTTGTTCTAGTTCTGTGAAAAATGCCATTGGTAGTTTGAAAGGGATTGCATTGAATCTGTAGATTGCTTTGGGTAGTATACTCATTTTCACATTATTGATTCTTCCAATCCAAGAACATGGTATATTTCTCCATCTGTTTGTATCATCTTTAATGTCTTTCATCAGTGTCTTATACTTTTCTGCATACAAGTCTTTTGTCTCCTTAGGTAGGTTTATTCCTAGGTATATTTTTTTGTTGTTGCAGTGGTAAATGGGAGTGTTTCCTTTATTTCTCTTTCAGATTTTTCATCATTAGTGTATAGGAATGCAAGAGATTTCTGTGCATTAATTTTGTATTCTGCTACTTTACTAAATTCATTGATTAGCCCTAGTAGTTTTCTGGTAGCATCTTTAGGATTCTCTATGTATAGTACCATGTCATCTGCAAACAGTGACAGCTTTACTTTTTCTTTTCTGATTTGGAAACCTTTTATTTCTTTTTCTTCTCTGATTGCTGTGGCTAAAACTTCCAAAACTATGTTGAATAATAGTGGGGAGAGTGGACAACCTTGTCTTGTTCCTGATCTTAGAGGAAATGCTTTCAGTTTTTCACCATTGAGAACGATGTTGGCTGTGAGTTTGTCATATATGGCCTTCACTATGTTGAGGTAAGTTCCCTCTATGCCTACATTCTGGAGAGTTTTTATCATAAATGGGTGTTGAATTTTGTCAAAAGCTTTTTCTGCATCTATTGAGATGATCATATGGTTTTTCTCCTTCAATTTGTTAATATGGTGTATCACATTGATTGATTTGCTTATATTGAAGAATCCTTGCATTCCTGGGATAAACCCCACTTGATCATGGTGTATGATCCTTTTAATGTGCTGTTAGATTCTGTTTGCTAGTATGTTGTTGAGGATTTTTGCATCTATGTTCATCAGTGATATTGGCCTGTAGTTTTCTTTCTTTGTGACACCTTTGTCTGGTTTTGATATCAGGGTGATGGTGGCCTTGTAGAATGAATTTGGGAGTGTTCCTCCGTCTGCTATACTTTGGAAGAGTTTGAGAAGGATATGTGTTAGCTCTTCTCTAAATGTTTGATAGAATTCGCCTGTGAAGCCATCTGGTCCTGGGCTTTTGTTTGTTAGAATATTTTTAATCACAGTCTCAATTTCAGTGCTTGTGATTGGTCTGTTTATACTTTCTATTTCTTCCTGGTTCAGTCTCGGAAGGTTGTGATTTTCTAAGAATGTATCCATTTCTTCCAGGCTGTCCATTTTATTGGCATATAGTTGCTTGTAGTAATCTCTCATGATCCTTTGTATTTCTGCAGTGTCAGTTGTTAGTTCTCCTTTTTCATTTCTAATTCTATTGATTTGAGTCTTCTCCCTTTTTGTCTTGATGAGTCTGGCTAATGGTTTATCAATTTTGTTTATCTTCTCAAAGAACCAGCTTGTAGCTTTATTGATCTTTGCTATCGTTTCCTTCATTTCTTTTTCATTTATTTCTGATCTGATCTTTATGATTTCTTTCCTTTTGCTAACTTTGGGGTTTTTTTGTTCCTCTATCTCGAATTGCTTTAGGTGTCAGCTTGTTTATGTGAGATGTTTCTTGTTTCTTGAGGTAGGATTATATTGCTATAAACTTCCCTCTTAAGACTGCTTTTGCTGCATCCCATAGGTTTTGGGTCATCGTGTTTTCATTGTCATTTGTTTCTAGGTATTTTTTGATTTCCTCTTTGATTTCTTCAGTGATCTCTTGGTTATTTAGTAGTGTATTGTTAGCCTCCATGTGTTTGTATTTTTTACAGACTTTTTCCTGTAATTGATATCTAGTCTCATAGCGTGTGGTCAGAAAAGATACTTGATATGATTTCAATTTTCTTAAATCTACCAAGGCTTGATTTCTGACCCAAGATATGATCTGTCCTGGAGAATGTTCCATGAGCACTTGAGAAGAAAGTGTATTCTGTTGTTTTTGGATGGAATGTCCTATAAATATCAATTAAGTCCATCTTGTTTAATGTATCATTTAAAGCTTGTGTTTCCTTATTTATTTTCATTTTGGATGATCTATAGATTGGTGAAAGTGGGGTGTTAAAGTCCCCTACTATCCTTGTGTTACTACTGATTTCCCCTTTTATGGCTGTTAGCATTTGTCTTATGTATTGTAGTGCTCCAGTGTTGGGTGCATAAATATTTACAATTGCTATATCTTCTTCTTGGATTGATCTCTTGATCATTATGTAGTGTCCTCTTTGTCTCTTGTAATAGTCTTTATTTTAAAGTCTTATTTTGTCTGATATGAGAATTGGTACTCCAACTTTCCTTTGATTTCCATTTGCGTGGAATATCTTTTTCCATCCCCTCACTTTCGGTCTGCATGTGTCCCTAGGTCTGAAGTGGGTCTCTTGTAGACAGCATATATACGGGTCTTGTTTTGGTATCCATTCAGCCAGTCTGTGTCTTTTGGTTGGAGCATTTAATCCATTTACATTTAAGGTAGTTATCGATATGTATGTTCCTGTTACCATTTACTTAATTGTTTTCGGTTTGTTTTTGTAGGTCTTTTCCTTCTCTTGTGTTTCCTGCCTAGAGAAGTTCCTTTAGCATTTGTTATAAAGCCGGTTTGGTGGTGCTGAATTCTCTTAGCTTTTGCTTGTCTGAAAAGGTTTTAATTACTCCATCAAATCTGAATGAGATCCTTGCTGGGTAGAGTAGTCTTGGTTGTAGGTTTTTTCCCTTTCATCACTTTAAATATGTCCTGCCACTCCCTTCTGGTTTGCAGAGTTTCTAATGAAAGATCAGCTGTTAACCTTATGGGGATTCCCTTGTATGTTATTTGTTGTTTTTCCCTTGCTGCTTTTAATATTTTTTCTTTGTATTTAATTTTTGATAGTTTGATTAATACGCGTCTTGGCACGTTTCTCCTTGGATTTATACGGTATGGGACTCTCTGTGCTTCCTGGACTTGGGTGGCTATTTCCTTCCCCATGTTAGGGAAGTTTTCAACTATAATCTCTTCAAATATTTTCTCAGTCCCTTTCTTTTTCTCTTCTTCTTCTGGGACCCCTATAATTTGAATGTTGATGAGTTTTATGTTGTACCAGAGGTCTCTGAGACTGTCCTCAATTCTTTTCATTCTTTTTTCTTTATTCTGCTCTGCGGTAGTTATTTCCACTATTTTATCTTCCAGGTCACTTATCCATTCTTCTGCCTCAGTTATTCTGCTATTGATCCCTTCCAGAGAATTTTTAATTTCATTTATTGTGTTGTTCATCATTGTTTGTTTGCTTTTTAGTTCTTCTAGGTCCTTGTTAAATGTTTCTTGTATTTTCTCCATTCTATTTCCAAGATTTTGGATCACCTTTACTATCATTACTCTGAATTCTTTTTCAGGTAGACTGCCTATTTCCTCTTCATTTGTTTGGTCTGGTGGGTTTTTTCCTTGCTCCTTCATCTGCTTTGTGTTTCTATGTCTTCTCATTTTGCTTAACTTACTGTGTTTGGGGTCTCCTTTTCACAGGATGCAGGTTCGTAGTTCCCGTTGTTTTTGGTGTCTGCCCCCAGTGGCTAAGGTTGGTTCAGTGGGTTGTGTAGGCTTCCTGGTGGAGGGGACTGGTGCCTGTGTTCTGGTGGATGAGGCTGGATCTTGTCTTTGTGGTGGGCAGGACCACGTCTGGTGGTGTGTTTTGGGGTATCTGTGACCTTATTATGACTTTAGGCAACCTCTCCGCTAATGGGTGGGGTTGTGTTCCTGTCTTGCTAGTTGTTTTGCATAGGGTGTCCAGCACTGTAGCTTGCTGGTCATTGAGTGGAGCTGGGTCTTAGCGTTGAGATGGAGATCTCTGGAAGAGCTTTTGCCGTTTGATATTATGTGGATCCAGGATGTCTCTGGTGGACCAATGTCCTGAACTCAGCTCTCCAACCTCAGAGACACAGGCCTGACACCCGGCCAGAGCACCAAGACTCTGTCAGCCACATGGCTCAGAAGAAAAGGGAGAAAAAAAGAAAGAAAGAAAGAGAAAAATAAAGTTATTAAAATAAAAAATTATTAAAAATAAAGAAAAAATTAAAAAGTAATAAAAAAGAAAGAAAGAAGAGAGCAACCAAACAAAAAACAAATCCACCAGTGATAACAAGTGCTAAAAAACTACACTAAAAAAAAAAAAAAAAAGTACAGACAGAACCCTAGGACAAATAGTAAAAAGCAAAACCATATAGAGAAAATCACACAAAGTCCACCTCTTCAATTTGGGATAATTCGTTGTCTATTCAGGTGTTCCACGGATGCAGGGTACATCAAGTTGATTGTGGAGATTTAATCCGCTGCTCCTGAGGCTGCCGGGAGAGATTTCCCTTTCTCTTGTTTGTTCGCACAGCTCCTGGGGTTCAGCTTTGGATCTGGACCCGCCTCTGCGTGTAGGTCGCCTGAGGGCATCTGTTCTTCGCTCAGGCAGGACGGAGTTAAAGGAGCAGCTGATTCGGGGGCTCTGGCTCACTCAGGCCGGGGGGAGGGAGGGGTGCGGATGCGGGACGAGCCTGCGGTGGCAGAGGCCGGCGTGACATTGCACCAGTGCATGAGGTGCACTGTGCGTTCTCCCGGGGAAGTTGTCCCTGAATCATGGGACTCTGGCAGTGGCGGGCTGCACAAGTTCCCGGGAGGGGAGGTGTGGAGAGTGACCTGTGCTCGCACACAGGCTTCTTGGTGGCTGCAGCAGCAGCCTTAGCGTCTCATGCCCATCTCGGGTCCGCGCTGATAGCCGCAGCTTGCGCCCGTCTCTGGAGCTCGTTTAGGCGGTGCTCTGAATCCCCTCTCCTCACTCACCCCGAAACAATGGTCTCTTACCTCTTCGGCAGCTCCAGACTTTTTCCCGGACTCCCTCCCAGCTAGCTGTGGAGCACTAGCCCCCTTCAGGCTGTGTTCACACAGCCAAAGTTGGTGATCTCTTTACCTTCCATTAACACCAGGGGTGACAGAGGTTTCTAATACCTAAAGACAGCTTTTTAAGAGCAAAGTTCCCATTTCCCATTTCTTATCTCAGCATAAAAGACCTTAACAAGCCCAGATAGCATTGTGTGTAACCTTTCCCTATGGAACATCCCCCCAGTGAGGCCTGATGGTGGGGTTTGTCTGTGATAGGTGGGAGGGGGGAATCGGTGGAACTCTTGGTGGCCATTTGAAAGTATTGTCTGCTATACCTGTTCTCTTTTGTTTTTTGTCCATTTAGAGGGTGTAACAAAATAAAGTCCAAGGGCTTTCCCAGACGTTTCCATGAAGTGCCTTCGTCTGGGGAGAGAGGAGAGAAGGGGAGCAGGTGAGGGGCAGTCAAGCTTAAGGGGGGGGGTCTCTTTGGCGGGACTGGCTTGCCGGATTTTTGTTCTGTTGCCATGGGGATTAAAGCCCTCTAGACAGCACGGTGCTGAAACTCACCTGTTCTACCCCAGCTCCCAAAAGTATGACTTGCAAATACCAATGCAGCTTGCAGGTAGCTGGTAGCAACGAAATGTATGTCCTGTGCGTGCTTGCTTTGCTTGATTTTGCCTTTGGGGGGGATGTTTTTTGTTTCCAGGATGGGGGTGTGTTCTGTGTTTATGTATCTGTATGTCTGTTGCATCCATTTTCTTTCTGAAATTTCAGATGTTTGCATGTTGGAGAGCTTTAAAAACAACAGTTTATGCATGCATTTAGCCTTATAAGTGAAAAATATCTTGTAGAAACCTAAATTTATAGAAGAGTTAAAGAAGACGACTAGGAAGGGAAGAACAAGTAAGTGGGGTTACATCATGTGGTTTTCCATAAGCAGGCTAAGATTTCAGAAAATAAGTAGGGCTTCCCTGGTGGCGCAGTGGTTGGGAGTCCGCCTGCCGATGCAGGGGACGCGGGTTCATGCCCCGGTCCGGGAGGATCCCACGTGCCGCGGAGCGGCTGGGCCCGTGAGCCATGGCCACTGAGCCTGTGCGTCCGGAGCCTGTGCTCCGCAACGGGAGAGGCCACAACAGTGAGAGGCCCGTGTACTGCAAGGAAAAAAAAAAAGAAAAGAAAATAAGTAAAAGTTCTAGATAGCTTGAATACTTGAAAAAATTATTGTCCTGGAAAGATTTATAATAAACCTTTAGAAGTCGGGATTATGTAATTTTAATCACCACACATGAGCCCTTGATAATACTTTTGTAAGGCTTATCTAGGCAAACTCTGCTTGATATGGTAATTAATACTTTAATATTAAATGGCCAATTAGGATAATTCACTAATTAATATTTTATCACTTTCAATGAACCCATTTATTGAATTTACATTAGAATTTTTACATGGAATTATTTGTCTCCATTGGTTGTGGGTAAATCAGATTATTAGATGAAATTGTAGCTATCCACCCACTATAATCAGGGATACCTATGAGATGTATACCTATCCTAAGATGGTATAGTATAAGAATTATGGAAGATTAATGAGAAATTCTATGATCCATCTTCTTTTAAGGTCAACGGTGCAATTTTGGCCTTTTAGAGCAAGGCAGTAAGTGCTGACTCTGGTAATGTAATTATTCTTTCTATGATCTCTTTTTACTTATTGAAGTCTTCAATTTTGGATCACATTTTCAACACTCCAAGGGTAAAAACTGAAAGAGAAACCCCTCTGCACAAGCTTTCAATTCAAAGATCTAATCTTAAGAGGGAGACCTTGAACATCAATTAAATGCCTAACTTTTATGCCCAGTTCATTATAAATATAATGTGGTTTTGACTGTAACACTTTTAAAAGCCAGCATTACCTCGTGGATGGCACAAAGATAAATGCTCTTCCAATTTCTAAGTCCTTTCCAGAAATGATGCCATAGCCAAGTGGACTGTTAGACTGTTACTAAGTCTAATTTTTGTACTTGGCCCCAAATGTGGGAGTGTGCTCGTTAGAGATATATTTTAGATCCTGAGAGGCTATGTTTTGTTATAAAGCACTTCAGTCCCTCTGGTATCTTCTGTACTTCTGAGTGCCAGAAGCTTGGGGGAAGCACAGTTTTATGTAGGTCTAGAAGTTGAGAATTATCTTGGGAAACTACAAGTATTTATAGAATTCACCTACTTGTGAATCATGTCTTTGACTTTACTTTTTTTTTATAGAATTAGCAACTAAGACAGACCTTGGCTCAGGGAGTTGTGAGCTCTCACTGCAGTTCTACCTCTTCCTGGCTCTGTGACCTTGAGTTACTTCCCAAAGCCCTCTGAGCCTCAACTGACTCATCTAGAAAATGGGTCTAGTGATCGTTCCTTGTCGCGGGGCTGTGAAGAGTAAATGAGGTAATAGGTGTAAAATGCTTAGTGCGTGAAATGTATTACCCCATTAGAAGATGAGGGAACCGGGGCTCTGAAGAGTTACTTGTCGGGGCCACCCTGCTCAGGTGGCCGAGTGGGGACTGCCACCCCTGTGGTCTGAATCCTTAGCGATGCCGCTTCTCCTCACTGCCCCACGTGCTGTGCTGACTACTCCATGGTGAAGATATGGGCCTGGTAAAGACCTATACGCAAGTCTCCGCTCTTCCCTGCTGGCTACCCTGCCACACTCTCTCCCTCCAGAGCCTGCCATTCCTCACTCCTCCTGAGGGTTCTGTGTCCTGAAGACCTCCAGCCAGCCCACTTTCCCCTCCCCTCCCCCTACTCTATCCCCAGGAGATTTTGTGGAGCCCCCTGACCCAGTTGCATCCTCTGCTGCTCTATAAGAAGCCTTCCAGGGGACAGGGGGCCCTGCTCCTCTTGGCCCCTTTGTCTAACCTCACTGGCCTTAACCACTCCTCTCCCACGTCAGGAGGGAGGGACGGTCAGTGTAGTCCAAGGGTGGACAGAATCACCAAGCAGGACCAAGGCTGTAAGAAGGGATCACTGATTATCTCCCCAGAAGGGGGAAGAAAAAACAATAAAAATCAGACCCAAGTGTTTACTTTTCCAAAAAAGTTGTAAATTTTTCAATTTTTAGGATTTTGAATAGGTAATACTTGACACGGGTCAAAAGTCAAAAAGTGTAAAATTATATATACTCCGAGATCTCCATGCCATCACCCACCCACCAAACTCTGCTTCCTACCCCATCATGAACAGGTAACCACTACTACTAGGTAATTGTCTATTCTTAAAGGTTGCTCTGTGTGTGTGTGTGTGTGAGTGTGTATGTGTGTGTGTGTGTATGAACCTATATCCCCTTATCTCCTTTTACAGAGGAGAATACTGCATACACTGTCATAAACCTTCTTTTTTCACGTAACGTGACTTTTCTCTATGCGTATATAGTTTTCTCATTCTTTTTTACAGGAGCACGATATTTTTTTGTATAGTTGTATTGTGATTTGTTTAACTAGTCTCCTGTGGCTGTCATTTTGGTTGTTCTCAAGTCTTCTGTTATGACAAACAATAGTGTGGTGAATAACTTTATATGTTATTTTGCAAGTGGATGAGTCTATTTGTAGGATAAATTCAAGAAATTGGCTGTATTACGAGCTACGTGCATTTGTAATTTTGATAGATGGTGCCACATTGCTCTCCCTGGGGAGACACCAAGGTGGGCTTCTACTAGCAATGCACGAGCCTGCCTGTTTGCCTATAGCTTTTCCAGCACAGTGTGTTGTCAAACTTCGGCATTTTTGCTAACCTTAAAGGTGAAAAAAAAAATGGTGTCTTAGTGTAGTTTTAATAAAGTGTTCTCTGTTATTGTAAGTGAGGCTAAACATCTTTCATATGTCTGTGCCATCTGTATTTCTTTTTCTGTAAATTGTTTATCTTTTGCTCATTCTTCCTTTGCATGGTCGGTCTTTTTCTATTTAAGAGAGAGCTCTCTTGTCAGCAATATGGGTTGCAAATATTTTTTTCCTAATTTGTGGTTTGCCTTTTAACTGTGTTTATGCTGCTTCTTTTATGTTGATATAATTGGATTTATCCATAAATTTCTTCTTTGGTTTCTGAGTTTTGAGTCGTCATTAGAAAATCTTTCCCCATTCTGAGGTTACTTTTTTTACGGTACTTTTATGGCTTCAAATTTTAATGTGAAATTCTTAAATCATTTGGAATTTAACCTGGTTGATAGTGTGATGTCTGAGTCAACTTTTTTTTTCCCAGATGGTCCCAGGTATTTAAAAAGTACTGCAATCTGGGGCTATTTAGTGAAGAAGCACGTAATACCTCACTAGATCCTTAAAATAAGACTCTTACAGCAAAAGCCTGACTGACTTAGTTCAGTCAGTATGTTAATGAAATAAGTAGTTGCCAAAGGTTTTTACCAGACCATTTTATGAAACAGATACTGAATCATATGTGCACTAAATAAAATGTGAATTTCCTTGTCCTAGCTCCTGCCCAAAATAAGTTGGACCATCCTGTCCCCGTTAACCCTCCCAGTCAGTGGGGAATTGTGTCAGGGCTCTAAAACAGCAGCAAGATAAGGTGAAGAGTTCCTGAAGCCTCAGTCCAGAAATGAGAACATTCCAGGCCAGGGTCCTAACTAAACGGGAGATGACTTCAAAGCCTTCTTTCTGGGTAACAGCTGGGAGTGTTGGCAAGGACTGCCCAGAGCTCACTTCCTTAAAACCAGCTGGAACATACAAACTGCCCTGTTCAGGTTCTCAGTCTTGTCAAAATGTGGTTTATGAAGTGACCTTTTCCTCTCTTATCTCCTGGAAAGCGTTACCAGTACTTCAGGGTGTCTGCAAGGGTTTCTTGGCAAACTTAATATCTAGCTAGGAGGGATGTTGCCTTGAGACCACTGATGTGGATATAATTTGTTAATTTTCTCCCACCTTCCTAAGATGTTAATTGCAGGCAGTCTGTATCCTCCAATCAAATTCTCACTGCAGAAATCAGATTTTTGTCACTTCCAGCTGTAACGAGACTTGAACGGCACATCTCTCCTACCCATGTGAGATCCAAAATATTTCAAGACACTTTCTCCTCATTTAATATCTCTTTGCTCTGTCACCCCCCCCCACTCAGCTTCAACATAATTTTGTTCGCTTTTCTCTTCCCTTCCTCCCATCATCTCCTCCTCACACCTGACAAGCCCCACTGATCCAGGTTATGGCAACCATCTGTCCCAGGATTTCCAGGATAGCCCTGATGTGAATTATGCCATTAGGTTATCCCCACAAGGACATTGGTATTTGTCAGATCCCATGTCTCTCTGACGGTTTGGAGAATATGCAAATGAGAAACACAGCCCTCAATTCTTTTTTCTAGAAGATCCCCTCCTGAAAAGATACTCCAAGTATAAACTGAGTTTTACAAACAGAGTCATTTAACATGCAGTAAAGGAGACTCAACTGCAAGTGAGTGGTTGCATGTGAAACACCTCAGCTCAGAACTTACACTGGGCTCTTTTCTAAGCGGGACCCCCGCATTATTTCTAGCAGACCCTCCTCTTTGAGGAAAAGCCCATCAACGCCCACAGACTTTTTCTTCTATTGTTGTCTTTGTCACTTCCATTTCTTGAAACATTTTGCCCGAATATATCAATCCATGTCTTTTTAACACAGCCCTCAGTCATCTTCCTGGAAGGCATGCGAACGTGTTACCACTTTCTATTTATAAATGGCTCTTATTCATACACGGTTTACTACAACAGCTCCATTTACAAAAGTAAATACTAACGTGATTTCTGTACTCCACCGCGTGAGAATGAACGGGATTATTAGCGGGCGTGCTGCCGTAAATTTAGATGAGGGCAGTATACAAATCAGTTACGATTACTTAATTAATATTCAACAGCAGCTCAGCCAATGGCCCGTTCTAGCCTGCAATTAGCATTTTGAGCTGCACGCCACTGACAAACTCCTTGTCACTCTGATGTGATTATAAAACCATTGAGCTCAATTTGAAGACAGTGACTTGGTTCCTAATCCCTATATATCAATATTTGGTTATTTTGTAATCTGGGTTTTTCATAGGAGTCTAGAAATCATGTTGTGATCCTGCTCTCGCCCCGGCCCCATCAGTCATACTGATGCTAAGGGCAGTGTTACTATAAGCCGAGGACCCTGGATGACAACAGGGTGACATCTCAAGCTTGCCAAAGGGATGCCCATTTTGACCCAGATTTCTAGAGACCTCAGAAACCCCCTCTCCTGTAAGCGGGTCTGGATTTCTGCCTTCGGAGGAGCCGTACGGAGTGGAACTCCACACATTTCCAATATTCAGTCTTCCTGGACTGGAGGTCGGCACTTAGCTTTTGAAAAGTATCAGTCACCTAAATTATTCCCAGCTTCCTGTTCGAGGGGCAGGAAGAGGTCTAAGTAAGAAAATTGTTGGGACACATCAGAGGTTATCTAAGCAGGTACCTGGGAAAACAGGAGCAGCAGAAAGGAAAGCCTTTCTGCAGAAGTTTGCTCTCACTGGGTGTTCTGCCTTAAGATGTGTCAGATTCCTGGAAAGAAATGACAGGCAAGGAAGGGAGAATCTAGAGGGTTCCTGCTTATCTTTGTAGTTTGCTGCAGTTTGTTTGAATAGGAAGCCTCTGTAACTTGAGTCTATGTATTAAGTTATAAAGCACTGCCAGAGTAGCTGTGTGTGTGTGTGTGTGTGTGTGTATTTCATTCGTCAAGAGAGCCAATTAAACACACGAGCCTGTCCTGTGCTGGCAGCATGTGTGTTTCGGTGGGGAGCTCTGGGAATTGGCATTGATGGCTTACTGATCTCAGTTGGTATCTACTGCATCCTGACTAGAAGATGTACTTTGACATGGGCTGTGCTTTCTCAAGAGTAGAATTTTTTTTTTTTTTTTTTTTTTTTTTTGTGCGGTAGGCGGGCCTCTCACTATTGTGGCCTCTCCCATTGTGGCACAGGCTCCGGACGCGCAGGCTCTGCGGCCATGGCTCACGGGCCCAGCCGCTCCGCGGCATGTGGGATCTTCCCAGACCGGGGCCCGAACCCGTGTCCCCTACATCGGCAGGTGGACTCTCAACCACTGCACCACCAGGGAAGCCCAAGAGTAGAATTTTTGATTTTTGAAAAAGTCTTTCTTCAAAATGTATGCCTTATTTAAAAGAATGAAAAGTTATTTTTAGAAATTTCAGTTCGAGACCCATTGTTCATGACTGTAAGCTTTAAGTGTCTGTGGGTTTTTAGAAGCCAGGCTGATGCATACGTGCCCATTCCTGCCACGAGGCCTTCAGACACTGGATGGGTCTGGACCACAGGTAGAGGGGTGTGGTCTTGAGACCAGGGAGCTGCTAGCCAGGATCCACTTCTGATCAGCTACTGGAGAGGATATAGTACATTATCCTTTTCACTTCTAGTCGAGCCTTTCTTAGAAATCTTAAACCATGAGCCCATGTTGGTTTTCTAAAAAGGGATGAAGGAATGGAGAGTAATATAGAAAGCTTGTTTCCATTTTGCTACTTAGAACTTCCTGTGAGATACACATAGTTGACCATCTTTGGTCAAGAACCAGAAGCATTTGGCCTGTGTTCCGGGGCTGTGTCATTTGAAACATGCATACCGTTAAACGGTAGACTCTCATTCGAGGTGAGAGATGCTTAGTCTGTGAGAGGCATAGGAGAAGTGGGACCCAGAGACTCACATCTCCCATTTCATTTTCGTTCTGGCCCAGATTCCCCTCCAGCTGAATAGAGGAAAAGTATCTCCTGCAAACTGGGATGTCTTTTTCTTGCATCCATCTGGGAGCGTTCAGTGAACATGTGATGGAACTCTATCGTGGTACTTGCTTCATGGGCCGGGGAGGGGGAGTTTAGAAAGCCATCTAACTCGGTGGTTTTCAAATTTGTTCAAGTGGCAGGACACCTGGAATTCAGGACATCAGAACATCATGAACTGCTTGATAGTAAAGTTAGTATCGACAACTTCAATTCCTTCATAGAAACTAAAATTTATTTTGCTGGCAGACAAGTAGAGCCATAAAGCCACAAAGGTGGCTTAAAAGGTAGCTTTAGGAGGAAAAACTTTCATTTGAGAAATCTGAGTTTCTTCTGTGCTCTGAGACTTCTGTTCCATACAGTGGCAGAACACTTGGCTCCAACTTGGAGAATTCCTTCCTGTTTCTGAGAAACTTATAACAGAAACAAAGCAGAAGAACTTTCATGTTTTTATTCAAGTATATGCAATACAGTTTTTCTTTCTGTGTTTGAGATGAGCATGTTAATGTCCTTGAATTCTTTTTTTTTTTTTTTTTTTGGCTGCGCCGTGCGGCATGAGGGATCTTAGTTCCCTGACCAGGGATCAAACCCATCCCCCTGCCTTGGGAGCGCAGGGTTTTAACCACTGGATCACCAGGGACGTCCCCATCCTTGAATTCTTAATACTGTTTCCTATCTCATAGGGGACCCTTTAAAATCTAGAGTCTTCTCTGGGCATTTTTAAGGTGCCTGCCATTCAAGATTTTTTTATTTTGTTAGGGCTTTCCTAGAGTGCTGGAGACTCTCAGAAACCGTTTTTCTCTATTTTAAAAGCTTCCCAAACCAAAGAGATACGTGCCACTGGGTGATAACCAGTGCGTAATTGAAACTTCAGTGGGGTGCGCGTGTGTGCGTGCATGGGTTGGTGGGGGGAGCTGACTGACTTCAGGACCCTCCAAAACTAAGGTGGACTTAAATTCCTAAATTGGGAAACTCAGAGTATCAGGAAAACACATGCTCAAAGGTAGATGAGGCAAAGTAAAAGATAACTAATTTGGATCATTACTAAGCCAGTCAGGGTCAATGAAGAAAATAAAAAGATCTGTTCTCAGCTGCTTAAAGCACATATATAGGGGTAGGGGTGGGCAGAGAAAAAGGAAAGAAAGAAAGAAGGCGGCTAGCGGTGAAAACAGAATTTATGGTGGGAACCCATCGGACTGTAATTTGTAGTGAAACTTGAAAATGTATTTTTTTATTCCAAACATGATCTACTTTATAGTTTTCCCTTTTTAAGGTACTGGCATAAACAAATACTCACTGTGAAGAAATAATTTTAGAAAATGACTCTTGATGATCCTAGAATCTTTTTCATTCAATGAGGGGTTTTAGAGTCAGCTATTTGGAAGTGAACTGGACCTAGATAGAACTTTGAAATTGCATGCTCGGTGACACAGTCGGGCATTTTCAGAAATTTTATCTCCATTTTCCTGAGCTCAGAATTAGAGACAAGACTGCCTCTTCGAACACTTCACAGTTGAGACATTTAGAGACATTAAAACTTCCATTTTCTTTTCCTCTTCTCCAAAATCACTGCCTTTACATTTTTATTCCTGGATACTGCTGAAGGCAAAAAAAACCCAAAACAAAACAAAGAAAACCCTCTCCTAAGATTTCTCTGAGATGAGCAAGTTCAATAAAATGTCATGTGATAATGACTCTGAACCAGCCCCTTTTCTTAGATTTTAAACTCAGTGTAGAATGTGTACCCCCAGAGTGTTCATCTCCGTGTGGTCACTGGTAGTGAAAAGGTGACCACAGCTGAGCACCGTAGTCAGTCCCTCGCCCAAAGTAGACCCCCAGTCAATAGTTATTCAAGAAATAATAAGTTAGATATCTAACAATGTAGTGCATCCATGAAGTGGAAGAGACATTAATGTGAGATGTCACTTCATACTTGTTATCAAGGAGATACATATAAATATGACCTCATTTTGACCTGCCTGTCTGTATTTGGGTGAGATTACATCAGTAGCCCCTGATGGATCTCCTTGCTCCGTTCTTGCTGCTCTGTACTCTGTTCATCACCTAGCAGCCAGAGTGAGCGCTTCAAAGGAGATGAGTCAGACCGTTCCAGTCCGTGGATTAAAGCCCTCCGTTGGCTTTCCATCGCTCACATGCCAGTGAAGCTTGTGGCCTTCGACCGGCACGACCTGGCTCTTGCCCACCTCTCTGGGTCCACTTCTTTCCCTGCTCTTAAGTCTGGCTTCCTTTCAGTTCCTGCAGTGGATGAGCTTACTCTGTTCCAAGGCTCTTTTAACCAGCTCCTGGATCTGCCTAGAATGGTCTTCCCCTATACCCTCCTACGACTGGTCCTCCCCAGTCAGCTGTCAGCTCCGATGCCACCTCCTGGTGAGGTCCCTTCCTTCACCTCCCCGCATCAGTTAGCACCACCTCATCCTGTTTTATTTTCTTCATAGCTCTTGACTATTTGAAATTATTTGTTTACTTGTTTGTTGTTGATTTCCCCAAGAGACTATAAACTGCCATGAGGGCAGGGACCTCATCCGTCTTGTTTAGTTGAGGGGCTCCCAGCCCCTCACTGTCAATGATCAAGGAACAGTCAATAAGTGAGGAAAAGTGTGGAAGGATATACCCCAAAATATTAATAGTGAAGATTACTAAGAGAAGGATGAGGGTAACTTTAATTGATTGTTTTTCCTTTTTGTTCATTTGTATTTATTTCCTAATTTTTCTGCAGAGATTGTGAATTACGTGCGCACACAATCCTTTCTAAATTACTCAAATGTTTAGCCAGGCTTGAGGTGTTTTTAAGGCTTCCAGCCATAAGAATGCGTTATATGCATGCTCCTTGCTGTGCAGTGGGTGCTGAATAAACGTTCAGTGGGTCCACTGAAACCTTTATTCTAAGGGAAGACATTTGCCCCCAAGTTCTGTAGCTGGGTGCCCACCCGAGTCCGTGGGTGGGAGGAAGGCCCACAGGACCTGCATCAAGGTGCAGATGTGGGGAGCTGTGTCTCCGGGTTTCTGACCTTCATCCCAGTGCTGTGCTCCTTTCTGGCAATCACCGAGTTCTTTTGCTCCAGGGAAACCCATTATAAACAGCCACACATGGGGCACTAGCGTGTGATGTGCTTCGGTACACACTGCTTTTTTCAAAGAGAACGAGGAGCCTCTCGCCTCACATGGAACTGAGAGTCTGGGTGAACTGTCTGCCTGTCTTCTGCCAGAAAAAGAACCTACCATGTCATTTATCCTTTCCAAGTCACTTGACGCTAACAGTCACTTGGCCGGTACTGATTCTTTTTACTAATGCTTTATATCTTAGAAATTTAACAGGTAGAGTAATTGTGGTCTTAGAATAGTTATTTCTTTGTTGTTGTTGTGGGGTGTCTTTTTTCGCGCTGTTTTCCTTCTTCGCTTAGTTCAAGTCTGAGCCGGTAAATTGTGTGCCATTTGTTTCAGCGTCATATAGCACTAAGTACTTCAGTGGTCAGTATCTTAACAAAAGTAGATTTTCCTTAGCTATGACGCTGGGTGGTTAGGGTTCTAGCTAGTTTGTGAAGTCCGTATCCTATGTGTTTTAACTCTAGTGTTATATTCTGGAAATCTGTACAAATTGGGGGCAGGGGCGTAGGGGGAAGAATCCAAGAGGAGAAAACTTGCTGACGAGCTTAGGTAATAGCTTCTTTCTGTTTCTCAAACAACAAAATCATGGTTTCTTTCCACATGGATTTGCATCATTTCACATTCAGTAGAAGATTCCATTACTACCACAGCCCTAAAATACTTTGTAGGTTGCATGTCCATGTAGCGTAAGTCAGACTGACGGTTCCTTCCAAATTTAGGTATAGGCAGCTAGACAGTGAGTGATGAAAATGTGTTCTATTATTTATCCTACAAATGCCAGGCAGTTCATAGAAAAAAAAATCATTGTTCAGAGCACCACGAGAGCAGTCCCGTGAGATGTGCCCGGAGTGGGAGTGATTTATGTTCAGGACCCCCTAATGGTAGGGAGCAGCTATCCAGACCGCTTCTAGAGCCATGCCCGGGTGTACAGTGGGTAGAGCTGCTTTCCATCCGAAACTAGGCACTGCTTAAAGGAACACACTTCACAGTGTGACACGCGATTGCTTCTGATTGTGCGTGGTTCTGATCGCTCCATGTAAAGCTGCGGGGGAATAATCCGCAGGACTTGGAGGCCCCCTCGCTTCCACCAAGATCTCCTGTGCTTTCTAGAGTGATTTTTCAGATCCACCCCCCAACCCCGTTTTCTTTGGCTTCATAGCAACATGGTACACCCAACAGAATCATCCCCGGGTACTTCTGATTAGATGAGCAATGACAGTTCCGAAGAAAAGTTGACTTAAATCCAGTGGTGGGAATACGCCCCCCGAAAAAGCAAAGCTACAATGGGTGTAAATGGGGGCTTGGTGAGAGATGCCGGAGGAGTGGAATGGGTCCCAGGGACACCGAGCACCAGAAGGATGCCGCCTGCTTGGCTCAAAGACCCAGCAGTGGGGCCAGCTATTGTGAAGCCCCTCTGCCAGATGAACAGGGACCCTTCTCTGGTCACAATAGCCATTCACGCTGAGCAGCCTCATTAAATATTCAGCCTGTGCTTCCGGCAGCTCATTAGGGCCGCAATGAGCAGTGACGTGGCTGTAGGAAAGCCGAGGGCCTGCCGGCCGGCAGCACTAAGCAGAAGCTGAGTGAGCTGCCGATGGCTTTTCTTTTCACTGCCTGTCCTGTGATGACCAGTGTTTGCTCCCTGCTTTGTCTCAAGTCCAGGTAAAAACAAAACAGAAGCCCCAACAAGCAGCTGACACTTGAAGCCTTCGGCTCCTTGTTTCCCATGCTGTCTGGCCAGGGCCTGGGATTTTGAGCGCCTGCCCCCTGGAAGCCCTCTGACCCCCTTCAAGAGCCGTCTGGGGCTCCGAGGGCCTTCGCTGAGCGCTAACAATGTGCTGCTATTGTGTGCTTGGGCTGTTTGATGACTGCGTTTGGGAGGGTCTGAGGTGTGCTTTAAACTCGGTGCTAGGGGTTTAGAATAGCAAATTCTTCCTCTGGAACAGGTTGAATTTGGGAATACTGTGGGCTAAGACTCGCAGTTTGTACAGCAGGTTTACACAGTCCGTGCCAACTTTTCATGTTTCTGAGTGGTTCATTACTAAGTTTTTCCCTTTTAACTCTGAGGATGGGTATGGTGTAATAAAAAGTGGATATTCTTCAGCTGTTTGGGGCTCTTCCAACTGGCTGGATATTGTCCTTCTTGTATCTTGTTACTTTCCCATGGGTCTGCACTCAGTGCTGGGTGAAATCTAAAGCTGGGAGAATCTGAAAGAATTGAAAGATGGTGAACTCAGACAAAGTGTATTTCTCTTCTCTCACTGTTTGCATGTTTTTCTGTTTCCTGTACAGAAAATGTTTTCAGACAGCTCATTTCTATGTGGAAGATAGCAGTTCACCTCGGGTGGTACCCAATGAAAGTATCCCTATCATTCCTATTCCGGGTAAGTAAGACACGACTCCTGTTTCCAGTGGGCTCATTGTTTTCCTCTTTTGTCCCCAGTGTTATGTGACAGCCATGACAAAATATTATTTTTATAACCTTTTCAAGCTTGCCCAGTCTACGAGAGCCTTAACTAAGGGTAATTTAATGAAATCCATACTCCTTTACATATCTGCCCTGTAATGAAATCATCTTTCAGGGGAACAAATAACTATGAGTTCATATAGTGTAGATTCACAAGAGGGGAGGGAAGAAACAGTAGAAAAAAGGGGAAAACGTACTTAATGTATTTGCAATCTACTTGGACTTTATTTCGTTCTGATAGGTAATTTGTGCTTGCTTTTTTTAAAAAGAATCACAATTTGAAATACTGGGTGGTTTTTTTTTTTTTTTTAAGATTTCTACTAAGATTCCTTACTCTGAAAATATTGATTACCTTAGTGTTGGAAGTTTGGGTGCTTAGGCTGTTTGTGTAGAGATCTAGGGAGACGTTCTTGATCTGGTGTCTGTTTCGTTTGTCCTTGGTACAAACAGGGAACACTCAGTTACTGTTTGGGATATAGGGACTGGTGGAGGACACTAGTAATTCCTAACAAATGCCGTAGACGTTAGAAGTTCAGCAGCAGGTTTGCTGTGTTAGATGGCATGAGGGATTTGAAGATGTCTCCCACTATTTTTATTTTGCGTCCCCTTCCATTTTGCCAGGATTGAACTCTCTTCCTCTGGCTTGCATTTTGTACTTGTAAATACCTCTCTTCAGATATCTTATACATTCATCCTCTTGACGTTATTCTTTTGTAAGCAGAGGCACTACTTTTATTAAGTGCCACCTCCCACATACCCGCACAGCCCACTTGTCTGCCTCATTCTCCAGAATGGTTTTCTTCATCATCTAATATACCATATATTTTACTTGTTTGTTTATGGTCTCCCCCCCGCCCACTACAATGAGAGCTTCCTAATGTCAGGTGGATGTCTCCTTAGTGCTAGAATAATACCTGGCATGTAGTAGGCATTCTCAAACTCTCTGAATGAACGAAAGAATGAATGAATGATAAATATCGGCGTATCTTCCTTAGGGTTCTTAAAACATCACAGCTGTGAAGCTCAGAGGTGCAGTCCTTCTCTGAGTCCCCAGAAGGGATGCTGCTGCTGTTTGCTCATCTTCTCCCGGTGCAGTTACGGTTGGGGACTTACTTGGCCCATTATGTCTTTGTGTGTTAAGTCATTACATATTGCTGGAATTGGCCATGTCCTCTCCATTCTGGTCAGCTTCTCTCACTAAAGCTTGCCACACAGAAAAGAGAGCGATAGCAGAAAAGTGTCTGGGTAAGTACCCTACTGGATCGTTTTGTGGCCGCTGAATGATTCCCATACAGATGGGATAGGTTTTGTGTTACGTTCATTCTTCTCTACTGACCCTTGACCTTTATTGTTGGTGGAGGAGGTTGTGCTCTTGCCTTTGAGAGGTGGCAGACAGGAATCAGCCCACCATCCTCAGGGAATAAGTTTTGTTGAATCTGCCAGATTTGCACAGCAGCTGTGCATAATCATTTTCCTCTTGCATCACCTAGAGTATCTGTTGCCCTCTGGAAAATGCCTGGGAGACTCTCTCCTCTGAATTGATTCCACTGACAAACACAGCTGTTGGGTAGCTGGGCAATTGAAATCCATTTTAAAAGGTTAAATGGTGAGATACTTCTTGGGCTGTCTTTCAGTTTTTAGTTTCTTTTCCCCCTGGATGGGGAATCAGGACACCAAGGATTTTGCCCTGCCTCCGCCATGAAACCTTTGGTCAATGCCTTGACCTCTCTGAGCCTTAGTTTCCAGAATCTGCAAAGTGAGCAGGATGTCTGCCCTACTTGTAAACGACGCGGTGTTAAAGATCAAATAAGGGGCTTCCCTGGTGGCGCAGTGGTTAAGAATCCGTCTGCCAATGCAGGGGACATGGGTTCGAGCCCTGGTCTGGGAAGATCGCGCAGGCGGCGGAGCAACTAAGCCCGTGCACCACAACTACTGAGCCTGTGCTCTAGAGCCTGTGAGCCCCAGCTACTGAGCCCACGTGCCACAACTGCTGAAGCCCGCGCGCCTAGAGCCCATGCTCCGCAACAAGAGAAACCACCGCAATGAGAAGCCCACATGCAGCAACGAAGACCCAGCGCAGCCAAAATAAATTAATTAATTAATTTTTAAAAAAAGATCAAATAAGATGGTATGTGTCAAAACACTTGGGAAAGCTTAAAGGAAGCCAGAAGTGTCAGCTGTGGAAGCTTTCCTTCCCAAATCATGATATCGCTCAACCCGGCAGCTATGGAGAGCAAGCATTTGCACGGTCCCCAGGTTAAGACTGTCCCAAACACTGTCCAGATCTACTGGGTGCAGCCGACCTCGCCATGCTCTTGGGCTTGGACTTCAGGACGTCAGTTCCCCGGAATCCTCAGAAAATGCCGTCAATCGTGTCTGCCTTGCCACACCTCTGAGTAGCTGTCTTGGACCAGAAATGCTTTTGAATGTTCTCTGCTTCATTTCCCGGCAGGCTGTTTAATCACCAAGTTATTAAGTACTCACAACCCAAAGACATTTCTTTCAATGTGAGTTTCTCCTGATTCTTACTCACTGGTGGTAGAAGTACATGGAAGGAAAAATGTCTTCAGATTCTCCAATGACTGAGAAAACCATTGTATCCAGTTGGGCCTCCCTTGGCATTAAGTAGGTGCATCCTTGATGAGTTGTAACACGTTTGTGAAAATGAGTTACTTTAAATGCTGTAACGCAGTGTGGCGTGAAAGGACTTACCTGCCGAAACCAAAAGTGAGACTGCTCTTTCACTGTTTTCTCAGGTTTTTATAGACAGCAATAGCCTTCACTAGGGGCATGCCTAGACAGAAAACTTATTTCACCCTTAACTGGGAAGAAGTTACCCTACATGACCTTTCTTTAAAAATCTTTCAACTTGATCACAGTCTCTTATTTTTCTTAAACAAAAGTACATAGTCCTATTTAATAGTTAAATTTGTAAAGTAGTTTGGAATTTTACTTTAACAATCCATGATTGTATTTATTCTTAAGGTTTCTTCCAGTTATTACAGTGCAACTATGTCTTGCATACGAAAAATCAGTAGAAGGAAAACACGATTTTTTTTCAAAATCACACGTTTTTTTCACTCTATTAAAGGTTTCAGCACAATTTTTCTTCCTTGGAGACCTCCTTGGGATCATTTAAAATGATTTACCTTAAGAATTATCTAATTGTTTTTGTGTCTTAAAAATAGTAGGATAGGGCCTCCCTGGTGGCGCAGTGGTTGAGAGTCCGCCTGCCGATGCAGGGGATACGGGTTCGTGCCCCGGTCTGGGAGGATCCCATATGCCGCGGAGCGGCTGGGCCCGTGAGCCGTGGCCGCTGGGCCTGCGCATCCGGAGCCTGTGCTCCGCGGCGGGAGAGGCCACAACAGTGAGAGGCCCGCATACCGCAAAAAAAAAGAAAAAAAAAAAAAAAAAAAAATAGTAGGATATTTATAGAGCTTATATGGAATACTTTTTCTGCCCACTGGATCTCACTTATATTTTATCTTTGTTCAAAACCTAATAAGAAAGACTACTGAGCCCTAGAGGTATCAACTTATCACTTGAACCCCTCATTTGCTATGACTGATTTTTTTAAAAAGATATTTCCAGACAACGACCAGTAAACTGAACCATTATATAGATTTAAAATGTGGGCAACAGGGTGAGACTGAAAATTCAGGTACTGAACTGTTGCAAAATAGAGTTCCTAGGTCATCATTGTAAAATGTGTAATATACTCTGATCCTAGAACTTATTTTACACTTAACCTTTTTCAGAAAACATCATCATCGTCATCTAATACTCATTGAACGTTTATTGATTTAAACTACGTGCTTTATTTTTCACTACAACCTTAGGGAAACAGGTGCAATCAGTATCCCCATTTCACAGATGAAGAAACTGAGGCTCAGAGACATCATTTAATTTCCCTGAGGTTACGTGGACAAATGGTGGAGCTAGCATTGGAATCTTTGTGTGACTTCAAAGTCCAGATGCTTAGAAATGTCTCTGCCCCCTCTTGGCATGCTGCTCTGACAGTCCTGATATCTCAAGACTTCAGGCTCCTCATTTGAATTTTGCTTCATTAAATCAAGACATTTTCAAATACGTGTGACTGTTCTCTTAAATTTTTTCTGAGTTGTTCTTTATCATTTTCTTCTTCTTTCACTAGCACTGACCACTTGCTTTTCCATTAAATTCTCTTTCATCCTCCATGAGAGAGTTTCATCATTCTTCTGTTGAAGTTTCCTCCATAGCAAAAAAAAAAAAAAAAAAAACCTCTCTCCTCTTACCTTTGTTTTCTAGTCATTTAGTCTCTTCTTTCCTAAGAAAAAGACTCCTCCCCCACCCCACCACCAATATCTCCATTCCCTATGCAAAAGTAGGTCTGTGTGATTTAAATGCCTTGAGGAGCAACTCACAAACATGTTGAATGCTGAATAAATTTAGACACTAAATCACCAACTTTTGGATGATTCTGCTGAGGTTTAAATTCACAAATAAACAACCCTGGTCTTGAAATCCCAAAGCATAAGTGAAGTCAGTGAGTTACAGTGACTTTTAAAAAGTATTATAAAATAAATGAAACGTTAAGGAAAGCTTTGCTAACCTTTGCTAACCTTTTGCTAACCTTTCAGTACTCATCTCTTGGGGACAGCAGTCTGTAGGAATTTTTGAGGAATTTTGAGTTATCAGTTTTACTAACTCTAACTGAAGCTTAGGAATTTTGAACCTTCAGGGTTTAACTGGCAAAGACAGTGGTGTGAGAATGAAGACATTTTTTTTTCCTGGTCTCACCTACATCTCTGTAAAATGTGGAAATTGTAAAGCCAGTGTGGTGGCTAAGGTTAGTTATCCCACCACATGAGAAGGAACTCCACACGCAAAAGTATTATTATCCAACAGGAAAGAGGTGCTTTTGAGGTTAAGTTCCAATCACTAGAGAGGTGACATCAATTCTTTTATTAGGAAATGTTTAAATTGTGGTACCTGCTCTATGTATGATGCATGAGAAAAGTGGGGGTTTTTCTTCCAGTTAAGTTAAATTGTGACTTCTTCAGGAGAGTGAAAGGAGAGACTTCAGGCTTTGACTTCAGTATTTTTCACTAATGGGTTTTCAAAATCAAATGTTCCATGCTTACTGGTTTCCCATGGTTACTGTGGGAGAATAAAGAGTAATTGAATGTAATAACCTAGCTATCAGCCCCCTTCTAGCGTTCCGTCTTCTGAGATATTGAAGTAGTCACAAATTTCTGTCCTTTAAGGTCCATATTATTCTTAGCATCTACAAGTATTTTACAAAATACTAGTGTTTCCCACTTTGGGATATTCTTTTGAAACAATAAGCTTGAATAAGATTTTTGCTGTAGTTATTAATGAAGCCTTACATACAATATGTCATCTACAAATTATATTCACTGTATTACGCCACTTATTCTTTTAGATTTTCGTTATATATAGCTTTTTAAAGCCAGAACTCAGGTCATGAAATTAGCCCATTCATAGAGCGTGTTGAAAGGGCTTTTCCAAATGTGCATGTTGTCAAACACAAATGTCCTTATACATGTTTTTTTTTCTGGATATTAGAAAATCTAACTTTCTAATAAGAGCATTACAAAACAAAATGTTGCTGCTAACCAGTAGCTTAGAAATCCAGAAATGATTCATGCCTTTCCCGCAGTTAAAATACATCTTAATAATTTGAAGGTCACTGGCTTCAGCAGGGTGCCAGCACATAAAGGGGTTTTAAACATGCAGTTTAAAACCCTTGGGATTAAACCAACCTTGTTGGCATATTTTATTTATACAGAGATTATCTCCAAAGGAGATTCATTGGTCTTTTGACTATAATGAAGCCCTTTCTTTATTGACTTCACTGTGTCATAAATGAAAAGACATTTCTTTTTATGGCAGGAAATAAAATGTTCCCATCTCCGCAACACTCCTTGCATCCTAAGAGTCTGATTTGGACAAAAATCTATTTGTTGTGTCCTAAGTCAGGAACTAAAAATCTTGATAATCTTCTTTTATTTCCTGTTTGCTTTATCTTCCTAAGGTGACACAGGTATCGCCAAGCACAGAGAGAGGCCTGAACTTGGCCTCTGAGAGGCTGAGGGGGCAGATAAGAAGGGGACCGAGTTCCGAATATTGAGGTCTGTTCACTACAGGGGTGGTTAGCAGTCCCTGGTAACAGCCCCGTTGTGGGGCGTGGGGTTGGAGAGAGCTCTGAGCACGACTGACTTGACCCAAGTACTGTGCTTTATAGGGTCTCCCTTCCCTCAGATAGATTTGCTTGGGATCTGGAATAGGGTTGAAGGAACTGCTAAGGGTTAAATGAACTTTATGGAGATTGGCCTCAGAAGTGACTTAAGGCCCTCCAGAATCTTAATGGTAATTTTATATGTACCCACAGCCTGCCAGAGGGACAAGCAAGCAGGGATATTTTCTTAAACAGTCCTTAAGCCAATCAACCCCAAAGCTAAGCATCTTGTCAGGAAAGTAAATTCTGTGACACTTTTATTTACCTGGCATCATCAAGGTGACCAGAATATCAGTGTGAATTTTCCAGGTAACCGAAGTTTACCCTTAAAACCAAAGCGATTCTTTTCAGCCCTTTTTTGTTGTGGTTGGAGAGCTTCTTTAAAATGTATTATATGGTTCTCTGCCCTCTCTAACCCTGTATGTTCAATTTAAGATCTAGAGAGGTCATGTAAGGTGGAAGAAGCCAGCTTTGGAGTCAGCCTGGCCCTGCCACTTCATGATGACAGTAGACCTTGGCCAAGTTCTTTGGTTGTCTTAGCCACATTTTCTACATCCATAAAATAGGGGTCATGACAGCCCCTAGATCATAGGATCATGCATGTAAAGCGATTAGCACCTAACAGTAAATCATAGCTTTGTGCATTTACTAAATGCCAAGCACTATTGTAAGTCCTTATGTTATCTAGTTTACTGTGCATAACGCTCTATGAGTTAGGTGCTTATGATTTCTGTTTAGAGACGAGGAAAGGGAATCACAGAGAGGTGAAGTCATACCACCAGGCAGACTGGCTCTGGCTTTTGGCACTTACTCCACTGCCTCTGGATGGCTGATACGCAGGAAGTATTCCATCAATGGTGGCAGATAAGAGTAACAACTACACAATTTGACTGAGTTGCAGGCTAAAGACCCTACCAGCAAGCAGTGTACTGGGCTGGGCCCTCTGCAGCGCCTCCCTGTGGTGGATGTTCAGGGATGCTTGGGTGCTGATTGTTTCTTTCGAATTTCAAACCAAAAATGGCTAAGTTTTCCCCTTTTTGTTTATCTAATCTCTTGTTCCTTAAGATTGAGAGATAGCAACTTTGGCATGGGTGATTTCCCTCTAATGGCTCTGAGGATGTAAATACAACAGAGACATAACCACAGATTTGGGAAGCAACTTTTCTTTTTTTTTTTTAATTGAAGCATAGTTGATTTACAGTGTTGTGTTAGTTGCTGGTGTACAGCAAAGTGATTCAGATATATATATATATATGTATATTCTTTTATACATATATATATATATATATATATATTCATTCTTTTCTCATTCTTTTCCATTATGGTTTATTACAGGATATTGAATATAGTTCCCTGTGCTATACAGTAGGACCTTGTTGTTTATCTGTTTTATATATAGTAGTTTGTATATGCTAATCCCAAAGTCCTAATTTATCTCTCCCCCACCCCTTTCCCCCTTTGGTAACCATACCTTTGTTTTCTATGTCTGTGAGTCTGTTTCTGTTTTGTAAATAAGTTCATTTGTATCATATTTCAGATTCCACATATAAGTGATATCGTATGGTATTTGTCTTTCTCTTTCTGACTTACTTAGTATGATAATCTCTAGGTCCATCCATGTTGCTGCAAATGGCAAAATTTCATTCTTTTTATGGCTGAGTAGTACTCCATTGTGTGTGGATAAATAGATAGATAGATAGATAGAACATACCTTCTTTATCCATTCTTCTGTCGATGGACATTTAGGCTGTAGAAGCAACTTTTCTTCATGTTCACATGCATTTTTCTTTATTTCCTGAAGTTTTGCATTTGAGGTCAACATTAACCAGCTCTTTTTTTCCTCCTTGGAATCTCTCACCTTCTTACTTTCTTCTCAGTAGACGTTCACCCTCTTCTAATGCTCTGCTTTTGATAAGAACAAACCAGAGACTAATTTCAGGCTTCATCAGAGGTAGTACATGAGGATGTTCTGTTGTGGATTGACCAAAATAAAAGACCTCTCAAATGCCAGATTTAATTCCAACTGCAAAAGGCTAAAATCTTGGAACAAAGTATAAATGATATTATTTAATAACAACAGCCCACTTTTCTTGATCCTCAACTGACTATATGAAATATTTTATAATGGCGTGATTTAGTGGGAATAGTACTTATCCCCTTTTTGCCTAATTTAAACCTTTGGTATCTGAAAGCTCTATATGTAAAAACATTGGCACAAAATTACACAGTAACATTTTACCAGATTAACTGAGACACTCTAATTCCTTGCTTTTCCTTGAAACTGTGCTCTGAGAATGAAGGCAGTGTGTCCCAGTGCATGGGAGCACAGGCTTTGGGCTTAATACACCAGGATTCAAATCTCAGCTCTGCCACTTAGTAACTGTGTCACTTCAGACAAGTTGCCTCAGTCTCCTTATACGTAACATAAAGATGATGACGTCCTCTTTACCTAGTTCTTGTGAAGAGAAGTGTATGAAAAGCATTGAGCACAGTCCCTGGCAATCAGTAAGGTCTCTCTTCACATTGATATCGACTCTATCGTTAGACCATTTCACTATAGCATAATAATCCAACCTCTAACCTGTAGTCAGTGAAAACATCTCTACTTTGATTCCAGCTCATCTTTTGCTTTTCTTTACGTTTCTCCCCCATCACCCCTGTGTCAGCAACATTTATATTCACCTAAGTCATCAAACCCATCCCTTTTATGGCACTCGTAGTCCTCACCGTGTCATTACACACTGTTCTTGCTCTTACTTTCTTATGTTCATTATAACAAATGTTGCCCTTGGGCAGACACCATCTCCCTAATATCTGGCTAAGTCCTAGGTGCTCAGTAAATGCCTCTTCCAGTGGTTTCCCGTTCACTGTGACCCAGACAACAGCTATTCTCTCCCAGTCGGAGCACTCTTTGCCTTGTCTCTGTGGCCAGCTTCCACTGCCATACTCCAGGCTTCAGTTAATCTTTCTGAGCTTGTGTTCCCAACTATAAGATGAGTATGAAAATATAGTCCTATCTCTTAGGGCTTTGGGGAGGAATGAGTACATGTTAATACATGTAAAGGGCACAGAAGGTGCCTGGCCCATAGTTAGTGCTACTAATAGTTGCTACATTTGTTATTGAAACTCAGATGTATAGGTGGAAATAACATTTTACAGATGGATATCTTCTTATAACACAGGATCTCTCCAGATAAAAATTGAACAGATCAGGTCTATGATGCTGTCCTGATTGCTTGGCCTTCTGCTAGTTAATTTTATAATTATCTGGCTCATGTTGAGAGAAATTTAATAGAAAAACGATGTAAGAGGAAAACTATTAGGACTTCTAATTAGCTGTAGCCTTATATTCATCTTAATATTGAGGAAAAAAAGATTTACCGACCCCTCAGTTTCATTTATCTTGATTGAAAGACAAATAATGCGTTATCTGGGCTGCGGATGGTGGTCACTACAGCGTGTGTGTGTGTGTGTGTGTGTGTCTGTCTGTCTGTCTGTCTGTCTGTCTGCCTGCCTGCCTGCCTGCCTGCCTGCCTGCCTGTCTGGTAGTTTTATGATGTTACTGGTGGTGCCTGGAAACCCAGAGGAGTATGATTAGACTTCTTTGGGTAAAGAATCAACTTGGAGGCTAGTGAGTCGGTGATTTCCATATACGATTATCCTACTGAGCTCTGCTGGGTTTTGCTGCATCTGGCCGTGCAGGGAGCAGATCAACTGACTTCTGGGCACGAGTGGCGTTAGCTTGGATAGTACAGTTGAGCACTTCGCAGGAAAAAATAATAAACTGTTAACCTAAAAGCTTTTTTTTGAGTGACTTGAGCTGGGCTATGCCCTTTAAAACACCGTGGTGTGTACCTTGCAGAGTAAAATACCTCTAAAGCTGATGTGTTTTTTCTTATTTTGAACTAGAGTCCATGTGCTTAATCATGGCACCATAAGTTTATTGGGAATCTCCAGTTCTAAACTATCACTGTGGAATAAATATTGCCCTCAGCCTATTATACTATTAACCCCACGTCACCCTACTCTTCGAAACAGCATCGTGTCTTCCATTTCAAAATAAATAGGAGAAAAGTGTTGCCTGCAGTCTGTAGGCTGGAGTGTTTGTGGGGCTAGGTTGTGACCCATCTTATTTATGTTGCCTCTTGTCTAAAGATGAGTTTATTCTTGGGTTAATCTTTTAGAGATGCTCCAATTTTGTACACATTAGTCCTTCTCTCAACTTCAGGTCTTGTCTTCGCCACTTGATCATTATTGTAGAATTTGCTTACTTCTGAACATTTTAAGTGAAGTGATCAGATAATTTGGGAAATTTTTCTTGAACTGTGCATTCTGCTAAATATTCTGGGGAAACATTTTGGCTCGGCTTACTTTGTTAATGCTGGTTACATCATTATGGGAGCTATAGATTTCTTGGGCGTGCAAAATGATTGCATATTCATGAACATCTTCAATCCTGAAATATTTGTAAATAACTTGGCAATTTTTTTCATAAGGTGGCCTATTAAAATGATTAGGTCTTTAATTGTTCACACAGAAAGACTCTGTACGTACAGAGCACCCCCTATTTGATAAGTAACATTCCTCTGCTAAGCAGTTTGGGTTATGAACGTTTATAAGTCACCTTAAACAAAGTATACGAGAGATGCTTTTTTCCGCTTTAGAATGATGCAAGTTTGAAAATGTCAATAGATGCAAAAAGCCACCCTAGAGCTTTGCTCTCTCGAAAGAAAGTAGAGAAGGAATGACATAGTCAATGTTAACTGTCACCAGATGAAGAGAAATCAGATTGTCAGGCCTGGATCTATAACATTCTTGCCAAAGTAGGACCTCATTTACACATACAGATCTTCATACCCTTTGCTAAGAAAAGCATCTGTGGCAGTTTAGATGTTTGTGCGTTTGCCAAAGATCTTTCACTCTGAATAAAGTAAATGTCATGTCTGTTGTTTATCTCAAATTCAGCAGAGTATTTTTAAAAGGAAATATTTGCGGGGGAGGGGCGAGGGAAGGAGGGAAGGAGGAGGTTGCGGAGCTCCAGTTAGCGGGGTGTGGCTGTTTTCCGGCAGTACTCAAGTAGCAGAGTGGATCTGGGTAAATCGGCTTAAAACACACTTGGGGCTCAGGAACTGAAAATGCCCTTTTGAAGTGACAACATTACAAATCAATTGCAATGTGGGGTCTTCCTGAATCCACACCTAGTCTGTCAACACCAAAAAAAGATCCAGTTAATTCCATCAAACTGGTTATTTGGCATTGTGTAGACACAGCTGTCTTGAACGAAAATTGTGAACACTTAAACATAGATGGCATTGTACCTGAAGCCCGCTGGTACAGTGGCACCTGTCTGTAATTGTGTATAACGATTGCTTAGACTTCAGAGATCAGCAACAGGACTTAGTTGTTCCAACTTCAAGCTGGACCCCACTGAATAGCAAGGTTTTGAAAAACGTAGGGTGTGATAACATTTCTTAACAAATAAGTACCCTTGGTAAGCTCAGAATTTTAGTTAAGAGTATGATGTGGTGAGTTAACTACATAAATTGCCTTGAATATAAAGAATAAAGGTAATAGTTTAAGACCATTTTTTTTTTTTTTTTTTTTTTTTTTTTGCTGTACGCGGGCCTCTCACTGTTGCGGCCTCTCCTGCTGCGGAGCACAGGCTCCGGACACGCAGGCCCAGCGGCCACGGCTCACGGGCCCAGCCACTCCGCGGCACGTGGGATCCTCCCGGACCGGGGCACGAACCCGTGCCCCCTGCATCGGCAGGCGGACCCCCAACCACTGCACCACCAGGGAAGCCCTAAGACCATTTTTAAAACCCTGTGTAACCTAGCATTTAGGCATTCAGAATCATAATGAGACCCTAATGTCAAGTAAATGCGGAGACTTTTCTTGAAGACATCTATTTCAGGTGATACAATTACATCACTCTTTGCAAATATCAAATATCTGTCTTCAGTAATCCCTTATCAGTGTTACTTGTTTATGGAAGTATTCTTCGTGACTCTGAATATTGTTTTATTCCCACAGATGACATGGAAGCCATTCCTGTCAAACAGTTTGTTAAACACATCGGTGAGCTCTATTCTAATAACCAGCATGGGTTCTCTGAGGATTTTGAGGTATGTTTCAAAACCGGAAATTTCTTTCCTGAAAGCTAACTCTTATTTTACAGGGATTTTTGTAAGCTTGAAGTGAATGTGTTTCAAGCATAACAGAAGCAGTCACTGAGGAAAGTGGGGACTTGATTATCTTTTTTCTTTTCCTTACACTTAGAGTTTTAACAGGCCCTCTTTTCCCAGTAAAAATGAGGTGAAAGGGAGTTGCTTGTGCACTTCTGTGAAAGAACAGACTTAGTGGCAGGAAAGAGGCAACCTCAGATTCTCTCTTCATCTGCATTCTAACTGGGACAGCAGTCATCATGCAAAGGACAGGGCTTCTCATTCCATGTCACTTCTGGGATGTACAAGGTATAGCAGGGACAGCGGATTTGAAGTCTGAGGGATCTGAAGCTGGCTCCACCAGGAGTGACCTTTATTATCCTTGAGCCAGTCATTTCATTTCTGATCCCCAGTTCCCTCATTTTTAAAAATGGCACTGATGTCACCTCCAACCCCAACGATGTTGGAAAAAAACGAATGATTAACATCCTGGAAAGTGCTGGGTTAACTGTTAAGCCCATGCAAAGGTCGACGGTTGTTTTTCGTGATTATTAATCCTTGGAGAGGAGACGTGGGTGAACGCAGCCTTCTGATTTTAAGAACTGGGATGTAGGAAACAAGGTAGAGAGCAGCGCGCACTACCCTGCCAGCTCTGGGTTCCGTGCCAGCTCAGCAATGACAGGGTGTCAATGAGGAGCTATTAAACAGACTGCCCTTTTCTTCACTGAGGCGCTTCACTAAGGCACATCTCTGGCAGCAAGAGTTGTGCCGAGGAGGCCAAGTTTTCATGGCAGCTCAGCTGTCTTCTAGCTTTGTGGGTAAGTCGATTCCTTTCTGTCTCGTTTCTGCTTTCAAATGGAAATGATGATGATGGCACTAACCTGCCCACCTCTTTTCACGAAACTGGTTCTGGGGATCACATGGCATAATGGAAGGTAGGCCCTTTGAGATCGCCCAGGAGCCATACAGCTGGGAGGTGCAGTTATTTCGCATGGAGAAGGAGAGAGAAAAAGAGGACCAGAAGCCCCTGTCTCTGTGCAAATTTGGAGTCCCCAAAGGCCATCCTAAAGGCAATTATATTGACAACTTGTTTTAAATTACGTCCTTCTCCTAGCTTTTTTGTTTTCGTTTTATTTCTGGAGCAGAAGCAAAGCAAAGGTGGTAGAGAGAAGGACCCCTCTGATTTATTCTGCAGTCATATGTTTCATGGAACAAACAAAAACACGTCAAGTGTTTAACGCGGCTCTTAGATGCTGCCCCAGAAAAGGTGCCTGTCCAAGTACAAAGCACATGGTTTAAAGTGAAACGTTTTGTATTCATGAGGACAGCACATGTGTGTGGTGTTCAAGTGATTTAGTTCAATTGACTGTTGGCTGGATGACTGAGCAAGAATATTGAGGCATTTAACAATGTTGATGGTATTCGGGACAAACATTCATCCTCTAGAGACGAGAATTTGATCAGGATGATCAAATGCAACTCCAGTTTCTCAATTATTTATGATTTGAGACCCCAGTGCTATTCATCACAGCTGGTTTTGACACCATTTAATTATTCAAAATAATCAGCTACACCTCTGTAAACTTGATCTGACTCAAAATGGGCTTTGCTGCATCAAAATCACGCCTGTTAACAAATCCTGGGCATCCGCACCCTGTTTCTATCCTAAAAAGAAAACTGTGGCTAGAAGCTTTTGTTGCCTATGTTGAACTCTCCAGCCTAAGTATTATGCTGGTAGTTTCAGGACTGGAACAGGGAGGGCGGGGAGGAGGGAGGCTTTGTTCTACTGTTGTTATTTCACAGTCTGTCCTGGTTTGAAAGGTTTCAAATCGGGGCTATTCAGACTAGGAAGTACATCCTTTCTCCCTCAAAGGATAGTAAGACAGCCATGTAAAGGGGGAAATGAGACATAGAGAAGCTCACTAACATACCATCATCATCTAATTTAGGGGGAATCTGAAGTATTTTTAAAACAGTAGTAGTACTCCTTTTGGGTAGCTCTGCTAGAAAGGAAAATGGTAACAGGCTCTATAAGAAGCGATCAAGGCTGTTTTTATAAACAAGAGATAGTAATAGGCTGTAAAAAGGAGGTCAGGATGAGAGATTTTGTGCAATTTAACAAAAATAAAACAAAACCCTCATATTAAGAGAGTAGTAACCTCAACCTCAGATTTCTTTTATGTGGAATAATGACGGCCGGCATCTACTTGGCACGGTTGCCTGGATTATTTCGCTCGTTCCTCAGAAATACCCCATGAGGTGCGTGCTATTTTATTGTCCCTATTTTGCAGATGAGGAAAGTTACCCGTGAGAAAACCGAGGCATTGGGTGATTCAGTTAGGAAGTGGCAGCAATAGGGTTTAAGACCAAGGCTTTCTGACTCAAGCCCACATGTTTAACCTGGATGCCCTCCAGACTCTCATGGAAGTAATGTCCTGTAATGAGCTGAAGTCAAAGGAGAGATAACCAAGATTATCAGTTGATTGTCTAAAACTGGTCATGCAGCTGATGGGCCAGTGAGTTCCTTGGCAAAATAAAGGGGGGGGGAGCAGTCAAAATAAGGAGCCTCCCGCCCCCCCCCACAAGAGTACTGGGAGCCCAGTACATGGTCTTTATGGGCTAGAGCCTTCCCAGAGGGCTGAGAATCTGACTTACAAAAATCTTATATAGGGCTTCCCTGGTGGCGCAGTGGTTGAGAGTCTGCCTGCCCATGCAGGGGACACGGGTTCGTGCCCCGGTCCAGGAAGATCCCACATGCCGTGGAGCAGCTAGGCCCGTGAGCCATGGCCGCTGAGCCTGCACGTCCGGAGCCTGTGCTCCGCAACAGGAGAGGCCACAACAGTGAGAGGCCCGCATACTGCAAAAAAAAAAAAAAAAAAAAAATCTTATATAACCTCTGAATAGAGGCCTAAAATTAGTCAAAGAACTAATCTTAAGATTATAGAGGAAACCACTGCACAGTGAATATTTGCCCATTAAGAGGAGTTAAAGCAACTCATTCTGCAGTTACTGAGCACCTAGCATTCTCTGAGTACCTACTATTCTCCGCAGGTACTGAGTACCTACATGGTACAAGGCACGCAGATGAATGGGACAGAGAACTTGCCCTCAGGGAGTTCAGCCTGATGGGGGAAGACTAGAGTATACACGGCTGAAGTAGAAAGAGGGCAAAGCAAAATAAGTGCTAATACAGAAATGAAGTTCTGGAGGAGAGCAAAGGAGAAAGGATCCTGTGTATTTTGATTGGGTATTTCTGCAGAAGTTCTATTTGCCCCATCTTGATGTCAAATCTTGGAGGGAAATGGAAAAAAACAAATTTGGTGAATAGCTGTCATATGTTCAGAAGTTTGCTGCTTGGAGGAGAATGAGAAATGATTCACTGGTAATTTTGAGCCTTTGTTTAGAGGTGATGCTGAAAGCAAGCTTTTGTTCCTTGTCAGGTAAATTTTGGAGGCCGTTAAAAGCTGGGGACATTATACTTCTAGCAGATTTTGGAGTCGGGGGAAATAACGTCAGTCCTTATGCCAGGATAGTGTCTAGTGACTGTTCCCTTGGCTACCTTCGCTGACATCAACCTCACTCTTCTCCGGCCTCCCCAGTCATAATCCAGGAGGCTTCCAGAGGCGCGATGCTAACATATAATCTTTCAAGATCAGGGGAGCTCCAAGGCCCTGTGGGTCACCAGAATTAATAGGCAGGGGTCAGGGGCATCACAGGTTTCAAGGCTGAGTGCAGAGATGAGGCCAGAGGTCCAATACCCCTTGACAAGATCCTTTGGGGGATCAGGTCTGTTACAATTAACTCCAGCTGAGCTAAATTTGGGCCAGTTGCTCATCTTAAATCAAGAGAACAAAGCTTTGTCCACCTGAGCTCATGCGCCAAGGGACCAGTGGCCACAATCGCTTTATGTAAGATGCAGAGTTCTCGTGTTGCCGATGACACATACCAAGAGTTCCTGACAGAGGGGGAAAGCTGCAGAAAGAATGCTGCCTGCAGGATGGCAGAAAGTGGCCCTGTCGAGTTTCCGGAGCCTTGGTGACAAAATGCCAGTGTGGGTCTTAAATGTCCCACAGGAAAACATTTTAAACCCTTATCATGAAAAGCATCATAGTTGGTTAAGTTGAGGTTTTTATAGAGAGTGAGAAAAAACGTGCGTTAGCCAAATTTCACAGATCGTACAGGAAAAATAATTCTATTTTATAGACCAGCTGCAGGATGATAGATACTGTGATATACTCTCCAAAGATGGGTTGGTTTTCTGGAGGGGAAGGCAGTCATTTTAGATAAAGACATATGGATTCGGATGGGGGAGAGAAGGACAGGCATTCTTAGCAAGGAAAATGGCAGTGAAGCCCAGAGCAGGAGGTCATACGTACGGTCTGTTCAAGGGGCACAGAGTTAAAACTGTGTGGCATTGGGAAGGGAGTGGGTGGAAAATAGGATGGGACCTTGAAAGCCTGGCAGAGGAATCTGGCGTCTCTCTAGAGGTGTCTGAGTGAGAGAACAGCAAAGTCAAAGCAGCATTTGAAGAAAATCAGGGCAGCAGCAGCTTGTAGCCTGAGCGGAGGAGAGCAGAGGTAGGAAGGTGAGTGTGGCCAGTACCTGGCGAGGGCCAGTTCTGAGTCTGACACTAAACAAAGCACTGAGCTGTGGTCATGACTTAACCTTGTGTACAACAGTCCCCTGAACACGTTGTGGGCTGCCTGAACTCAGACACTAAGAATGTTACACACACTCGGTCTAACACTTGGTCACCAGGTCCAAAATATTTCCTTCTCAGCTTGCTTCACTGTGAAGCTGAGTAATCTGAAAGATTTCTAGATCTGTTCTGGTTGGCTTATTTTTTTTCAATTTGAGCTACCAAACGGGAGGACAGTAGGTCACCATGTGCCCTTTGGACAGCCTTTCACATCCACAACTCCAGGCAGGAGGTGATGTAGTCTGTATCATCTCCCAAGAATTCTGTGTCTGTCAACTTTTAGTGGTTTTGTTTGTTCGTTTTTTAAAGTTATACTTTATTTTAAATCTCTTGTTCTCAGTTGGCTCTTTTCTGTGATCGTGTGCCTGTTCCTTTGCAGAATATTCATTTTGAGAATACCAGCTCTGTTATAGAGACAGTAAAGTACAAACAAGCTTAAATCTTAAACTTTTTATCAGGGTGCTGAACAGGTAACTTTACTATACACACTCTCTCGGCCAGTGTCACTTCAAAAGGTTTTAACACCTATTAAAATCACATTAACTTTGAAATGCCAGTTCTGATGGAGAAAAGCCACTCCAGGATCAGATGATATTATCAGCATCTAAATGAGTCAGGCAGTACTGCAAGGAATTACAGATGACATTATTATCCACAAGACAAAATCAGAAGGCCATAGGCAAACCCCTTGGGTTCTCATAAAATCAGATTTAACATTATTTATGACTATCCTTTGTTTTCTGTCATTCATATAATTGTTAAAGTGAAATAGAGGCAACGGATCAGACCAAGAGTTTTAGATAACACAGAGTTTGATTGGCCATATTGAATGGCTGCTTTAAACAGTACAGACAGCTGCTCCCACGCAGGCTTGGTCAATTGCATTAGCCTATAATAGAGGCCCCACCTCAGTCCATAGTGTGTGGTCAGAGCCACACAATGGGGAAAAAAAATCAATAAACAAAGCGAATCTCAAACTAAGGTACTAAAAGCTGAAAGCTCAGCACAAGATATCTGAGCAGCTCAGCCCTGAAGAGGTACATGCCAAAGGTATGACCTTCAAAACCCAGAAACCAAAGCATGTCAGCTTATTTCACGGATTTGTGTACAGATTGAATTAATGGCTTCCAGAATACAAATCCATTTTCAAAGGTTTTCTGGCCCTGAAACTATTCAGAAGAGCACGCCTCAGGCTTTCAAGGCAGTTCTAAAAGGCAAATATTCTGAGTATGGCTAGCGTTGCTTCTGTTCTTGGAGATGTTAAGATATCAGACTCATTGCATTGTGCTCACATTTTATTATCTATTTTAGAGAAAAGAGCCATAGGTAGCCTTAAGGCCCTTTAAACCAGCATTTGCCAAACTGTAGGTTATAAACCATTTTAGATAGAATAGCAAGTATCAGAGTTTATCACATTTAATAAAAGTAAGAAAAGATAAAGAATCGTCATGAAACGGACACTTTCCCCAGAGAGGTGTGTTGAATTAATGCCTGTGGCTCTTCTTTTTTTTCTTTGCTTCCTTCCTTCCTTCCTTCCTTTCCTTCCTTTCCTTCCCTCCCTCCCCTCCTTCCACTGAGAATGCCTACAATTATGAAAAATTGAATATATATCCTCCAGGAATCGGGTGTCCATGAATATGGTTTCTTTGAATAGTTAGCGACCCATTGTTTCTGTACCTTAGTTAAGTTCTTTGATCACAGTGAGTTCCTCCTAAGTACTTTGCAAATATGAAAGACAGCCAGTTCCTTGTTTCATTATGCGTGATGTAAATGCTGTGGAAATCATCCATAATTGCTATGCAACTCCTTTGTGAAGAAAAGTCTGCATGCTCGTAAACTCTGTTACATCTGTTACGTGTAAAACATGTCTCCTGATCATCTTGTGTCACTTTGCCCCTGCTCTTTGCCGCAGCTGTGCGCTGCTAATGACTTCCCTTATTAGTTCGCGCCAGTGCAGCCTTGGGTTTGAAGCATACAGTGTAGAAAAATGTGGCTTTTTAGCAATCTTGTATTAGGCTAATGGATGATGTTTCTATCCATGGCAAAGGTGACCGGAGAGGAGAGTTGCTTCTCCCACTGCTGTTTTTCTGAAGAAGGATAATGTAAATAAATTCAGAGTTAACAAATAACGCATCAGAGCCATATATATTTGAGCCAGATACGACAACTGTGTAAGTTCTATTAGTGTCATTTCAGGGCTGAGTACAGTCAATCTGTAGTCCGTTAGTTATAAAACGAGGCTGTAAGGACTATAATGTAAGCATACTGCAAATCATGGAGGAGATGATTCTTCTGCCTGGAATATTCCTGTTCATCCTTTAAGGCCCGCGTGAATCATCTCCTCCTGTCTAAAGCCTTCCTCTGTGTTCCCATCAGTTTCTTCAGGCCTCTTTTCTACTAATCACATTTGACCGTCATCATCCTTTCACATGTTGTTCTCAGCCATCCGACTGTGACATACTCAAAAAGAGATACTATTTTGTAATCCCCATGCCTAGGTCAAAATCTGGAATAAAGTAGATGATTGATGAATTAGTAAAGAATGAAATCCTTTTATTTCGTTCACATCCTTCATACGTTTGTTAGTAATATGTCAGTAATCATTTCTGAAGTTGAGTTTGGGGAGGTAACGGTGGCCCGTGGCTGGGAACTGTGTAAATACTCTGTGCTTTTGGATGTAAATAGTTCCTTTCTTTCTACGACTTGTTGTTAAACGTCTAAAGCGTGTCTAAAAATCTTTGAAGTCTCGATGTTTGTTTTCTTCTCTAGGAGGTCCAGCGCTGTACAGCTGATATGAACATCACTGCAGAACATTCTAATCATCCAGATAACAAGCACAAAAACAGATACATCAACATTTTAGCATGTGAGTAATAAACTTTAAACTATCGTCAACTGCGGGGAAATGAAATCTTCCTGCTGGGTCTAAGCTCAAAGGCAAGCCACCAGAATCAGGATGCCAAGAGAAAATTACACTTGCAAGTTGACCTCTCGTTAGCCCATCTTCAACAGTGTGGAAGAAGAAGTGGGGACACTCTGCCCGCTGAGTCTTTCACGACGCTGTCAGATCTCTGCTCAATAAGCAGGTGATCGAAGGAGATGTTCTGAGCTTTACTGTTTTTACATGGAGTGATTTCATATCCGATGCTGGGAACCAAAACGTTAGGTCATGTCGCTATCTTGACATTGTTCTTATTACCAATGAGAGCCAAGTCTTTTAACACAAATGGAAATACTGGGAACTGAATCAAGGAAGTTGAATTTCAAAGCAGTCTCTCTAAGATTAGGTAATTAGTTTATACCAGTCCTCATGGCCCATGAGCTTAGTCCTGTCCAAAACATTTCCAGGGTCAAGAATACCCTGGAAGTTCAGGATGCAAACAAATAAGTGTTCTTCTTACAGAGCCTCAAGGAATACCCTAAGAGGACAGGCTACTTCTGTGGCTAGAAGGCCACTTTTCGTAGATGCTGTGGCTTGGGTCACTGGCTGAAAATATACATTTCTATATTAAGGGCAGGGGCACAGATGTTTATGGTTAACATACACTATGGTAAAGAACACAGTACTTGTAATTTTATGTAATACCGCGTTTAAATCGGACCACTTAAATCTGCACGCTGCTATAGATAGATTTTTTAAACAATACTTTAGTGAGATGTAATTCACATACCATATAAAATTCACCCATTTTAACATTAATTTGAATTTAAATTTTAAGTGAATTTCAGTGGTTTTTATTATCGACACAGAGTTGTACAACCATCACCACCATCTAATTTTAGAACATTTTCAGGACCCCAACAAGAAACTTCCTTACCCATGAGCAGTCACTCCCAATTCCTCCCTCTCCCAAAGTCCCTAGAGACCACGTACCTACTTTCTTGCTCTGTGTGTTTGCCTATTCTGGATATTTCATATAAATGGAATCATATAATATATGGCCTTTTGTGTCACTTCTACTTGGCATGATGTTTTTAAGGTATACCCATGGTGTGGCTTATATCACTACTTCATTCCTTTATCACTACTTCATTCCTTTTTATGGCTGAACGATAATACTCTGTGCTATGGATATACCACATATTAATTTCTCATTTGATGGACATTTGAGTTGTTTCTACTTTTTGACTATTATGAAGAAGGCTGCTATGAACATTTGTGTACAAGGTTTTGTACAGACATATTTTCAACTCTCTTGGGTATATACTTAGGAATTGAATAGCTAGGTCATATGGTAACTTTATGTGTAACATTTTGAAGAACTTCCCAACTGTTTACTGAAGTGGCTACACCATTTTACATTCCCAGCAGCAATATATGCAGGTTCCAACGTTTCCACATCCTTGCCAACACTTGTTACTATGTGTTTTTGATAATAGCCATCCTAATAAGTGTGAAGTCGTATCTCACGGTAGTTTTGATTTGCATTTCCTTAATGATTAGTGATGTTGAACATCTATTCACGTTATTTATTGGCCACGTGTATATCTCCTTTGGAGAAATATCTGTTCAGATCCTGTGCCCACTTTTTTTTTTTTTTTGGGGGGGGTTCACGGGCCTCTCATTGTTGTGGCCTCTCCCGCTGCGGAGCACAGGCTCCGGATGCGCAGGCTCAGCGGCCATGGCTCACGGGCCCAGCCGCTCCGCGGCATGTGGGATCTTCCCGGACCGGGGCACGAACCCGTGTCCCCTGCATAGGCAGGCGGATTCTCAACCACTGCGCCACCAGGGAAGCCTGATTTGCCCATTTTTTAATTGGATTACTTGTCTTTCTATTGTTGAGTTCTTTATAGATTCTAGATACAAATCCCTTATCAGATATATAGTTTGCAAATATTGTCTTCTATTCTGTGCATTGTCTTTTCACTTTCTTGATGATGTCCTTTGAAGTACAGATTTTTAAAATTTTGGTGAAATTCAGTGTATTTTTCTTTGGTTGCCTGTGGTCTTGTTCTCACATCCAACAACCAGTGCCTAATCCAAGATCATGAATATTTACACCTGTCACACTTTTCTGGCCTTAGCTCTTACATTTATGTCTTTGATCCATTTGCGTTAATTTGTGTATATGGTGTGAGGTAGGGGTCCAGGTTCATTCTTCTGCATGTTGATATCCAGTCGTCCCAGCACCATTTGTTGAAAAGATTCTTCTTTCCTCCATTGAGTTGTCTTAGCACCCCACCAAAAATCAACTGACTGTAAGTGTGAGGGTTTATTTCCAGACTTTCCTTTCTTTTTCATTAATCTGTATGTCTATCCTTATGTCATTGCCACACTGTCTTGATTACTGACTTTGTAATAAGTTTTGAAATTGGAAACTGTGAGTCCTCCAACTTTGCTCTTCTTTTTCAAGGTTGTTTAGGCTATTCTGGATCCCTTGTGCTTTCATATAAATTTCAGGATCAACCTGTCTATTACTGCAAAAAATGTAGCTGGGATTTTAATACAGATTATTTTGAATCTATAGTTGAATATGGGGAGCACTGCCATTTTAACAAAATTAGGTCTGCCCATTTATGAAGATGGGATGTCTTTCCATGTATATAGGTCATCTTTTATTCCTTTCAGCAGTCTGCATTTTACAAGTGTTGTGCTTTTGTTAAATTTATTTCTAGGTATTTTATTCTTTTGGATGGAATTGTTTACTTGATATTTTCAGATTGTTAATTGCTAGTGTATGGAAATATAATTGATTTTTGTATGTTCTGTTGATCTTGTATCTTACCTCCTTGACTAAACTCATTAGTTCTAACAGTTGTGTGGCCCTTGTTATTTTCTATATTTTTGTTAATAGCCACTGTAACAGGTGTGAGGTGATATTTCATCGTGGTTTTGATATGCATCTCCCTGAAGATCAGTGATGTTGAGCACCTTTTCATGTACCCATTGGCCATCTATATGTTTTCTTTGGAAAAATGGATATTTAGGTCCTCTGCCCATATTTTAACTGATTGCTCGTTTTGCTATTGATTTGTGTGAGTTATTTATATATTTTGGATGTCAACCCCTCATCAGATACATGATTTGCAAATATTTTCTCCCCCCTCGGTAAGCTGCCTTTTCATTTTGTTGATGGTTTCTTTTGCTTGCAGAAACTTTTAGTTTGATGTAGTTCCACTTGTTTATTTTTGCTTTTGTTGCTTTTGGTTTTGGTGTCAGATTGAAAAAAATCACCGCCAAGACTTATGTCAAGGAGCTTTTTTCCTCTGTTGTTTTTTCCTAGGAGTTTTATGATTTCAGGTCTTAAATTCAAGGTTTTAATCCATTTCGAGTTAATTTTTATGTATGGTGGACTGTAGTGGTCCAGTTTCATTCTTTTGCATGTCGCTGTCCACTTTTCCCAACACTATTTATTGAAGAGAGTGTCCTTTCCCCATTGTATATTCCTGGCCCTTTTGTCATAAACCAATGGACTGTATATGTGTGTGTTTATTTATGGGCTCTCTACTCTGTTCCATTGATCTGTGTGTCTGTTTTTATTGCCAGTACCATACTGTTTTAATCATTATAGCTTTGTAATATAATTTGAAGTCAGGGGGTGTGATGCCTCCAACTTTGTCCTTCTTTCTCAAGATGGCTTTGGCTATTTGAGGTCTTTTATGGCTCCACACACATTTTAGGATTGTTTGTTCTATTTATGTGAAAAATGCCATTGGAATTTTGATAGGTATTGCATTGAATCTGTAGATAGCTTTGGGTAGTAGTATGGACATGTTAACAATATTAGTTCTTCCAATCCATGAGCATGGACTATCTTTCCATTTATTTGTGTCTTCCTCAGTTTCTTTTATTAATATCTTAGAGTTTTCAGTACACAGGTCTTCCACCTCCTTGGTTAAGTTTATTCCTAGGTGTTTTGTTCTTTTTGATGCAATTGTAAATGGGATTGTTTTCTCAATTTCTCTTTCTGATAGTTCATTATTACTGTATAGAAATTCAATCGATTTTTGTGTATTGATTTTGTATCCTGCAACTTTACTGAATTCATTTATTAGTTCTAACAGTTTTTTGATGGAGTCTTTAGGATTTTCTATATATAATGTCAGGTCATCTGCAAATAGTGCCAGTTTTACTTCTTCCTTTCTAATTTGGATGCTTTTTATTTCTCTTTCTTGCCTAACTGCACTGGCTAGGACTTCCAATGCCATGATAAATAAAAATGGCAAGAGTGGACATCCTTATCTTGTTCCCATTCTTAGAGGAAAAGCTTTCAGCTTTTCACCATTGAGTATGATGGTAGCTGTGGAGTTGTCATATACGACCTTAGGGTCTCTATATACAGGATCATGTCATCTGTGAATGTAGTTTTACGTCTTCTAGAAAACGTTTTAAAAGAACCAAAAGTCATTTTTGAATGAGAGTATTTGTTTCAGTTACCTGAGAGAATGAGGAGAAGGAAAAGAAGAGAACAAGAAAGAAGAGTAAAACTTTTCTTTTCTTGCCAGTCTTTGGATAGATTGACTCTGGCAGTATTTGTTGGCCAAGCCAGTCAAGGCTCACCTCCCTGAGATTGTGAGGACTTGTCCATTTATAGACCTCATTTCTAACCATATAAGTCAGGCAGACATATACACGTGTATATGCCTTGCATATGTCCACACACATCACTCTCCACCATAGCAACCTCTACTTCTAGTGAGCTCACTGCCTTAGCTAAAAGTATGTGGCAGAGAAGAGGGAGGAAATCAAGGCAACTTCTGTGTGATGTGCCCAAGGGTCACAGTGTTTTGTCACAAAACCACCAGTTCTTCTTAGACATGTTTGTACTTTCACAAGTTCATTTGAGGTTTTACTTTCACAAATTCAAATTAGATGTGGTTTTATTTTCCTAAGTTCAGAGAGCTGGGTTTTGGTGCTCTGTTGGCCACTTGGTCAGACTCTGGGCACATCACGCAGCACCTTGGTCTACCCCTATGTTAATGCCTTTATATAGCAAAGAGTAGCATGGAAATGATATGGAACAAGTAAAATTAGTCCATGAATGTGCCTGGAACACAATATAGGAAGAGCCTTCTCTCATGGAGCCATCACAGCTTTCAAGGCACACGTGGATGCCACCTCCAGTACTGATCTTTTTAGCTAGTCTGTTACCTTTTTGATGAAATATGAATTGTGCAACTTGAGGAACACTTGTTCCTCTTTGTCAGTCTGAGAAGTAACAATATAATGCTCCTAAGGCATAGGATCCAGATGCCCTAGGAGAGTATTTTCAGTTGGGGCTCATTTATATCAGGCAGCCCCTGTTCAGATTCACTGCAGTCTGAGAGTTTGTCAGCACAACAAAAGCAATTCACAGTTCCAAGAATGTGGAGGGCTTTCCAAAAGTGCTTGATATAGTCTGGGGTCAGTAATGTCTAGGCTAATCCACTCATTGGACTTCTTTTCGAGCTAGCCTTTTACGATCATGATTATAAATGGAAATGGAAATCGGGCTTTTGCCCATTCTCTTTCTAGCTAGGGAAAAATAAAAGTATGACCTCAGCTTTCTTTTGTTTGTTATCCTATAAATACAAGCTCATTCTGTTGGGCAACCAGAGGCACATATCACCACTCACCTTTTGTTCGTAGGGGAAGGTTAAGTGGATCTTAAATCTGATCATGGACTTCAGATTCCTGTGAAGAGATTACTCTTAGAAGCAAGCTCTGGCTCCCTCAATTATTCAGGGTCTGCTGGGGTGATGGGGAGTCCAGCTGAATTTAGCAATGGCACCTCCGGAAAATAGATGTTCTGGACTTGATCTAATAAAATCACCTTTTTATATTCATATCAGTGGGGAGGGTGTTGGGCACGAGTAATCAAAGGGCTTGGAAACTGGTTTTAAAATATAGGACGAGGAAATCTGGGAGGGTTGCAACTTGAATTGTTTTACATGAACTAATAAGGACCACAATTTGCATTTCTTGCATATTAGCACTCACAGGTCAGAGCATGAGGTAGGAATGTCCCTATCGTTTGGAGATGGGTTTGAATGCTGTAGCTTTGAATTTTTAGCTGTTCTTCTGCCCGGTTTCTCGGGCCACTCTGGGAGATGCCATGTTGCCTCTTTGCCTTGTTTTGTGCTTTAGAATGCTGCTAGTTTTTTAATTATACATTTTGATTTTGCTTTTTTTTTTTTATCCTCTGTAGATGATCACAGTAGGGTGAAGTTAAGACCTTTACCAGGAAAAGACTCTAAGCACAGCGACTACATTAATGCAAACTATGTCGATGTAAGTCAGAAATGTTTTTATAAACCTCTTTCTGATAAATGAAGAGTGCTGCAGAAACTGTTGAATGTGTTTTCATACTGCACAGAGCTCACATGAGAAGCACAGCCTACTCAATACGGAAGGCACTTGAATTATTAACTGGTCTGTGATACTGCTTTCATCTTACTTTGTGCTGTGTCATCTTTGAAGGGTTACAACAAAGCGAAAGCCTACATCGCCACCCAGGGACCGTTAAAGTCTACATTTGAAGATTTCTGGAGGATGATTTGGGAACAAAACACTGGAATCATTGTCATGATTACGAACCTTGTGGAAAAAGGAAGAGTAAGAGCTTGTTGGCTTAATTGTGTACCTTCATTCAAAAAAATATTTGTGGAGTACCACTGTAGGGTAGAAACTTGGCAAGGCTGAAAGAGTTAGAGAAGTGGCCTCCCTGCCAGGAAAGTGAGCTAGGCACTTACCAGAGTGGATTAAACATGATGATTGAGGTGAATAGGGTATTAATTGGGGGGGGGGGGTGCTGCAAAACACAGGAATGCATCCTCTAGTACAGAGATTTTTTTTAAAGAGTTAATATCTGAGGTGAGATTTGGACAGTGAAAGAGGAGGAGGAAGAGTTACACAGGCTTGAAAAGAGAAGGAAGGACGTTCCAAATATCTGGGAGAGAAAGAACAAAAGCAGGGACGTTGGAAGAAACAGTTTAGTCAAGGAACTACTAATAGTTCACACTGGGGGGAGTAAAGACTGCTTAAACACCTTGACCATCACTAAGAGAACCTTTTTTTAAGATGATGATTCATATGTTAACTTTATTGGGTTATGAGCTTACATTAGACGTGAATCTAAGCTGGAATAAGGATCCAGGCTCTGGTTGGTTACTCAGAATCACTACTGCTTCACTTTGACGGTGGAATCCCTGTTCTGCCTTTGGTGACCCAGTTTTTAACACGAAGGCTCTCACAGTTGCAAGAGACTTTGTGTTAACTGTGAATGCAGGCCAGCCTCCCCAAATGATACTTAAACTCCCTTGATGACATATCCTACCCACATTTCGTAGAGGTCAAATATACAGGATTTTTCTTAGACCTTCTTGTAAAGTACATCATGTGTTGAAAGATGATCATGAATACTAGGCCCATTTCTCAAATGATCTTGCCCAAACGTGTCCCAAGATTAACCTCTTCAGAGGTCACATCTGCCTGCAAGGACTGATTCAGCCCATGCATTCCTTTTTTAGTCAACCACATAGTGATATGGCCTGTGTCTCAACACCGTCATTTGAAACCACATTATCAACATTGGAGTTGTGACATCAATTGCAGTTACAATTTACAGCTTTTTCCTTTTTTGCAGCGAAAATGTGATCAGTATTGGCCCACAGAGAACAGTGAGGAGTATGGAAACATTATTGTCACACTGAAGAGCACAAAAGTACACGCCTGCTATACTGTTCGTCGTTTTTCAGTCCGAAATACAAAAGTGAAAAAGGTATTGAAGGAGTTGGGCGGGGGGGCTGCCAGGGCATCTCTTTTTAAACTAGTATGAAAATTACTGTGCGACTAAGGCCAACTCTCATAACCAACTTGGTTTTTAAAAAAGTATTTTTGAAACATTTTTTTCACAACTCTTTTGATTGACATCAGTGTATGGTGTGAAAGATACTGGCAAAGCACATAATAGAATTTAACTGGCCTGATTGAGTTCTTTAATCTCTCCATGAAGGAGGCTTCATTTGGGGGGGAAAAAAGGTCCTCTGAGGTTTTGGTAACCAGCAAATATGGCAGCATCTGTTTGTTTGATGATGTAGCTTTTTAATTCCAATTTTCTGACAGCTTTAAAGCACTGTTTCCCAAAGTGTGTCCCAAGGGATACTAGCCCTGCAAGATGCTTGCAGGAATCAAATTCTGTGCTTCAATAAGTATGGAAAAGGAATGCCATGTAGTATGTATTCCCCCTTAGAAATTTACAAGGAACACAAGTACCGAGAGTGCTAGAGTTAAGAAACCGATATAACTTTGTCGTGTTTCCTAATGTGACTTAACAATAAAAACCTTCTCTGTAGTAGAACTGTTACCATCCTGAGAATTACACCTTGTGGAAATGGTGCTTTCAAGTTATCTCAATTTCTCTTGTTGAAAATCCACTGTCCCATCGAGACTCATAGATCACTGTAGCAGTACTATGAACTCAAGACAGATGCTCATTAGGAAAATGTGAAGTAGTACTCTACAGAGGTTTAGGTATGGGAGTTGTTTGTAGCAGTCGTTCCTAATTTATTTTTTTAGTCTTGGACATCTTTGAGAATGTGATAAAACTGTCTCCCCCTTGCCCCAGAAGAACTCACATTTACCGAGATTTGTTTTGTTTTGTTTTGTTTTGCGGTACGCGGGCCTCTCACTGTTGTGGCCTCTCTCATTGCGGAGCACAGGCTCCGGATGTGCAGGCTCAGCAGCCATGGCTCAGGGGCCCAGCCGCTCCACGGCATGTGGGATCTTCCCGGACCGGGGCATGAACCCGTGTCCCCTGCATCGGCAGGCGGACTCTGAACCACTGAGCCACCAGGGAAGCCCTTACTGAGATTTTTATACGCACTGTCAGTGGCTCTGAAGCCCATTTGTGATCCAAGGTTAACTGTCCTTTCTGGGTATCGTTTTTTTCCAAGAATAGCAGAAGTATATAAAAATCAGCTGCACTGTTTTTATCTGTGTTCTCTGTAATAGAGCTGTTAACTGGCTCAAGCTAACCAATAACCGGTTTATACTCATGAAGTACAGTGTCCGTTACTCACGGAAGCACCTCAGTTTATTTAAACACAGCCCACTTACTCTTATTTTAGAAACAGCTTAAGCCGGAGGAGGAAGTCCAGTAGGAACGTTAGGTGTTTTGCACACTGACCGTAGTAACTGCAAATGCGGAAGAAATAGGAAAATGAGAGGTAACAGAAGGATTAAGAAATCAAAGACATCCAAAGGCCTTGTAGCACAGGGCCAGACACCCTACAAGGTTCAGTGTCAATGGATTAATGACCCTGAATCATCAAAAAAAATTTTTTATTTTAGAGGTATTGGTAATTAAAAAAAAAAAATCACAGCAAGTGATCTATTTGGGGAAATTTTTCATCCAAAGTGGTTCAAGTGTAAAAAGTGCAGCCACTTAAATGAATTCTTCAGAGTAGTTTTCCTTTATGAAAGTGACAGATAAATTGATGGTTGCCTTTGACTCTAGAGATTTTGAACCACTTGTCACTTAGGACCCTCCCCACACTTCCTGGAGAGTGTACAGCACAAGCACTCTGGCTCCTAAAGGTCCAACCCGGACAGTGGAGCAAGAATGTGAGTCCCGGCCCACAGTCGGATGAGCTGGGGCAGGAAGTCAGGAAATGGAGGCCGTGTAGGCAAATTACAAAGTGCTTGGATCGGTCCAGAAAACCGATATTAAACATTCATTCTTGGTACAGTCTTCACCCATTTTCTCTTCCCAGAGATGTCTGATCCTTCTCACGCACCCAGGTCATGTCTCCATTTTGGGCATGAGAGGGCCACAGAGAGGGAATAACCAACCCCAGGAACAGCAGTTAAGGCGAATGGGAACAGAGGTCAGGTTTGCTGACATCCTTATGTGATTTTTACCAGAATGCCCACCCTCAGCTTAAAGCCATCTTCTCTCACCCTTCTCTCAGGGTCAGAAGGGAAATCCCAAGGGGCGTCAGAATGAACGGGTAGTGATCCAGTACCACTACACGCAGTGGCCCGACATGGGAGTTCCCGAGTATGCCCTCCCGGTCCTGACCTTCGTGAGGAGGTCCTCAGCAGCCCGGACTCCAGAAACGGGCCCTGTGTTGGTGCACTGCAGGTGAGGCCGGCGGCGTCCCCTTTCTTCTGCCTGGGATTCAGCATTTGAATTGGGCAGAGCAGCGGGTGTGGGCTGTGTGAACTTGGGACCACTGTGGCCCTGCTGCTGCTTTGATTTAGAAACGGAGTCTTACGCTGAAAACTGGGACCAATGAGACCTGTTAGGGTTACGGAAAGTCACTGTAGTCCCCTCACATTAAGAAACCATCTGCTGCTTCTGAGGTTAAAACAAAATCTGCTCTTAGAGGATGAGTCTCCAGTTTTTATAACGCCTTCTTATTACTGATAAAAAGATCCCCAGTGTTTATAGGGAAACCGTTGGCAGCTCCTAATATATAGAAACCTTACACACAAGTTTAGAACTTTCCGCACTAGAGATTTTGAGTTCTTGAACATGGTTTTTTTCTGTAGGGTTCATCCAAATAATAATATTTAGTTTATGTGTGAAAGGCTTTCAGTTTATACGTGCTATATTTTTAAAGCACAGATAAAGCCTGCTTTCCCATCTTAACTAACTACCTTAAACAACCTTAGCTGATGGTTTCAAAAATGCTTTTATTGTGGTTCATTTGGATTGCTGGGCTTTTTTCACTTTGGTATTCAAATAGATGTTGCTTATTCTGTGATGTATGTTACATAGCTGCCCGGCCTTTTCTCAGCATTTCTTTGGGGCTGTTCTCATAACATGCTTCCACAGAGCAGGTCCTTTGCAGACGTTGGAACCCATCTTCTGTTTAAAGTCCCATGAGGACCCTACATTTTTGCTCACCCACTTAGAATCACTAAAATAGAGGTGAAGCTCTATCCGGCAAAGCACTTGGGTATCATCAACAAAACTGTGTGAGGTGGAGAGCCTGAGGCAGCAGGTTTCTGCCAAACGAAGCCTGTGGTTCAACCTGTGGTTCAATACGGCAGAACTCGGGTCTCCCTGGGTTGGGTTGGGTTGTTTTGCTGAAATCACAATCAGGAAACGGGAGTAAACGAGGCCAGCTTTTCCACAGGGGCTCTTCTCCTACCCCTGGATTACTAAAGGAAAGTAGCCCTTTAAATAGGAACTTGGCAGTACTGAGCACCCTGGGCGGGAGTTGTGCACAAAGGGGGTTTATTGAAAGGATAGTGTGTTCTCCCAGAATCCCTGGGGGAGCGGGAGAATCAAGGCGATGCCTCGGCAGGGGTGGTTCTGGTGTGGAGATGGCTACTGCCAGGAGAGACACCTTGCGGCCCCTGGCATCACAGAGTTAAACCCTTTGCTTGAGCTGCAAGCAAGGCTGAGAAAGCAAATCTGTAACTCTCTCTATTTTTATTTATTTCTATTTATACATATTTTATATTTTTACGTATGGTAGAAGGGCAGTCTTCCCTCCCCCTCAAGACTCACGAGGGAGGAAGGATCCTATTGAAGGTTCTGGATGCTATCCGTATGTCAGTCATAATAACCCTCTTGTTGAGAGAACCTAGTGTAGTTGACGCAGGTTATTTCTCAGCACGTTGGAGACTCAGATGATAATTTCTGTAATCCATGGTTCATGACCTGGTAGAGCAGCAGGTGTCCTGGACGAGTGTCTGCCTCTCTTCCAGTGCTGGCGTGGGCAGGACGGGCACCTACATTGTGATCGACAGCATGCTGCAACAGATAAAAGACAAAAGCACAGTCAATGTCCTGGGATTCCTGAAGCATATCAGGACACAGCGCAACTACCTCGTCCAGACTGAGGTGAGGAGGGGCTGCTGGTGTTCTCATGTGATTCCAGCACACGCTTGAACTGAAAGTTGAATGATTGAGAGTGAGACATAAGCATTCTCTTGGAGCTGGAAGGAATTTACAGGTTGGTGTTGGAAGATGTCCTAACCGGGATACCGTTCTTTGGCTTACAGGCGTCCATTTCTGTGTGGCTCTTAAATGAAGCAGATACAGTTTTCTCTAGTGCTGTGTATTCCACGCTAGGGGTGGTTAAACCTTGTTTTTTAGCCTGAGAGATATATACGAGAGAGTGGTTCTGAAGCCCTTCACTGAACACACGTTTTCCCACTGCTTTGTTTGGGGCGTGCTATGGAATACAGAACTAAACGCAGCACAGGCCCTACCCTAAATTAACTTCTGATAGATAAGGAAGGAAAGATTGACTGGAGCCGACCCCCTGGCTGTAAATGCATGAGGGAGGTCCCTGCTAGGGGAAGAGTTCATCTAAGGTTGAGTTCACGCGGGGGACAGAGGTGGCTGCCCTGTCCCAGCTCTCCTCAGTGACTACCATGTCGTGTGCCTTTTAGGAGCAGTACATTTTCATCCACGATGCCTTGTTGGAAGCCATTCTTGGAAAGGAGACTGAAGTATCTTCCAGTCAGCTGCATAGTTACGTTAACAGTATCCTCATTCCAGGAGCGGGAGGAAAGACACGACTGGAAAAACAGTTCAAGGTAGTGCTTTCAATACGTTTCTTTGGCACAGCAGCAAGGAGGTAAAGAAATGCCTTGAGTTTGGAGGGTCATGTCTTTTTTGCATGAATGTCTAGACTGAAATGGATTACTATTTGTACTCCTCAGATGTAATCCATGGGAAGATCAAGTTTCGACTTCCGTATTAATTGTGGGTATCCAGGTAGACAGTGCCATGCTGTATTTTCTTCTGCACAGTTTACGACTTTAACATTTGCCCCTGGCCCCAATGACACAGTACTCTGTCAGTCGTTCCAGTCCAAAAGATATCCTCTGTATTTTTTTCTGAACAAATACTATCTTACCCTGATGGAGAACGGCTATTTTTGGCATTATCTTAAAAGCAAAGCTCTTTGAATGACTATCCTAGCAGATAATTTAGAAACTAGAAAAGATCTAGTTACTACGGAATACTAAAGAAACTTTAGTTAACTTTTCCTAAATGGTTATTCTTTTTCTTTGATAGGGGCATGAGGTGTAAAGATTTATATGGAATTGAGTGAAAAAAGAGACTATAAGAACTATTAAACTAAGTAAGATCAGAATGCTCAGTCATCTCAGTACATCTTAGTACTTAGTACAACCAAAGTACTAAGTGCTTTCCTATTTCGTAGTCTTTCATTAGACTTTAAAAAACCAGGCTTTTTTGCACATTGTTCTATATGTAATTTCTCATTTTGTGTCAAGATGGAAAGAATGAGATGAATCTCTGCAGTTTTAGTTTTCATGGTAAAACCTTCCATAGACACTGAAACCTTCGAGTCTCAGCTCAAGAAATGAGACTGTCAAGCAAATGATAACAAGTGATATGAAATGAAAAATAGATCAATTTCACCAAGTTCAGTTATAACAATTTTAAATTTCTAGGTCTCCTTTTATAACATCCTTGCTACTCTGCAAACCATTTGAGGTAATCAATAGTGAGGACATAGTGTCTCATTTTGAATGTTTAAAATGAATCCTTAAAAAAATTAAGTACCCATAATTCTTAATTAAATTCTGCCTTCTCTGCTTCTGCAACATTTGTTTATACAGTTTTAAAAATTAATCAAAGGCAACCAGGTCATTTGTTCCTTTACAGGCATATTAACCAACTACACCCACCTCCAGGTAGAGAAGACTGTTCCCATATACTCTGTTAGCATGGACCCCTCCCCTCCCCACCCCACCCCCAAAAGATGGACAGAATGATTCAACCAAGCTCTATACACAGGAAGAATAACCAAACTACTGGGCCAATTATTTATAACAGCCTTAGAACAATGTCAGTTCAGTTTAACAGACATTTACTGAGAACTTAGTCAATTCTTTACCATGATTAGCTCTTATTACCACGAAGCCGTCTTTGCTAGTATAGAGCCACCTCCGTCTCATGTGGCTGTGAGGAATCAGTGACATCATCAACAGAGAAACCCACGTTAATTCAACAAATGCTGCTTACGTAGTGCCTGTAGTCAAGAAACCTAAGGCCTAATAATAAAACAAGCACGCAAACAACCAAGACAACTGAAAAAGCTACCACTCTTGAAACACAAAAAAGTGTCCTTTGGGATACAAAAATGTTTAAAATTCATTAGTAATCTGATTATAGTATTTGTGCCAGATCAAGCAGATGCTATCAATTATACTTTTGTTTTTGTTTTGTCGTCTTTCCCCACTTGACAGAGATAGACAACGCTGCATGTACGTCAAAGAATTCCAAGTTTAGGGTCTACAACGTAATGATTTGATAGTTATGTGTATATATACTGAGAAATGATTACCACAATAAGTTAACACAGGCACAATTATAATCCTTTGAATGAAGGCTAAAATGTTGCTTTTCTTTCAGCTGGTCACACAGTGTAATGCAAAATATGTGGAATGCTTCAGTGCTCAGAAAGAGTGTAACAAAGAAAAGAACAGAAACTCTTCAGTCGTGCCCTGTAAGATCTTAAAATCAGTTTGACTTGCCTGTGTTCGTTTTCTCTTTGGATTTTGCATGTTAGGTAAAGAGGCAGCCACTACCAAGGGGAAAAGTTATGCTGAGGACAACTGAAGCAGTTTGATCAAGACGGGAGGGGTTGGGTGTCGGCACCAGCAGGTTGCTGCATCTATGTGACATGAAAGCTAGCTTCAGTTCACCTCGAAATTCAAGAGTTAGATTATTTCTACCATGTCTTGCCTTTAAAAAAAAATGTAAAGTCATTATCACTGTGGCATTAATGCTCTCTTCAAACAGAGAGTCCTGGATTAATCTGCACAGCTGGAACTACATTGCTAAATTATTCTGGCTATTGAGACTAAGGCACCGTTGGTAGGTGGTGACCGCTGCATAAATAACTTGGGACACAGCAGTGGATACTGTGTGTAGTACACTGTATACACAGGCATGGGTTGTCAGTGGAGAGATTCTCTCTACTGAAAGAGGCCAATATTTTCTAAGCCCTTCCCAAAGAAAAAGATTGGGAGTAAGAGGATGGCAAAAGAGCAAACTACAATACATTGGTATAATTGTAGGAATATCAAACCAGGGTCAAGAGTGACCTGAAACCCTGTGTCGTCTCCACACAGAGTATCCTCTTAGTGATCTGCTGGGAAAGCCTCTCCCACAGTCAAGTGTTATTCCTAGAACGTCTGGGTCCTGCTGGGCACATGCAGCAGAATTTCATTTTACATTCTTCCTTAGCTGATAATGCTCTAGCTTGTTTAAAAATATAGGTAAGTCTTAAAAAGAAAGGGGAGCCAAAGAGCTCTATTACTCACCAAGTAACTCTCAGAAAGTGCTGTTGGTGGTGAGGGGTAATGAGGCAAATGTGGTGTTTGTTTTCGTTTTTTCCATGTCATAGCTGAGCGTGCTCGAGTGGGCCTTGCACCGTTGCCTGGAATGAAAGGAACAGACTACATTAATGCTTCTTATATCATGGTGAGAGTCAACAGTTAATTATAAATCAAGTCAATTAAACTGAAAGGTGCTAAACAGCAGATACCACCTATGTGACTTTCATTTTTCAAGTAATTTCTTGAGGTGTAATATCAAAATTATAGAGATTTCTGTATCTGGAAACCTCTAACCAAGGATACCCAATCGGTGAGGACACAAAAATTGCTTAAGTTCACAGAAATGCTTGTTAAGGAATTAATCTTTTCATGAATTTCACCCATCTAGTCTTGGAATACATGTTGAAATTGCTGTCAAGTAAAAACAGCAGGGGGAACTAGAAGTGCATCGGACGTGGAGAGAAAACTGTCTATACATGTTAGGAGAAGTACATCTAAAAATTAGCCAAGGGCCTCCCTGGTGGCGCAGTGGTTGAGAGTCCGCCTGCCGATGCAGGGGATACGGGTTCGTGCCCCGGTCTGGGAGGATCCCATATGCCGCGGAGCGGCTGGGCCCGTGAGCCATGGCCGCTGGGCCTGCGCGTCCGGAGCCTGTGCTCCGCAACGGGAGAGGCCACAGCAGTGAGAGGCCCGCATACCGCAAAAAGAAAAAAAAAAAAAAAAATTAGCCAAATGCACTGAGTGCCTCTTTTGATTATTTTCGTGAGGTCAAAACAGTGCTAGTCTTATTTCATGAATGTATTTTACTGCTGCAGAGTTAAACACTCATAATCACTGGTTTTTCGTCTTCCTAACTGAAGGGCTATTACAGGAGCAATGAATTTATCATAACCCAGCATCCTCTGCCACATACTACGAAAGATTTCTGGCGAATGATTTGGGATCATAACGCACAGATCATTGTCATGCTGCCAGACAACCAGAGCTTGGTAAGTAAAGCACATCTGCTATATATTAATGAGCCCGGGAGGCCAGAGCATAAATTACCTTGTCACAGGGCTACAGTGTCTGTACATGCTAGGGAGGGAATTCAGACTTCTCATCTTGTACGTCTGCACAGGTGCCTTTCCTAGTCTTACCATTCCTGACCCTATCAGTTCCAATAGGATCAGCACTGATCCCTAATGCCGGTGATACATCACTCACCCCTCAGTTGTACTGTACATGGCAGTGTGGGAGAAGGTTTTTATTTATTTATTTTGGCTGTGTTGGGTCTTTGTTGCTGCGCGCAGGCTTCTTGTCTCGAAGCACGGGCTCTAGGCGCGCGGGCTTAGTTGCTCCGCGGCATGTGGGATCTTCCCAGAGCAGGGCTCGAACCCATGTCCCCTGAATTGGCAGGCGGATTCTTAACCACTGAGCTACCAGGGAAGCCCAGAAGGTTTTGAAGGAGGTCCTTTTTCTAACCTCACTAATGCACGCTCTTAAGCCGACCTCTTAGTTGCTATATGTCACTGTTGAAAAATAAATGAACAATAACAGTAGTTAACATTTATTGATTATATTTTTACGTGTATTAACTCCTTTCATCCTTTCTACAACTCGATGACACAGGCACTCTCAGCATCTCCTTTAGTAGCTGAGAAAACTGAGGGAAGTAACTTGCCCAAGGGCATATACGAACCATGGGAGCCAGGATTGGAACTTGAGTCGCCTGTCTCATTTTGCTAGTGTATATGTCCAGTGCCGCCACACCATAGAAATGTTGCCTAGCCCAAGGAAAACGGTATCAAAAGTTCTAATGATGTATCTTTATTTTCCCCCAGTCCATCGGCAAGCCCAATCTATTATGGGGGGGAGATTAGGAAAGGCTTCCTTGTTCGGACTTGATGGTGCTTTTTAAGACCTTTTAAGCTTTAAGACCTTGACTAAGTCCTTCCCTATTGGGGTCGCTACACCCTAGAGGAGAAGGGTGAGCACGTTTACGAAAATAAGTGTAACTGCTTCTGCTGAGCTCTCACTGCATTCTTAAGTTTCGAAATAGTTGGGTCTTCAGAAGTTCCTATGAGGACTTGTAAGCGCACAAAGTAAAAACAAAAACAAAAACGATCTGCCTCCGTGAGTGTCAGAGTAGTGAGTTTTTTAATCAAGAAAGAACAGCATGTGAGTGAACCCCTAGTCTTGATGACATGCATTTGACTGTGTGCCCAGTCAGTAGGAACTTCACTTTGTCGCTTTCTGCTCCAGCTTCGGAATACCAAGACTGCTTCTGTGTGATAGAATGGCAACAAAGTTGAGAATCTTAAGCTAAAAACTGGCATGTAAATTTTCAAATTAGCTGGCAATAGGGGTCTACTCTGTTCGGCATATGGAAAATGGAGGCATTTAGGGTTGTTAAAACGTGCATTTGTTGGATGAGTCAGTGTTTTGTTATCCTCACTTAACAGAGGACAGTCACTATACCCGAGAGCTCATTTGTATGGGGAGGAGAGGGGGAGACTGAGTGAGTGAATCAATACGTGTTCTGTGGACAGCGACGATACAGGGCCACCAGCCCCGTCATCTCGGTGTCTCTCTGAGGCCCAAGGGGGCTATGCTGCAATCATGCATGTCTGCACTCATAGCTCTAGGGTCGAAAGTCAGATTCAGTAGTGTGTAGTTTTTTCTAAAGATACTGTCTCTGCATTTTTACTTATCACTACTGTAACGTTACAAAGACCATCATCCTGTGAATAGCCCAGAAGTCACTGCCGCTTAGGCGTCTCCGCCCCTGTCTGTAAGCAAAATCACCCTGCTATCAGCTCCTACTGAATTCAGAAGTAGCATTTCTTTGTCATAGTCTGTCAAGATGATCAGTTATTCCCTAGTTTACTGTCTGTGTTCAAAAGGTTTTTCTGCCGTTCCTCCACCATTATTAAAATCCCTTTGGCAGTCTTTAGGCAAATTAGATAATTTCCAGTTCATGTTATCATCAAAATAGCTCTTTGAGGTATGTAGTTTTATTATTCCCACTTTTCAGATATGGAAATTAAGCCTTAGATAGATTATTCAGGATCACATCCAATCCTATACTTAATCTATGTATTTGGTTAAATTTAGAAGCCTGGTTCGTCATTATGTCTTTAATATCTGTTCAAAGGGCCCTAATTCCACTTCCTTGGGCAAACTGTATTAAAACCCAAGACAGTTACAGACTTCTTTTGTATAGACTAAACCCCGTTGCTAATCTGTTTCCCCTTATGCTGAGCTTTAAAAATAAAAATGTACTTGGCAATAAGCTATATTGAAACTTGAAAGGGTGATAAGTCTTATTGGACTGTTGGCTCATTTCTAATGCAACAATGTAAGATTAAACAAAACCTTCTTTGTTTTCAACATTATTCAGAATTATTTCTGACTTCACTAGCACTGTCTAAGCATTTTCAGGAAAATGCCCATAGAAATGTATATATTACAGGCAAACTGTAATTTGCCAGTTGAACTGATTAAAAAAAGGAGGGGGTGGGGCTCATCGTATTTCTCACAGGGTCTCCAGCCTAGGCAACGGTTCTCTTTTTCTTAGGCCTCCATAGTTTTCAGGGATAGAATTCAAGTATCAAGCCTGAATACTGTATTAGTTTCAGGTGTACAGCTAAGTGAACCAGTTATATTTTCTGATTATTTTCCATTATAGGTTATTGCAAGACATTGAATATAGTTCCCTGTGCTATTCAGTAAATTGTTAGTGCTTATCTATTTTATGTATAGTAGTTTCTGTTACTGAATATTTATTTTTAATCTTAAAAGTAGATGAACGTTTAAAGCTTACCTGATTTGAGGCTGAAAGGACTTGAAATCGAACATTGACAGACTAACTTGCCTTTCACAAAGCACCTTATACTTAGAGCCAAGATGCTTATTTATGGGCCTGAGCCTTGGTGTTTTCATCTACAAAGCCAGAAGATAAAAATACCTCACTAGCATATTAGGAAAACCAAATAAGATAATGTTTATGGAAGTCCTTTGCAAAATGTTGATCAACTGTAGAACTGTTAACATAATCCATAGAACAACAATTAGCACATCTTAGTCGCATAAGCCATTGTGAAATAATAAGTTAAAATTACTTGACCTACATCCTGTCTCCCTTTTTACTCTGACAATTATATTACAGAGCATTTCTCAGCTAGGGGTAATACATCCCCTACAGAGGGAGGTTTTTTGGTTGTCGGAATGACATAGGTGAGAGGTGCTAGGGAATAGTTAGGAAGCGTATTTTACAATAGGATACAACCACCACTGAACTCAGCATGATTAGATAGGGCTAATCTAATCGGGCTAATAATTCTATGAACCCAATTTAAAAAATGATTTGAGAGGTATGGCAAATGGCAAAGAAAGAAATCGTTTGGTAAGAAAATTCGAAAACAAACGGTTGACAGCACTGCAGAGGAATTGTTGTCCTTTTTTTTTTGGTCCCCATAGGCTGAAGATGAGTTTGTATACTGGCCAAGTCGAGAAGAATCCATGAACTGTGAGGCCTTTACCGTCACCCTTATCAGCAAAGACAGACTGTGCCTCTCTAACGAAGAACAAATTATCATCCATGACTTTATCCTTGAAGCTACACAGGTAACCTCAACCTCAGTTCCTCAGTAACAGCCACAGCTGGGCCCTGGATCACCCTTCCAAGTAATAATGGAGTAATTTACCACCCTTAAGACGGGCCCAGGCAGGCATTTGAGTACGACTTAAGTATGTTCACTTCCTTCAAATATTTGCTTTCTCCAGCTGGAAAGATGACATGTAGCAGTTCCTCTGATTGAGCATGCATACAAATAGGCCTGTTGACCTAATTATAAAAACAATATACTAGAGCTCAATATTTTCTTTGCCGTCAGAAATGTAAGCCTTGCAATATGTTGCAGAGATGATAAGACTTTTTTTTTTTTTTTTTTTTTTTTAGTAAACAACATTTTGATGCATGATTAACTACCTTCCTATGGGGTTGGTAAGAGGGGAGCTGTCTTATATTAGTAATTTAAATAAAGATGTCCTCACCCCTTCCTGGGGTTTTTTTTCTTTATTTTTATAGGTAAGATAGAGCAGGATATAAAGCCTCTTATAATTTGTTATCCCTTAAAATTTTTCCCTGAACAGGATTCATTTTAACTGTCATAACCTCATTTGTTCATGTCAAGCAGACCTCCCTAGTATTTTTCTCCTTACAGCAGTTTGGTTAATCTGGCATTCTTCAATCATCTATAGTATGCACTTCCTCAGGAGCAAGTACAAGTCATTAGATTATAGATAGGGTGAAATGAAGGATGGGCCGTGACTCGTGTTGTATTGGTTGTAGGATGACTATGTCCTAGAAGTTCGGCACTTCCAGTGTCCCAAATGGCCTAACCCGGACGCCCCCATAAGCAGTACTTTTGAACTTATCAACGTCATCAAGGAAGAGGCCTTAACAAGGGATGGCCCCACCATTGTTCATGATGAGTATGTATCTGTTTTTTAATTGTCTTGTTGCATTACGATAGTAGGGGGAAGGAAAGACAGATTTTAAAAACGTACTCCCTCTCTCAGCTTGTGACAATTCCAGCTTATTTCTAATGTGTCCATGTGCAAGGTGTTGTGGTTCTCTTTGGGTTTTAATTTGTCAAAGGCTTCAGGCTCTCCGAGTGTAGGTTCTAGAAAGGTGAAAGTACTGTATCTCAGCCGACCAAAATACATCTGCATGCTTTCTGAGGTTTTCTGTTTCTATAATGCAAATTAAACAATAACTTACAACATGTCTACATTTCTATTAATTTACATGTAATACTTTATATTAATTAGTTGTTTTTAAATCCTTACACTGATTTCCAGCAAACACTTATTAGTGTAGACATGAAATGTAATGAAAAAGGTACTATGATTAGTGATAATATTTACAGCTTACAATGTGTTTTGAAGTTTACAGTACTGTCTCTGGGAGTTTAAAGGTAAAGCATATGAATTGCGAAGAGAACAAATAACTTGCTCCTGGCTCTGAGCTTCTAAGTGTCCGAAAAGAGTTCAAACCCAGCCCACTTTCCCTTTAATGAGAAGGAAGGGGGTCATAGATATACCATATGGTATACGAATACCTGGAGTCAAACTTCATAGATGGACTCGACCTGCAAATCAGTTGCAGATTGTTGTGAACCTCACAAACCTTTAGCCAATGGCACCAATTAGATGTCCTCGTCTCTAGTTCTAATGTTGGTCAGCAATGTGTCAGGGCATCCATTATTTTCATTAAATTACCATCTACTCTGCTAGAATAGACAGTAGTATATTTTGAAGTAAAAGCTCATTAAGTCTTATCCTTTAACTAATGCTGTCACAGGAAGTGAAGAAAGACTTTCGGCTGAGGTCAGCACCTTCACCTCAAATCCACGGTACTCTCCTATTTGAAGCAAGCCATGTGTTTGGCTCCTTCCAAAGAGTTTGATGGTCTTTTTAAAATAGTGACTATTTCAAAATGTTGACCTCTTAATTAGAAGAATTAGGATTAGTTAAGTAGCCTGAGTAAGTAAGATCCCTGGAAATGTGACAACCAGCAGTAGTGTTTAAATAACACAGTCAACCTCAGAATAACTGGGTAGTTACTACGAGTGTACGAAACTTTAGGATATGCAGTTATAGCACAAAGTTAGGGCTGCTTCTAGAGTTTTTTCCCCCAATAATCTGGGTCAGCTTTTCATATACCTTCTGGATTTTACTAGCTTTTATCAATTCAGACCAAATTCTAATGTTGCTGCCCAGCTCCATGATGGATTTTGCTGTTCTGAAAGTACTCCAAGGATCTGTCCTGAAGTCAGTAATGCAGCTAACGTTATAATTCATGGTAAGAGAAGACGGAAAGAAGAAAAACAAAACAAAACCCACCACCACCTAGTTGAACAATTTAAACAGAACTGTTTGTTTCACTTATCTATATCCAGCTTTGGGAATATATTGTCTTACTGAGTGATTTTTATTTTATGCTACATGCTGACTGTGTCACCTCTGGAATTAATCAAATGTAGCTTGTTCTTAGGCCTAAGCAAGAAAAGGGCAAATTCATCCTACACTAGTGGCTCTTCACATATCATATAGGTGAGCTGCATTAAAAGCCACCTAAAGATATGCATTCGTTCATTTATCCACCATCTTTAAGAGATAAGTGATTCCATTAAAATTATTTTTCTACATTACTCAAGCACATTTGAAGTTTTTAAATAGCTGTTAGCTCTAATACAACACTGAATGCCAGTTACCTTTCAGTTTCCATCTTACCTACTTTTTGAACCTCTAAATATTCCTTCCTGATAGCCTACAAACAAACACCTCAAATCTAGCATGTATAAACGCAAACTTACCTTCCCAGCCTGCTCCCACCCACTTAGTTGTACAAACCAGAAACATATCAGAGTCCTTTTCTGTGCCCCCTCACCTCCAGTTATCATTGGCCACCAAGTCTTGTTGATGCCTTCGCAGTACACTTCCCAAATTCTTTTACAAGCTGGTTGAAGCTTTACTTCTTCAGCTATCATCCCAGTCCTCCACTGATTTACTTCCTGCAGCCCACCTTAGCCCTGCAAATACTATTCTAAGTGCCTTTTTATTCAACACACACTTCAAAAGTCACTCTCTTTGAACTGTTTCTAACTCAAACCAGAGGGCATCATCCATAAACATCGCATCTTCACCAATGCTGTTCCTGTTTATCATATCATATTGTAACTACTTGTTCACATGACTGTCACCCCACATTGCTGTGACCAGCAGTGCTAACTTATTCATCCCATTCTCCATAGAGTGACACACAGTGGGTGGTGGATAAATATTGGTAGGAATTGGTACCGTGCTTTCAAGTTAGGATGACTCACCCATTATTCAGGATATGTGCCTGTATATGAACTTGCCCCAGACAGCCTTGCTTTTTTTTTGGTTATTGGTATTTTTCCTGCTTACATTCATCTGTGAACTATAAAACCAATTTATCGACAACAAAGTTTAAGTTCTGTCAAAGATAGCAGTGGGCAGGCTCAGCAAGAAGGCCTGAGGGCTTCCACTGAAAGTCAGAGAGTTGAGTTGAACTTTTAGTGCACAAACTCTGTGATGTCGAGCTGGTCTTCACAGCTGTGTGCCAGGTGGATGAAGTTTCTGGGTGAAATGATCTAAAGGTAAACTTCCTCAACAAAAAGTAAACTGATTCTGTTTGAGCACAGCTTAAAGGCAAACTGCTTTATTCACAGCATCCTATATTTGTCTGCTCAGGACAGTTCTATCCAGAGGCTGATCTGTATCACTACTGTCAAATTTTAAACACAGAGCCTACAGATGAGTTCAAAACACAGCATGGTTCTTACACAGTTTTATGAGACACTAGTAGATCAGACCTTCACTTGCAGAACGAAGGCTAGTTTCCTGTGCCAATACTTAATGTGAATTCACTGTGGAGCTATATCTATCGCCCCGTTGGAGGCCATCATGGGCTAATTTCATTTAACAGTTTTCAGAGTGGGATCCCAGGGTCCCTGGTTGGGAAGGAGGTCTCCAAGGCCCTTCCAAGAGATCCAAGAGGACATAACTGTTTTCATAATACAAAGATACTGCTTGCCTTGTTCACTTGTATTCTGTCTTGAGTGTACAGTGGAGTCTTCCAGAGCTACGTGACCCAGGAGGACATCCCCCACTCTGACAGCTAATGGAACGCGTGCTTGCATAGTTTTGTGTTTTAACACTTTCTCAGTTCTAACATCTGATACAGTAATTATTGACAGATAAAGCTGAAATAAGCAAAAGCTCTTTGGGGGTCTTCAGTAAATGTTAATTTTAATTTTGTACTGAGACAGTCCAGAGGAAATGCTGAAATATATGGACTGCATTCTGTACCAACTGCTGCAAAGACACCTTCAAATCACAACTAATTGAGTCCTTCATTTAATCCTCAAAATCACCCCACTAGGGGGGTAACTTTAGGATCCCCGCTTCATGCGTGAGGAAATGGGGGCTGCATGTGTAGATTAGGCCCTGTGTACACACATATCCGGTTACTAAGTGTCAGAGCCAGTCCCAGCTACATAATGTATACGGGGTCCAAGGCAAAATGCAAATGTAGGAACCCTTGCCCCAAAATTATTAACAATAAAGATTTTCCAATTAAAGAAACAATCCCATTTACCAGCACATCAAAAAGAATAAAATACCTAGGAATAAACCTACCTAAGGAGGTAAAAGACCTGTACAGAAAACTATAAGACACTGATGAAAGAAATCAAAGATAACACAAACAGATGGAGAGATATACCATGTTCTTGGACTGGAAGAATCAGTATTGTCAAAATGACTATACTACCCAAAGCAATCTACAGATTCAATGCAATCCCTATCAAACTACCAATGGCATTCTTCACAAAACTAGAACAAATAATCTTAAAACTTGTATGGAGACACAGAAGACTGACTCCAAATAGCCAAAGCAATCTTAACAAAGAAAAACGGAGCTGGAGGCATCAGGGTCCCTGACTTCAGACTATACTACAAATCAACAGTAATCAAGACAATATGGTACTGGCACAGAAACAGAAATATAGATGACTGGCACAGATAGAAAGCCCAGAGATAAACCCACGCACCTATGGTCAACTAATCTATGACAGAGGTGGCAAGGGTATACAATGGAGGAAAGACAATCTCTTCAATAAGTGATGCTGGGAAAACTGGACAGCTACATGGAAAAGAATGAAATTAGAACACTCCCTAACACCATACACAAAAATAAACTCAAAATGGATTAAAGACCTAAATGTAAGGCCGGATACTATAAATCTCTTAAAGGAAAACATAGGCAAAACACTCTCTGACATAAATCACAGCAATATCTTTTTTGATCCACCTCTTAGAGTAATGGAAATAAAAACAAAAATAAACAAATGGGACCTAATGAAACTTCAAAGCTTTTTGCACAGCAAAGGAAACCGTAAGCCAAACGAAAAGACTACCCTCAGAATGGGAGAAAATATTTGCAAATTAAACAACTGACAATGGATTAGTCTCCAAAATATACAAGCAGCTCATGCAGCTCAATATCAAAAAAACAAACAACCCAATCCAAAAATGGGCGGAAGACCTACAAAGACATTTCTCCAAAGAAGATATACATACAGATTGCCAACAAACACATGAAAGGATGCTCAACATCACTAATCATGAGAGAAATGCAAATCAAAACCACAATGAGGTATCACCTCACACCGGTCAGAATGGCCATCATCAGAAAATCTACAGACAATAAGTGCTGGAGAGGGTGTGGAGAAAAGGGAACCCTCTACACTGTTGGTGGGAATGTAAATTGGTACAACCATTATGGAGAACAGTATGGAGGTTCCTTAAGAAACTAAAAATAGAGCTACCATATCGTCCAGCAGTTCCACTCCTGGGCATATATCCAGAGAAAACCATGGTTCGAATGGAAACATGCACCCCAGTGTTCACTGCAGCACTGTTTACAATAGCCACGACATGGAAGCAACCTAAACATCCATCAACAGATGAATGGATCAAGAAGATTTGGTACATATATACAATGGAATATACTCATCCACTAAAAAGAAGGAAATAATGCCATTTGCAGCAACGTGGATGGACCTGGAGATGACCATACTAAGTGAACTAAGTCAGAGAGAGAAAGACAAATATCAGATGATATCGCTTCTATGCAGAATCTAAAAAAAAGATACAAATGAACTTATTTACAAAACAGAAACAGACTCAGACTTTGAAAACAAACTTATAGTTACCAAAGGGTAAAGGTGGGGGGGGAGGGATAAATTGGAATTAAAATATACGCATTACTATATATAACATAGATAACCAACAAGGACTTACTGTATAGCACAGGGAACTACACTCAATATTCCGTAAGAACCTAAATGGGAAAAGAATTTGGAAAAGGATACATGTATATGTATAACTGAATCACTTTACAGTACCCCTGAAACTAACACAACACTGTAAATTAACTATACTCCAATGTAAAATAAAAGTTAAAAAAAATTTTTCCAGATGGCAACACCAGAGCATTAAACTAAGAAGTTTAGTCTACGCAGGACCCTCCTAAGTAGGGGACCCATCAAAGCACAAGGCCCAACACAGCAGCACAGGGGTCAAGCCAGGAAGCTGGCACTGGCTATAGTTAAATCCAGATCTGTCTAATCCCACTGGTTAACACCGCCTCCCACTGGTTTTCACAGTAAGCACTCCTGTCCCTTGTGTCTTCGGACTGTGTTTTGTTTTCTGTACTTTCTCATTCACTTCCAAAGTTTTAATTTCTTAAAGTCCTGTGGTTTTGTGCTGCCATTATTCCCCAGGATTAATGGATACTGAAGCTTTAGCTCTGTTTTCCTTCCCGCCGTAATGATTTTGAAGGGAAGCTTCACTTCCTTCATAGGGACAGGGTTATACCTCTGCATTGCGTTGTTGGCTATGATTTTTAAAACAACATCGTAAAAGCAAAACAACAATAATTATATGAAGTAGTCAAAAGTGTAATTAAATGGCCATAAGTATTATACACACTGATGATACAAGGAACCCCAACGTGTCTTAAAATGAATATAGACAGAGCCACCTGAAAACATTACTGAATGTCGGGAACTTAAAGTACTTTCATTTCTTTGAGGCACAGACAGGGGAAGATGAAAATACATTTTAACAGCATAGTGTTAGTTAAAGAAGTATTGCTGTCAATGGGCCCTTTGAGAAAGTGGCAAACAAACTACCAAAACCAGTGAATTTATACAGTATTCTTGTTTTAGCTAAGTTATAAATTACCTGTATCACTTTTTCACCAAGTCCCTGTAATTTGAAGTGCAAATGCATGAAACTTGACAAACATCCTTTAATCCTACTTAATTCCTAAAATTCTGAAAGAGAATGGCCTTTATTTTTTCAGTCTTTAAAGACTGATACTTTAAAGTATCTATGCATTTGACTGATTTGACCTAGTTTCTAGTCCTGTTTAAAGTCTTATTTTGTAGGTACTTCCTTTTATTTAGGTACTTATTTAAGAATGGCTAAATACAGGAAAGACAACCCAAGCAAAGGCCAGAGTAATCCCACATGGGGTGCACAGTGCATAGTAAAATAAATAATACCTGACTTTCCTATCTGAATGGCTATGGTTAGCTTGAAGGGGGGAAAAAAAAAATCCTAACAGTTTCACTAGAGCAGATTTAGCAAAGATTAAAGGGTTAAGTTCTTCCCCTATTGAAAAAAAATGCATACAAATGATTGGGGGCGGGGTGGGGAATTCCTAGCTCTGCTAAAATGAGAAGGTAAACCTGGTTCAGTGTAGAATCTGAAGACAGACGACACGATGAACAAGAACAAAAAAATACAGTGAATCAGAGGTAACAGAGCAATCATAATTGGATTTTGAAATAATACGCTCAGCGATCTAAAGGAAGACCATATGAGATGAATTAAAAACATGTATTAAGGAACAGGAACAAATTAGAGGCTAAGAAATGGAAAAGATGAGCGATGAGCTAGTAGTACAGTGGACAAAACTGCAATCAGACGCATATGGAAGCCAGATACAGAAGTTCTAACATCGGTCCATGGACAGAGAAAAGAGATGAAAGAGGAAGAAACGAATAGCTGGAAAAAAATAATGGCTGCGATTCTCGAAGAACTGAATAAAGGGATGAGTTCTTAAAATGAATTATCAGGATGCAATGAACAAAAAACATTCAGAGAGAAGATCTGAATACCATAGTTAACAAGGCTGATCTAACAGTGACATATAAAAAGTATGTACCCCATCTACAGGTGAATGGGATAAAGAAGATGTGGTACTTATATACAATGGAATATTACTCAGCTATGAGAAAGAATGAAATAATGCCATTTGCAGTAACATGGACGGACCTAGAGATTATCATACTAAGTCAGACAGAGAAAGACAGATACCATATGATAATCACTTATGTGGAATCTAAGATATGGCACAAATGCACCTATCTACAAAACAGAAACAGACTCACAGACACAGAGATCGGACTTCTGGTTGCCAAGGGGAAGGGGGGAAGGAGAGGGATGGACTGGGAGTTTGGGGTTGGTACATGCAAACAATTATATACAGAATGGATACACAACAAGTTCCTACTGTATAGCACAGGGAACTATATCCAGTCTCCTGGGATAAGTCATAAGGGAAAAGAATATTTTTTATATGTATTTATATATGTGTATAACTGAGTCACTTTGCTGTACAGCAGAGACTGGCACAACACTGTAAATCAACCTCAATAAGATAAATAGAATTTAGAAATAAACATTTCTTAAATACATATTAAAAGTATGTACCCAAGAGAGACTTACAGAGAGACCATATAGTCTCTTCAAACACAAATATTTATAATTACTGACCATAAATGGAATTTTCATATGTTCCAAAAAACTGATATCATACAAGGCCACGTTCATTGATTATAATGCATTAAATGAGAAACCAACAATGAAATGAGACCCCAAATTCTTATACCCAGACACTGAAGTCCTTATGGCTAGAATTAGAGATAATTGATGGTTTGAAGAGGTAATGAAAATAGAAATTACAGACTCCTAAAACTAAATGATAATGAAGGCACTGCATTTCAAAACCTGATAGGATATATACTCAGAGAAAACAATGTATAGCCAAAGCCTCATATATTGGAGAAAAATTTTTAAATAAGCTTTCAACTTGAGAAGCCAGAAAAAGAACCCAATAAATCTACAAAAAGTACAAGGAACTAAAAGAAAAGCAAACAGTAATGAAATGGGGGCAAGGAGGAGATGGACTTCATTGCTTAAATTTTCCTAACAAAAGACACAACTTTGGAAATTGGTGAAAAAAAGAAGGCATAATTTATCATTGGGAAGAAAAAAAATCTACCATTTATTTGTAGTTCTCAAATGTTTTAAAAAATGTTAATTTACATAGGTGTGATAAAACCTTATCTTTTAGAGTTTTATGCTAAATTATTAATGAATAAAATACCTGGGGTTTGCTTCAAAATACATGGGGAGGAAATTGACATGAAACAACTCCAGCTATGAGCTGATGATTGTTTCAGTTTAGTGATGGTGCAGTGAAGGTTACTATGCCTTGTATACATTTGATATTTTCTTTAGTAAAAGGTTAAAAACAATAGAAGTATTTTAAAGGAAATGAAATAAACATTTAAAACTATTTATAACTCTATACCAATAAATTTTTAAGCCTACCTAGTCATAGTAAATGATATTTAGTGAACACAATGTACCAGTCAGTCTCTGTTCTGAGCCATTGACATGTATCAGCTGAAATATAAGCTCTAGTCTCCCAAACTATGAGACCTTGGCCAGTTACTTCCCCTGGATGTGCCTTGTTTCTTCAACCTCAAAATGGGGGTACTAATAGTACCTGTAGTACTGGGTTATTCTGAGAATTAAGTTGACACTTGTAAAGTACTTATAAGAGAGCCTGGCACAGAGAGTTTTCAACCCGTTAAGGCCCACTAAGTTTTGACCAGTCTACATTTGAACAACAGCACACAGAGAGAACAGGTAACCTTGATTAAGAAAACAAACAAGGCTAGCACCAGAATGGAACAGTATAAGCCAGTGTTACTTACTTGAATATGGGTACAAAGGTCTAAAAAAAATACTGTCAAAAACCCAGTGTGTTATAGTAAAAGAATTATATACATCATGAAAAAGATTTATTCTGGGAATATAGAGCTGCTTAAATGGTACCAAAAATTGCTCTCAATGAATTCAGAACATTATTAAAGAAATTTTTTTAAATCAATAGATATTCAAAAACATACAATGAAATAACAGCCATTCATAATCCCCTTCCCCAAAAGAAAACACTCTTAGCAAACGAAAAGTCAAAAGCATTCTCTTTAACTCGATAAATGTTACTTCTCAGAAGCCTATAGCAAATATTTTTATTTAATATTAAAAAATTAGAAGCTTTACCATTAAAGAACACAATATGACACCTCTTCACAGTGTTAGAATACAAAACTATTGTATCCTAGCCAATACAGTAAAAGCAAAAGATGTAAGAAGTATAAAAGAAAGAGACAAGTGGCATTGCTAGCAGATAAAGATGTAGCCAACTTCCTAGAGAATCCACAAATTATTAGAACTTAAAAAGAGTTCTGCATGGCTGGATACAAGTTCACCATGTGAAAATCAATAACTTTCCTATATATCAACTGAAACCAAACAGTAATGTCGCAAAAAGAGGCCATTCTTTGGAGTAACAGAAACCACCTAGGATTTACCCTAAAATGAAACTGGCAAAAGATTACATAGAAAACTGTAAAATCTAATTGAAAACTATAAAAGACCTGAATAAATGGAGAAAAGACATCATGTTCATGAACAGAAAAACTCAAAAAGATGTTAATTTCCTCAGATCTATCTATGTATTCAGTGCAGCCTAACCAAAATCCCAACAAGACTTTTTGTGTTCCTTGACAGCCCAGTATCAATCAGCATGAAACAGCATGGAATGCGGTAGAAGCGTAGAGGTATATGGAAACGAGTGTACAAGTGAAAAATGAAAATATGTATTTTTTTTTTTTTTTTTTTTGCCGTACGCGGGCCTTTCACTGCCGTGGCCTCTCCCATTGCGGAGCGCAGGCTCCGGACGCCCAGGCTCAGCGGCCATGGCTCACGGGCCCAGCCGCTCCGCGGCACGTGGGATCCTCCCGGACCGGGGCACGAACCCGTGTCCCCTGCATCAGCAGGCGGACTCTCAACCACTGCGCCACCAGGGAAGCCCCGAAAATATGTATGTTTGAAGCACTAAAAGTGAAACAATAAATATAGAGGCAGCCAAGACTATTGTGCAAACTTGCTTTATCAGGTATCAAGACTTACTAAAAACCTATGGGAATTTAAACGAATGTGGGGAAATACAGTATAAAAAAACAGACAAGCAGATTAAAGGGCCAAAATAGAGAGTTCAGAAATAGGCCTGCATATATGAGAATTTAGACTATTAAAAAGGCAGCTCAAATCAATGAGGAAACATGAGACAATTCAATAAAAAATGCTGGCACAGAGGGAGCAAAGACTGCTGCCCTGTCCTGCATGTCCTGCCCTCTGCAGTCTGCTGCATACAGTGGGATGTCGCTCCAGGACCTTGCTTCAGACATGTAAGCTCCCCCATCCATTAAACCATCGGTGTCTCTGTTGCTGACTTGGGCTCTTTCTTTGGTCTTGAGGCTGGGCAAGTACAGGGCCTGCAGGCCTGTGGCATGCAGCCCAACAACCGTGAACTCAGGTAATCTGCCAATGTAGCAGGCGTCAATCCCATACGTGGAAAGTGAAAGAAAGAGTATGTGTGAGATGGAAAAGATTCAGAAAAGGCTGACCATGTTTATGGAGCATAGAAGACTAGTTATCAAGGTATAGTTGGATTGCCAGATATATTAGGAAGTGACTGAGTTTTGTGATTCTGTATTTAGATGAGGATCAATATTCTAATCATGTGCTTCATCTGAAGCACCCACTGAATAGGGAACAATTTTGAGTCACTGGGATTGGTGTCTTGATCAGGAAGTACAGTAGAAGGTCAGATGGACTTAGGAATCATTTGTCTTAATAAATGTAGGTTTAAATAAGTAAATGGGGATGAAATTAGGCTAGGCAGTAGGAATGAGGAATGTTAGGGGCTGATGGATGGAAAGTGGGGACTGGAATATTGGATTCCCATGTGGTAGGAGAGCTTGTACATGGGGAGTGATCCTGTGAATGAGCTGGAAGTAGACAATGTTGTGGTTCCTGGATGTGGTCTCTGATAGTTGATTTTATAGGTCACATTCATGGTGAAAGCTAAGTGTGGTATGTATCCCTAAAGATGACCATTTTTATAAATGTTAGGTTGGAATACAAAGCAAAATTGGCACTATAGTTGTGGCATTGTCTGACCATGGAATTTTGTGATATTATTCCTTCTGAACCTTTGTTCACATTATTTGTTAAATAAACCAAATCAGCACATTTTAAAACGAGGATTAATAAAGCAAATATATGTTAAAAAAAATGCTGGCACAAGTGGTTATCCATTGGAAAAATAACTAAATTCAGACCCCTACCTTACATCAAAACAAGAATAAGCTTCCAATGAATTAAACAATTACATGTAAAAAAAAAAAAGTAGAAAAATATAGGAGAATATTTTTTAAATACTGGGGTAAAGAAAGCATTAACAAACAAGATTCCAAAAAAGCTAAAGATTGATAAATTTGATTATATCTAAACTACATTTCAGCATTAACAGAAACAACCACAAACAATGCTAAGAGAAAGTAGAGACTGAAAAAAATACTTGCAACATGTACTGCAGATAATATAAAATAACTCCTAGAAATTCATTTAAAAGAGACATACCCAATAGAAAAATGGCCGAAGTATATTAATAGGCAGTTTCAGAAGAGGAAATACACATGGGTCAATAAACATAGAAAGATATTCAACTCCCCTGGCAACCAAGGAAATGCAAATTAAACCAACAGTAAGATTCAAGTTTTCACACATCAGACTGGCAAAAGCCAAACTTTAAAATGATGAGGAGAAACTAGTATTCTCTGGCTGGGAGGGGTATGGACAGGTAACAACACGTGGGAGAGAAATACCGCAGTGTCTTTAAAACCAAATGGGCGTACCCGTGACCTAGCTCTTCTCCGCATGGCAAGGTGCTACTCTGTACTACTATGCTATGTGCACAAGGCACAAACAACCTAAATGTCCATCCTTGGGGAAGTGAGGACATCCGGTATGCATGCAGCAGATTAAATAATGAGCCGGATCGACATGTACTGATATCCTTAAATCTAGGAAGGCTGTACACTAAATGCATAACAGTTTTTCCCTTAGACAGATTACCTCTGAAGTTGGGGTGGTGGTTAGGGAGACGTTGGCTTTATTTGCATTACAGAAGTGAAAACATCTGTACTGTTTTAATTTCATGTAAGAGTAAATTTAGAAACAATATTTAATCGTTATTAACAGAACAGTGGACACAGGGCATCTAAATTCTAGTCTCATTTCTGCCACCAACCAGCAACACCTCCTTGAACAATTCATTTAATCCATCTGTTTTCTCATCATTAATATGGAAACTATGTGCCACACAGGTTCCTGTAAAAACTGAAGATGAAACCTGGCCTGATGAAAAAGTCTGCTACCCTTCTAAGCCTTTTTTGTGCCTGTGTGTGACGCAAAGAGAACCATATTTTTCCAAGAATTTTATAGAAGGTGCTCATACTTGGAAACTTCCACTTCAGTGCCAAAGATAATTACTAAACTCATTTTGGAAATTCTCTGACTGCATTTTGAGCCACATATTTCCATTTTTATTCATATTCTGGAAGTTCAATTTAGCCCTTCGGGATTGTTAAAAAAATGTTTTCCAGAGCCTTTCACCACTTTCTACTTGTCTCATAGCCTCTAGTTAAAATTCTCGTATTATTTTTCCTACTACATCACCCAACTTGTCCCTGACATCAAATCTTCTTACAGCCCTCCCAAGTCTAATTTTGAACTTCTAACCTCATATTAGACATCAAGGTAAACATCTGGTAAGCCCGTCTGAGAGATGTCACATTCAGAAACAAATGTCACCTTTATGCTAACCTCTAAATCTCTGCCCTTGTCCAGCATTTCATTCATTTTTGTGTTCTAGAGTAGATATCAATACAGTCTACCTAGCTTCTATGGAAATAGGTGATGGTAATTTTGTTCCAATATATACTGTCCTTTAGTGAATCTGAAATAGCTTTTTTTTGCCTCCCCAAGGTACGGCGCAGTTTCTGCAGGAATGCTATGTGCCCTTACCACCTTGTCCCAGCAGCTGGAGAATGAAAATGCTGTGGATGTGTTCCAGGTTGCAAAAATGATCAATCTGATGAGGCCTGGAGTATTCACAGACATTGTAAGTACTCTGCTTATTTGTGAAACTTGTACATCGTTTGAAACTCAGCCTCACCCTTTAGAACAGTGGTTCTGATTGGGGGTGACTTTGACCCCCAGGGAATGTTGGGCAATGTCTGCAGACCTTTTTTAGTTGTCACACCCGGAGATGGAGTTAAGTGAGTAGAGCCCAGGGATGCTGCTAAATGTCCTGCAACGCCTAAAACAGCCCTCCACAATAAAACGTTAGCTGGCCCACATGTCCAAAGGGCTGAGATTGAGAAACTCTGCTTTCTAGAATATGGTATCCTCTGATTATAAAATATGGATATCCTATTATCTGAGTGGACTGTCAACACTGAGAATTCATTCCAAGGTAACAGGGATCAAAAGGACATGAAGAAGGTGTAGGTCTTGATTATAAAGGATTCAAGAGATTATTTTTTAAGTGTCTGAACTAGCAGAGACAGAATTCCTGTTTCTCTAGTATATTTTTCACATTTACATTTTTATTCAGTATTTCCACCTGAGATGAAATAAATGATTAAGCTGCTCTTTGGCTCAAAAAACTGTCTCCCTCTTGTTTTCCAGGAACAATACCAGTTTGTCTACAAAGCAATGCTCAGCTTGGTCAGCACTAAAGAAAATGGAAATGGTCCCATGACAGTGGACAAAAATGGTGCTGTTCTCATGGCAGATGAATCGGACCCTGCTGAGAGCATGGAATCTCTAGTGTGATCAGAATCCTGAAAGGGCACTTAATTTGTAAAACTTCTGAAGACTGAGAACTTTTTTGAGGCCTTTTTTTGCCAGACTCGACGTTATACAATAACCCGGTTACTTTTTTACACTGATAAAAAGTTTTGATATTTATTTTTTGCCATTTTATGTCTCAATGGTATCCTACTGAGCATTTGCACCTCTGTTCATTTCACACAGTGAAACGCGGTTTTACCTAGTTGGCACTATCTGATCAGTGTTACTGCCTATAATCTAATACTAAAGCAACCCCTGATGTGACATTCCATGACAGCACACATGCTACTTTTTAATTCAGTACAGTGAAGGTCTTTGTTACGACAGTGAATCTTGGTTTTTTTAATTATTATTACTATTGTTGCTAAAGCAGTTGCATTCTACTAGCAGGCAATGCTGTACTTTTCCTCAGTTCTCCTCTTCTATTTTTTTCAAGGCACTGTTCAATATTCTATGCCTTCTGTAGTTTAATGGAGTGAATGAGCATTGTTTTCTTTTAAAGAATAGCAGGTGTGGGGAAGCTACTCTGAATGAAGGTCTATCAAACCTCATGGCCTTGAAACAGTTTCATTTATGATGGTGAAGATAGCCATTAAGAAAGTAGAAGGTTTGAGTTGTTTCATGTGAACATCACTTATTAGTTACAAAGTTATATTCATAGCTTAAAAATATGCCCAACTGTGTCAAAATAAAAGATATCTCTGTATTACAGTTTTCACAGTAGCTATGTGGACAGTGTGTGTTGTTTCCATTTTGACTCTCTGAAATAGCTACACCCCAAAATCAGGGCCATCTTTTACCAAAGAGAGATGGCAATATTTTATATAACTCCAGTTATGAAACCCTTCAGTGAATCTCCATTAATGCTTCATGGTTTATGATACCATACCTCATCGCAGGTGGAATAACGAAAATCTTTGCAGGTGTGTAATTTTGAAACTAGTCCTCTAAAATATTCCTATTACTCCTATGGCAATCTAATAAAAAAACTACCTATATAGCTAACATTCTTACATTCTTTTCTTTCCTTTTTTTGCCAAATGTTTCATGATAAATAATCTCATAATTACATGCATTCTTCTACTTAGGATTAAACTGAAAATACTGGATTAGCCGAAGTCTTTGGGACTATCTAGATTCCCACACATGGATAAACCTGATTTGGAGAGAGAAAATTAGAATCTTGAGTGAGAGGTGATAGTGACATTTTCAAACAGTTTTTAAAAATAGGAGACAGCTTTGTATGCTTTTGTGTAGTTTAGCCTCAAGAACAGATAAAAAGAGACTGCTCATCATGACACAGAGCCCAAGGAAGTAATTTCTTGGAGCCATATTCACCCTGCTGTACATCATGGGAAAATTAGGAGCATTAATAAGAAATTTCAGTTCAGTTATTTAGAAAAATAAGCTACTTACTGAGATCTGTTTCTTCGACTGCACATTTGCTCTTGAGGGATGACTTCTGTCAGAAGTGAAACCATCACCAGAACTAGGCCTGTTAAGAAGAAAAGGGTTTTGGTTATTTTTTATGTCAATAAACTTCGACCAAAAGTCCATACTGGCTATTATCATACCATCTGGATAGGCATTAAAATATTCATGCTAATCAGCCTTGAGATTCTATTTATCTTGAGTTGGGTTTCTATGAAGTTTGTCAGAGTGGACCTGAAGGAGCAAAGCTGCTAAGGAGAGAGAGGCTACAGGCCTAGCCCAGGATTTCTAACACATAGGCCAGGTCAACGGAGTTTCCGTGAACTACATAACTTGCCAGGGTTCATCTCGTCTTTTCATCACATAGATTCAGCCACACAGAACAGTCCACTGTTCACGAACTGTGTAGGCTAGGTTGAGAAAAGATGTACAAGAGAGCCAAGTTTGCTGAACTGTATGTGCTAGAGGACACAAACCCCTTTACCGCCCCGCTGCTCCCATCAGAGGTGACAAAAGGAAGCTCTGCCTAACACTTAAGAAGAAAAGCTTTAACACAGGAACACTACAGTTGCCGGCTGGCTGAGGGAAATCAGTAAGGGAAAGGTTTCACATCATGGCAAGAGCTAGATCATTTTACTCAATTAAGTAGGTTCCTCTAGTTGTACAGACTATTGATATGAGTGAATTCTTCTCAGTAGATGGTACAGTGGACTTGACTTTCAGAAGTAACATTCAAGTTGGGGTTCATGGTCCCTCTGTCATTTTTTCTTAACAAAAGTAAACACTGGTTACAAGACACATGGCAAGTATTCCCTTCTGTGCTATTACAGAGGGCTCAATTCATGGAAATGCATACCCTCCAATTCTGTGACCACCTCTTCCAGGGCTATCAGAATCATGATAAAAGAGAGATAGCTAGTAAGTACAATAGAAACATTACAAGGATGGCTTAGGAGTTCTCTGTGAGCAATTGGGTGTCTGTAGCGGTCTGGAACCAAAGTCTACAAATCCCGACACCCTGAACTATGAGCAATTGCTATTTGCCCATCTTGCCAAAGTGGTCCAAACACACTTCACTGAGGAGAGTTATATTCAGCCGTTCCTCACTCTGACCATGGAGTGTATCCTCACTATTATTCTTCATCTGTTATTGGCAAATATATGCTTGCATCTTTCCAGAGGCAAAGATGGTGTTCTCTTTGAGACATAAGCACATTGCTTAACTACATAACAAGGTTATTACCACTTGCACTCAGGAGGAAAGGAAATAGCTATTGCAAACTAATCTGTGCTATGTTATAAAAGTAAGCTTTTGGGAGTGTATGAATTTAGCTCTAGGTAAGCAGAACGCACACATCATTCAAAACTGAATTGCAAAGATCAGAACAAGTGGCCATGCTGGACATCAGAAAAAACACACCCTATTGCCATCAAGAGAACTCTTCCTTCATCTAAAAGCCACAATATCATCTTTCATATTTTAAAAAAAGTTTCCTTCTGAAATTCAAGATGATTAAAATTAGGTGAATTGGTTTTCCTAATTTTTATATGTTGGCGCTTTTAAGAGTCAATTTCGAGTTGAAAAGTCCAGCAAGATCAGAGGAGGTTATGGCATTTAAGGTCTGGCTGTTGGAGTTTTTAGCCCAGAGTGACATACTGAAATCAGCAAATAACCTTAATTACTTTATAATGACACAGCACAACTGCCTTGTTATGAATTTTTTCTTAAATGAATATACACTGTATTTAAAAATTAAAATATAGATACCAATTTACCAAAGATACATACTACTAATTCTAAGCAAAAAATTAAAAAAAAGAAACCCAAACTCATCATAATTTAAGAAATAATAATCAAAATGTAGTTTGTCTTAAGAATTTAGCAGTTATACTGGAAAATGCATTTTCAACTGCTATGTCCTAAAGTTTATGTTCAAATGGTGCCAGTGAATTTTTATATGAAGGGAAAATGCCTGCTTTTTTTTTTTTTTTTTTAAACAGCTGTAATTTCACTTACCCCTTTGCGCTTGCCCTTAGTTGCCACTTAACATACAATATTGGCTTTACTTATCTCTAGAAAGAAGGCATGCTACAAATAGGAAGGAATTGTAATAATGATATTTGGCCTCTACTTTGTCTTAGCTGTTAAACTGTTTTTAGTATTTTTGTTAAATATTTGCAAGGGGAAGCATTTTCTACAGAGGATAATTAATTTCAAGAAAAATATCTTGAGTTTTAAGAAATAAACATCTCCAGAAAAGGAGACAGCCGATTTTATAAAATGTCGCAACTCTCCAACATTTGGGGTAGTGACTCCTTTTTTGTTAGGACATTTGAAACTAGCAAGCAGCCATTGTTTCTAAAAAAAAAAATTCAGCCTTCATGTTGATTCATGTCTCTTTCACTTCATTTTGGAATAGCTAAAATCATTAAAACTGTAAATATTTTGTTGCTTGGATAAGCATCTTCTGGGAACTTTGTATCTATGGTATATAATCATAGAATTTTATATTTTCATATAAAGCTAATTTTTTTCTAGTTTCAACTCTGTCATAGTTTTTTTTTTTTTTTCCTTTGTGGTGGATATGTGAATTCAACTTTCTGTGTATTGAAGTAGCAAGAACCATCTTTGCATTCCAAAAGAATCCAACATGTGTTATTTCTTTGAGGAAGTGATTGTGAAAGTTGGGTTTTCTTTTTTAATTTCATTGACCATTTGTGCAATAGGAATTAGACATAATTAGTCACTGAATACAGTCGTTGCATTGACCCATTTGGAAAAAGTGGTTTTTTTTGGTTTTTTAATTTGTTCGGGGGGTTTTGTAACCTGAAATTTTTCCCTTTTTTCTTCTGTTTAAAACTATATCAAATCATTCTATTATAGTGTTATTTAATATGTAAATTGTATTGCTATACATAAAATAAAGTATGGTTTTTGATGTATTCATTAGTGCTGAGCATTTCTATGAAAATATCTACATCCAATAAAACCAGATTACTCATTTCTCTTAATAGATCACATTTATACCCACAGACCCTTGGTCTTCGTTTTCATGGTAGTAAAATGATTATTAGGGGCCATTTTACATAGGCAGAAAACCAGAAGTGTCTTTTCTGAGCTCCTCCTGCTTTAAAGAGTAAACAGTGACAACACTGTAACTGCATGTTGGGTCAAACTTTATTCGCTTTATGAGTCTGCTGCTAAGTTATAAGTAGAATTATTATTTTCTCCAGTGTATCAACTAGATTTGTAAGCAAGTTCTCCCTCTTAATTTTTACTGTGTAGGATGAAGGATATCTCTTGGCAAGACTTTGGGAGAATCTATGAAATACATATATAGGATTGCTACGATTGCTTCTACTGATGAGGAATTTTGCCATTTCCAAACAGGAGCCCCAAACCTGGCAGCTTGGGTCCACCATTATCTCTGAACTTCTAGAGGCCCCACACCAGGAATTCAACTCTCATTATCAGGGCTCCAATTTTTGTTTCCACAAAGATAAAGAACTGATAGTTCATTCTCCATAACTAACTGGGAATTTAAGAAACAGTGTATTAACCTTTTCCCGTGGTATCTAGAAGAAAGACCAACTCACCACAAAAGAATGAATCTCTCTAATTACATAACCCTAGTCTTCCTCACATTACACCCATGGGGACTCAATACTCTGTATCACAGAGTACACAAGAGGTCACAAATTGTTGACCTGTAGAACATGTTCACTCTACAGATACATTTAGGCCATAATTTTAGAAACTCTTCTTAGTTTCCAACATGTAAAAAAACAAACTTTTTCGTTAAGATTCAGATTTCAAGCTCTTTTCAAAAATTTTGGTGGTGTTACAACACCAGGCTCCTGTTCTCACGTGGGCACAACAAGCTGGAGAGGAGTAGCTGTTGCCCCTTTTAGGTGATGCATGTACTCTCCAGTTCACCAGAGTCTACATCTGTCCCATTACGTTATGTCTGCCCATCGTCAGTCTAACTTGCCTGGATCCTATGAGCAGCTGCATACAAATTTTAAGACTGTCTACCATCTCAGGCTGCTAAACCATCAACCAAAAGCAGCAGTAAAAGTATTTATACTCGTCTTCCATCATTAAAATACTAGGAAGCCAGCATAGGGTAAAGGGGGGTTCTAAGAAACAGGACTTATGACTGTTCAAAATAATTAACAAATCAGTTCTCTACTCCATGGATTTTACTGTCTAAGATATAACTCTAGACAAGGAAACTTCATTTCTGCTACCACGAATGGGGCAAAGAAACAAAGGTGCAAAAAGCCGCTGGTCCAAAACCCCATTTTCTAACAGTTAATTTAGACTGTTGAGAACATTAAGATTTAGAAACAAGTCACTACTAACCATGCCTGGATTCAGAGACAGGATTAAAAACACTGGTTTTATATTTCTGCCTGCGTTGGTGAAAGAGCATAAAGGAACTAGAAAACGATAGGAACCAGAAGTTGGGAACCAACAAGGTAAAATTGGCTTTTGTGATCATGAAGTTTGGCAGCGAAGATAGACCCGCAGTTTATGTGAATCTAGCAATTATATTATGTGGCTCAAAAATTGAAAAACAGGAAGTTAACTTTATCTGATTTGTGGTCATTTGAAATCATTTGACTTTTATAGATACTGGCCTATTATCACCAACTTAGAAAAACTTGATTCAAGGCACCACTGACTATCATCTCCTTTTGGTGCTTCACTCTGACTATAAAACGTCTTGAAACAGTTGTCTATACTCACAAGATCCATTTCTGTCTTCCATTCTCTCCACCTGTTTAACTTGGGGTTCCATCATCATCATCCCACAGCTCTTATCAAGTTCTCCAAATACCTTGTTCTTTAACCTCAACTCCACTAATTTGTCAGCAATTGACTACACCACTTTCTTCTTTCAAGAGTCAACAAATATTTACATAGCAACCACTAGGTACCAGGAAGTGTTCTAGGTGCTAGGGATAAGTAAAGTAGTTCACAAAATAAAGTCCTTGACCTCATGGAACTTACAGTCGATAGACAACAAATACATAAGCAATATTTAATACAATGTCAGGTAAAAGGGCAAAGAAGAAAACTAAATCGGAGAGGGGGACAGAGAGTAACGGGAGGATGATAGATAAAGTGGTCAAGCCTATCTACTGAGCAAAAATACAAAGTTTAAACATTGAAACATCTCGTTTTCCCTATGATTTTCCTTTTAATGTTTCTCTCACCTCACTGGTAAAGAAGGTTCTGAGAACTACCTGGGGTCTGAGAAATGTGGCTCCTTTAGGTACTTTTGGAGAGTGAAAATTACTCAGGGTTTAAAGGTAGGGTTTTTTTCTCCTTCCTCATTATCTGTTATTTTTCAAGTCTCCATTGTTGGATTTACTTCATATTTTCAGCCTCTAAATGTTGGCCTGCCCCAGGCTTCTGTTAAAGTAGCCCTTTTTTTTTGCCATTTATAGCCCTGTTCCCAAACAATTCCATCCAATCCACAGAATTAAATGCTTCCTATATGCCAATAACTACCAAGGGAAATCTCTAATCCCAACCAATACCCATGACTCCAGATTAATATACAACTGATTATTTAACATCTTCATTTGTACATCTAATAATGATCCTAAATTTAACATGACAAAAGCACAACTCTGATTTCCCCCTAAACTGCTCCTTCCCCACTGTTCTACCATCTAAGTATCAATAAATAGCAGTAGCATCTACTCAGGTAATCATGCTAAAAACTAGTTATCAGGATCTCTATATTTCCTGCCATTTAATAAGAAACAATCCAATTTTAAACATAGAAAAAATAGCTGAACAGACACTTCATTAAAGAAGATACAGAGATGGCAAGTGAACACATAAAACGATGCTTCATATTATTAGTCATCAAGTAAATATAAAATAAAACCACAATGTAATACACTTATTAGATTCACTGAACTTGAAGAAAGGTTAATAGATGTGACCTAAAATGAAATGCAAACAGAAAAAGAGCAAACAAAAACATCACAGAGAATCCAAGTACTGTGGGCAATACCAAACAATATAAATACATATAATTGAAATTCCAAAAGGAGAAGGGAGGAAGAGGCCGGAAAAATATTTTAGGAAATAATGGACTAGATTTTCCAATATTCATGACACCAAATAACAGATTCAAATGGCTTAGAGAACACCAAGCAGGATGAATTAAATTTAAAAAAATCACACCTAGGCATATCATATTCAAATTGCTGAAAACCAAAGTTAAAGAACAACAACAACACACACATTACTTAAAAGGAAGGAAGGAAAGAATTACAGCAGAATTCATGTTAGAAACCATGCAAATCATAAGACAAGAGTGACAAATGTGAAGTGTTGAGGAAAAAAAAAAACCTGTCAACCCAGAGTTCTATATCCAGTAAATAGGTTATTCTTCCAAAATGATTTAAGTAAAGGGGTAAAACATATTTTCTATTTAGAGCCACACTCTTACAAGCTATTTTTATTTTCTAAATATAAGTCAATACTTGGTAGAGGCATTTTTTTCCTGGTGATGTTCCATAAATTTAATGAAAGTGTAATTTGGAGTTGTTAATGTATTTTGTTTAGGGAAAAGCTTAGAAGATTAGTACAATCCCTATGTAAAATTACTGAGTGAAAGCTGAGCTAAAATTAGCAGAGGGAATGCTATTACATTATCATACTTTTCTTTTGCCATTAAGATAAGATTAAGTTGCTTTGTTGAAGAGTCCAGTAGACCACAGAAAACTACATTCAGATTCACATCAACAGTATGCAGCAAGAGAAATAAAAATCAAAAAGGCAAGATTAAATTTATTATTAGATGGGCTTCCCTGGTGGCGCAGTGGTTGAGAATCTGCCTGCCAATGCAGGGGACACGGGTTTGAGCCCTGGTCTGGGAAGATCCCACATGCCGCGGAGCAACTAGCCCCGTGAGCCACAAATACTGAGCCTGCGCGTCTGGAGCCTGTGCTCCACAACGAGAGGCCGCGATAGTGACAGGCCTGCGCACCGCGATGAGGAGTGGCCCCCACTTGCCGCAACTAGAGAAAGCCCTCACACAGAAACGAAGAGCCAACACAGCCATGAATAAATAAATAAATAAATAAATAATTAAAAAAAAAAAAAAATTATTATTAGAGAATAACCAGTGTGTCTTCAAAAAAACACTTTGGCTGAGCGTCCAAAGAAATCAAAGTACATTGTTGACTTTGCATCACTCAGGCTATGTGCAAGCCACATGAGCAAAAAGGACAAAAGAGCATATTTTATTTGAAGAATATTTTTAGAGATGCAAGTATATAGCTCTGTTAATAAATCTCCCTTAAAACACAACCAAGTTAACCTTGTCTATCCTCAGAACATTCAACAGTTCTTTCTAAATCACATCAAATGTCAACTCTTGACTTTAAAGATGTCATCATTCCTCCCTTTAGTACTACCTTTAACCGACCTTATATTTCTTCTTCTCTTCAACTCACACCTTTGTTCCATCCATGTCCAATCTATTCACTCACTGACCCACGGACTATTTCATTCTTACACTTAGACATTTATCCCTGTCACTCCTCTTACTTCACTCCTACCCAATGCTCAGATGATGACTTTCTCCTGGAAACTGTTTCTGACTAGTTAACCTATAACTTTTAATAGAAAGCTGAACCACTTTGTTCACGTACTCTTGCTATGACAACTTATCCTAAATCTGTTATTTGCCTTGTTAAGCAGGAGTTGTTCCTGAAAAGTTAAAGGTGGGGAGGGGAGGGTATGTGAAGAATGAGGCCATGAGCTATGTGTTACCCTATAAGGAGAAACCAGCATTAAAAGATAAAATAGCCAAGTGGTGTCCTTTAACATTATAAGCTGACAGGTAAAATATACAAAAATATATACAGACCTGAAGAGCTAAATAATAATACATGACAGTTTATCATTAGGTCCCAAATAAATTAGTATGATTAGCATAAATAAGTGCCACAGGAGTTCACAGCAAAAGTTCAAGAAGGAAAGATACTTCAGTTGAACCTTGAAAGATAGGTAGATTTTAAGTGGCAAAATAGGTAATGAGGACATTCTGTTCATGTAAATGTTGGGGGAAATCCTGCATAAACAAAATTTTCATCTTAAAAAAATGAGAAGAACTTGGAAAAGGAGGATGAGGTCTGTACCATGGAAGACCTTAAATATGAAGCTAAGGAGTTTGGACTTTGCCAGAAGATGAGAGCCCTTTACAATGTAGGTACATCAATAATGTTACTGCCATCTCCGAAAATGAATGGAGGCACAGACTGAGAAGACAGAAGAAATGTTTAACAAAGAGCCAGAAGGTTTAAAGAACAAACAAACAGAAATTAACAACACAATAACTAAAATGAAAAATACACTAGAAGGAAACAATAGCAGAATAAAAGAGGCAGAAAAATGAATAAGAGTGGTGGAAATCACTGCTGCAGAACAGAGTAAAGAATGAAAAGGAAATGAGGACAGTCTCAGAGACATCTGGGGCAACATTAAATGCACCAACATTCATATTATAGGGGTCCCAGAAGAAGAAGAGAGACAGAAAGGGCCTGAGAAAATATTTGAGGAGTATATAGCTGAAAACTTCCCTAACATGAGAAAGGAAACACTCACTCAAGTCCAGGAAATGCAGAGAGTCCCATATAAGATAAACCAAGAAGGAACATGCTGAGACACAGATTAATCAAACTGACAAAAATTACAAAGAAAAAATATTAAAAGCAACAAGGGAAAAGCAACAAATAACATACAAGGGAATCCCCATAAGGTTATCAGCAGACTTTTCAGCAGAAACTCTGCAAGCTAGAAGGGCGTGGCATGATATATTTAAAGTGATGAAAAGGAAAAACCTACAACCAAGAATACTCTACCCAGCAAGGCTCTTGTTGAGATTTGATGGAGAAATCAAAAGCCTGACAGACAATCAAAAGCTAAGAAAATTCAGCACCACCAAACCAGCTTTACAACAAATCCTAAAGGAACTGCTCTAGGGGAAAAGAAAAGGCCACAACTAGAAACAAGAAAATTACAAATGGGAAAGCTCACTGTTAAAGGCAAACATAAAGGTAGGAAATCATCCACACACAAATATGATATCAAAACTAGAAATTGTGAGAAAAGGAGAGTACAAATGTAGGATATTGGAACTACAATGGAAATCAAGAGACCAGCAACTTAAAACAACCTTGCATATATATATAGACTGCTATATCAAAACCTCATGGGAACTGCAAACCAAAAATCTACAATACATATACACACAAAAAAAGCAAAAAACAATCCAAACACAATACTAAAGATAGTCATCAAATCACAAGGGAAGAGAACAAAAGAGGAAGAGGAGAAAAAAGACCTACAAAGACAAATCCAAAACAGTTAACAAAATGGCAATAAGAAGATACATATTGATAATTACCTTAAATGTAAATGGATTAAATGCTCCAACCAAAAGACACAAACTGGATGAATGGATA